>NW_026622941.1:41817981-42417981 GCF_023065955.2 Ursus arctos
TACCGTGGCCATGGGGTGACTCGTGCCCCTTTAGAAGGGCTCATGTTCAGTGTGCAACCCACGTAACTATACATCGCAAGCCTGGCGGGAGTGCTAAGGCATGTTGCGTGGCCGGAGCCTGGGAAGCAGGCGTGTACCGGGGCAGTGGTAGAAGAGGCCTGCAGGTCAAGTGGCTTCTGGGGTTCTCCACAGTTGGCCTTACTGGCCGCAGCTTGTTGACAGCGCCACCTCTGCTGATCTCACTGCCTCCTATGGCCGTGACCCACTGTCAGTGGGAGGGGACACTCTTTTGAAAATAAACTATATTCTCATCCCCACTGCCCTAAGGAAGGCATGAGGCCATAGATACGAAAGCTAAAAAGGGAAGTCGAGTTCTTTGAGGTGGTTTCGCCTCCATCTGAGAGGTGATCCTGGCCACCAATGGCAAGAGGTTCAGAGCAGAGACAGCAGACCTGCGTGTGAGGTCGGGGGGGGGGGCACGTGTGCAGCTCTCCAGCTCCTGCTGAGGGGGTCTCCACAGAACAGAGGCATTACCTAGTGTCAGAGGGGGTAATTTCCCAGGACATCAGAAATCACAAGTGGTTCTGCTTTGCAGGGTTATATGAGGTAACATCAAAATTCTACAAATGCGGGGCACCTGGGTGGCTCAGTTGCTAAGCATGTGATTCTTGATTCTGGCTCAGGTCATGGTCTCAGGGTCCACGTAGCATTCTACGCTCAGTGGGGAGTCTGCTTGAGGTTCTCTCTCCCTTTCCCCCCACCCCGTGCTCATTCTCTCTCTCTCAAATAAATCTTAAAAAAAAAAAAAGTTCTACAACAGCAAATACTGTTGTGACATGGACCCCAAACCTGTTTTGTTTTGTTTTTTTTTCTATTTATTATATGTGTTTTGCTCCTTTATATGGAGAAAAGAGATTTGACCTTAATCACATGTCCCCCTAGCATGCTAGGGAAAAAAAGCGTGACCCCCTCCCAGAAGGACACAGACACAGTAAAGAAAGCTCTGGATCTGGACTTACCACACACACTTCCTTCACTCCCTGCCAGACCGTCTGCTCCCCCTCGTCTCTGTCATATGGCATCCTCCCTGCCCCTCTCATTCAGCTCCTGCCGTGGCCCGCAGGGATCTCCACTCAAGTCCCCACCCTCAAGACCAAATACTCAGGCCTGGTCATTCACTGAACCTCTCGGTCTCAGCAATTGTGCCCTCAGGGAACCCACCTCCAGCTCTCCGAACCTGTCCGCCCAACCACATGCCCACTCTCCTGCACCGGGCTTAGCCTCTTAAGACGGCTCCTAGCCTCCCCCTAGAGGGGCCCTGTCCATGGCAGCTCACGCTGCCCACTCGGTCCCCCCTCCATCCCCTCAGATACTGGTCCTTCCATTCCAGGTAATTCTCTGCCCATTTTAGCCAGAGGGCACAGCTCCCTCACTTTAGGCCTTCAGTTTCCACCCTGATCTACATTCCCTTTGCAGCCCAGTAGGCCTGAGGGGCCATCCACCCCAGCCGTTGACCCCAGTCTGGCCCAGGCTGGGACCCTGCCCCATCCATGAATTCTTCCCCCCCCCCCGCCCAGCCCATTGTGTCCCGTTTCCCTCCCCACAGCAAGCTTAATTCTTTCCCGCCTCCGGAAAGACCTCCTGGGCCCTACATCCCCCACAGCTACCAGCCCCTCTCTCTGCCCCTTCTCCTTCACCCTGTGGCCTCTGCTAGAGGTCCTGTAGACCACTCACTGGGAGCGGGGGACCAGGTCAGCGGGTTCTACTGAACTTAGTCACATAGACTGCATCTGGAGACTTCCTCTCACCTCTTCCAAGGGAAAGAACAAAGGTCTGGCCACAACCAGACTGCCCAAGGAGCCGCCCCAAGCCACCAGCCCAAGGAAGATGAGAGCAGGACAGAAGTTTGCAGGAGAGGACAGCGGGGGAGGTTGCCCGGCCTGCACATAGGCTGTGAACGCTGGCCTCCGTGAGCCCGAGGACACCCCCACACGCGTGCCCCCGCCGCTGGGAGCACGCACACGTGCACAGCTGCAGGCCACGGTGCGTATGTGCGTGCGTGGGCATGAACATGTGACGCTGTCTGGAGCTTGCGATGCAGCCTCAGTCGGGTGCCTCCTGACACACCATGCCCACCGTGGCTTTGCCTTCTTCCCCTTCCAGACTCAGCGGCTAGGGTAGGGGACACCAGGGGGTAGACCATGCTGTCTCCCTGCCCCCCACCCCCACCCCGCACTCCCCCGGGGCCGGTTACAGCCCTCCAGATCTCACACGGAGACCCTGGGCCTGTCTGTGGCCCAGCCCACAAGCCCCTGCCATTCCTTCAGCCTCCTGCACCCAGACGGGTCTCCTTCCGGCGACAGAGGCCGCACTCCAATGCCCCGCATCAGCTGAGACGGAGGTGAGGCAAGGCCCCGGGGATTTGTGTTACGTGTGGGCTTTGAATCAGCGACACCTGCGTTTGAATGCGGGCTCAGACACTTACTAGGGGACCCTGAGCAGATTACCTTGCCTCGCTAAAGCTTAATGTCTCCGTCTATGAAAGTGCATTGTAGGGTGGCCACAAAGATTTGAAAAGGTCATGTGTATAAAATATGGAGTCCTGTGTGGGGTACAAAATAGTATGATACACAGTATAACTAAGAACCCAAGCCGTGGCCTCACCGTGCTGAGTGACTCCGAATAACTCCCCCCGGGGTTGGAGGAACTTGGAAAATGTCCTGTGGGGAAGGTTCCTTTCAGCTCCGATACGACAGATTGGCCCTCATGCCACTTCCCCAGCACCCCAGCGCTAGGGATGGAGCCAGACCCGTTTCCGTGCCTTCCCTGCATCTTCTTATGTAGCCTTCACAACGGCTCTGTGAGATAACGACTATCGTCACCATCCCCATTTTACAGATGAGAAGACTGAGGTACAGGGAGAGTAATACATCCCAAGGTCACACTGCTATTAGCGCAGTGCAGCAGGATTCCGACCCCAGCAGTATGACCACAGGGCCCAGGCCCTTACTCTTGCCTGCACTGCCTCCCTGGTCTAGCCCTTGGTTCTCGCAGCCAGAGAAGAACCCAAGGCCCTGACAGCCTTTATCACTGCTTATTCCCTTGGTCCTATGGAACCGCGTTTCTGTATTTGCCTGCGAATGTGGCTAACCTCCCGAGCTGGGTAGTCACCCTTCAAATCTGCAGATGGAAGCACCCACCCCCTGGGGGGATCCCAAGCTCTGCTCTCCAAGCAGGAGGATTTGTGTCTTCATTGCAGACCAGCCCCCCGAGAAGCTGTCTCTTATAAGCCCTCGCTCCCCGAGGCTGGGCAGACAGTCTTGACTTGAGTCTGCGACCTTCCCTGGGCTGGCTGGGACCCCGGAGAAAAAGCCGTTCTGTGCCGGACTGCTTGGGAAGCAAGGGAAGCCTCCTGATGAAGCTCCTTCTCCGCAGAGCCCTGAAGGCCAAGGGCCCTCCCACACAGACGAGCCTGGAACTCCGCTTGACTCCACCCACGGAGCACAGCCTTCAAACTCACAGGTGACAAACAGTGGCAAGAATTACCGGATGGAATGGTAAGTAAATCCCTTCAACGACACCCCCCCCCTTGTTTTTAGGAAGTCTTCCAGGATGGATGGGAGGAATGATCTGTCTTCACAAATGGCCAAAACACTCAATGCACCAGTTTCGGGCCCTGTGGGCCATGCCCAGGACGCTCCGTGCTTTGGGCCTGACACAGGCTGTGATAGTGTGATTTATAATAAGAACCACGTTTAGTCTTCGTCCACTGTTCCTGGCTCACAGCTCCCAAAACCCTGGACACGTCCTAAGCAGAAGAGCAATGGGGGCACCTTTCCCCGTGGTCTCTTGTCCTCAGCCCCGGAAACTGCTTTGGAGCCACGAAGGTGAAGTGGGTGGCTTATTCACAACAAGCCCCTTCCCACGGCACCTGAGCTCATGTGAATGAGGTCATTTTTGGAAAAGCCCCTAGGTAATCTAAGGGTGGAGGCTGGTCGCCAGAGGAACCAGCCTTGATTAAAGGCTTGGAACTTTCGGTCACACCCCACGCCCCCCATCCACCCAAGGGAGAGGGGCTAGAGGTCGAGTTCAGTCACCAACAGCCAGTGACTTCATCAGTCACGGTTATGTAACGAAGCCTCCACAAAACGCCAAAAGGACAGGGTTGGGGGAGCTCGGGCTAGGGAGCACGCGGACCTGCTGGAGGGTCTGGAAGCTCCACACCCCTTCCCACACCTTGCCTCGCGCCTCTCTTCCATCTGGCCATTCTCAAGTTACATAGCCCGGTGATCTAGTATGTAAACTGGTTTCTTGAGTTCTGTGAGCCCCTCTAGCAAATTAATCAAACCCGAGGAGGGGCTCATGGGATTTTCGCCATCGGTCAGGAGCACAGGCAACAGCCTGGACAGTCGGTCGGCATCTCAAGTGGGGCAGTTCTGTGGGATCGGATGCTACCTGCAGGTAAATACTGAGCTCGGTTGGTAGGACCCCAGCTGGTGGGACAGAGCTGGCCGACCTGTGGAAACCCCCACACGTGCTGTCAGAAGTGGGGCGCGCGGCCACGGAGTGTGAGGGTGAAGGAGGACCAGGCCTGAGGGCACTGTTCCTCCACCCCTGCCCCCGCGACCCAGGGTCCCAGACCCCCTCGACAGCCACAGTGACTGTAGGCAGGACACCTACCCTCTCGAAGCCTCACTTTCTTCAGGTGTCAAAGGACAGTGGAGTCAAGAGGTGGTCAGCAAACTTCTCGCTCTCTAGGAACCCTTTCCAGTCAATTTTATACAAGATGCAGTTGGAGGGGCCCCCAGGCGCGCAGTGCCAGCACCTGCCTCCAGCTTCCTAAGAAGGCCCTTAACACCCTTTCTGGATGGATCTTACAGAAATTCTCTGATTCCGAATGCAGGGCTGGGGGCAGCACAGGGGAGGAGGGGTAGCTGCGTGGCGGCTCCAGACCTGAGTGGAGAAGGGGCAAGGCCGCCCCCCTGGGCAAGCTCCTCGGGGCTCCATTATCTCAGCCTGGGACAAAGGGGCGGGAGTGGAGAATCCCATTGTCCAGCCGCCTATGGAAATCTCATTAATCTATTCACCACGGCTCCCACAGGCCTTTTGTCCCAGGCTTTTTGTCTACTGCTCACAACTGGTGCCCTGGGGGTCTCTGGCCGCCTGGCAGAGCTCAAACGGGGCTGCCCCCCCCCAGCCACTGGGCCCTGCCCCCTCGTGCCAACCCCCCCGTTACTGCAAGAGGAGAGGGAGGGGTGATGAGAGGAGCAGAGGACTGGTCACCTGCTACGGGCTTGCACCTGCCACACAGGAAACCTCTGCCCTAGCCTAGGCCAGAGAGCAGCCCCCAACACAGCTGGACCCCCAGAACCCTGCCTGCGACCCCCTGGGGCCTGGCATAGGGCCCAACGTGGGCAGGGCTCAATAAACACATAGGGGATGAGTCAGAGGAAGCCGGAGGGCAGCTGCAAGACTTCGTGCGGTGAGGGCTGAAGCCCGTCTCTGCAGGTGCGCTGTCTTGTTGCCAAGCAGCCAGCGGACACTCTCAGGACACCGGTGTACCCGATGAGGTTAGAGACGCGAAATTGCATCAGATCAGACTGCGACCCATCCCCAGGGACTCTGTCCTCTAACAGGAGAGATAAGGTACAGGCAGGCATGGCCAAAAGAAAGAGAAGGAGGAAAAGAGAAGAATGAATTCTGGCAGTTCGGAGACAGTTGAGGCTATGTTTGGGCCGGGGGGTCACGGCAACACCTGAAACGCGTGTCTGAGGATGGAGGGCCCAGGGGCTTGAGGCCAGCGAGGAGGACCCGAGCTGAGGAGGGAGCACTGGCACATCTGGCTCAGCCCTCCTCACTGCCCCCAAGGCCCCACCAAAGTAGACCGTATTTACAGACCACAGCACCAAGTCCCAGGGAGGAGTTGCAAGGTCCGAAGGGGCCTCCTCCCTCTGGCGGGCGTTCTTCCCGCCTCCGCAGGCTGGGGTCCAGCAAGGATGTAAATTGGGGAGCAGGGATCAGCTCTTAAGATCTGAACTCTCCCTCCCTGTCCCCGGACTCAATTCTGGACTGGAGAATGATAAAGAACTTGTCGCTGGCAACAGCGAGGGGAGGACCATGGAAAGATGAGGACTGGGGGTGTCTGGGTGGTTCAGATGGTTGAGCCTCTGACTCTTGATTTGGGCTCAGGTCTTAATCTTAGGGTTGTGAGTTCAAGCCCTGCGTTGGAGCCTTCTTAAAAAAAGAAAAGAAAAGAAGGAAAGATGAGAACTGGAGCACATGCCATGAGCTGGAGAAGTGGCAATGGTCAGGACAGAGATGTTACTGTTGGGGTGGTTCCCTTCATGCCTCAGGGCAAGTTGCTTGTCCTCTCTGTTTACTATCTGTGAACATCACAGGCTTCTCTGATCCTTCCAACCCCCTAGTGCAAGCCAGATTTCCTCTCCATGCACAAGGCCTAAAGAAATCTAGAAAAAATCAGCTCTGCTCATTCAGGCTTCTAGACCATTGCTCACACAGTTCCACCCATCAGAAATGCCCTTCCCCTGCCAACCAGCCCTCTCCCATCCTTCAGGGCCACAGCAGGGCCTGCCTCTTCCGTGCCGCCTCCCTGGCCACTCCAGCCCTAACGACCCTTTGCCTTCTTGGGCGAGCTGGACGAAGTCCGTCTTGGCAGCAAGAACAGAAGACATTCATCCTCCCGTACGTGGGCTGATCCCATCCCCTTTCAATGCTCAAGGCCAGTGTTCCCTCCCTTCTCCCCTCTTCTGCATGGTCCGTTCTCCCACTAGTGACCCTTCTCATCACACAAACATGCTGTTATTTCTCCTATTCTCGGGGGGAGAAGCTCGCAATAACTTCTGGATCCCCCTCCAGCTACATCCCATTGCCCTCTGCTTCCCCTTTGCCAGAACAAAACCGGAACAGGTGAAAAGTTGCCTGTACTCCTATTTCTGGTTCCTCCCCTTCGGTTCTCTCTTGCACCCCCTCCAACCAGGCTCTCACACCCCCAGCTCCGCAACACAAGCCCCAGCCAATCACGCTCCTTCCTGACTTCTTTACTGGGCTGCCCACCCCTCTCTCCTCCTCAGCTCCTTTCACTGCCCTCCTTTCATTGCTGACCCTCCCCAACTTGGAGAGCCCAGGGGGCTCTGTTCTCAGCCTTCCCTCCATATTAATTCCATCCAGTCCCGTGCCCTTGACCGGTGTCGGTGACGCTGAGGATTCCTAACCATGATTCTCCAGCCTAGATGTCTCCCCTGCACTCCCCACCAGCACATTCAACCTTCTTCCCAACACCTCCTTCGGAATATTTCATTGGTATAATGACATGCCCCAAAATCAAACCTCTGATTTCCTCACCGCACCCAGTCTACCCCTGCCTGCCTTCCCCATCTCAGGAAATGGCAGCTTCACCCTTCCTCGTTGCTCAGGCCAGAAACCTTGGGACCATCTCTAACTCCTCTCCCTCACACCTCAGACCAGCAAATCAGACTGGCCCTGGCTTCCAAATCTATCTAGAATGCAACCCTCTCTCACCTGGATGCCTACAGCAGCCTCCTGCCCCATCTCCCGTTTCTACCCTTGCCTCCTGCTGTCTGTTCTCAGAATAAAAGCGAACATCCGGTGGCGCCTGGCTGTTTCAGTCGGCTAGGCGACCAACTCTTGATGTCGGCTCAGGTCATAATCTCAGGGTACTTGGATTGAGCCCCATGCCGGGCTCCGTGGATCTGCAGAGAGTCTGCTTGACGCTCTCCCTCTCTCTGCGCCTCCCCACCCCGCTCGCTCGTGCGCATTCTCTCTCTCCCAAAATAAATGCATACAATCTTAAAAAAAAAAAAAAAAAAAAGCCAACATCCCAGGAGCCTGGCTGGCTCAGTAGGTGAAGTATGCGACTCTTGATCTCGGGTGGTGAGTTCAAGCCCCACGCTGGCTGTAGAGATGACTTTAATTAATTTTTTAAAAGCCAACATCCTCACAGCGACCCACCAGGTCCTAGTGATCTGCTTCCCCTTAGCTCTCCTGCCATTCTACAGTCTATTAAACACTTATTCTGGGCGCCTGGGTGGCTCAGCCGGTTAAGCATCTGCCTTCGGCTCAGGTCATGATCCCAGGGTCCTGGGATTGAGCCCCACGTCGGGCTCCCTGCTCAGCGGGGAGCCTGCTTCTTCCTCTGCCTCCGCCTGCTGCTCCCCCTGCTTGTGTGCTCGCTCGCTCTCTCTCTCTGCCAAATAAATAATTAATTAATTAATTAATTAATTAAATCTTTAAAAAACAAAACACTTATTCTGCCTGCCATTCTCGCCTGGCTCGTCCCCTCTCTGGCCACACTGGCCTCCTACTCCGGCACACCAGGCTGGCTCCGACCCCATGCCTGCTACGCTCTTGCCCCCACGGTACACACTCACACCCTCAGGGCTCTGTTCAGCTGTCACTTCATCACACACCGGCCCCTCCACCTGTAGCTCTTCGTAGCCCTCACCATAATCTGTCGTACTGGTTGCTTTAGTGTCTAGTACCCACTAGAAAGTTCCATGAGGTCAGGAAAACAAAGGCTTAGAAGTTGCCTGTACTGCTGTTACTGTTTCCTCCTCTTGCACTCTCTGGTTTTGTTCACCACCGCCATCTCAAGCACCTGGGACACTGCCTGGCACACAGCAAGTTTTTAATAGACCATAGAATGGATGGATGGATGGATGGATGGATGTTTCGGCCGACAGATGAGCAAAGAGGCTGGAAACTGCCTCTGTGTCCAAATAAGAAAAAGGTGACTAAATTTGAGCCCACAGAAGATGGTGAGGGTGGTAAGAGGCAGGGCCAGGGAGTTCCCTCAGGAGTGGATAGGGGAAGGGTGTCTGGAAGGGCGTTTGTGTCTGTGAATGCCAGCAGAAACTGTCTAGCCCTGATCTGGCTGGACTTGAAGGGCACCCAGCCCAGCCCCCAGGGACCCCCACCTGGCCCTTTTTTTTTTTTTTTAATCTTCCTTCCTCTCTCTTCCCCTTGTTAGGCCTCTGGGAGAGGACAAAAGGGCACTGGAATCCCCATCAAAGGCCACCGACACATGGTAAAGAGATTAGGACCCTTGGGATCCTGCTTCTTCGAGGTAGTGAGGCCTCCCCGCCAGTCTGGCTCCTCTCTGGGATGGGAGGTGGGGGGGGGGTGTCCTCTGGCCCTGGATGCCTCATATGTCAAATGCCAAACAGCGGGAGGTCAGCCTGAGCGGGGCTGAGCAAGCAGCCCCCATCTGGGCTGTGTGTGTGTGTGTGTGTGTGGGCGCGTGTGTGCACATGCGCTGGGGGGAGGGGAGAGTGCAGAAATCCCTGTCTGTGTCCGCGGTCAGGGCCACAGACAAGCTGTGACCATCTGTTGTCTTCTAGGGAGGCCAGTCCAGGGGCCCAGCACCCTTGAGGATAACCCATCCCTTTCTCCCAGCCTTCTCGTGTTTGCAGAGAACTTCCACGGCTACCATTTGGTTTCACCCTCACATCTTCCCTGCCAGAGAAGTCTATTCTCCCCATTTTACAGAAGACAAAATGGAGGCTCAGAGAGGGGGAGTGATTCTCTCAAGGTCATAAGAGCTAGTAAGAGGGGAAGCTGGGACTTTTCGGCCCATTCTGCCAACCGCTCTCTATCCCAGCCTTGGCCAAGGTGCCTGAGCACCAAACACGGGGCTCTCAGGCATAGCCGTTCCATCCATCCCTGGCTCATTGTTCAGTGCCAGCTTAAGATTGCTCCACAGCCCCCTCTTCCAGGAAGCCTTCTAGGACTGACACCCCCAAGGAAGTTCTGAAGATGCTTCGAAGTATAGAGCTCTGTACAGCCACTCCTTTCCCACCCTGGGCTGTTGACCTGTCCGGTGGTCTGTTGGTTTGGCCCCCTCACGTCCCAGGACCTCTCGAGGGCAGTGCAGCCATGCACAGGAGCGGATGATTCCCTAACAGTGCGGGATCCACCCTGGGACTGTGGTGGCCTGGCAGGCTGGGGAGAGGGCCTCTCATGCTGGAAGGAGCCCTGCCCACGGTTCGCTCAGCCAGGAGGGAATCTGCACCCAAGAGCGTGGCTTCAGCGCCTGAGAAGAGCTTGGAGTCCAGCGCTGTCCGCATCACAACCGCTAGCCGCAGGTGGCTATTCAAATTCAAGTTCATTAAAATGTATGACTGATTTTTACATGTAAATCATGTATTATTATTTCTCAATTATTAAAAATAAAAATGTATTATGAAAGTTATATTAAAAGTTCCATTTCTCCAGAGCACTTGCCACCCTCCGAGTGCCCCACAGTCACATGGGGTAGTGACTGCAGTATGGGACCACGCAGACAGAACATTCTCGTCATCGCGGAAAGTTCTACAGGCCGGCGCTGCTCTCACCCCAGCCCGGGCTCCATGCTGCCGCCAGGGTGCATTCCGCTACAGCTGGAGCCTCCAGAACTTCCTCTTGAACTTGTATGGAGCCCCCCTTCCTGGGGTCTCCAGGGAAACTTCGCTGGGACTCAGACTCCTTTCCTTAGGATTCCTAGGACGTTTTCTAGCTCGGCAGGGCTCCAGCTTCTCCAGGGGCCAGGGAGGGAGAGCGGATGAGCTGGACCACCCTCTTCCCACCAGCCCAGCCTGTCCCGCCCCACTGCCCTCAACCTCAGGGCAGGAGAGGAGGGGCAGGCTGAAAAGGAGAGGACGGTAGGACAGGACAGTTTGTCATCTGGCCCTTCGGGGCTGCGCTTCCTTCTACCTTCCCCCCCCCCCCCAGCTGCTCAACACCCCTCCCCCTTGCCGACCATCCTCATCCTCATCAAATCCCAAGGACAGATGGGGGCCGGCTGCAGGAAACGTGACCACAGTGAAAGCACTCTCAAATGGCAACAGAATCTGGGGGTCACAGCTGTGTCCCCTGAGGCCTGGCCCGTCCCTCATGTCCAGCCTGTGTCAGCCAGGCCTGGACTAAAGCAAATTTCAGGAAAGGGGGAGGATACTCAGGAATCTAAAGGGGGGGGGGGGTTAGGAGTCTGTAGGTGCTGGATTATTCCAGCAGACACAGCCCCAGTTAAAAATGCAGTCACTCATGTGGTCACTCATCCATCCAGCCATTCAGCACACAGTGAGTAAGTCCCCACCGTGTCAAGATGTAATAAGAGGATGGAAAGATGGACAGGTGGGCTCCCCAACCAGCTTGACCAGGTAGCTTGTTCTGGACTTAATCCTCTGTCCAGGCTACATGAAGATCCTTTGTCTCTGCCCAGTGGTCTGAGCGGGATGGACACCCCCCCAACCCCCACCCCTCAAACAGGCACACACGCACATGCATGCACGCGCGCGCTCACACGCGCTCACACACGCTCACACACACACACACACACACACACACACTCCCAGCTGCTGCCATGACCCCCCTCCCTTGGTCTCTCTGACCAATCACAGCACTGAAGGGTAAGTCCCACTGCCCAGAGGGCCCCTAGGGAGTGTATTAGCACATTTGAACCGCTCAACCCACAATGACAAAGCCTGGGGCCTTGGGAGGAGACACAGCAGGAGGGGTGGCGGCCTGTGGGGAGCTTTCCTCCCTCCCCTCCCAGGAGAAAGCTCAGGAGTAGATTAAGCATTCTGGGGCACAGAGGAATTTGGGGGCCCCAGCTCCAGCAGTGAATAAGCGATCCATAAAATCCCAATTTACACACTCACTGATCAAACAGCCCATCTACGACCCCAGGAGGTTGGGGGTGGCTGCTGGGCTTCCCCACTCTTGCAGGAGGTCCTGGGGGGCCTGGCGCTGGACCCAGGGCACAGGCTCCCAACGTGTTCTCTGCAGCCTCAGTCCCACCCCCAGCCTCCTTGCGGGGCATGCTCCCCCGGGCCTGGGGCCCTGCCCCGACCGCGGTGATGTGGCTGCCTTCGGGCCGTGGCCGGCTGGCGGCCATCTTTGTCTGCCCTCGGTGAGGAACAGCCTTTTCTCCCTGGTGCTGCCCCCGGGGCTGCCAGGGCTGGCTTCGGTTTCATCAGAGCTGCTAATCACTTTTCCAGCTCTGAAGCTCTCCTCCCCACCCCCTTCTTTCCAGCAGCCCCTCCGTGTTTCCCCGTGGCCCTACTTGGGATGCTGGAGCTGCTGGGGCAGACTGGGGAGCCCTTGCTACCCCGCCTCATCCCTCCCCTCCCCCGGGCTGGGAACACGGTGTGGCGGGGCTGGGTACCCATCGCCCTGGAGACACCAGGCAGGGAGAGCTAGCCGAGCTGCTACCCTTGCCGCTTTCCCAAAAATAAACACAATTTGTCTTCACCTGCCTACATTCTGCTTGCTTCACTTAAAGCTGCCTGGAGTTTCGGTAACGGAAGACCATTCTGGTTCCCAAACACCTCTCTGAAACCACGGGTGCCTCTGGCAGCTTCCCGGCCATCAGCCACTCAGCCCTTGCGAAGGCTGGCAAGGCGGCTGGCCTGCTGCCTGCTAGAGATGAGCTGCACTGAGGGAGCACGGGTTCTCCGCACATTCCACGGCGAAGCTTAGGGCAGGGAATGGCCGTCGGGCAGGGCAGCCCGCTCCGCCACACCGTCTTCTCCCATCTCGGCCACCTTGCAGTGGTTAGGTCTGGACCTCAACTCACGGGCCCTGGGAACAGGACAGAGAGGGAGGGAGGGGGCGCCCTATCAAGCGCTTTCCAGAGGGCTCCGAAGGTCAGGCTGTCTCGCAGAGGCCCCTGCACACCGGGCCAGGGCTAGGTCTCCACGACGTCCTCCAGCCCCGGCCACAGGCTGCTAGGCAGGGAGCGTGGCGCCAGTCTGCTCCACCGCGGGACACACTCCTTCCCTTCCCCGCCCTCCCTCACCTTCCCCGGCTGCTCCCAGGGACCCTCGAATGCAGCCTGGAACGGGTAGCAGCTTGAGTGAGGCAGGTGTCTGAAAGCCAGCCTGAACGACGGACCCGGGGCAGGGTCTCTGCACCCGCCCTAGCGAGCCCAGGGCGTCCATCTGGAGGTCACGGGCCCACCTCCCCTCCATGGCTTACATGGTGCAGGAGCCGAGTCCCTCTATGAGACGCGGGACAAGTGTCGATCTCTGTTTCCTCTGGTGTGACAGGAGCGTAGGGGACCCAGCCAGCATCTCCCTCACTGGGCTGGCCTGAGGGTGGTGCTCCTAAGACTTGCTAGAAGGAGGCCAAGGGCTGGGGCAGGCTCTGACTTGGCTCTTAGGAGGGCTGGCCAGATGCTTCAGGCAGGAAAGAGTGCGGTAGGGGGAGAGAGGCTCTCCGGGGCCCAAAACAAGCCAGTGGGCTCGGGGGACTCTAGGGAGAGAAGTACAAGTCCCGAGCAGCCAGTCGTGCCCAGAGTGGAGAGCACCGCCCTCAGGGTGAAGCCCCCATCCTGCCCCTGACCTACCTTCTGGGGGGTCTGCAGAGGCTGTGGGGAACTGAGCTCATCACCACTGAAACCACAGCTGCCCAAGACAGCCTGGCCTGACCCCAGGCCCCTCTGACCTGTGTCCTGGGGCAGCTCTTACCAGCCCCTCCCCTGCCGACAGAGGGAGGAGCCCCAGGGCCCTGCCCACCCCACCCACCCACCCCCAGCCACCACTTAGAAACTGCCCAGGCAAGGTTACCGGCCTCTTCAGGTCCCTCTTGAGAGGCCCCCACACCAGACCCAACTTCAACCTGAGCCACACGTTTCACGGCCGCTGACACCCTAAGGGGGAGACTTAAGAATTTAGGTGAGACTCTTTAGGGCCCCAGAGATGACCACCAAGACCTCAGACTTGACATGCCCAGAGAAAACACCTCTGCCTTCTCTCTCCAGAATCCATTCACCCAGCCTGGAAACCCTGGAGGCCCCATATCGCTCTTGCAGCCTCCTCCCATCTAGCCGGTCACTGAGTCCCCCGACACTGTTTGAAGTGACACGCAGCACTCACATCTCCTACCACGGCTGGCCCCCACGGCTGGACTCCCTGCCCTCTCCTTCTTAACCCTTCTGGATGGCTGCCAGGGGGTTCCTTCCATCTGAAACGGATTCAACCCTCTACTGACCTCCGAGTGGACACCAAACCTCTTAGCCTAGCACCAGAGGTGGCCCTGTTTGTCCTTCCCCCAGCCTCAGGCCCTGCCCTTCCAGGCCCTTCTAGCCCCTCCAGCCATATCCGTCCATTCTCTGTGCAATACGCATTCACGCTTCGCAATAGCATTCACGCTTCGCAATACGCACTCACGCTTCGAGGCTTTTGCTCATCTGGTTCCAGAACACCTTCTCCCCAGTTCTGCAGCAGGGGAGCTCCCGCACTATTATGTCACTCTGGTGCTGTTGCTGGCTCCTTCTTGGGTTCCCCCAGCAAGTGTTCTGCACCTCTGTCCTGCCACTGAAAGGCCTTATTTAGAGTTGGTATCAGCAGTTACACTGGGTTCCCCACTCCCTCCCTGCTGAGAGACCCCTGCCCCTGGGCCTTTGCACAATAGTTCTCTAGCCCCGCAGCCCATCTGCTCCCTGCCTACACTATCCTCTCCCTCCCAAAGTCCTCTACCCAGAAAACCTTCCCTGATACAATGGCAGGGGGAAGAGCAGGGCCTTTGAAGTTTCTACAGTAAGTACTTGTTCTAAATAATTGTTTTTATTTTATTTTTTTAAAAGATTTTATCTAGGGACACCTGGGTGGCTCAGGCGGTTAAGCATCTGCTTTTGGCTCAGGTCATGATCCTGGAGTCCCAGGATCGAGCCCACGTCAGGCTTGTTCACTCTCTCTCTCTCTCTCAAATAAATATAATCTTTAAAAAAAAATTAAAAATAAATAAAAGATTTTATCTATTTGAGAGAGAGAGAGAGAGAGCATGAGCGGGGGGAGGGGCAGAAGGAGAACCAGACTCCCCACTGAGCAGGGAGCTGAAGTGGGGCTCCATCCCAGGACCCAGAGATCATGACCTGAGCCAAAGGCAGACACTTAACTGACTAAGCCAAGGTTGACTTGGGTCAGTTTGGGTGGCATATGACCACCAAAAAGCTTAAGCTTTCAAGACTGGGTGATCCTATATTCCTTGGCCCCAACTATGTCCCCTTCCCTGTGCATGGTGGGGGGGGGGGTATGGGGTAGGGGGGTGGGAGATAGAAACGGGTCTGAGCAGAGGGCAGGAAGCAGGCCCAGGCAGCCCACCCAGGCCTCCCCAGTGGCCGCCCCTGCCCCCTCCTACGCCCTTCCCAGCCCTGGGGGTGCCGAGCTGAGTAACTCCAGCTATGCAGCCTGGCCGGTCTACCTGGGTGTGAGTGGGCAGGGCCATCCTCAAGGGGGTGGCCCCCCACACCTGCAGGGCCACAGGAACAGGGAGAGAAAGAGAAACTGGGGACAGGGAGCTAGGCAAACACCAAACTACCATGACAATCCCTTCTCTCTGTCTGCTCCTGGATGGGATCCCAGCACAAGTGCCAAGCACTGTCTAAGCGATTTCCACACAGTAGTTCACTGAATCCACACCATAACCCTAGGAAGCAGGTACAGCTGTTAGTCCCATGTTACAGAAGAGGAAACTGAGGCACAGTCAACTTGTCTAAGTCACCACGCTGGAGCACGGTGACACCCACTGGGGCTTTCTGGCTCCAGATGTTCTTCTGCCTCTCGTGCAAATGTCAGAAGCAAATGTTATTGTTCCCATTTAACAGCTAGGAAAATGGAGGTATCACTTGATTTCCACCACCGTCATCAACCTCCCCTGTCCCCTTTAGCCTTCTGCCTTCAATGTCCCCCACTCAGCCATCTCTGAGTCCCCAACTCAGACCCCAGAGTCAGCACATTCCAAAGTGGTTGTCGGGGGACCAAAGGCACCCTTGCAGGCCTGAGCCCCCAGCCCCCCCCCCCACCCCGACTCCGGACCCACAGCAGCCTCACCCAGAGGGGAGAGATCAGAGAGGAGCGGGGCAGCCAGGGCAGGGGATGGGGAGCACTCGCTCACGAGAGAAAGACTCCGAGGACCCATACGTCCACACAGCTGAAGGGCAGTGGCAGACTGCAGCTCTGCACAGCCACCCTCCTCAAGAGGCGAGCCCTCCATGAGAGATGTTCGGCTTAGTGTTAGCTGTCTGAACATGTGTGTTGGCTCTGGAAATGAGGAGCTCCCCATCAGTAGAGACATTCAGCATGAGACGCCATCTTTCCTGGGAGGGGCACTCCAGGCAGGCTGCAGGGCTCCTCCTTCCTCTCTGCGGGTCTTCTGGGCCTTCCCCACTTGTGTGTCTCGTTGGCACTGCAAACCCAGCGAGGCCCACACAGAACTCCTGGCCACCCCACCCCCATCCTCCAGCTGCCTTCCCCACACCACTGAGGCGCCTCCATGTTTTCCAACAAGGCTCATACTCTAAAACTCCAGCCCGGGGGCCACTGGGTGGCTCAGTCCGTTAAGTTTCTGCTTTCAGCTCAGGTCATGATCTCAGGGTCCCGGGATCGAGCCCCACCTTAGGCTCCCTGGTCAGCAGGAAGGCTGCTTCTTTCTCTCCCTCTGCCCCTCCCCCCCATGCTCACTCGTGCCCCCCCAAATAATAAAATCTTTAAGTAGATAGACAGACAGATAGATGATAGATAGATAAAACTCCAGCCTGAAGAGGGCTCCAGTATGGAAGATGTGACCTAAGAATGGCCATCCCACATGGGACACGTCCATCTGAGAAAGGAGGAGTAAGGGTCAGACCGCTAACGAAAGCTGTTTGCAGAGCTGGGTGGAAGGGGTGACTTCCCCCCATGGCCAGTGTTTCCAGGGAGCCCCTCTGCCCCCAAAGAAACAGGCAGATTGGGTAGGGGTGGAACCACGTGATTGCGGGGGGGGGGGGGGGGGCGTGGCGGTGATCCACCATCTTTCTTCAGTATAACCTGACTCTCCCAGTCTTCTTTCCCCACTGGCCTAGAAAGAAGAACCACCAGCCACAAACTCTCCAGCACCCAAGAGCCAAATAGGCCAGGCAGCAGCAGGGGGACTCTCCCAGCTTCCTCCTAATTCCCACTGAACTGGGACCTCTGTCACCTCTGAACAGCCTCCCCCAGAGGAACTCCGTCCCCTTGAGACTCCACTGGTGATGCCGGGGCCCTGCTGGCCCTGAGTCCCTTGTGTCGAGCCACTCCTGGGCACTCGCCGCAGCCCTGAGCAGGGCCACTCCGCTCTTGCGGGCTCCCGTCTACACAGAGAATACAAGGAAAGCAGTTCTGACAGCATACCGTGTCCCTTCACCTCTTCTCTGCTGCCCGACTGTCTCCTAAGCTCATTGAAGGTGGGACCAAATCAGGAAATCACGGATGCTGGACGGATAGCTACCTGACAACCTTCCCAGGGCCTGGCGCAGGGCCTCGCCAAGGGTGCCGTGCGCATGGCCGTGCTTCCTGCTGGGTGCCTGTGGCAGAGCACACGATGCCAGGGCTGGGGACGTGCTCTGGTCCTCCCTGGCCACGTGGGACACTGAGGGTTGTTAAGGGAAATGTGCTCAGGGCCTGGCACATAGGTGCCCTGTGAGTGTGCAGGGAGTCTCAGGGCCAAGGAATCCCAACCCTGGCTGGGGCCCCTCTGGAGCCTTGCTGAGGTACACCCAGAACCCCAGGAATGGCAGGTGCTCAACACCAAGGTGGAAAGGGTAAGATGCAGCCTTGTCATCACATCTCCCTGTCCCTCCCCGATTAATCCAGCACGGGGCTGGGACCAGGTGGCCTGAGTCTGCCTGGGCAGTGAGGGGAGATCCAGGAAGGTAGGCTTCCACCTCCCAGATTCCTGAGGTAACCAGGCTGGCTCTCCTCTTGCCTACCTCCTGAGCCCAGCTCTCTGCCCTGACTCTACTTTGGAGGGAGTTTCAAAGATGGTCCAGAACTTTCACAAACACACGCCCTCTTTCCCTCTTTTTCTCCCTGCTCCTACATGGGAGGTGGTTCTCCGGAGTCCCCGAGTTCAAAGTTACCGAGCGGGTCACCAGAGGTAGGCACGTACTTCAGAGATAAAGAGACACACTATTTCAAACCAGGGCCTCTGTCACCTATGAACCCACCAGTATTCTTATCCCCGTCTTACAGATGAGAAACTGAGACCCAAACAGAATGACTTGTCCAAGGCAATTATACCTAATTAGTTGGGGGGGGGGGGTGGTCATTGCAGCCCAGGGCTTGGCCCCTAGGTTGGGGGCTATGATTGGTCATTATAAAATGGAGTCGGGTTGGGGCACCTGGCTGATTCGGTCAGTAGAACATGCGACTCTTGACCCTGGGGTTGTGAGTTCTAGCCCCGCGTTGGGCATAGAGTTTACTTTAAAATAATTTTTTTAAATTAAAAACTAGGGCGCCTGGGTGGCTCAGTTGGTTAAGCATCTGACTTCAGCTCAGGTCGTGATCTCAGAGTCCTGGGATCGAGCCTCACATCAGGCTCACTGCTCTGCTGGGAGTCTGCTTGTCCCTCTCCGTCTGTCCCTCTCCCCACTCCTGTTCTCTCTCTCTTTCTCTCAAATAAATAAAATCTTTAAAAAATTTTTTCTTCTAATTAAAAATTAATAAAATAAAATGGGGTTGGAGTCACAGTCCTCTGGGGCTATGGAGGCTGGCCGGTGACCATAGCCCAGTTCTCCCATTCCCTGAGAACTCCCCACCCCACCTCCAGTCCCCAAGATGAATCGCAAAGTCTGACACTGCGCATGCCTCAGTAGGAAAGGAAAAGAGAGCAAGGCACCCAGGTAGCTCCCATGCATGCCCCTCTCCTTGGCGGGGCAACTGGGGAAATGCCAGAGTCAACAGCAATCACAGCCCGGAGCCCTGTCACCTGCGTTTCTGACCAGTCACCACAACCACAGTCGTTCAAGACGAACTCGGGGCTCCCAGCTCCTGGCTATTGCCTCATTTAATCCTCATGATCACACTTAGGAGGGCATCATTCTTAGTCCCACTTCACAGGTGAGATAGAGGGTGTTTGATACGTGCTGCTTAAGTATTCGCCATGACTCAAGAGGCTCATGAAAATGCTTAGAAAAGAGCTAGACTTTCTTGCCACTCAGTGTTGTTCCTGGGGACAAGCAGACTCTAAAACAAAACCAAACAAAAATCCCTGAACATCCTCTCTCCAGGCAATGCACTCGGAGGTGAGAAGACCAGCCCTTACCCCAACACCGACAGTGTGAATCTTTCCCAACTGAAGGCTAGCCTTGCAGCTCAGTGGCCACCCCTGGTCCCTTGGCACATGCTGTCCCCCACCAGGAATAAGGCCACGGAGAAAGCACTGTGGAGGTCAGGAGTCCTGGGCTACCAGCCCACCTGAGCCCTCCGCACATCCGAGGGGGCCTGGACTAGGGGGAGAACTTCTTGATGTGGGGTCCCCATGGGCTTCAGGGGGCCCAAGAACCCTCAAAGGCAGAAGGCAAAGGCTGGGGTCAATTGATGGAAGTGCATTGTTTGGAGAAAGGCTTTCATCAGTCCCTCTGAGGGGCCTGTAAATCAGAAGTCGTGGGCAATCTGGAAGACCCCTTCCATCCCTAGTGCCCTTGAGCTGTATGTGTTTACACAGAAGCCCACTCCCCATCCTTCGGGGCCTCCCCGGCTGCAGCTCCAGGAAACTCTCAGCTTTCTTCCTTCTTTGCGGCAAAAGGCTTGGGACCTGGAGCCTTGCAAGGTCTCTCCTGGGAGCAGGGCCAGCCCAAGGCTGAGACGGCAGAAGAAACCAGAACACGCCATGGTCAGCCTAGTGTGGCTCGCCCCTGCCCACAGCTCCAGGCCACTGGAGGGGGGGCTGTCAGTGTTGTGGACCACAGGTGCCCCGAGACTTTACGTCCGCCTCTCCCTGCAGCAGCCCTGGAACCTCCCTGAACCACACTTCTGCGAGGAACCTGGTTTTCATTAAATTGGGGAAAGGAGTCATTAACTGGCAGCCAAGTCAAGAAGAAGTAAAGTTCTGCTAGAAGGCCCAGGGAGGGTGAGGGAGACCAGCCTGTCCCCTGCCCTCCCAGGATGACCAATGGTGGGGGGAGGAGGAGGCGGGGAGGCTGGGCTCCTAAGGGTCCCGCAACTGCAGCAGTAGGAGCTGGGGGTGGATAGTGGGGGCAGTCGTGGCCCAGATAATAAGCAATTGTTAATGTGATCCATATGGATCCTGACTGGGCTCTCTGTTTAACAGAATGATAATGGCAGGGAAAGAATGTTGGTCTGTGGGGAAAGGAAGGGGCAAAGTCCTTCCCAACTTGGGGGTGGGGGAGGGTCAGTAATGAGGAGGAGGAGACCCACCCAGGGGTCTCCACCCACCCAGGAGTGCATCGCTATTTGCCAGATTCCATGCTTTGCAGGCTGCCCTTACCAAACTCCTTGTATTCAGCCAACAAATATTCATGGGACACTCACAAGGTGCCAAGCTCTGCCAGGCCCAGCGTGGGCAGGGTGCAAGGAAGTATAGGCTCCATCCCTGTCCTCCCGGAGGCAAAGCCTAGCGTGGACTCAGCCACGAAGGCTGAAGGAGACACAGGTGCAGGACGAGGAGAGCGTGGCCACAGCAGCAAGGGCGAGAGCTGGGGGCTCTGGGGAGGCCACACAGAGGAAGTCTGGCATCCGAGTTGGGCCTTGAAGAATGAGGAGGTGGTGGAAAGACAGGGACAATGGGGAAGGCATTTGGCTGAGGGAACAGCAAGAGCAAAGGCAGAGAGGCGTGAAATTGCGTGGAGAGTCTGAGATCTCAGCAATAAAGCTGCAGCCCAGGCAGGGGCGGGGAAGGGAGCCTTGTTCCCTAAAAAAAGCTGTGGCCATGGATGACCAGGAGGAAGGCAAGAAAGGGCTCTTGGAACACCACATTCCGGTCCTGTCTGGTCCCTCTCCCTTACCCCCTCCAGTCTGCGTCCTGGAATTTTCACCCATGGGATCCTCAGCCCAGCCCACTCTTAGACCACGGCCAGAGAATCCCGCGGGGCCTCAGAGGCCAAACTCCTCCCTGTGCCTCTCAGCCCCCACTTCTTCTCCTGGGGGGATGGAGGTCCCCCTGAGGAATTGGGGTTATCTGGGACTCACCAGAAGCAACTCCACTGCCCTACATAGCTAAATTCCCTTTGGCCCAAGAGGACTTTCGCCCAGAAGGTATCACAGCGAGGGCGAGGGTCGCTCCTCGCTGGGGTTGCTGCTGCGGACTCCAATGGACGCAAGTGGAAATAAATGAAATGGTGTTAAATATGGGAAAGGGGGATTTACGAGGCCTGTCACCGCGTCCAGCGCAGCCAGCCGGCAAGCCCCGCCCCTTTCTCGCCCACCCCAGGAAGTCGCGCCCCGCCCCCTGCCCGCAGCTCCGCCGCCGCGGGGTCCGCGCCCCGCTGCTGGGTCCGGGCAGCGCCGCAGCCCCGAGCCGCCCGGGGACTGGGTCCTCCGGGGCCAAGGCTCAGCGGAGAACGGCGGTTGCTCCCGGCCAGGGGGTCCGGGGAGGGGCTCTGAGGAACCTCAGAGCGGCCTTTTCCAGCAGGGTGCACCGGAGGTTCAGGCTGGATTCCGGAGGGTCTGGGGCTCCCTGTGCAGCTCAGGGGGCTTTGGGCCGTGGCACTATCCGGCCCACTCCAAAGACTCCACAGGGAAGGCTCTGGGCCCCGAGAACCGAGAAGTGCCCCCCGCAGAAGCCCACAGTGGGCTTGGAAGCAGAGCCTGGCTCCCCGCTGCCTGGCCCAGGGCAAGAGCCCGCTCAGCCGCGGCAGCCCGTGCGGACCACAACACAAACATTCTTCCGTCCTCTATTCTCCTCCAAATTAGGTAGCCATGGAGACAGGGCCAGGCAGCCTGACAGCCCCACGGCCTAATCCTGATTTAGTGACCGTCCCTTTAACAGCCCACCCACCCGTCCACCCACCCCTGCGCTCCGGGCCGCCGCTGGGCGCGGGCTCCAGGCCGCTCGCAGACCCTTCCCAGGCCTCCTCCGCCCAGGAGCGGCTCGGGCACCGCAGGCGCCGGGGAAGGGGGCCCACCCTTGCTAAGCACCTACTGTGGGCCCGCCCTTCTGCGGAGGACCCTCGACAGAGCAAGCTCCTAGCAAGGGAATCTCTGCGTAGAGCGAGAGGGCTCTGGGAGTGGGCCAGTTTAAGGGGCTCTCTCTATAGAGCGGGGAGCTCAGAGGGTCTCCCTTGTAGCTTGTAGCCCCGGGGCGAAGGTAAGTGCAGCTTCTTGCAACGCCCTGACTCTGAGATGGGGCTACGCTCTCCCCCGGCCAGAAGAGAAGAAAGGAAGGGGGTGGGCGTTAGGGGCGCAGGGCCCGAAGTGGCCTCAGTCTCCTGTCACTGCCCCGTCACGATGCTGGGGAATCTCCGGGCCAGGAACCCAGCCCCCACCCCCTCCCACACACACACAGGGGCCGCTGGACAAAGACCTGACGGAGTGGGAGGGGCCTGCGGGCCGGCCCTCGGGCTCCGGACACAGGATCCTTCGGGGACCCGAACCCGCAGATCCCGGCTCCCCACCCCCCAATCCCGCAGGCTCCCCCCAGAGCCGGTCGCTCGCTATTGCTGCAACCTGCGCACCAAAGCGGGCGGCGAAGAGGGTGCCCGTCGCGGCGGAGACGAGATCCCCTTGTCTGCCGTCCCCCTCCCCCCGGGAAGTGACCCTCGGCTCCCACGCACCCGCCCGGGTCTCCGGCTGGCCTTGCCCTTCGACCCCCGCCTAGTTGAACCCCGCGCCCCGCAGCCCCGGCCCTCTCCGGCCCTCACACTGCCCCGCGCCCGCGGACAAAGCTCCGGACACCCCGACCGAACGGTCACCACCCCCTGACCCCGGCCCGCCCGCGCGCTCCCGTGCCTGCCCCCGCCCGAGCCCGCAGTCCCGTACCTCGGCATCCCGGCCGGGTCCTAGGTGAGTGTGCGCGGCCTGGGGGGTCGTCCGGCCCCGGGGCCGGGGCGCGGGCCGGGGGCGACAGGCCGGGGCTGGGGGGCAGCGGCGCTCACCATCCTGGAGCCGCTACTGCTGCGGCTGCTGCGGCCGCCGCGGCCGGGAGCGGGACTGGGCAGTGGGGGTGGCCGGACAAGGGGCCGCCCCGGCTCCCCCCGCAGGCAGGACACCCACCCCCACCCCCGCCTCCCCTCGCCCGCCCCCAGCGCCCTCCCTCGCAGGCCTTTGCTCCCCTCCCCTTTCCCTGCTCCTCCCTCCCCTACTGCCCCTCCCTTCCCCCCAACTCCCGCCCCTTCTCTGGCCCTCTCCACCCGGGGCTCCTTCCCCGCCCTCCCCCACCTCGCCCCCGCCCCGCCCCCACCTCCCCTGGGCTCGCCCGTCCCCTCCTCTCAACCCTCCCGGCTTGGCCCCGCCCCCTCCCTCCCCTGGCTCTAAAATAAATTAGCCACAGAGGGGGAGAAAAGAGCAAATGACCCTTGGTGTGGATAGTGTCCTTGCGCCACTCTCCGGCGCGCCCGGGCCTCTCCCGGGCCGTCGAGCGGGAAGTTGGGGTGGGGGTGGAGGCCGGGCAGGCCGGTAAGGGTGGGGGAGCGGTCCTCTGAGGGGGGAGGCCGGGATTCAGTGGGGCCTCCGAGCGTGTCCGCTGGGTGTGAGAGGCTTCCTGGGTCGAAGGGCAAAGGGGAAGGCAGCCAAAGGGGAAAGCAGTCGGCCCTGCCCGGCCCGCCCCGTCTGCTTGCCGCCCTAGACCCCCTCATCCAGTACAGCCTAGACCCCTTGGCCAAAGCCTTGTTGACTCATGCCCTCATCCTCCCGGCCCACCCTCCCCAGGTGCCCTGAGTTCCTACTGTAGCATAAGAGACTCGGCTGCCCCCAGCCTGGGATGCAGAGGATGGGACACACACGGGCCGGCAAGTCCCCCTCTCCACTGATGCCATTCCCAGAGGCCTGTGGCCGTGGGGAAGCCCTGGACTTGGACAGCTGAGGGTGGGGTGTGAGTTTTAAAGGTGGGCTTGGCTGGAGAGCTTCCCCAAGAAGGCAACTCTCACATTGGGCCAGGCAGGATGAATGGTGGAAGGCAAAGATGGACGATGAATTCCAGACCCGTGGTCTGCTGAGAGGTGTCCAAAGACGTTCATTGATTGGTGCATTCATTCCACAGACGTATTGAGCGCAGACCCTGTGCCAAGCTTTGGGCTAGGCGCTGGAGACACCTGAGAGAGGCTCAAAGGCACATCCCTGTCTCTGTGGCTCCCAGCCCAAGAGTAGACAGAATCCTATCAGACACCCAGGCTCACCGCTTTGGCAATGATCCAGGTGGGGAAGGAAGGCCACGGGGCAAGCAGCCCATAGAAGAACCCACTTTGCCCAAGGAGCTTGTAGGAGATGGGGCTGAGCTTAGGTTGGAGGGTCCAGGTGCATTTCCTGGATGGGATGTTGAGGACCCAGAGCGTCCCACCTGTGGAGGCCCCACTAGCACCCACGCAGGTTCTGCAACTCACCAAGAGCAGGCTCTTCTCCAGCCCCGGAATCCTCTCTTCCTCTCCACTTCACACCCCCAGGGCCACACCTGGCACAAAGGACAGATGTGTCCAGGCTCACCGTGCTAGGGCAGCCCTGGCCTCAGGAAACCAGAAAAGCAGGACAGAGCCACAGCCACTACCCTCGGAGAGCTGATACTCCCTGCTGAAGGCGCCATCCCAGGACAACAGAGGCAGAAGGAACTCGGGTGTTTCTTTACTGACGGGGCGTCTGAGGCCTAGAGAAGTGACATTCTTGGGGTCACACAGCAAAACTGGATCTAGAAACCAATGTACTCTTTCCATCCCACCTGTCCTGCTCCCCAAAGGTCGGAGGCAAGAGTTAAGAGAGAGGCCAATGTCCACGGGAACTAAGTGACCTCAACCAGCTGGACTAGTTCCAGAAGGCCAAGCCTGCCATTGCCAGGGCATGGTGGCGGGGTGTCACTGGGGGCCATTCTCCTCCAGGCTCCAGGCCAGGGGTGGATGACAGGAGTGAAGTTAGACGAAAGAATTGATAATGTGCTCCCCTTGAGCAACAGTCCAGTTCTCCCTCATCCCCCAGGACCCTCCAGTGGTGTTTGGAAGGACAAGGTTAGACCTCAGGAAGGCCTTCCCAATAAGATAGTAGGACAGTAGGACAGGCCGGCGTGATGAGAAGGCCTTCACCAGCCTCCGGGAGCAGGAGGGAACGCTCTGCATCTGTGAGGTGCTGAGTTATTTCTGATGGGCAAACTAGCATGGGTCCCATTAAGGGGGTTAGTTATCAGGTGGGGTGCGGCCGGCCTCTTCACCCTTCTGCCCTCCATCCTGCACCAGTGCTCGGGCAATGAAGTGTGGCTCCCCTCCCGAGCTCATTAAAGTCCTGTTAATACATCATCCAGCCACCTGGGCTGACAAATACTCAATCCCAGCAAACGGCCCTTCATCATGTCTCTCCCTCTGCCCTCCTGGGCAGGGCGCTGGGTGTCTGTTCTCTGAGGACTCCCTGCTCACCCCTGTCCTGGCTGACCCTAGTCAAGGGATCTGTGCCCTGAGAGCCTCTTGCTGGAGAAAGGAGTCGGGCTGGTCTCGTGATCAGCTCAGGGGTGGGTCAAGTGCCCTGCGGCGCATTGGATAATAACAGTGGGGATGACGGCAGTAATGCTTGGCTTCTGCAGAGGGCCCTCCATTCCTTTCTAGTCCTTTTGCTTGTATCACATCCAAGGTGGAGAATCCCACCCCCGACCCCACTCCCAGGGAAGGCAGGGCTACCTTTGCGTGTGTGTCCCTGCGGAGCTTGTGTGCCTTAGGGACGTGTGTGTGCATGTGCGATCTTCCTGGTCCAGAGACTGGCAACAAGGCCTTTCTGGAAACATGAAGAAAACTTACCCAGCTGGCCCGGGAGAACCAGCGAGAAGAGTTTCAGAGAGAGGAGAGTCAGAGGGAAGATGTGGAGGGCCGAGGGGGAGGGAGGGAGGAGCAGGTGGGGTGAGGAGGAAGGAAAGAAAAGGGCCCGGGGAAGGATGGGGGTGGGAGGGAGGAAGGGAGGAAGAAGAGGAAGAGAGGAAGAGGAAAGGGCGGGGAGAGCTCTCTTTGTGGTCCTCTGGACCGGCCACTCAGGAGTCATTAAGAAGCTGGAAAGGAAGGAAATGCGTCCCGGGGCTGAGGGATTGGGGTGCGCCCAGACATGCCACACCCAGCTCGCTGCTGCTGTGCTCACCACTCACCAGGGCTCAGGCTGCTCCCCCCACAAATGGGGGCCCTCGCTCTTGTCTTGCTGACTCCTTGGCCCCAAAGGCCCAGCTCCCAATGCCTCCTCAGCCCTGCTCAAGCCCCTCACAGCTCATACCACCTTTGCCTTCCCGGGAGCTACAGGCTGTCCGGGGGCCCATCCTCCCCCACAGCCAGCAGCTCTTTTTTTTTCTTTCTTTAGTAACCTCTCCACCCAATGCGGGGGTCCAGCTCACGAGCCCGAGATCAAGAGTCGCATGCCCTACCGGTTGAGCTGGCCAGGTACCCCAAGCCAGCAGCTCTCAAGGGCCTCCATGAGAACTAGAAAAAGTGTCCTTCTGGGCAGACAGGCCTCGGTGCCAGACCACACAAGATTTGGGAGGAGGAGCTGGGGCTGGCCATCAGTCCCCTCCTTCCCCTTAGGGGCCCAACCCTTGGGGACTCTGGTGCCCACCTTCTAAATCCTCAGCACACATCTGGCTCTACCATTTGGTCTGTGAGCAGAAGCACATCCACCAGCCCCCCACCGGGCAGCACAGTCTTTGGGCCAGCACCCCAAAATGAACTGTCATCTCCCCCGTGTATCTTTATAATACAGCCCCACAGAACCTCTCACGAAGCACCCACACCAATTTAATACCCGAGCCTCTCTCCCTGGAGTATCTTCTCCCCTATTCTGTCTGGGAGCTCCTATTCATCCTTCAGAACCCAACTCAGAGAGCCCTTCTTCCCTAAAGCATTCCCCAGCTATCCCCCACCCCCAGCAGAGCTGAGAGCTCCTACCCAGAGCTCTCCTAATCCTTTTTCCTAGGTTCCAGGTGTTAGAGCCCAATACCCTGCTTCCTAGAGGGGCCCTTCCCTTCCTGCACCCTGTCTAAAGGCAGAAGACTACATGTAAGCCTGACCACCTCACTTTTCACATGCCAGCCCCTCTGGAACCCCATTGGGCTTCTCCTTTCCCTAAAGCTCACACACCCAGGGCAGAATGGGGAAGTGGAAATCCAAGTGGCTCAGAGGTCTCCCCACCCCCACTCTGCCCTCACTGGGGCTGGGCCTGCCCGGAGACTCCCAGCACATCTGGTTGTACTTAAATCATCCAGCGCCCAACTGCCCAGGCACGGCCCCTGCTTTTCTCCCCTCCCTGGTCTCCTCCCCTTCCTAAACCAGCCTTCTAGTTCTCTCCTCCAGGATGCCTTCCCTGATTGGCCCACAGCCCACCCTTGAACCCTCCACCTCTGTGGGTCTGGGTTCTGGGATGTGTGCTTAGCGTGGCTAAGGAACCCCATCCTTTCCAAGCATTGGTCCTGGATAGAAACCTTCCTCCCCGCCCCCGCCCCAGGCAGGATGGAGAGCTGACCAAGGGCCACTCCTCTGTCCCGCTGGCCTCCAGCCTGGCTGCCTGCAGTTCCTGGTGTGTGCCACGGAGAGTGGGAGTGTTTCTGCCTTTTTCAAGTTTTGGTTCAGATCCAGACACAGAGCTGTTCCCACGACAACTCTCGCTGTCAGCCATTTTCCAAAAGGCTTTGCTAATATTCAAGAATCAAAGGGAGGGGCGCCTGGGTAGTGCAGTCGTTAAGCGTCTGCCTTCGGCCCAGAGCGTGATCCCGGCGTTCTGGGATCGAGTCCCACATCGGGCTCCTCAGCTGGGAGCCTGCTTCTTCCTCTCCCTCTCCCCTGCTGTGTTCCCTCTCTCGCTGGCTGTCTCTCTGTCACATAAATAAATAAAATCTTAAAAAAAAAAAAAAAAAAAAGAATCAAAGGGAAATCCATATAGAGAATACAAGTACGAAAAGACACCGGTTGCAAAGAACGGGACCGTGGGTGACCTGCTTCACCAGCGCCCCGGGGTTTGAATGTCCATCCGTTCGTTCAATAGCATGTACCGCTCCCTCAGCACACAAAGTTCTGGGAATAGAGCCTTGCATAAAACCCCGTGCCTCCTAGACAAACTGACGGTGGAGGAGAAGGACAGGTAGACGAACAAATGCAAGATGCCACCACGGGCAGGCGTGGGAGGCGGTGGGGTGAAGTGATGGAAGGTCAGAGACTTTGGTTTGAGTCCCGGCTCCCCACTTCCCTGCGGCTGCCCCTAGGGGGGCCACAGAACCTTCTGGAGACTGTCTCCTCACCTGCAAAAGCGGGATGGCATGACCTAAGAGGGCTGTGGTGGGATTCCAGGAAGATACTGTGTGTGGAAGCATTTTGTGCGGTGCTAAGTGTGCGGCCGCTGTTATCATTAGGCTCATACAGGGTCTGTCTGGTGCTCAGGCTCAGTCTGACGCTCAACCGCTCAACTGCTGTCTCCGCCTCCCCTCCGTGGGTGGGAGCCATGTTGGAGAAACTTCTCCGGTGGAGGGGGGGGACCCCCAGCCCAGAGCAGCGGGCAGTCACGGTACACACACACACACACACACACACACTTTTGTTATGCAAGTCAAACACCTTTTTACAAAAATTAGAACATATGGCTAAGCACAAAACAAAAAATTTTTTTAAAAATCAAATTCCTTAATCCTACAACCCAGAGATAAGCACTGGTAAGGCTCTGGAGCAGTCCAGGTGTTATTCTAGATATCGATATAGAGAGAGAGAGCTCTCTACACTATTTTGTAATCTGCTTTTCTCAATAGACAAATATTTTGAATATCTGTTCCTGTCTATAAATGCATTTATCCCACGTAATTTTTAAGATTTTTTTTTTTTTTAAGATTTTATTTATTGGGACGCCTGGGTCGCTTAGTTGTTAAGCAGCTACCTTCGACTCAAGTCGTGATTCCAGGGTCCCGGGACCGAGTCCCGCACTGGGCTCCTTGTGCAGCGAGGAGCCTGCTTCTCCTTCTGCCGGCCGCCCCCCCTGCTTGTGTGTTCTCTGGCAAATAGAGAAATAATAAAATCTTTAAAAAATTTGTTTAAACATAGGATTTTATTTATTTATTTGACAGGAGAGAGAGAGTACAAGTAGGGGGAGCAGCAGGCAGAGGGAAAGGGAGAAACAAACTCCCGCGGAGCAGGGAACACAATGTGGGGCTCAGTCCCAGGACCCTGGGATCATGACCTGAGCCGAAGGCAGACGCTGCACCGACTGAGCCACCCAGGCGCCCCTAAGATTTTAAGTAAACTCCCCACTCAAGGTGGAGCTCCACCTTACAACCCAGGCAGGCACGTTCCACCAACTGGCCAGCCAGGTGCCCCATACCGTATAATTTTTAACGACAGCTTAATATTCCATCATGTGGACATGCAAGAATTAATTTAACAAGTTTCTGTTGTTGTCAGATTTTTTTCATCAATAAAAGCTCGATGAACTGACTTGTTAACATCCACCTTTGTGCATGTCTGGTTAGCATAATTCCTAGCAATAGGAGGCTGGGAATGCATACTTTTAACTTTGAGGAGCCACTAGCCCAGGCCTCTGGGTGGTGCTGTCACACCTCCTCCAGGCAGCCCTCCCAGATTGGCAAAAGCGCATCTCACAAGGGCCATGCCTTTCCCAGTAGCTTCATTCCTTAGTGACCTGGCCTGGAAGCCCAGAAAAATACTCAGAAGGCCTAGTTGGTGACGGCCCCGGAGGGGCCCTGGGTGGAGAGCACAAAGCAGGCTTGTCTGGGGCCCGGAAAGGGGCCCCACCCCCCTCGGGGCTGCTGGACGTACATTCCTTCCCCGGACAATGGCTGCCTCGGGAATCCCGAGAATGAAGAAGGCCGGTGGTTTTCCGAACCTCCCCCCCAACCCCCCTCAACAAGTTGTACCCGGTCCCAAAACGGAAAGAAGGGGCACTTTGTATTGGGGGCGGGGTGGGGAGGGCAGTACTTCTGTGCCTACAGCCCCGCCCCCTCTTTTTACCAACAGGGATCCACAAGCGGGCTGAGGCCTGCCCTGCCACCCCTTCCCTGGGGATCTTGGGCAAGTCCTGCTCTCTCTGTAGGCCCCTGCTTCCTCAACTGTAAAATCAGGGGCTGGGACATCCGTGGTGGCCAAATTCTGCACAGATCTAAAATGCCATAATACAGTGGCTGAGCACTGGCTTTGGAGCCAGATTGCCTGAGTTCTAATTCCGGTCTGTTTTTTACCCTGTGAACTGAACATACCGGCCTCAGCTTTCCTGTCTGTAAAGAGGGTCGATGATAGACACCCACCACTGCCTCATGGCGCTGTCTCGAGGAAGGATGAGAAGAGGCTCGTGAGACAAGTGGCTGATTTGTTAAAGTGTAGGAATCATGATTCAGACTTCATTCTAACGCCAACTGGATCCCCAACCCAGTCTAGATCTCATGTCCAGTCTAGATTTTGGCCCCTGGACATTTGCCCAACAATTGGCCACACTTCTGGAAGATAAGGGGCAACTGAGGCAGGAAGGAAGTATTCCTCTTGCATGTTTCCATTTCCCCTGCTATAAGCCCCAAAGCCGCAAAACTGTAAAGGCTTTTGGGGGGCAAATAAAATGTAAAATACAGGAAAACTCCTGTGTCCCGTCCTACTTTTTCATTTTTGTTTGGGAAATGCAGGCATTTCCAATGTTGCCAGCAATTGCCAAGTGACAGGTGACGCTGGATTCCAGGCTCTTCCTAACCCAGTGGAGGTTTAGGACTAACACACTTAAACAGTAAACACTATGGGTTTCCTGTATATACTTCTGAGCAGTTCACCACAAACCCTGGCCCCACCTCCTCCCGCTGTCCCTCAGAGGCCTGTTTCCACCTGCTCCTTACTCCTCAACCCCCGAACTCTAGGCTGCCTCATCCAAATCCTCTGATGCGAGTACCAGAAAACCCCCCTCACGACGGCTCACACAATAAGGAAAATGCATGATCTTATCTCATCCAGTGTAGACGCCACTGCCACTGGTGTTAACATCAGTGTACTGTTAGAAAGGAAACACCGCCAATTCAACTAACACAAGGATTTCTTATCACTTTGAAATTTTATGTTATATTTATGTAGAAAGCTCTTTAAGACTTCCATGGAAGTATATACTTTTTTAAGATTTTATTTATTTGAGAGAGAGAGTGAGAGAGAGAGAGAGAGAACATGAGCAGGGGAGGGGCAGAGAGAGAGGGAGATGCAGACTCCCCGCTGAGCAGGGAGCCCCATGTGGGGCTTGATCCCAGGACCCTGAGATCATGACCTGAGCCGAAGGCAGACACTTAACAACTGACCCACCCAGGTGCCCCGGGACTATATATATATATATATATTTTTTTTTTTTAATAAATTACTCTTTCACATACATAACAAGGAAAACACAGGTGAAATAAATCAGTTAAGGTTTTCTTTAAACTTCATCACATTTAGAGACTGATTCTTGGAATCACTTTTCATCTTTGAGCTATCCTCTCCCCGTCTGTGTTTTTCCACAGACTCGTCATCTGGGCCGTCACAAGTATCAGTGACACAGCATTTCTTTAAAACTGCTCTACTGAATTATGCTGTGTAAAAAAAAAAAAAAAAATTTCCCCAAATCTTAGCACTTGAAGCCACAAGTATTTATCATCTTATAGTGTCTATGGGCCGGGAATCCGGGAGCGGTTTAGCGGGGAGCTTCTGGCTCAGGGTCTCTCCTGAGCGAGGACTGAAGCTGTTGGGGGGGGAACTGCAGCCGCATGGTGCTGGCGAGTCTACCTCCAGGCTCGCTCACCTGGCTATTGGCAGATCTCAGTTCCTACCTGAGTGTTGGCTGGATACCTCAGTTCTTCACCACATAGGCCTCTCCGTGGGCTGCCTGACTGTCTTCGTGACATGGCAGCGGGCCTCCCTGACAACAGAGGATCCAAGAGAGAGCACAATCAAGCATTCCAGACAGAAGGTGCAGTCTTTTTATAACCTAATCTCAGAAAAGACATGACACGATTTCTGCCGTTATGCTTCTGGTCATAAAGACCCACCCAGAACAGCCGTGGGGAGAGGCTACACAGGAGTGTGACTAGCGGGAGGTGAGGACCCTTGGGCGCCATTTTGCAGGTTGACTACCTCATCTACTGTCACCCTCTGGGACTTCTCCTAAGCCACTGTCGTCCATTCTGGAAGTATTTATTGCTGGCAGATGATCTTGTCAGATAGCCAATGAAAGTTGCTAGGTATCACGTAGGACTCAAAGAGGCCCCATGTGGTTCACGGACTACAACTTCATAGGGTTGTCAATGTCCTGTCAGGACACCAAGAAAGTCACCAAAATGTGCGCCTGCACGGGAAGGGTAGCTAAGCACAACTGTTGTCTGGCTGAAAGCAGATGAAAATGCTATTGATTGTAAGATGTGTAACAATCTCAGAAATGTTAAAATGGGACCTAATGTGCATCTTAGAATTGATCAAATATGATATTTTACAGAATAATGAGAAATGGTGGCTCCAGAGTCGATTAATTCAGAGACTCAACACCTTCTTCAGGGACCCAGGTTCCTTCCATCTTCACATCTAACACCTTCAGCGTAAACGCCGTGCCCCTGGGTGGTTCCTCTCAAATCACAAAATGACCGATACAGTTCCGATCATCCCATGTGGGTCCAACTATTTCTCTCGGGTGTCTCCTTTGAAGAGCAAAGCAACCTTTCCCAGAGACATCCAGGTGATCTCCCCTCTTGTTTCATTGACCTGAAATTGTTCCTGCCCGTGTTAGTCAGGATCAGGTTCTGTTGCAGATGTTAGCAAAACTCAGAGTGATTTAAACAAGATCGAAGTTGGGGGCGCCTGGGTGGCTCAGTCGGTTAAGTGTCTGACTCTTGATTTTGGCTCAGGTCGTGATCTCATGGTCATGGGACTGAGCTCTGCGTTGGGCTCCATGCTCAGCAGGGAGTCTGCTTGAGATTCTTTCTCTCCCTCGGCCCCTCCCCCTTCTCTCTCTCTCTCTCTCTCTTAAATAAATAAATCTTTAAAAAAATAAACAAGATTTAAGATTATTCCTTCTCATATAAGAAGTCTGAAGATAGACAGTGCTATTGTACTGGCTCCACAGTTTCGGTGTCACCAGGAACTCAGGTGCCCCCATCTCATGTGATGTCATTCTCCAATTTGCCTCACGTTGCAAAAGGGTTGCTGGAGTTCCAGCCATCAGATCCAGTATGGATCCAGCCATCCATATTGTAGACCAGAAGGGGCAAAAGCAGAAGAATGAAAGGTTGTTCCTCAGCAGCGTCAGCTCCTTTGGACAACCTTCTCAGATGTCCCACAGAACATTTCTACTTATGTCTTATTGGTCCGAAGTTGGTCACATGGCCACATCTAGCTGCAAGAAAAGCTAGAAATATTTTTTAGCTGGGTACTTTGTCATCCAAAATAAGATTTGACTCTTTATTACTAAGGAAGAAGAGAGAAGAATGGATGTTAGGTGGCCAAGATCGGAGTCTCCCACTGTCTTCACGCTTAAACCAGCCCCTGGTCAGGGGGACAGGGTTACTAGGATTGATATACATGGATGTAATTTACTCCTGGCACGGGCATGCAGTTATATTCCTTAAGAGGTGGATCCCTGAACAAAATCCAAATTCTGTTAACAAGAAAGAAGCAGATGGGAGTCGTCAGTATTAGTTATTTACCAAGAACTACTGCCCTCCTTTCTTGCTAACAGAACCTTGATTTTGTTCAGGGACCAGACTGCCCTGTTCTTCAGAAGAGGCAGAGCCCCTCCCCAACCCCAGGGGCAAACCCTGATTAGTCTTAGACACCTGTGGGAATTCCATTGCCTCTGCCAGTGTTTGATTTAAGGATGGACACATGAGGGGATTTTTGTGGGGGAGACTTCTGCAAAGATTTTTCAGTGCTGAAGGAGAAAAACAGTTTTTCTTGGCCCCTGAATGTTGTTCGCATGTGATGTCTGGACCTGCAGCAGCCATCTTGTGGCTTTAAGAGAAGTTGGGGTACAAGGACAAAAACCAACACTATAAGAATGGCAGAGAAAAGAAAAAGCAATATCGTGGAATACTCACAAAATGGAATCCTACTTCAGCAACAAAAATCAACTATTGATACAGACAACAAAATGGGTGAATTTCAAAACCATTGTCTGAAGCAAAGGAACCAGACACAGAAGAGTATATACAATACAATTCCATGCATAAGAAGGTCTAAACATGCAAAACTGATCTGTGGAGGTGGAAATCAGAAGAGTGGTTACCTGTGGCAGGGGAGGGAGGGACTGACCACACGCAGACACGGCAGAACTTTCTGGCATGATGCTAGTGTTCCGTATCTTGATTGGAATCGTGGCTACCAGGTATTCGTTCATCAAAAGTCAACAACTGTACTTTTATAATGTGTGCATTCTACCACATGTAGATTCAATTTCAATAAAATTGATAAAAGAAGGAAAGAAAGGAAGAAGAAACAAACAGGAAGGAAGGAACTGAGGTCTTTGATAACATTGCTGAGTCACCGAATTAATCAACAGCCTCACCTTGGGACTTCTTGTTTGGCAACATAATAAACAATTGTCCTTACTGTTTAGGGCATTTTCAAGTTGGGTCTTCTGTAACTTGAAGCCCAGTCCCTCTTGTTAAAAGAAGGGAAAGGCACTCAGAGGTCAGGGCACAGATCCAGCCCGGGAAACTGTGGCCTTCAAGGAACAGCTGAAAAGAGCCAGAGACATTGACAGGTCGGCTTGATCTGGTGGGGAGTGCTGCCTGCCCCACGATCATAGGATCATAGCCCCGTATAGCTGAGGGTTTCTCCCCACCTTTCCTTGACCTTCCCTACCCCCATTTATAAAATGGGGACCCTAGCAATCGAAGGACCTCCTCTCAGGTTTCTGGTGAGGATTAAGAGAACACTCAGGAAAGCTCTTAGCAGAGTGCCTGGCATACAGCCAAGGGTTCTGTAAGGCTCCTGTCTTTCCTCACCTGGCCTGAACCAAGCAGTGGTCCCGGGAGAGGAGGGAACAGAATTCAGAAACCTTTAGGAAACAAATCTTTGAGACTGTAAATGATTGATGACACCAAGGACTCCGGCCTGGGTGACAATGTAGATGGAATCGCTGCTCAAGCCTTTGGCAGAGATTATGAGCAGAATCTATTCTTAACGCCAGGAAGATGCTGGTAAAAGGAGATAAGAAACATGGGAGGAGGGGGAGATTTGGAGAGTGGAAAGAAGAGTGCAAGCTGAGTTTGAGGTGCCTGTGAGCAGTATGGAGTGGTAGACCAGAATAAGGGGTCTGCCACCGCCTAGCTGTCGGATCTTGGGCAAGTTACTGCCTCCCTGAGCCTCAGTGTTCTCATCAGTGAAATGGGAAGTCTGAGAATACTTACCCCAATAGGTTGCTATAAAGATTAAATGAAACAATATAATTAAAGAGCTTAGCAATGTGCTGGCACATAGTAGGTGTTCATTGAGTAGTGATAATAATTTTTATCACCCCTTCACAGCCAGGCAGGCAGCTCAGGCTGAACTACTGCGACTACGGGACTAACCATAGCTGAAGTGCATGAAGAGTTCCAGTATGCACTTCACTTTCTCCCACCGCCCACAGGGTGTTCCCCTGCAGAGGATTTCCTCTCCTTTTCTTTGACCCTGTCCCTCCCTTCCTTCCAGTCTCTACTCTGACCTCCCTCTTCCAGGAAGCCTTCCTTGACTAATGCCCCCCCCCCCTTCCTCACCAACCTCTCCAGGAGCCTCCCTGTAGGGGCTGGTCTCCTAGCCCAGAGCTCTCTGCACTCCCTTCCATTGCCCATCCCTCATTAAAGATCACTCCAGCTCAGATAAGGCCTAGACCCATGGGGATGCTTGTCCAGGAATGGAAGGATGCCCGCTCTCCACGGCGTCTCTAGTGGATGAGAGCTCTGAAAGCGGTGGGGGCTGGTGAGGAGGCGGCCACCTGCCAGAGTGGCAGCAGACAGGCCAGCTAAATCCTTGACCTACGATTTAAGGGGTCGGGCATAGTTCAATAGAGCACTCCAGGCTGAGTCCCAGCTCATTCACACAGGTCAGGGGGATGAGGGGCAGGGAGGGGAGGGGGGCCATCTCCTCCAAGAGCCCCTTCGAGTCACTCCCAGCCCTCTGAGGCATAATGCAGCACCCTGAAATCTGCAACCCCCATCCCCATCAGTGCAGAACCCCCTGGGAGGTGGGGGAGCCAGGGGAGCCCTGGTTTGCATGGAATCCCCCATGCCGGGCACACAGTGAGGGCTCAATAAGGCTCCCGTTTGGATTAACCGCAGAGGTACAGCCCTTTGCTAGATCCGGGGACCCAGCAATTTTGCCCAGAGTTCCCGGGTCGGCCTAGTCTCGCTCTTCTCGTCCTCCTTTGGAATCCCCGCCCCCCCCCACCCCGCAACTGGGCTCTACCCGGATTTGTGCAGAGGCCCTTTGAATAGTTGGAATGTCCGATGGAATCCCACGTGCAAAACGTAGATTTTCCTAGCCAAAAATGCGTGATCAGGCCCAGAGGAGGGCCAAGCTCGGATGCAGGTCTCAGCCGGACCCCCTCCTACCCACCCACACCCTCCCTCCCCACCCGGTTTTCCTCAAGGGCCGCCGCCCGCGTTTGCCCCTAGGGAGTGCTATGCAAAAAAGATGCAAAACAGGCCGAGACAGCCGTAGGGATTGGCTGACGCGTGAGACTTCGTCCGCCCAATCCGGGGCCTCTGGCGGCCTGGGCTCCCCCCCTCCCCCCCCCCCCCCCCCCCCCCCGCACAGGGTCTGGTCCCGCCCATAAATCAGCTCCGTCAGCGTTAATGGCTCCTGACTAATTGCCTGGACTCGGCTCCGGGCTCGGGTCGCTCGCATTAAAATTCAATCAGGCCCAGCGCTGAGCTATTAAATATTCATTGGGAGAGCTTCCCGAAACCAGGCTGGGGATGGGGGTGGATTGGGTTGGAGGGACTACCTGAATCCCCAGCTTCAGCGGAGGCCCCCCTCTTGGCTCCTCCCCAACACTCTCATCTCCTGCAACTGCTGCCTGATTTCCATTCTACTGGGCCTGATTTCACTCTGGAAGTCCCTGAGCCCTCTCTAGAGACTCGGGAGATTGAGCTGCCCAGCAGGCATGTGGTGCTAAATTATGCCCAGGGTTGCCCTAGTCCTCTACCCTGCATCCCCTCCGTGCTTGGTGGCCTGGCTCCACAGACCTCTTATCCAGTGCCCACGTGGGCCCCCTAATCAATGCTGGAGTGGAAGAGCTCCAAGGCACAGATGGTTTCATCCTCAAGAGAGGCCTCTAGGTCCCTGGCCAGGTCTTTGCCAGGGGCTTTGCTGGCATTACACTGGTCATCTTCAGCAGGCTTGAGAGATTCAGGCTGGGCAGCGTGGGGTCTGTGCTGGAAGGGAGGAGGGGGGGCTCTGTGCAGCCCTCCTCTCCTCTCCCCTTCCCCCAGGAATGCAGTCTGTCCAAGCTCCTGGGCCCCTGGCCTGATGCTGAGCAGGTTGCCTGGAAGTTCTCAAGGAGGGCACCCAGGGGGAGGGGGTTGGGACCAAGGGCCTGGAGGGGGCCACTGGCAGTGTCTGGGACTTAAGCAGGAAGTACACACACACACACACACACACACACACTCATACACACTATAATTGCAGGGTCATATGAAGAGCGTTTGGCAGGTGGGAAGACAGCCATGGCCCAGAGGCTGGAGTGAGCCACTCACATAAGGAGTGGAAGTTTTTCTAGGCCCTCCATATTGTATTGAGACATCTTGTAACACAGCTCCAGCCCTGGGCCAGGGGCTGTTTGAAGGAGGGGAAGACAAAACACCAGGAAATATGTTAGGAGAAACCTGTTTCCCTCCCTTTTTTACAGCAAATCTTCAGGAGCAAACCACCTGCTCATGGGGTTCTTCCCCTGCCCTTTGGACTGCTCCCTGCTCCTAGTGCCTGAGGTCCTACAGGAAATTAACCCTGCAGGGTATGGAGGCGGCCCAGACTGTCCGAGCCACAGAGCACCCCACACACAGTGTCGTGGAAGGACAGAGGCTGAGGGCGCCAGTTTCTGCAAAGCCAGAAGCTGCTCAGTCCTCTAGGAGCAGTGTGAAGTTCGGGGGGGTCCTGTCTTCGGAGATACTGGAGGAGACTTCTTGTTCTGCTATTCTGAGAGCATCAAGCCTTGTAGAATTCTTGTCTGAAAACCCCGACTCCCTCAGAGCTTAGGTGCTCTCCTAGCAAGAGATGGGGGACCCAGGCTGGCCCCAGAGCTGGGTACAGGGCAGAATGTGTCTGGCAGCAATTAGGAGGGGAGCTGGGCTGGGAGGCCTCAGACTTCAGCGGGTCAGGAGTGACCTGAGCCAAGTGTCCAATTCCAAAGCCAAACGTCACAGGCAATCCGGGATTCCAGCTCACCCCACGTGTGGTTCCCATTAGGGCTGGCTGGGGTCTTCCTGAAGGCCAGGCGGATTCCTGAGCCCCTCCCCCAACACAGCCCCTCCCTCTTCAGGCTGTTTGGAATGTCTTACCCAGTCGTTCGGGGTGGCCTGCCACGGTGCAACCTTGGGGATTTTCAGGGGCATCCCACTCCGAATAGGCCTCCCCCCACCCCCACTAGATGATGTTTTTGCAATCTCTTAAAGGGGACAAAGGGATAGGAGACTTAAACTCTTAACCCCCCCCCAGGAAGGGCTAATCCCTGAAGACCCCTACACTGTGTCTGGGAGCCTTCCCTCCTCTTCAGGTCAGCCGCCTTTGTTCAGGCCTCGGCCCCTTTGGTCCAGACACTTGCAACTGTCCCACTTACCAGGCCATTCCTCCATACTGCCCCCGAGTGCGCATCCGAACACCCAAGCCCGGGATTCAGATCACTTCTCTCCTGACAAAACTTCCAGTAGATTCCCAGCAACCCTGCAGCAGTTGCACAGATATTCGTGTTACGTGTGTTTTGGACACACACACCATTTTAGAGCTAAAAAAAAAAAGTTGTCAACATTTAAAAACCTGGAGACAACACATAAGAATCGACATTTCTGATTTTTCTTGAAAATACCTGACAACACGAAGCTCCCATGCCAGCATGATGGTAACTGGCTGGAGCTGAGTAACGACTGTGGCCTTCATAAGGGGCCCCCGCGGCTTACGTGTGCACCATAGTCCCCACTGGATGAGTGAATGGCCTTTTTATCACTGGGCTGGCACTGACCTTTTTATCTCACTTCCTGTCAGCTTCGCTCCTTCTAGCCATTTATGTTCCTGTCTGTCTCTCTCAGTGCAGACACTTCCACTTGCTACAACAAACCCAAGTCTAAATCTCTGGGCCTAGGGTGTATGTCATTTCAGCCACCCTTCGACCCCATCCCTCCTCTCCTTGTCAACTCCTCCCCTCCAGCACTCTTGGTCCAAGCGCATGAAACTTCTCACTCTTCCCCAGACACATCCCAGACTTTCACACCCCCAAGGCTTTGTGCATCCTCTTTCTTCGGCCTGGAACACCGCATCTCTTCGGCCCCTGGTGAACTTCTGTTGCTCCTTCAAGCCCCACCCCAGAAGCTACTGACTCTGTGGCATCATCCTGACCTCTCCCAAAAGCAGTACCCTGGGTTGTCTGATAGATCCTGTGATTCCAAAATGGCTCATGGCGCATCCCCTCCCTGTAGCGAGAGCCTCTCAGGGGCTGGGAGTAGGCCGCTTGGCATTCCTGGGGCTCACCTGCGGGGAGGAATGGGCCATCAGCTCTGTGGGGGGAATGTCTGGGCATCTGAGCCCCTCTGGAGCTGGTCTTTGTGGCTAACACGGGTTTGTCAGAGTTGGCAAGGTTGGAGGAAGGGAAGGGGAAGGCAGCAGGCATTCTGCCACGTAAGGTGAGGTCTCGTGGCAGGAAGGAGGCCTCCCCTCACTCAGGATCACCTGTGCTTCTGCACCTGGGAGGCTGTTTAGACCCCTGGGTGTGTGTGGGGGTGTGTGTGTGTGTGTGTGTGTGTGAGAGAGAGATGTATGTTCCCCTAAGCGGGTCCCGGAACCCAGGCAGTGGGGTACTACTCTCCTCTGCCCTGTGATCACCCCCAGGGCCCCCAGAGCTGCCATCAAGGCTGGATAAAGAGGTCACACAGACAACATCCTCACCTCCTGAGGCTGATGTTGTAGACACCCCTGGAGATGGGGGCTTGAAACCAGTGGGGCTGCTCTCAGGATCTGTTCCCTGGCCCACTCCACCCCCCTTCCTGCCTCTTCAGGCTTCCCAGCTGCCAACACCTTTCACAGGGCCCACTCCCCTTGCCCCAGGGGCTCCGCCAGGCCAGGCACAGCCCCCCCCCCCCCCATCTCCGCAGGACTAGCACCTGGCCCTCTGTGGAATCACCTGAGAGGTAGGTACTGGGGATCCGGTTTTTGTGCACGAGGAAATAAACTCTGAGGACTCCGAGGCTCGAAGGAACGTCCTGGAGATCCCGCAAGTGAGGAGTAACTGGGAGGAATTTCGGCCCGGCCCCTTGTGTCTGAGGGCCGCTTGGCATCCCTGGGGCTCACCTGAGGGGAGGAATGGGCCATCAGCTCGGTGGGGGGAATGTCTGGGCACCTGAGCCCCTTGGGTCCCCCCCATCCGCCCACAGTCACCGCATCCCGTGCGCACAGAGATCGATGCGTCAAGGTCCCAGCGCCGGCGTTAGGCACGGACCCGTGCGGACGTCGCGTGCGTGAGTTGAGGCGGGCCGGCCCCCGGGAGCCTTCGGGGGTCCCTACCCGGCGTGGGGCAGAACCCGAAACCTGCAAAGCGGTGTGCCTCCAGCTCGGGCCCCTCAGCCCCTGCCCGAGAGAGGAGGCGGGCGCGCTTTCGGGGCCCCCCAGCAGTTGGCCCCCGGGGGGCTCGCGAGGCACTCCGAGCTCCCGCCCCCGGGCGCCGGGCGCGCGCGTCGGAGAGGCGTGCGGCGCGCGCCCCGGCCCCTCCCCCAGGCGGGGGCGCGGGGTAGGGGAGGGAGCAGATGGCAGCAATTACGGCTCGGACCCTCCCCCGCCTGTAGCCCGAGGCCGGAAGACCCGCTGCGTGCGCTTTCCCGGGCGGGAGGGGCGGCGGCCTCCGCGGCCAACTAGCCGGCGGAGGCGGGGCGGGGGCGCCGGTCCGGGAGGGGACTTCCTTCCCCCGGGAACGGGGCTTGGGAGATTCCCTCAGGAAAGGCCAAGCCCCACCTTCTCGTTCCCGGCCCCTGAGTGCTTTCAGGCCCGTGTCCCAACAAGCCCAGCGCCTGCAGATCTCAAAACTCCGAGGATTTTCAGGTTGGGCCAGTGGTCCAGGCGGGGGAGAGGGGAGCTGTACGGTTGTGCAGGTTGCGACCTAAACAAGGGCCGGGTGGAGGGGTTAAAAGGGATCTGAAGTCCAAGTCTTGGGCCTTGGCAGGTGCTGCTCTTTCTGGAGGGAAGGCAAGGGGCAGCTTTTCTCACAAAGGGCCCGAATGAGCAAGTCTGGACTGCCCCTGGTTTAGGGTTGCTGACTGTAGACCAGGGGAGAGCAAATAGCTAGAATTGGCTTCCGTGGCTCAGGGACAGGGCCAAAGAGAGCAGGAGGACTCTCATGGCTCAGCACAGGGACAGTGTCTATCAGTTGAGCTTCCCTGGTTCCTTCTTCCTGAATTCTGTTCCCATCCTGATCCTGTCGTCCAATCCACTAGCAAAGTTTGTCCCTTCTGTCTCTAAGATATATCTTGGATCTGCCCCTGCTCCCCATCCCCTCCAGCGTCCAAGCTCCTCTTCCCTCCTTGTACAGCTGCAAAGGCTCCTGCCTGCTCTCCTGGCTCCCTGACAGTCAATTCACACAGCTTCCAGGGGATTGTTAAAAATACCAAGGGGGGAGGGGAATCAGAGCATGTCACTCCGTGTTTAACAACTTTGCATGGCTTCCCTTGGAGGAAGACCCCAATTTCTTATCCTGGCCCCTGCCTATGCTGACCTCTCCTAGATTATTCTCCCTTCTGTCCAGATGCTGCTCACACTGGCTGTCTTTCTGTTCCTTGAACTTGACAAGTTTTTCCCACCTCTGGCTTTGGTCTTGCTGTTGCCTTTGCCTGGAACACTCTGCTCAGATCCTTCACAGGGTTGTTACCGCCCCGTCAGTCCTGACCACAATACTACAGCAGCCCCCCACCCAATTGCCTGATCTACTGTGTCACTTAACCATGTCTATTTCTTCAGGACTTAACATCTTTCCGTAATTATTGTTTCTATTCACTTGGTTTCTGTTCTGTTTCACTCACCAGAATGCCAACTTGAGGAATGCAGGTGTCTTTCTCGTTCTCTGCTAGCACGGTGCCTAGGCAAACCTAGGAGGTGCTCAACGTACTTCATGCAGTTAAGGAATGGATTGGCTGCTTATCCATTCGATCACGTCTAAGGGGGCCACTGCCTGGGAGAAGCCAGCTGCAAACCCCTGTATTCACCTGTGTTTCACCCAAATGCCCCATATAGGGGCAGGCCTGTGGTTTCCAGTATCAATCAACGTAGCAGCCAAGACTTCACTGAGCATTTACCGTGTGCCAGGCATTATTCTTTTTTTTTTTTTTTTTTAAAGATTTTATTTATTTATTCGACAGAGAGAGAGACAGCCGGCGAGAGAGGGAACACAAGCAGGGGGAGTGGGAGAGGAAGAAGCAGGCTCATAGCGGAGGAGCCTGATGTGGGGCTCGATCCCACAAGGCCGGGATCACGCCCTGAGCCGAAGGCAGAGGCTTAACCGCTGTGCCACCCAGGTGCCCCCCAGGCATTATTCTGAGTGCTTTACATGGCTTCGCTAATTTAATTTGTGCAACAAAGTAGATACTCATCGCCTGGGTTTACGAGCAGAGACATACCAGGACGCACACAAGAATGCGTGGTCATTCAGCAAACACCTGCACGCGTCGTAAGCACTGACTTGATGATCATTGTACAGCAGATGGGTGAATTGAGTAAATACACAGGTGAGCCTAGTGCAGGAAGGTGGAACAGATCAGGAGGACAGAGCGCCAGGGAAGGATCAGCATGGGGGACGTGGGTGGAGGACACAGGGCTAGTGTGGGCAGGTGGGTAGGAGAGGAAGCAGAGGGCCATGGCGCGTGCTCCTGCTCTGGTCCCCACAGCACTCAGGGGTGCAGCTGTGGTTCAGGGGCAAGGGCCTGGGTGCAGTATGCTGCCACCCCCCGGAGGGCGATCCTGGGCAACCCGCATGGGGCCACATTAGCGAAATGCAGGGGAGGGCTTATGGAACACCTAACTGCCAGAGCCGGCCCTGGGATTACATTTAAAAATGCTCGTGAAAGTGCTTCTTCAGCCGCAGAGGGCTGCTGAGGGAAGGCAGTAGGGAAAGGGTGCAGGCTGCTGGCCTGAAAAGCTGGGGTCAGAGCCATCCTTTGGCTCCTCTTGAGTCAGTCCCCTGCTGTGTGCCCCTCCAGGGTGGACCGGGTCTTCTAGTTGTTCTCTGCATGCGGCCTGGCACGGAGTTGGTACTCAGTGGGTATCTGTTGAGTGAATACAGGTGTTTGTGGAATGAATGCCTGAGTGAGGGAAAGGCCAGGGGAAGGGTAAGAGAGGGAGAATAAATACATGCGCGAAAGATGGAGGAAATGAAGAAGAGACTGGAGACACCCTCTGCCTCTGAGCCTCAGTTTCTTCATCTGTAAAAGGCAGTGGTAAGGCTCGGCCCACCTTTTCTTGGGGCTCTAGTGCAGATCTGGTGAGATGCGGCAGGTCTGTGGAGGCCACCCCTTGCTGTCTATGCTGGGCTGAAATGACCACTGCTCCCCTCCCCCACATCCCTGTCCCCCGGAATTTATAGATTCCTCATTGTCCTGCACAAAGGCCCTCTTGGGGAGGAGGCGGGGTGGGTGAGGAGACTGGGGAATTAAAAAGTCAGAAGCTGAGTAACAGCTAGCCACACCCGAGGCCCCATAAATCTTCTGGGGCTCCCTGTAAGGTGGACTTGCTCTGCTCTCACCCAGAGCGGCTTGCAGGGCTCCTGCGGCCCGGGATTAGCCCGGGATCAGCTCAGCCTTGCCGCTCGGAAGCCTCAGGTCACCACGGTGGAGGTGTGGAGGCCCGAAGACAAGACGGGACCCTGACCCTGGGGGAGGGGTGGATCCTATTGTTTTATCCCTATGACATCAGAAAGTCCTTCCTCACACCCCATTCCACTCCCTTACACATCCCTGTAAGTCTAGCCCACTGCTGTGGGGACTGAGCAGAAAAATTAGCTTTCTGTGGGTATCCTGAGTTCCTTGGGGAGGGGGTGGGGGGCTGGAGGTCTAGACTCCAGGAAAGCAGCCGCCTCCCCCACTCCGGCCTCTCCAGAAGAGGAGAACTGGCAGATGGTGCAGTGTTAACAGATGACAAGAAAACAGAATTACTCAGCTGCTCTGTCCCTCATGTTCATGGAAGGGGATGGCCTTCAAACTGGAAAGAGACAATGGTGTCAGTTGGGAGGGTTGGGGAGGAGAGGGAGGGAGAGAAGCTTTGGGGCATGGGGGGCCCGCACACCAGCACACGGAAGACCTGCTTGGAGTCCCATCTCAGCCACTCACCAGTTGGGGGATCTCTAGCAGGTCGATTAACTGCTCACAGTCTGCATTGCCTCATCTATAAAATAGATCGACGAAAAACCCTGCCTTACCTTCTCACTGGCTTTTATGAAGACAATATGGATTTTTCTCTTTATAAAACTGACTTTATGACTTGTGAAGGTGTCCAAATACAAGAGGTTATTATAAACTGTAAGTGCTAGCCCCTTAGGTGTCTGTAGAATCATTTTTAAAACTTCCTTTCCCTTACAACAAAGTGGAATGGAATAGAGAATGTCACGTGTATCACAATGTTGGTAAAACTTTTCCTTTTACTTCTGTGGATGTTCTTGTGTCCTGGGCCAGAGGAAGATATATTTTACTGTGGGTGATAGTCAAAAAAGTTTGAAATATTCCAAGGAGAGGAAGTTCTTTCGTGGTATCTCCAGAATGGAAAAGTGGATGGATGGAAACTAACAACAAGAAATGCACCAGGAGAAATATAAATGTATTGGGCCTTGGACTATGGAACCCCAGGTGGGGAGCCCTGGCTCTGAGTTGCTCAGTGTAACTAAGATTTGCGGCGGGGTGGGGTGGGGTGGGTGGGGAGTACTTACCTAGGACCTACTGGACTGCCCTCTTGGTGGGTGACAAGAATCTCTTTGCTTTATAGGATGCCTGAATCATGAGGACACTGTCCCTGAATGCCTACTAGGCCATGGCCACTGCTCCCTGAGCATGGCCCTGAGCTGAGCCATCGAGAGGGGCTGGTCAGTGAGAACCTTGAACTCCTGTGCTTGGGCCCTTCCCCCCAACAAATCCACTAAGAGTGCAACAGGTATGTTGTAGTGGCAGTCAGGACCCCCCCTGTCTGAACTTCACCCATGACCCTCATCCCCACCTCCATCCTAGGGGCCAGAGTCCAGTGGGGGTGAACTGGTCAGAGGGGGCCCTCAATCAATCCCAGACTTCCCTGGCTGGCATTGACTTACGAGCTGTGGGTTTTGTGATGTAGATCATGGTAGGGGAGGAGGGGGCATGACCTATGGCAGGTCACAGGGGACCCCCAGAAGGGGCCAGAGCTGGGGTCAGAGGTCACCTCCGCCATTCTCCATCCCACCGTGCCGGGTCCCATCCCATGTCTAGTCCTTAGGCAGGGGTGGGCCATTTCCCCACTGACTGCCGGCCCCAGCTGTACCTGCCACCAGGCCTGTGGGGTGGGAGTCGGGGGCTTGTGCTGGAAAAAGATCCTGGAAGAAAGGCAGAGATCGAGATGACAGTACATTTGGTTCCCTAGCAGTGATTGGCCTCTGCTCCCAGCTTGACTCAAGAGTTTGCCAAGCTCTTCCTCTGTAGATTTGTCACTGCACTTTCCCCAAATCTCCCCCTTCCCTTCTGATTGAATTCCACAAGTCGAGACTCCTGCAAACCCCAGCCCAAAGCATTAGATGGCTGGAGACATGGCGTGACGGTCAGAGACAAGATAAGGAGACAGCGAGCATCGAGCTGGTGCTCCAGACAATGTATGTTATCAGGGCTTAAGAGAGATTGTTAGAGGGATAAAGAGGTGGAAAGATCCAGACAGTGAGATGAGAAAGATCAGAACTGAAAAGATGGAGAAGAGAAGTCAGGCAGACAGAAGACAGACAGAAGGCAGTGAAGAGATCGAGATTGAAGGGAAATTGGAGTGGGCAAGAAAAGAGCATTCTGGTGCACTCCCATCAGAGCCCAGCAGCTAAGAGATCAAAAGGAGGATAACCCTCACTATTAATCGTTAGGACAGCCACACTGCGATTCTAGAAGGCCCCGACTGAAATGTACCCATAACGCCCAGGATGTCTTCCATTATTTTACACATTAACTAGCAACCTCCAGTCCCCTCTAGCACAGTCATCCCTATCAGCAAAGACATAAACAGGGAGTCAAGACCCAGCCTGGGAAACTAGACAAGGGGGGTGGGGTGGGAAGGGGCCAGCATACAGTCTGCCTGAGAACAGAGGCTTGGACAGGGCACTGGGGAACCGAGCACTGCTGCAGGCAGAAGATTGAAGAAACCTTACAAACCACCTGGGTACCCAACCAGGTTGACTAAAGCTGATAACAAAAATAATTCCCCTGTCTATCATGCTTCAGGACCAAAAATGGACCCCATTACCCTCCTCCTGTGCACCTGCCCTGCCAAGACCTTGCCCCTGCATCCAACCCCAGGACCCTCTGCTGTGTAGCCTCCACTCGGTGGGGATGCTCTCCCAATTCCTGCCCAGGGCTGCCACCTGCTGGCTGAGAGTGGCCTTGCAGAACAGGACCCTTGCGGAGGCTGCGGGTGGTCTAGGCTCGGAGGAAGATCATTTGAAAAGCAAAATGTGAAATTCCCTTGGACCTAGTCAGAGGTCCTTGGGGCACAGACTAAAGTCTCCTATCCCTCTACAGTCCTTGCTGAATGGTACTGGCGGGGGGAGGGGCTCTTGAGGCCGGAGGAGAAACTGTCCGGGAACTTCGCATTCCCTGAGTGGCCAACCCTGTGCTTGATGCAGGAGACGAAGGTGACCGAGGTGAGGGAGACAGCCAAGAACAGCATAAGGATAACTCATGCGAAGAGTCAGAGTATGTGCCTGACACAAGGCAGGTTTCAGTTCATGGTTATTGAACCAATGAATGAATGAGTGAGTGAAGTTCAGAGGTACGCTGACAAGAGGTTGGGCGCCTGGCTGGCTGAGTCGGTAGAGCAGGGGTCATGAGTTCGAGCCCCATGTTGGGCGAGATGTGAGATATATGTGAGGGGCTGGGGAGGAAGAAATCTTTTTGATTCTTTTTTTCCCTTTTGTTATGAATTAGTAATGATCTTGGAAGATTCAAACAGCAGACAACTTGAGAAAGCAGAACATGAAGATCCCCTTTCACCTCACTCCTGTTCTCCATTAGATTAACTACTGGCAAGGCTTTAATACCGGTCACTCTTTACAAAAGTCCTCAGACTTGGGTACACATTAAAACCACATGGGGAGATTTTTTTTTTTATTATTTAAATTTTTAAATTTTATTTATTTTTTTAAGTAATCGCTACCCCCAGTGTGGAGCTCCAACTCACAACCCTGAGATCAAGAGTCCCGCACGCTACCGACGGAGCCGGCCTGGCGCCCCGACTGTTTTTGTTTGTTTTGTTTTATTATTTTTAAAGAAGATGGATTGATGGATTTGAGAGAGAGAGGGAGATGGGCAAGGGGCAAAGGGAGAGGGAGAGAGAATCCACAAGCAGACTCCCTGCTGAGTGTGGAGCTGGACTTCAGGACTCGATCCCAGGACCCTGAGATCCTGACCCGAGTGGAAACCAAGAGTCAGCCGCTCAACCGACTGAGCCAGCCAGATGCCCCTATTATTTTGTTTGTTTTGTTTTAAAGATTTATTTACTTGAGAGAGAGAGAGAGAGAGAGTGCACGTGCACTCACACGCACAAGCAAGTGGGAGGAGGGGCGGGGGGGGGGGAATCCCAAGCTGACTCCCCACTGAGCGCCCCATGAGATCATGACCTGAGCTGACAGGGGTCAGATGCTTAACCCACTGAGCCACCTAGGCGCCCCGCTACTATTTTTTTTTTAAAGCGATTAAGTGATTACATGGTGCAGCCAATGTTGACAGCTACTGTTCCAGGCCTTTCTGTGCGTTTACATGCATGGAAGTTAGCCAAGCGCACACACGCACACACTTCGTATATATATGTCTATCTATGTGTATGTATGTATATATATGGCTTTATTCTCTTCAATTAACAAGATGTCTCAGAGATATTTTCCAAGCAGTCCATATGGATCTATCTTATCACTTTTTAATGGAGGCATAATCTCACGTGCATATTTTTTTTAAGCCCTTCCTCTATTGACAGACATTTAAGTCATCTCTAAATTTCTTTTTTACAATTACCAACGATGCTGCAAAGTATATACAATATATCTTTGTTCACATACGCAAGTAGTGCTTTGGGAAAGGTTTCTAAAAGCAGAATTTTTGGGTTCATGTGTATGTACATTTGTTATTTTGATAGATACTGTCAAAATGCTTTCCAAAAATACTTCACTAATTTACATTTCCCCAACAGTGCAAGCACTTAATATTATTAATGTTTAATTTTTGCTAAGCTGATGGGCCAAAAGCAACATTTCATTATTGTTTTAATTTGCCTTTTCCTGTTTACTTGTGAGATTAAGCATCTTTTCATATGTTTATTAGCCATTCGTATTTCTTCTATGAATTAATTACCATGTCTTTTCCCCATATTACTATTAGGTTTTTTTTTTTCTTAAAGATTTTATTTATTTATTCAACAGAGATAGAGACAGCCAGCGAGAGAGGGAACACAAGCAGGGGGAGTGGGAGAGGGAGAAGCAGGCTCATAGCAGACGAGCCTGATGTGGGGCTCAATCCCATAACGCCGGGATCACGCCCTGAGCCAAAGGCAGATGCTTAACCGCTGTGCCACCCAAGCGCCCCTATTTCTTTATTTTTAAAGAGTAAAACCAGGACGCCTGGGTGGCTCAGTCATTAAGCATCTGCCTTTGGCTCAGGTCATGATCCCAGGGTCCTGGGATCGAGCCCTACATCAGGATCCCTGCTCAGCAGGGAGCCTGCTTCTCCCTTTCCCACTCCCCCTGCTTGTGTTCCCTCTCTTGCTGTCTCTCTCTCTCTCTCTCTCTGTCAAATAAATAAATAAAATCTTAAAAAAGAAAGAAAGAGGAAGAAAGAAAGAAAGAAAGAAGGAAAGAAAGAAATAAAGAAAGAAACTTAGAACACCACAAAGAGAAGATTTTAAAGGCAGCAAGAAGGGCGCCTGGGTGGCTCAGTCAGCTGGGCATCTGCCTTCAGCTCCAGTCATGATCTTAGGGTCCTGGGATTGAGCCCCGCATGGGGCTCCCTGTTCAGTGGGGAGCCTGCTTCTCCCTCTTCTTCTGTCCGCCCCCCCGCCCCGGTTTGTGCTCGCACGTGCACTCTCTCTCTCTGTCAAATAAATAAGTAAAATCTTAAAAAATAAATAAATAAAGGCAGCAAGAAAAAAAGACAAGCTTTAAAGGTAAACAAACTTGTGTGCCATTTTATATGGAAGAATAAAAATCAGTTTTGAAAAAGAAAATCCGATATGGAGAACACGCTGTCGGGTGGTCAGACAGACCACAGACTCGGAGTAACACAATCAACGTCGGCAGAACAGTCCAATAAGATGGTCTCAGACAACTCAAACACAACAGGAAACATTAACGAGAACCCCAAGTTTCTGTCAAGTTATATATAGATGAGGTTGGATCTTACATTAGTCTGCTTGAGCTGCCATAGCAAATACCACAGACTGGATGGTTTAAACAACAGAAATGTATTTGCTCACAGTTCTGGAGGCTGGAAGTCCAAGGTCAAGGTGCCAGCAGGGTTGGTGTGTGGTGAGGACTCTCTCCTTGGCTTGTAAATGGCGGACTTCTCACTGTGTCCTCACTTGGCCATTCTACTGCGCTCCCATAGGCTTGGGGTTGGGGGGGAGAGAGAGCTGGAGGGAGCGCTGGTGTCTCTTCCTCTTCTTGAAAGAACAGCAGTCCTGTGGGATTGGGGCCCCACTCCATGACCTCATTTAATTTATTTTTATTTTTATTTTTATTTTTTATTTATTTTTATTTTTATTTATTTATTTGTTTGAGAGAGAGAGAGAGAGAGATTGAGCGCGAGCAAGAGGAAAGGCAGAGGGAGAGAGAAAGGGAAAAGCAGACTCCCCGCCGAGAAGGGAGCCTGACGCGGGCTCGATCCCAGGACCCTGGGTTTGTGACCTGAGCCGAAGGCAGATGCTCAATCGCTGAACCACCCAGGTGTCCCTAATTTTCTTTTTCTTTTTTTTTTTTTAGATTTTATTTATTTATTTGACAGAGAGAGACAGCCAGCGAGAGAGGGAACACAAGCAGGGGGAGTGGGAGAGGAAGAAGCAGGCTCCCAGGGGAGGAGCCTGATGTGGGGCTCGATCCCATAATGCTGGGATCACGCCCTGAGCCGAAGGCAGACGCTTAACGACTGTGCCACCCAGGCGCCCCGCCCCTAATTTTCTTTTTTAAGATTTTATTTAGTTATTTGTCAGAGAGAGAGAGTGTGTGAGCGAGCACGAGCCAGGGGAGGGGCAGAGGAAGAAGCAGGATCCCCACCAAGCAAGGAGCCTGATGCAGGACTTGATCCTACGATCCTGGGATCATGACCCCAGCTGAAGGCAGAGGCTTAACCTGGCTTAACCACCCAGGCATACCGACCTCATTTAATTTTAAGTATGTCCACAAAGGCCCCATCTCCAAATATAGTTACACTGAGGGTTAGGGTTTTAACTTATGAATTTTAGGAGGACACAATGCAGCCCATAACAGAGCCCTTCTTCATACTATATATGAGTAAATGTCACATGTTAATAGTTAAAGACTTAATTACTAAAAATAAAACAGCAAGATTAATAAAAGAAATGAAGATCTTCGTGATCTTGGTGGGGGAAGTTCTTCTTAAACAAGACTCAGAGGCACAAAGCATAAGGAGAAATTTTGATGAATTTAACCACATCAAAATTCAGGATTTTTTCTTTTAAAAGACTATTTATTTATTTGAGAGAGAGAGGGAAGAAGCAGGAGCAGGGGGAGGAGCAGAGGGAGAAGCAGGCTCCCCGTTGAGCAAGAAGCCCAGGGCTGCCAGGCTCCATCCTGGGGGGCCCAGGGATCATGACCTGAGCCAAAGACAGACGCTTAACCGACCGAGCCACCCAGGTGCCCAAAATTCAGGATTTCTTTCAGTGAAGCTCACCACAGATAAAACTAACAGAAATGTACATAGTACAGTTGCAACATCTAAAACCCACTTGACAATGGGTTTATTATCTAGAATATTAAAAGGAATTCCTGAAAAAGCAATAAGAAAAAGACAGGAAAACAACAGAACAGAACATCGGACAAAGGCTGGGAAGAGGCAGTTTGCAGGAGGGGACACAAGAAGGGCTACCGGGTATTCAGAAAGATGCTGACCTGGTTGATAATCAGAAAAAATCCAGTGCAAAATAGCGATATTACCTTATAGTTCTGTATGATCAGTGTGACAAAAATTAGAAGGCTGAATAATTACAGGCGTGGCCAAGGATGTAGGGAGGCTTTCATGCACTGCTGGTGGACACACTGCCAAAGAGAGAGCAATCTGACAGTACCTGGTCAGTAAGCATGTATGTGCCCTCTGACCTAGCCATCTCAGAGCCACTCTGTCGCAGGTCTGCTAGACGTGTACAGGGATGATCCCTGCAGCCTTATTTGTAGTGGCAGGAGGTTGGAGGCAGCTAGGCGTGCAACACTGGAGGAATTGGGAAGGAAAATCTGATGGACGCACACCCTGGAACTTTATGCAGCAGGAGGAAGGGGCAGAAAGAAAGAGGTAAAAAGCTCTGCCCCGTATCTTTTATCAAGAGAGCAAAGATTTTTCCAGGAGGCTCACCCATGAGACTGCTGCTTCCGTTTCACTAGCCAAAGCTGTGTTACACGGTCACACCTAACTAAAACGTGACTAGAGAGAAGGGGGTCAGAGATAGGGATTGTGTCATCTAATCAGTGGTGTCTAACACATAATCTAGTAGATTTCTTCTCGGTGCTGCACAGAATGGCATAGCGTGCATTGTACTGTGATGGCTAGAGGTACAGTAGCCACCTTGTGGCCACGAGGAAAAGTCGAGAGACTCCCCGAGAAGACCCTGCCATCATCAGTTTATATCAACACCAACAGCTTAGCCCTGAACTTCCTAATCTTGTGTGAAGAGTAAACCCCTATTTGGTTAAGCCACTTGTGGCAGTTAGGGTTCAACAGCAGGCAACAGAAATAGATCTGGCTAGTTTAGACTTAAAGAATGGAGAAACAGGTTGTAGGTTCAGAAACAACTCCCAGCTTTGAGAAGCACATGACCTCTGCCTGCGATCGGGAAGCAACAGTCACTACTAGGGGAAGCTGATGAATCAGGAAGCTGCTCACCAGAGCCCCACTGCATCTGTCCTGATCTGTGACAGCGAAACAGATGTCCCATGGTATTTAGCTGTGTTCCAAATTTATGACTTGCACAAGAGCAGAACCTAAATCACAGATTCCTAGCGCAAGGGAATCGAGGAAGTGTCGTTTTGGTTTTCCAGCCTCTGTAGTTCTTTTTTTTTTTTTTTTAAGATTTTATTTATTTATTAGACAGAGAGAGACAGCCAGCTAGAGAGGGAACACAAGCAGGGGGAGTGGGAGAGGAAGACGCAGGCTCCCAGCGGAGCAGGGAGCCGGACGCGGGGCTCGATCCCAGGACCCTGGGATCACGCTCTGAGCCAAAGGCAGACGCTCAATGACTGCGCCACCCAGGCGCCCCCCCAGCTTCTGGAGTCCCGAAGGAACACTGCAAGGAGTTTGGGATTGATGCTGGCAGCCACCACAGTCCTGAGGTCAGCTTTTGGTTACTTACAACCAAAGATCCTCCCAACAGACACACTGCACAGAAAGCAACAAGGGGCGGTCTCCAAACCAGCGTGGAGTGAGAAAAACAGAAGGAGCCCTGTCACACGATTCTAGGGTGCTGGTTAAAGCATACATAAACCACACAGAGGAAGGAAGGTAAAAATAAAATAAGACGAAATCAGAGAGGGAGACAAACCATAAGACACTCTTAACTCTAGGGAACAAACTGAGGGTTGCTGGAGGGGAGGTGGGTGGGAGGTTGGGGTAACTGGGTGATGGACATTAAGGAGGGCACTTGATGTAATGAGCACTGGGTGTTATTTGTAAGGGATGAATCACTGAACTCTACATCGGAAACTAAAAGAAAGACATACATAAACCAACACTACCTTTTTTAACGCAACGTACATTTTCGAGAATATACAAGTGCCAATTGGTAAAGGGAAAGAGGAGAAAAACGGGCTGTGGGGATTAGGGATGAAAGAGATAAACCAAATAAAGTAAAATAAAAAAAGATCTCATACACGCCGATGGTGGGAGTGATATAAACAGAACACAGTTGGCTGTTTTCTACATCTGAAGTCCAAAACTGATTCATTAAATTTAATATTTAGTGTTAATTTAATTTAAAGGATGGTTTTATAATTATTAATAAATAATTGTAAATAATGTAACTCATTTATTGTAATTTTAATGCAATCTAAATATTCCATACTTAATTTACCATACCAAAACTAGTCCATGAAACTGCTATAACATCATTTCTATCCTCCTAATTAGGCAATTCTTTATGTTTTAATTTCCCCAGAACCTCAAAAAAAAAAAAAAAGGTCCAGGTGACCCGGAGCCCCACCTCCCCTAGTCCCAGCCCCTACTCAGCGAGATGTCTGCACTCTCACCCTGTCCTTCCACCACCCAGGCTCCACGGAAGGGAAAGAGACCTCCAGCTTTCGCGGCCAGATGGGGACCCCTCACGCCCCTCCCACCTCCGAAAGGGGTGCTTCTGATGCAGGAGGCGGAAGGTGAGCGCGTTGCCGGGGGGCGGGGTCTTCCCCCAGAGCCGCCTCTGCGGGGGAGGAGCCGTCGGGATTGGGCCCCGCCCACTCGGGGCGGGCTCTCGGGCGAGTCCCAATCTCGGGGACAGGAGAGCACCCGCCCCTCCCGGCCCCCTGTCCGCTACTGACCCAGCTTGATCCAGCTCAGCCCCGGGGTGTTTGCAGCAGCTCTTTCCCTAAGTCCAGCCATCTGTTACCTGCTTTGCTTCCTGAGGAGAGAGTCCACCTCGGGCAGCCCCGGAGAGTCCGCGAGTGTGCTCCCAGGGGTCTGGGGGATGCTGTGGGCCCCGGCAATGACCGCCTCCTAGGAAGCCTCCACACTCGGGTAAGGTCCCGTGGGAAAGAGAAGACCCCGCCCCTCTCCTTGACCCTTACTGGGATCCTCACAGCGAACCACTTCTGCCCTCTTAGGGCTCCTGCCCACAGCTTGTCTTCTCTTAAGGTGGGTGGGGTGCTGGGACCCTTCCCTGGGATACAGGGAGACACTGTTCCCCTCCATTCTGTGTTGTAGATGCCAGCTGCGTGAGGCGGAGGGACGGTCCTTCTTGCCCCCCGGATGGAAGAGGAAGAGCCGCGGTTGCACAGGGGAGGGCTGGACATGTCTGAGGCATCGTCCTGCCCCACCAGCCAGGAGACGCCTGCCCCAGGCTGTAGGCTGGGGGCCTTGTACTGGGCCTGTGTCCGCAATGACCCTGTCCAGCTCCAAGCCACGTTGGATGGTGGGGTCTCCCCCGAAGAGGCCATCCAGGTGGATGGCAACGGGAGGGTGAGCTACCCCAGGTGTTTCCCAGGGCACCTAGAGCAATGCTGTGTCCCCGCCGCAGGACATTCGTCCAATGCCTGGATCCTTGGGAGGAAGGGAGGGGTGAGGGCGGGTGTAAACAGAGGCTGGGGCGTCTCTGGGATAGACGTGGGTTTTAGAGGGCACAGGGGCTGCACGGAGATCCTGGGAAGAAGTGCAGGGGCTGAGCTGTCCCTCCCCCAGACAGGTCTCATGGTCGCGTGCTACCGCGGCTTCGAGAGTGTCGTGGCTCTGCTCAGCCGCTGCCCTTTCCTCGATGTGAACCAGCAGGATAAAGAAGGGGACACAGCCCTCATGCTGGCTGCCCAAGCAGGTGAGAGACTGTTGACCTTACCTTCCACCAGTTTCCCCCACTTTAGACGGGTCAATCCCGTACTTTTTGTATAATTTTCTCCCACGACAGACACTGTCGTGTTTGGTGGAGGGTGGGTTTGGGGCTTCTTCACCCTCTTTTGGGGAAAGCTAACCTCCGTCCTTGGTGCCCTGCAGGCCACGTGCCTCTGGTGAGTCTCCTGCTCAACTACTACCCGGGCCTGGACCTGGAGCGCCGAGACCAGCGGGGGCTAACAGCACTGATGAAGGCTGCCGTGCGGGACCGTTCGGAATGCGTGGCTGCCCTCCTCATGGCAGGTGCGTGGGTCTGGACCGGGACTTGCGACCTCCAGTCCCTCCCCAAGGCTTCCAGCCTGACACTAAGTCAGCTGTATAGTTGCAGGGAGAAAAGAGGTGGAGATGGAGGATCAATCTAGGCCAGCTTCCTGGAGGAGGGGAGTGTCCTTGAGCTTCTCACAATCAACAAAACCCAACTATTGATACCTCTGTTTACACTGTGAATGTTGGTCTCAGGAAAGAAAGCTTGGGAGGATAACCTAGATCAGCTAGAAAAACAAAAAAGGCTGATGTCTGGAACCGGACTCTTGGGTTCTAGTCCTGGCTCGGCCACTAGCGGAGTGACCCTGGGCGGATGACTTCCCTCTCTGGGCCTTACCTGTATAATGAGGATATTGGCTTTCTATGGGATGACTTCCGTCTCTGACAAGCCAGGATTCCAGGGACACGATGATATGTAGTTGAGGCATGTGGCCGCGTAGGTTGTTCTGGGGTGAAGTCCATACTGCTCATGAAGTCTTGGGCCTTCACTCTTCCCTGAGGTGGGGTTGCCATCTGTTGGTCACCCTCTTCCTTTCCCTTTTCCATCTGACTGTGTTTGGGGTGAGAAGGGAGAAAACTCTGCAACCTCCCTTTATCCCAAAGTGACTGCTATTCCCCCAGCCCAGATTAGAGGGGTGTGGTGTTGACGAAAAGAATGAGGAGTGGGGGCCAGCAGGACCCCCTCCACCTGCCCAGCAGGTGCTTCTCAGGCCTCCCCCATCCTGGGCAACGTGCCTACCACTCCTTCCTTGGCTCAGGAGGTCCCTATTCTGCTCCTGGTTTGGAGACACCCCCCCCCCCCACCAGGTCTCTCTGAAGTCTTTTCCACTCTCTGGACTTTCCGTTTTCTTCTTTAGTCTTTTTTTTTTTTTTTTTTTAAGGATTTTATCTATTTATTTGGGGGAGAGAGAGAGAGATGGAGAACACAAGCAGGGGGAGCTGCAGGCAGAGAGAGAAGCAGGCTCCCCGCTGAGCAAGGAGCCTGATGCAGGACTCGATCCCAGGACTCCGGGATCATGACCTGAGCCGAAGGCCGACACTTAGCTGACTGAGCCACCCAAGCGTCCCTTTAGTCTTAAACAGGCTGTTGGGATCTGCAGCTGGTACTGGCTGAGGCTGTAGCCTCTGACGGCTCCCAGATCCCAGCTGCAACAGGATGGGACTCTGTGGTTTTTAATCTGACCCCCATCAGTCCTGCTGCTCAAGAATCTGCCCTTCTGGAAGTTACTAATCCCCATCCCATCCCGTGTCACTCCTGCGCCCCCTCCCAGGTGCTGACCTGACCTCGGTGGATCCTATTCGGGGCAAGACGGCCCTAGAGTGGGCGCTGCTGACCGACAGCTTCGACACCGTGCGAAGGATCCGGAAGCTGCTGCAGCGCCCCCGGATAGAGCAGCTGAGCCAGCATTACCAGCCCGAGTGGCCAGCCTTGCCTGGGCTCGTGGCTCAGGCCCAGGCCCAGGCCACCCCATCTCTCCTAGAGAGACTACAGGCCACCTTGAGCCTCCCCTTTGCCCCGTCTCCTCAGGAGGGGGGTGTCCTGGACCACCTTGTGACCATCACGACCAGCCTGGCCAGTCCCTTCCTCGCCACGGCCTGCCACTCCCTGTGCCCGGACCGGCCGCCGGCACTGGGGACCCGAAGCAAGTCCGTGCCAGAGCTGCTAGGTACTGCCCCGCCCCCTCCCCCAGTACCCCAGCCCCCCCAGGTAGTCCCTGGCTCCCGGGTCCTCATCCCCTACCAGAGCCGTCAGGGTGTGCTGAGTATGTGCCCTCAGTGGCTACAGCCCAGGGACAGTAGCAGCCCCAGGCCCCAAGCCCCCAAGATCCGCCTTTTCAAGGCACCCTCATCTCCCAGATGGTACAGGCTAGAGCCCAGGCCTCGAGAGAATCAAAGCCTGGCCCTTCCTGTCTGGAGATACCAGGAGCTCAGGATGGAGAGGAGGAGGCAGGAGGAGGAGGCTAGGTGGGCACAGAATTAATTAGGGGAAGATGGGTGAGGCCAGGCTGGGAGCAGGTGATCAGGTCCTTCCCTAAGGCTCCTTAGCCCTCTAGAGCCCTTCTGCTTTCCCGTCCATCTCTGTACAAATAATTCTACTCTAACCTCCTTAGGACGTTATTCATACGGCATCGTTTGAGATCGTAAGAGTGAAAACAACCTAAGTGTCACCTAGCTAAGTTGATTATGGGTGTGATTACCGTACGACCATATGATATATTCTATACAGTGGAAAAACAAGATTAAGGACGCTCTTTATGTTCTGATATGAAGCTATCTTCAAGATATATTAAGCGTAAAAAATTAAGGGATGGAACAGTGCGTACGGGATGCTACTATTTGTCAAAGTAAAATTTGCACCAAGATAAACTTGACTAACACAAACATATAGTGAATGCCCGCGTGTGTGTAACTGCTTAGTGAATGAAGGGTTGGAGGACGGAAAGGAAAAAACCATGCCTGACAGTAGAGAGAAGAATGCTTGAATAAGATTGGAAAGGTAGGTACCAAAAAGTTGAATTCCTGTCTGGCAATAAAACCATCACTTTTTTGTTCTGCCAGATAAAAATGATTTGCTATTTCTCGATCTTCTACAGCTTAACCTCTTAACTTTATGTAGAGTCTGGGCCTTAATAGTAAACGGGAGGTCAGACAAAATTACTTCCCCTAGATGACCCATAGGTGGGGTTATTAGGCAGTGAGCTAAAATATCTTGAAAAGGCACTTAGTAATCTTTTGTGTGTGCCTTATTTACAATTTTTTTCTCGGGGTTTTGTTTTGTTTTGTTTTGTTTTTTAAGATTCTATTTTTAAGTACTCGCCACACCCAAGGTGGGGCTCAAACTCACAACCCTGGGACCAAGAGTCTCGTGCTCCGCCGACGGAGCCAGCCAGGCGCCCCTGGGTATTTTTTTTCTTAACACCTTTGCTCCATAAATACATTTGCATGTTTATTTGTAGTAATAAAAGCAACCATTTATAAGATGCTTACTATATACATTAATACACTGAACACTCCCAATAATCCTATGAGGATTTTATCTTTGAGGACACAGGACACAGAGAAGGTAAGGAATTGCCTGGGGTCACAGGGCTAGAAGATCAAGATTGAGAGCCAGCCATCCAGTTGTGGAGGCCAGGCTCTACACTGAAACCTCCCTGGGAAGAAACACGGCCGTTTGCTCGGGAAGATGACTGAGCAACTGACCAAGGGCAGAAGGGAAACTTCTCACTGAACAGCTTTTTGAAACTTTTGACTTTTTAAAAAATCAGCTTTATTTTTTGGAACAGTTCTAGATTTACAGAAGAGTTGTGGAGGTGGTGCAGAGTCCCCATACACCCCACACTCAGTGACCTCTATTGTTAACATGAATGTAGTACGTTTGTTACGAGTGAACCAATATTAATACATTATTATTACTAAAGTCTAAACTTTATTCACATTTCCTTAGGTTTTCCCTAATGTCCCTTTTCTGTCCAGAATTCCATCCACGATACCACATTACATTTAGTTGTCATACCTTTGTAGATTTCTCTTGAATGTAACGACTTCTCGGATTTTCCTTGTTTCTGATGACCTGGACAATTTTGAGGAGTACTGATTAGGAATTTTGCAGAATATCCCTCAATTGGGATTTGTCTGATGTTCTCCTCATGATGAGACCAGGGTCATGGGCTTTCGGGAGGAAGACCACAGAGGTGACGCGCCATTCTCATCACATCCCGTGAAGGGTCCGTGCTATGAACATCACGGTCGAGGGAACCTCGATCACCTGGCCGAAGGAGTGTTTGTCAGGTTTCTCCCTGGGATGTTACTCTTTCTTCCCCCTTTCTATATCGTGCTCTTTGGAAGGAAGTCATTACACGAAGCCCACACTGAAGGAGTGGGGAGTTACATTCCATCTTCTTGGGGGTGGAGTGTCTACATAAATTACTTGGAATTATTCTGCACAGAACGTTTTGACTTTTTAGTCATCTATTACTACATTTTGCAAAATTAAAAAATAAACCTGTTCTTTGAATAGGGGGAAAGCATGCAGACACACTGAGGTGACAACGACTGTTTGGGTTAGATAGTGTGTGATTTCTCCCAGAGGGTTCCTTTTTTTTCTTTTTTAAAGATTTATTTATTCTTTTGAGATAGAGCAAGTAAGCATGAGTCAGGAGAGGGAGAGAGAAAGAAGCAGACTCCTGCTGAGCGCAGAGCCCCTTGCAGCACGGGGCTCGAGCCCAGGGCCCTGAGATCATGCCCTGAGCTGCAAGGAAGGGTCAGCCGCTCAGCGGACTAAGCCACCCAGGCACGCCTTTGCTGGCGGCTTCTGAAGGCAGCGATGGTGGACTGGAATGGATTCAAGGCTGAGTTACCGTTTCCTACCTGTGCGAATGAGGCACTTAGATTCCTCACCTCCGTGAATGGAGAAGGACAGGGTTTTGGGAAAGATCCATTAGATAATATGGGTTAAGAATGCCTATAAACCGTGAAGTGCTACCGAGATTTGAGGTGCTATGGAAGGGCCCTGGGGAACTGAGTTTGATTGAGCTGTTTCCGGGCCTCCGGGATGGAGCTCGAGTCCTTTCCTCCAATGGAAGACAGGGAAAGAAACTACATCTGCAGGCTCAGAACAGCATGGTGGGCGCGCTTCAACCTGGGAGCGGGCTGCTGACCTTGGGCAAGTCACTGAGCCTCTCTGAGCCTCCAGGCTCTCACGCACGCAGTGGTGGTAACCGTGACGTGTCAGCGCGGGGCCGCTGGGAGAATGCAGCGAGCTGGTGGAGCGCTTTGCACTGTCCTGGCCTTAGCATCACCGTTACCCTAGTGAATCCTCACGACCTTCCTGCTTTATAGTCGAAGGAACAGACTGTGATTAAGTGACTTGCCCAAGGTCACCAGCTGGTAGGGGCTAAGTGACACTCAGAGTTCATGTCTGTGGACCCTGAAGCCTGTGTCCTTTCCATGGCAGCGCATGGCCTCTGCCCACAGCCCGGGTGCCTGGGCTCTCTGAGCCTCTCCTTGCCACGTCTAACCGGCCTGAGTTGTCCTAGGGCGCAGTTGTCCTATGGCATCTTCAGGACCAGAGAACTAGCGCTCCGTGGCGCTCTCTCCCTCCTGGTGAGCGTGGGCTGGCTCTGGGCTGGGGGGGTTCAGCGAGCAGGCAGTCATCCTCTGGCAGGGGCAGCCTCTCCACCTTGGAGACCCACTGTCCGTCTCTGGCCATCCTGGGACAGCTTGAGTCCCAGGCCTGCAGTCCCGCAAGTGCTCTTCCCAGGCCAAGCCTTTTGTCTGGAATCCTCTAACAGCTTCTGACAGCCTTTCAGGCTTCCAGAGAGGAAAGAAGCCGACGTGGGCTGCTCTGCTTGCGCCACCCGAAGTCAGCTTCTCCACCAACATCCCAGCTTCTTCCCACGGCAGCCAGCGCCTAGAGCTTCCACGTGGAGTCCCTGTCGGCAGAGGCCAGGGAACTCAGGACCAGGTCCCCGGCTGTGCAGATCACGCCAAGCCGAAAGCGGCCTGCTCAGGCCAACACCTGGGTTTGCACCCTGGCCCTGCCTCTGACCATCTCTGTGACCAGGGACCGCCGCCAGCCTCCATGTCCTCACTCGTAACACCCCGTGGTGATAGTACATAATCTCTACTTCCCAGGGTTGTCCCGGGGCACCGAGTGGGGCCCGGCCAACAGTCCGCACCCCGTCAACAACAGGTTTCGTTACTGGGCTGATCTGCGAGGGGTGTGGCCCAGGCGGCGGCTCTGTGGAGGACGCCTGTGGACACGTCCTGGGAACCCCATGGCATCCCCCGTGATTCCCGGATTCTACTCCGGTGGGCCCCGAAGTGGAAACACGAGCTTATCCCAGACAGCCTTCTCAGAGCAGCTCCTGCAAGCTGTGTGTCCCCCAGCCCAGTGCGCCCCCGGCCCGCTGCCCATCCCCACAGCACTGATGGCAGGCCAACCTGCTTCCCGCATGTGCGTGTCCACCCTCGCCCAGCCCAACGAGGGCTCCTCAGAAGGGGCTGAAAAGTTGGCTTTCCAGACACACTGGGATGTCAGCCAGGCTTGTGAGGACTCCTGGGACAGCCTCCCCTCCCTCCTGCACGGGCAAAACCTGGGTCTGTCTCCCTAGACCCTGGCTCTGTGCCCAGCCCGTACAGGTTTAATAAATGTGTGTAGACAAGAACTGAGTTCAGGCTCCACCAAGGTCTGGGATGCTTAGAGGGCCCTTTATCATTGCCTTCCTCTTCATAGGGGCTGTCCTGGCCCAGGAGCCACGGTGTTCCCGGTCATCCCGGGGCATGCCCATAAAAGTCCTGCTGAGCCAAGAGAAGACAAGGGAGTACATGTATGTAGGGAGGACAGAGGGACAGGTGGGGACTCAGTGGCTTATGTCCCCTTTCTTCCAAACTGGGGCACCTGGACAGGATTCCCTCCCCTCCCGCAGTCATACTTTCCAAATGGTTGGAAACATCCACTCATCTTCCACCACACCAACCCCCGGGGCCCGCTTCCCTCCCCACGCTTTTCCCCATCCTCCACCCATTCCTCTCCCTGGCCTCTGAGGACATTTCTCCCGTCAGATTTCCGCTGGCCTCGCTGACAAACCCACCTGGCCAGGGCTCCTGCCGAGAATCAGAGCTGTTCCCTTCTCTCCTTTCCCTCAGAGGGACCCTGGCGCTTCACGGTTAAGGAAGGCACCCCGTCTGGAGGGAGGACTTGAGGGCAAGGCTTGGAGTCGGGGGGACCCTGTAGCCTAAATCTGTCACACGGGCAATGTCATGTGCCAACACACCGCCAGCCCGGGTGCCACAGGGCCCTGCAGGTTCCCAGGCACAGAAGTACACACAGGCCCCCCCGGCCCACACATACAAGCACACATAAACCCACCCCGCCACACAGGTACACAAACACACGGACCCACCAACCAAGGGAAAAATAAAGACAGAGTTCCCTATCCCTGGGGTCCCATCCCACCCCCAGCCCCTCTGCGCCCCAGCACTCCACATTCCCCAGCTGTCCAGCTCCAAGTGTGCCCAAGGGACTGTGCTCCAAGCTGCGGTCTGTCCAGCTGTTTGGAATGGGAGTTGGTTGGGGGAGGAGGGCCAAGGCTTACCCTCGAGTTCACCCTTAGACCTCACTGAAAAGCCATGGTCCCTCAGAGGGAAAGGGGAGAGGGGAGCAGGTCAAAACCCAAATCCTGCTTTGTGGTTATTTACTCCAGACCAGCCTTGGATACCTCCCCACCTCTACTTCCTACACCCGTGCCTATGATCTGCTGTGGGGGAATTTGGGGCAGAGGCCGGAGGATGAGGGGCCCTGGAATCAAGAGCTTGCAGAAGGCCCTCCATACCAGGCTGTCTGGTGCTGCAAGGACGGAGCCTGGGCACGGATGCCGGAGGGGTGGGAAAGGGGCAGGATTTATGGCATTTCCCCTCCAGCTGGAAACAAAGGCAGATTCCTGTGTCCAGTTCCAGCAATCCGGTCCCACCCACCCGAGTGGCTGGAGCTGAAGGAAATCCCGCTGGCCTGTGGCCTCACCCAGCCACTCAGACCCTCTTTCGAACAATCTCTCCCAGCTGGCGCCATGACCAGCTCTCAAATCCTGGGGACCCCCTCCTTGTCCAAATACCAAGCCCTTCCCATTGGGGGTAGTCCCCTTAACCTCTCAGACTCTCTCCTCAGGCAGCAAGGGTCCTCTCGGCACCACCCAAAAGCCTACCAGGCCCCCATCCCCTTGCTGGGCAACTCTACCCACCCTCAACCCACAAATCTGCTTTTCTTTAGAGCGAGTGAAAGTGTTGATGACTCTAGGAACTCCCACGCTGTCCTAAATGCTCAGCCACACCTTCAAGGCATCTCGCGTGATCTTTCAATTAACAAAACAAAACAAAAACAAATAAATGGCCTAAATTCTGGAGCTTTAAAATAATGGCAGAGGACGTCTGGCTGGCTCAGCTGGTAGAGTGCGTGACTCAGGGTTGTGAGTTCGAGCCCCATGTTGAGTGTAGAGATTACTCAAAAATAAAATCTTAAAAAAAATAATGCCTGAAGCTTTTCAATGTAGAGGCAGCAGAAAGACAAATGCTGCACAGTGTCCCTTAGACGTGAAATCCCAAACCAAGGCAAACTCATAGAAACAGAGAGTAGGGGGCGCCTGGGTGGCGCAGTCGTTAAGCATCTGCCTTCGGCTCAGGGCCTGATTCCAGGGACCTGGGATCGAGCCCCACATCGGGCTCCCCTCTCAGCGGGAAGCCTGCTTCTTCCCCTCCCACTCCCCCTGCTTGTGTTCCCTCTCTTGCTGGCTGTCTTTCTCTCTCTCTGTCAAATAAATAAATAAAATCTTTAAAAAAAGAAAAGAAACAGAGTAGAAAAGTGGTTGCCAGGGCTGAGGGGTGGGGGAAATTGGGAGAGGTTGGTGAAAAGATACAAACTTTCAGCTAGAAGGTGAATAAGGTCTGGGGATCTAATGTAAACCATGGTGACTACAGTTGATAACACTGTATTGTATAACTGAAATTAGCTAAGAGCGTAGCACTTAAATTCTAGTCCCCAAAAAACTTCTCAACAACGACAACCAAAAGATAAATATGGGGGTAATAGATGTGTTATTTTGATGGGAAGACTCCTTGCACCCCATCTCCGTGTATGAAACCATGATGATACACACTTCCAATGTCTTACAATTTTGTCTGCCAATTGGACGTCAACAAAGCTGGGAAAAGATGGCGAGACCGCAGTGTGAACGTACTGTTAAGAGTCAGCAAAGTAAACGACAGAGAAAGGAAGAGCTGAGACCCCAGGAAGGGGGTTGTGGCCACAGCCAGAGGGTCTGGGGCTGCGCACAGGTGCTTCTCCTTACCAAGTTTCTCTGCAGAATATCCCATTTCTTTATCTCACCCCATGCTTATTTGGGATTTCTTCGAATGTTTTTCTGGAATGGTCACCGCATCCTTCGAAGTCCTCCGCAGTGGCTCTACCTTCAACTGGATAACAAGCCCTCAGGTAGGTCCCTATCAGCAGACGAGGTAGCAGGGGGTACTCATCCTTGAACAGGTAAGGAAACGGAGCCTCTGATGTCTAACTCGCCGTTCGCGCTCTTTCTCCCACCGCACGGCTCGGCCTCCCTCTCGCGCACAGACAGACATCTGTGTGGGTTTTACAGCTGGTGGGGGACTCTCCCAGATCGGTTGCCTTTAGGCGGAGAATGTGCTAGGGAAGGAATGGTCAGCGCCTCGCACAGGTGTGGAGATGAAGGCTCACGTGGAGAGACTCCAAGTCCGAGTCTGGACCCTTTCACAGTGGGGTGGGGGGCAGTTTGGTGGAGGAGTCAGGGCCTCGAGGGGGCCTGTGGGGAGGCGCAGTGCAGAGGTCCGGGAGGGGGTGGTGCTGGAGTGGCTTCGCCCGCAGAGCCCGGCTGCTTGCCAACTCGGCCGGAGGCCTTGTGTGGGCACCGCCTAATCTCAGACTGCTGCCCTGACATGCCATCCCTTCCTTCACAGGTTCCATCCTGAGATGAGTCATCCTGATGGTTCGGGGGCAGGCAAGGAGCGGATGAACCCAGCTAGGGGACATCCTGGAGGAGCTGGAGAGGAAGAGGAAGGTGACTCGGTGGCTCCACGTCTGGCGATCTGGCCCCCCGTCTGCCAGCCTCTTCCTGAGGTGCTGGGCGGGCTCTGGCTGCCGCACCCTCCCCAAACCTTAGCACCAGCCGTGTTGCCTTTTTACCTGAGCTGTGATGGACCAGGCGAGGGACCAGACCATTTTCTGAATCTTAGAGCCAAACGAGGCTGGGCAGGACCTTTGGAAGGATCTGGGTTTTTTTTTTTTTTTAAAGATTTTATTTATTTATTTGACAGAGAGACAGCCAGCCAGAGAGGGAACAACAAGCAGGGGGAGTGGAGAGGAAGAAGCAGGCTCATAGTGGAGGAGCCTGATGTGGGGCTCGATCCCATAACACCGGGATCACGCCCTGAGCCAAAGGCAGACGCTTAACGACTGTGCCACCCAGGCGCCCCAGAAGGATCTGGTTTAAACCCCTCAGTGTCCAGAGGAGGAAACGAAGCCCAGAGAGGTGATCCAGGCCTGAAACCCAGGCCCCACGACCCCTGGTTTACTGTGGTCTTCAGGACACGACCGATGGTGCTTCTGCTCAGAGCTGAAGGAGACCTAGAGAGGTCACTTCTCCCTCCCTCTCTGGGCAAAACTCAGGCTGCATTCAGCCCAGAAAGCTCACTCTGCCCTCTGTGTTGAATAGATGGACAAACGGAATTCACAGGTACCTGCCCCACTTCTCTCCTAAAGGAGACCCATACTTCTCCGTCCTCAGGTAGGAGAACCCTGTTCCACTCTTTCTGTGTCTCTTGCATTTGAAAAATCCCTAGATTGGCTGATCGCAATCCCCCACTCTGCAATTTAAATGAAGCAAAGCCCAGCTCGCCCTTTGCTAATTTCCCCACCCTTGCTTTTTCTTCCTACTCATCCTGGTGCAGAACCAGCTACATAATTTGTGGGGCCCAGTGCAAAATGAAAATGCCGGGCCCTTCGTTCACACATTATTAAGAATTTCAAGATGGCAATGGCAGAGCGTTAAGCCAAGCGTGGGGTCCTATGCGTCTGCGCGGGTCGAACACCCGTAAAGTTGGCCACGCCCTGGTGTCAAGAGCAGTGCTCGAACCCGATACTCACAGCTGGTTCCAAAAGCACAAGTTGTCCAGTCTCCCTCCTTCAGGCGGGACTCCATGTCACCTGCCTTCCACAGGTAAGAATCTCCTGGAAGTTCACCCCACGTACCCTCCCTAGGGTCTCCAGACCTCTGCTTCACACACCGCTGGGAAATCCTTCTGAATATCAACATTCACATCGTAGCCCTTTCAGCCTGTTTCCTCTTGTTCTGTCCTCACTGAATATGGGGAACAGCTGGTCCTTCTGAGTAATTAATTTTGTACACTTGGATACAGTCTGTCATTCCTTTTCCCTTTCCTCATTGGGCTGAGTCTCCGGGGCTTTCGCCGACTCTGCGGCCCTCTGATGCCTTCCCCAGGTTCTCTGTGTGCTGTAGAACTCATGGGGGTCACAAGAAGCCTGAGAGAGCCCCAGTCGGGGTCCAGAGGGCCCAGTCGGGGTCCAGAGGGCTCAGCGCTCTGGCAAGGTGGGATGTCTCCAGGACAGACTGACATCCCCGTTCCCCAGTTCCCCATTGGGCCCTGTCTTCCTCCTCCAAACCCGATCTTTCTTTCTTTTTTTTTTTTTTTAAAGATTTTATTTATTTATTTGACAGAGAGACAGCCAGCGAGAGAGGGAACACAAGCAGGGGGAGTGGGAGAGGAAGAAGCAGGCTCATAGCGGAGGAGCCTGATGTGGGGCTCGATCCCATAACGCCGGGATCACGCCCTGAGCCGAAGGCAGACGCTTAACCGCTGTGCCACCCAGGCGCCCCCCCCCCCGATCTTTCTTTCTTTCTTTCTTTCTTTCTTTCTTTCTTTCTTTCTTTCTTGAAGATTTTATTTATTTATTTGACAGAGAGACAGCCAGCGAGAGAGGGAACACAGGCAGGGGGAGTGGGAGAGGAAGAAGCAGGCTCCCAGCAGAGCAGCCCGATGGGGGGCTCGATCCCAGGACTCTGGGATCATGCCCTGAGCTGAAGGCAGACGCTTAACGACTGAGCCACCCAGGCAACCCCCCCACCCTACTTTCATCTGTTTCATGACCCCTTCCCAGATAAAGTCCCCTGTCCCCACCGACTCTCACCAGCGACTCAGCCCTAGCCTATGTCACTGTTTCAGTGCTCGCTTTGTGTCTCAGACTGAATGCTTCCCTCAGGGAAGCCCCCATTTCCACCTCCCAGGACAGAGATCCATGGGCTGGGATTGGGAGAAGTTTATCAGAAGCCAGAGCAAGGCCGGGGTTGGGGGGGAGAGTGGGTATGAAAGATGGACAGGAGGCCACACTCCGAAGTGGCCGCTATAATCTAAAAGAGCAGATACCGTAATCCCATAGTACTTCCTATTGGCTGCAGGACGCAGCTCTGTCCTGACACTGAAATTTGGGTGTGCCTTGGTTCTGGAATTCACAATGCTCACAAGTTGTGAAGCAGCTGTGGGGTGGGGGCTGGGGAGGGTTTCAGCAGAGGAAGTGAGGTCAGTCGGCAATTGATGGCTGGCTGAGCCTTTAGCCGATGTTTCCCCCAGCCTCTATTCCCAGCAAAGGGTGGGGGTCCCTGGCCCATTTTACACAATCTTCGTAGAGGAAGACACCTTAGAGGTCCGCTTCTGCTTCCAGTACCTGCTCTTTCCGCTTGGCTCCGAGGCTACCGCCTCTCCAGGTGTTTTACTTATTAATTTAACACGTTCATGGAGGGCCTACCCTGTGGCAGGCACAGCCAGCCAGCGTTTTCACTCTGAGCTGAGATAAGCATCATCGCCTTCCTTCTCATGATGACCCTTGTGAGGCTGGCTCTGTTGATTATGCCCATTTAGCAGATGGGGGAGTGAGGCATGGCGAGGTGTCACTTGTCTAAGGTTACGCAACTAGTCTGGGTTCCCAGACTTCAGGGTCTTTGTGGATAACCGGGAGGCTAGAAATGAAGTCCTGCCTCCAGGGTGGGTGCTCACGGTGGTTGGAGCAAAGCAAGACCATGATGTCAGTGTTCTGAGCCTCTGCAAAGGAATCAGAAGGAAGAGTGAGTCTCTCTCTGGGGGAGAAGCCATTCTGCTCCCCCCCCAGCACCTTGTCTGCCTTGTCCCATCAGTGTTCCCGCATACTTCCAGTCCCCATCTCCATTTGGTGGGGTGAGGGGCCTGCCTGGAAGGGGGCAGTCCAAGGCACTTCCTAGCCTCTCCCTCCATTCTGGCCAAGCGTTGTAGGGAGTGCCGTCCTTGTCCCTGAGCTGGGCTGGGGCTGGAGGGGCTCTCTGCTGTTCTCACTACGGACCCAGAGCAGCCCCATCTGGGCCTGTTTACCCTGCGCGGAGCCGAGGGAGGCTGCGGAAGAGGGGAGTGAACAAAGAGGGGGTGAAGGGGCAAGAGGGAGGAGGCTGAAGGATTTGGACCGAGTGGGGACTCCTCGAGGGCGGGGGTAGGGGGTGGAGAGGGCGGGGCTAAACTATTTCGGACCCTGCCAGCCCCAAACTCTGCCTCGGCTGCTCGGAGCCTCCCAGGCCCAGGACCAGGGGCTGAGAGTGGGAGGCCAGGTAAGTCACCTCTCCTCTCTCCCTCTCCCCGCGGACCTTCCCTCGGTGCCCCCCTTCCAGTCCCGGATTCCAGGACCCCCTCCGCGGCTCGGAGCGCGAGGGGGCGCTTCCCCCTCCATCCCCTCCTCGGGCCGGGGCTCAGACCGTGCCTCCCGCCTCGGCTCCGGGCCCCAGGGCCCCGGGCCTGGCCCCCACGAGACCCCCGCGGCCAGAGTCCAAGGCCCGCCCCCTCGGGGAGGCGGATGTGGGAGGCTCGGGGCGGGGGCGCAGCCGCGATCCCGGGGCGCGGGGCAGCCGAGGGTGGCGGCTGCCCTCGGGGTCTGGGAGCCGCGCGGAGGAGGGTCCGGGCCCTGCGGCCCCAGCGAGGGGCGAGCGGGCGGCCCGTCGGCTAGTTGGGCAATAGGAAACGGTTTATTAGGAGGGAGTGGTGGAGCCGGGCCAGGCAGGAAGACGCTGGAATAAGAAACATTTTTGCTCCAGCCCCTTTCCCAGTCCCGGGAGGCCGCCGCGCCATCCGCGCCGAGCGAGCCCCTCCCGGGCCCCAGCGCCGTCCCGGGCCGCGCGCGACCCGCGCCCGCCGTCCAGCGCTCGCAGGGCTACCGCGGCCGCCGCCCGGGAGGGGAGGCGCCCGGCCCGCTGCCCGCAGGGCGGGCCCAGAGGTGAGTCCAGGTCCGCGGGCCTCCTGACACCCCCCCCCCACCAACCCCGCAGGGCCCCTTCTTGGGGCAGATCCCAGAAAGCGCCTCAGAGAGGTCGCCGTAGGGTCAGTCCCAGCTCCGCACTGGGGCGAGCTGCCCCTCGCCCTCCGCGCACGTCTGCCCGTGACCCCATCTGAGACTGAAGCAGACTGGGCCGAACCTGGGCTGGAAATCGGAGAAGTTCTGGCTCCTGGGGCCAGTCACTTAACTTCTCTGTTCCCCTAGCCTCATCTGTAAAATGGGCAGAAGGGATCCCTGCTCTTCTTCCGGGACAAGGGGTCACATGTCCCTCGAGGCAGCTGCCTTAACCTGGGAGTGAGCGGCGACTTCCCACCCTGTTGGGCCTCCCCTTGAAGCCCACCTTTCTCAGACCAGCCTTTGCAGTTCTTGTTTAAGGAATCTGCCACTGTAATTCCAGGCTACAAACCTCACCTCCAACCCTGCGTGGTCAGATAATCCCCATGCCATGGCCTTCTCTGGGGATCCAGGCCAGAGGGTTTCCCAGTCTCCCTGCAGGCTGATACCCCAGGTTTTCAGCGGGCCCTGGAGGTCAGTGCTGTTAAGAGCATTCCTGGCCTGGCCACCCACCCCCTTTCCTACTTGAAGGACAGGGGCATAGTGGACTGCAGCACTCGCCCTCTCTATAAGGGGCAGCTTCTGGCTGAGTCAGGGTCTGTCCTCTCTGATCCCTCACGGCCCCATTTGCCCAAGTGCCTGTCCGCCCATCTCCCTGGGTGGTAAGACTACTATGTAGTCTTAGATATGCACTTAGCTGTATTTTTCTCATGTAATCCTGGCCACAACATAGCAGGGCAGGTTTCTTATGCCCATCCTCCTGAAAGGGAAAGAGGTTCAGACCTGAGTCACTTGTCCAAAGCCCCATGGATGGTGTAAATGGTGCTGTTGGGCTTTTGGTGGCATTTATTAGGCGCTTACTGTGTGCCACTTAGTTTTACTACGGTGTACCCCTGAAATGAGCACTCTCGTTATTCTCATTTTTTGTAGGGAAGCCTAAGCCTTAGAAAGTTGAAGTTACTTGCCCCACAGCTCATAGCTCTAAGTGGCAGAGGCAGGATTTGAACCCAGGCAGAGGCAAGATTTGAACCCTGACCCCTGGGCTGTCTGGCACTGCCTGCGCCTTCTAGAAGCCTGGCCCTAAGATCCAGGCTTGATGCTCCATCACACTGCCGTGGAGGGCCAGGGAAGTGATGACGATGAAAGTATTGTGTGTATGGGAAGGGGCAGCCCGGTCTGGGTAGCGCCGTCTAGCCCTCTGCTGTTTGGCTAAGACCTGCTGACACGCCGAGCAAGGCTCTTCCAGCCCTGTGACAATTCCTGGGGTGTGCTGAGGAGAAACAGATTGACAACCACCTTCTGAGCGCACCCCGATGCTGGTTCCGCCACTGAAGACTAAGCCTACAGCAAGCAGATGATTTCTGTCTTCACATCTAAGCAAACCCGCCTCGGGCACCCGGCGACGACAACAGCTGCGTGCAATCGGGTTACTGTCCGCAAAACCCACTTGCTCTTTCTACTCCTTTGCGGGACTCACTGAACACCAAGGAACTGGAGGCAGAAAATGCCCAAGTGAGGATTTATTACCAGCAATTTAAGTCAGTCAAGACACACACGATGATTATAGGCAAGAAACGTAACATCCCCGAGCCTCAGTTTCCCCACCGGATGGTTGCCAGGATTAAACGAGATTAACCGTCAAAATTGAGTCCTTAGCTCATAAGTAGTATTCAGAGATGGTTCATTCTTATTATGAAGGCTTTCACAGCGGTAAGTTAACGTTTGAAATTAGCTTGGCACTTGTGATGTCTGGCCAACAGCAGTGATGCTTCTGGCAGCGGGAGATCTCCAGCCTAGAAGGGGAGGGATGCCACCTGTCCCCAGGAGTCTGTTCCTGCTAGAGTCAGGTCTCCAGGCGAATCGTTCAGGGTCGCTCGGAGTTCAGGCGGGTCAGGGCTCAGCACGTCTCCTGTCCGTCACTCCGTGCCAGGCCCGGTTAAAAGCTGGAGGGAGAATCACAATTCTACTCCACCATATTCCCCAGATGAGACCAGAGGTGGATTCTGCAAATGCTGTCAGGCGCTCCCCGCGCCCGCATGGTAGCTGAGCCTGGGAGGCTTGAGAACAAAGCCCTCCCCGTGCCCTCCCTCTGCAGTGTCTTCAAGTCCCTGGCTTCTGCAGTTGGGGAGGGGGGGGGGTTAGGGAGGTGCCCTGGTGGGAGTGAGAGTCTCTGCCCTCTGCACTCTGCTCCCCGTCACCCAGCAGGGCCCCGCACAGCGAAATGAAAACACGCGGACCGGATTTAGCATGTGTAGGACACATGTCTCAAGGGGTGGGACCCATGCCAACCGATGAGAATTACCTGGAGGCCTTTTTCAAGTGCATGCTTCTTGCTGGTTCCAGATGGACTGAAGTCAGAATTTGGAAGTGGGGGTGGGGCTGAAACCAAAGAATGTGCATTTCTAACGAAGCGCTTCAAGTGAGTCTTATGCCCCACTGGGGCACCGTCAGAGAAGTGAACACATGGGTAGAGGATCCGAAAAGGATGCCCAATTCATCCTTACTGTTATCCCCCCTTCCCTTCCTCCCCCATACTTTCTCCTTCGCTGCTTTCTGGACAAGCAAAGGCTTCCACGGAAGGCTTCCCGCCCCTACCCCAGGGGGCAAATTCAGCTCATCTTGGGCTCCTTCTCCAGCTACCAGTCCCACTGCTGAGTGCTTGCCGGAGTCCCCACTGCCTGCCGGGAGGGGTGAGAGGCAGGAGGTCAGGCAAGAGGCTGGGGACACAGCTGCAACAGCCCAAGGCTCCGTTTCCTCCCCCAGCCCTGGGCCTCTGGGGCAGAGGAAGCCCAGGCAGGAAGGCCAGAGCTGCCACCAGCCAGAGAGGCCCAGGAGCACCCCCCCCCCCCCAACAACCACCCTGCCCTCAGAGCCTCAGCACCGTGGAGCTTCATATGGTACCATTCTTAGGCTATAGGTCTGCTGAAGCCCATGTGGCCAGACAGCCAGCCCTCCCAGCCTCACTGTATTAGGCCGGAAGACACTCCCCTCCCTCGTGTTCGCTGCTCCTGCCTGAGGATCCAGTCCCCAGGCACACACCTGCACACTCTCCACCATTCAGAAAGTCCTTCTTGCTGTCTGACCTCAGCCCTTCTTGCTGCAGCATCAGTCCTTATCTTCTTGTTCTAAGTCTTTGAGAAATGATGAAGGGGGTGGCTTCTGGAGCACCACATGGTTCGGGACCTAGGTTGGGGACTATCATAGATCAGAATTACTTCCCTAACACTCCCTACCACACTTCTGGAAAAGTTCAAACTTAACCAGCCATGGAAGGTCAAACCTTCAGTGTCTAAGTATGTTTCACTTCCCCTCCCACATCACAGGCCCTACCCCCACCCCTTCCCAGGACAGCAAGGAGAGAGAAGGAAGGGGGCCAGGGAATGGCTCAGAGAGGGCATCTTATACCCTTGTGAGGTGCAGAGAGGTTTCTCCCCACCTGGGGTGAGCCAGCACTGTTCAAGGTCTGTACGGTTGTTACAACCCCGAGGGCTCAGGCCAAGGCTGCCCCCTGGGTTGGGAGACAGAATGGTGAAAGCGGGGGCCTGGGAGTCTGGACACCAGGGCTGTACTCTTGGAGCTGCCACTGAATCCCGTCTGACCTTGGACAAGTCTCCTGCCCTGTCTGAGGTTTAATCTCCATCTTCTCTAAAATAAGGAGCTGGGCTTTGTGGTTCCCAAGGCGTCCCCCTAGAATTCTGTCGTGGGGCTGTCCCGGCCACAGGTGGCTCTTCCAGACCCTGTAGCCACCCCAGCCCTCTCTGAGAATACCCCCTGAACTCTCTGCAGTGCGTGACTCCTGCCTGTTCTATCCAGACCCCAATCTAAACAATCTTGATTCCTGTTCCCAGCTTGGCGGGACCCTGAATGGCAGGAAGTGAAGACAGGAGCCTGTTTATGTTTGAGGCAGGCAGTGCTAGGGGGGTGGGGGCACTGGGAAAGAGGTGGACAGGGAGGGGGTGGGCAGGAGGCAGAGGACAGAAGGGTGGGGGGGACCTGAAGAGATGCTCCTTCCACCCCAGCCCCATGCCCTCTGTGCCCTCCAGTCTGCTCAGAAGCAGGGGTAAATAGCTGGGAGTCCCCCAAACTCTCTGTCACTTAAACATGGCTCCCCCACCCTTTACCCCTAACAGGATGGTTTCCATGGGGAAGTGAACCAGGACTTCCCCTGCAGGCCCCGCCCCAAAGCCAGACACAGGGAGTAGGGAGGAGGCCTCCCTGCCCCCCCAAAAACTCCCAGTGATTTCCTCTGGGTGGGAGGGACCCGCAGTTAGTGGCTGAAAACGCCGAGGGGATTGCCGAGGGGATCACATTTCACAGATCTTACTGTACCCCCTCTCCTCTCCAGGGACCATGACCTGCGACCCCCCCAGGAGAGGCCTTCTGATGCTCCTGATGGCCTTGGGCCTGACCCAGGGTAAGTAGAGGGAAGCAGGTAGGGGACAGGGGCCTGGATGGAGAAAGGGCTGGCTGGGTTCAGCTCCTGCTGGGGCTGAATTTGAGGAGCTTGGGAGAGGGGGGACTTAGGAGCTCGGCTGGAGAGTGGGAGGCAGGCTCAGTTAGACTAAACCCCCAGCTACCCCAGCCCTCCTTTGCTGTCTTCCTGATCCAGATCTAAACCCGGTAGAACTGGTGCTCTACTGGCCTCCAGGGTGGAACCTCTCTGTCTGCAGGGTGCAGAGAGTGGGGACGTTGGCAGGGAGGGCCTGGGAGAGCTCTCAGGGTTGGGGCTGGGGGCCAGGGCTGGGTCTAGAACCGGGAGGAAAGGTCCTAGGATCAGGGAGGGGACAGTAGCCTGGTTCTCACTGTGTCAGAGAGTAAGGTTCTGGAAGGACAGATAATCTATGGGTGAGACTAAAGGACCAAGGCCTCAGGGGGTGTGTGTGAGAGGCCAGAAGGGAGGGGCGGTGGGACAGACGGGGTGTGAGGCCCGGCCTAGGCGTCGGGCCCAGAGTGGCTGAGCTTCCAGTGTGCGTCCCAGGCGACCCTGTGAAGCCCTCTCGGGGCCCGCTGGTGACCTGCACCTGTGAGAGCCCACACTGCAGGGGGCCTACGTGCCAGGGGGCCTGGTGCACGGTCGTGCTGGTGCGGGAGGAGGGCCACCACCCCCAGGAGCACCGGGGCTGTGGGAGCCTGCACGAGGAGCTGTGCCGGGGGCGCCCCACCGAGTTCGTCAACCACTACTGCTGCTACAGCCCCCTCTGCAACCACAACGTGTCCCTGGTGCTGGAGGGTAGGTGCAGCCGCCCGGCCGGCCGGCCCCGTCTTCTCGGACCCTTCCTCCCTGCCCTGCTCCCACCTCACGGGAGGGCGGGGGGAGGCAGGACCCTGGGATCTGACTGGCAGAGTGGCCAGGTGGGGGGATCTGGCCTGGTGGAAGCTGGGCCTCAGTGTCCCTCCTCCACCAGCCACCCAAATTCCTCCGGAGCAGCCGAAGGTAGATGGCCAGCTGCCTCTGATCCTGGGCCCCGTGCTGGCCTTGTTGGTCCTGGGGGCCCTGGGCGCCCTGGGCCTGTGGCATGTCCGGCGGAGGCAGGAGAAGCCGCGGGGCCTGCACAGCGAGCTGGGGGAGTCCAGCCTCATCCTGAAGGCATCCGAGCAGGGGGACAGCATGCTGGGGGTATGGGCCTGGGGGCACCCGGGACACGGGCGGGGAGGGGTGGAGACAGGAGCCACAGAATCAGAGAGGGGTGCCGAGAGACAGGTAGCCAAGAAAGGCACAATCACAGACAGAGATCTGATTGGGCGGGGGGGCTGGGCGAGTGAGGACCATGTGGGGACACAGCAGCGGGGCCCAGCTTAGGGAGGCAGACATGGGCTGGGCCAGGTGGGGGCAGCCTGTCAGTGTCCTGTTCGTACCCCCCAGGATCTCCTGGACAGTGACTGCACCACGGGCAGTGGCTCAGGACTCCCCTTCCTGGTGCAAAGGACAGTGGCGCGGCAGGTGGCCCTCGTGGAGTGTGTAGGTGAGCCGTGGGTGAGCGGGGGGATGGGACCAAGGGCTCCCGTGGGCTTGCAGGAGGGAGCAAGCGAGCGAGCTCTTGGCCTCGGAGTCCTGGGCAGGACCAGGCCCCGAATGGGAATTCTGCTGGGTAGGGGTGGCTTGGAGATAGGTCAGGGCTAGATCCTTCTGCAGGTGCTGGGGGTCACAGGGCAAATGGGGGCAGGGCTGGATTAAGCAAAACATAAACGTCAGGGGTTCTGCAGTTGGGGCCAGTGCAGCACCAAGATGGGGGTTTCTTCTGGCGTTCCCCATGCCCAGGGGCTACGCGTGCCCATATGTGACCTCTCCCACCCCTCCCGCCATCTGATCAGGCAAGGGCCGCTATGGCGAGGTGTGGCGTGGCTTGTGGCATGGTGAGAGCGTGGCCGTCAAGATCTTCTCTTCAAGGGATGAACAGTCCTGGTTCCGGGAGACCGAGATCTACAATACGGTGCTGCTCAGACACGACAACATCCTAGGCGAGTGGGGACGCTGAGCACTCAGGGCTGGAGTCCCCAGGCCTCGGGACACGGACCTAGTCCTGAAGGATGCCCGTCGGCCCCTCGGCCCCAACCTCTGACTCCAGCTTCCTCTCTGACCTAAGCCAGACCAGCCTCCACCCCAGCCCCAGCTTTACCCTGGCCGTTTGTTCTCTGACCCCAGCCCCAGCCCTGACCCTGACCCCGACCCCGATCAGTCCAGCCTCCCTTCTCCCTCGCCCCTTGGCTGAGCCACCTGACCCTCTGCACACAGGCTTTATCGCCTCGGACATGACGTCCCGCAACTCGAGCACACAGCTGTGGCTCATCACGCACTACCACGAGCACGGCTCGCTCTACGACTTTCTGCAGAGGCAGACGCTGGAGCCCCAGCTGGCCCTGAGGCTAGCTGTGTCGGCCGCCTGTGGCCTGGCTCACCTGCACGTGGAGATCTTCGGCACGCAGGGCAAGCCGGCCATCGCCCACCGAGACCTCAAAAGCCGCAACGTCCTGGTCAAGAGCAACCTGCAGTGCTGCATTGCCGACCTGGGTGAGCAGCTGGGCAGGGGCAGGCACTTCGCAGGGCGCGGGGTTCGAGCACTGTCCCTCCCCACCGGGTTCTGCCTTTGCCCGTTCATGTGTGTGGCGCCACCAATGCCACCGATTGGTACTTTAACACCTCCTGGCGCGTGTGCTGTCTCATTTCACCTCCGCAAGAGCCCCGCAAGTTGCCTTGCCGCTTTGCAAGCCCAGACTCCTTCCAGCATACCGCCCTGGCTCCGGGAGTTGGGAGAAGGGGCACCCTGGCTTCACTTGACTGCATTGCTCCCCTCCCCGGGCCTCAGGGTTCTGCTCTGTGAAATGGGCACAGTAACGCCTGCCTTGCTGACTCACATCTCTCTGGGCGATTGGGCACCTAGCAGGAGGGCTATTCAAGCAGAGCATAACAGGGACAAGTGTGCTCCGGGTGGCTGCCGCCTCCCAGCCCGCCTCCGGGCAGGGTTCCGTCTGCCTGCTGCTCCGTGTCCCACCATCTCTCTCCAAGCCCACCTTGCCTCCTGTGCCCCAGCCTCCGGTACTGTCTGTGGGCTCGGGTGAGCGGCAGGAGTAACAGGCCTGGTACCCACAGGCCTAGCTGTGATGCACTCCCAAGGTAGCGATTACCTGGACATCGGCAACAACCCGCGAGTGGGCACCAAGCGGTACATGGCCCCCGAGGTGCTGGAAGAACAGATCCGCACCGACTGCTTTGAGTCCTACAAGTGGACAGACATCTGGGCCTTTGGCCTGGTGCTGTGGGAGATTGCCCGTCGGACCATTGTCAACGGTGAGGGCCTGCCCCGCACAGGGTGGGGAAAGTGGCGTGGGACAGACGGATAGACAGGCGGACAGGCAGGAGATGGGGGCTTCCTGTCATGGATGGTGCCCATGGCCTGAGGGTTCAACTGAGTGACCTTTTAAGGTGTGACTCTGTGGTTCTGGCTGTGAGATCTTGGATAAGTCACAGTAACAGATGTATCAATAGCAGCTGACTTGTGTTGAGCTCACAGATGTGCCGAAGGCCGTGCTATAGCTATGTATGACCTTAGCTCACCGTCCCGGGTTGGCAGGAGGTGGTATCGCTTCGCGGTGAAGAGCATGGGTTGGGAATCAGACTGCCTAGGTTCCCTTCCTGATTTTGCCACTGACCACGGGCAGGTTACTTAACCTCTCCGAGTCTCAGTTTCATTTGAAAATTAGAATGAAGATAGTTCTAGTTGTTGAGATAATCCTTGGACAGTATCTGGAGCTATTCTGGGGCTCAGGAAATATTCGTGGTATTATTGTAATAGCGAATGCCTGACACAGCGTCAGCCCCATTTCACGGGTGAGGGCACTGAGGTACAGAACTACAGCTGGCTGCAGGCAGCACCAGGCTCTGAAGCCGGGCAATCTGACACTGCAGCTGTGGTTTCTTTGCTACAGAAATGCAGGGTGTACCAGCGTCTGCCCTGGCTGCTTATCGCTGCCTCGTTATGACTGTGGGCGCCTTTGGAGGGGCTGGGAGCAGGTAGAGGGACCGCATTCCTGATGGCTGGTGCAGGGGCAGCCCTGTGGCCGGTGCCCTCCCAGCCCTGGGGCGGATGGCTATTGGGTGGTGGTCCGGACCAGGTGGGGAGGCTTGTCAGTGTCTGTGGAGGGTGTCTATGGGGAGGGATGGCTGGCGGTCCTCACAGGTCGGGGACCACCTCAAGATATGACTGGAGCTCTGTTCCTTGGGGACAGGGACACTCTCATTTCCTGAGCATCGGCTAGGAGCCAGCCCCATGCCAGGCTTCATGCACCCTCAGCATCGACAGATGGAGGCCAGGGTGTAACCAGTCCTTCTGGAAGACTCTCGAGGGGCTCAGATTCCTGCCCCTTCAGGTGTGAACTCCCCAAGGTTGGGGCAGGCGGCACCTGGAGGGAGCCGAGGCCCCTTGGACAGAGGCTGCAGGCAGGAAGGGAAGGCTGGCCCGGCTGGGACTGAAGGGGGAGGCTGACTGCGGGCCCCTGGGGCGGAGGGAAGCTCTGTCAGCCCCACACAGATTCGTGGCGCATTATAAACACTGTAATCTGGTGTCAGCCCCGGCACTGATTAAAGGCCCATTAGACACGCTCAGGCCTCTACGCAGCACTGATTAGGGCTCGAGCGGCCCAGGGGCCGGCCTGGAAGCCCGCCACGGGGAGAACAGCTGGCGAGGCTCTGGCTAGGTTGTGGCTCTGTGGCCGCGGCCCCCAGCTTCGGGCTGGGAAGCGGGGGGTGCGGGGGTCTGGGGCACCTTCTCTGGGTCTGGCCTTTGCTGCCTGAGCTGTCCACAGGCAGCATTTCCAGAAGGCTCCTGCTCGGGGATGACGAGGAGAAGTGGCGCTGGCGGCTGAGAAGGGGCAGCGAGGCCTCTGCCGTCTCCGCCAGTGGGGGGCTGTTACGGGGGCCTGGGTAAAAGTCCCTTGCTCCTTGTGCCGCAGCGTCCCCCAGCAGCAGGCCAGCTCTCCTCCCGCAAGCGGAGCTCGGAGGTCAAGAGCCTGGGCTTCGGTGAGACCGTCTGGGCTTAAATCTTAGCTCAGTCACTCACTACCTGCGTGATTTTAGCCCAGTTGCGTCACCCCTCCGGCCTTAGTTACATTGTTCATAACGTGGGGCGAATAGCATGACTTATATCCTAGGGTTGCTGAGAGGATTCAATGCCGTGCAGTTAGGACAGCGCCTGGCACAGCGTACGTGGCCAGTAAACGTTTTTATCAGGCATCCGTGAGAGTTGGGGCCTGGGAGCGGCACCCGGGCCCTGGGTGGGAGGCAGCCACGGAGAGACTGGAACGAGGTCTGGCCTAGCAATCCGACGGGATGAGTTTAAGCCTGTGCTCTGCCCTTACTACCCGTGTAACCTTGGGCTCAGCTGGTCCGAGCATCAGTTTCTTCATCTGTAAACTAGAGGTGACAGTCATACCCATTGGGCTGTCGCAAAGGTGAAGAAGATAGAGCGTGAAAGGGTGTATAGCCCAGCGCCTGCGCGTAGTGAGTGCAAGGTCAACAGCCGTCATTCGTATTATCGGTAAACATACTGATTACGTTATAGAGGCCCCCTCAGGGGTAGCCTGGGTCAGACAGCGGGTTTTCTGGACCCTGGGACAGAAGGTGAGCAAGGCTGTCCTCGGGATGGTGTGAAGCCTTCTTGGGGTGCCGAGTGACTGTCCCATCCCCCCTCCGTCCTCAGGCATCGTGGAGGACTACAGGCCCCCCTTCTATGATGTGGTGCCCAATGATCCCAGCTTTGAGGACATGAAGAAGGTGGTGTGTGTAGACCAGCAGACGCCCACCATCCCCAACCGGCTGGCTGCAGACCCGGTGAGGCCTCTGCAGGGGCTGGGGTGGCACGGGGTGGTGGAGGCTCACAGCTGGGCGTTCTGGCCCTGGGAGCACGTACCTGAGGTCTCTGCCTCACCTGGAGAGATTCCGGAGGGTAGATTCCAGGGTCGCTCCCTGGGTACTCCCTCCCACATCCCTGGCCTGTGGACCCCTGAGATTTGGGTGGTTCTGGGATTTCCAGAACCTTCCATCTGGCCTGGAAAGTCAGAGTCTCTCTGCTACATTTCTTGCTATGAACTTTTGTTGTTGCTGTCTGCTTTTGTGTTTTCTCACAACACTCCGCAGGCATATATAAGACACACACACGTGTGTACGCAAACACATACAGGCATGCACATGCTTCCACATAAACACATCCTCACAGATACATACGTGCGTGCACATACATGCCAGACTGTTGCCCTGTGAAGACAAAGAGCGTGTCTCCTCCGCCGCCTCATATCCCTGTTATCTGTCGCTGTGCAGGCTCACGATAAGTGCTCAACCGATGTTTCTGGAAAGAGTGAACGCACATGTATATACACATACGTACACAGACCACATGTATGTTTCCACACGACATGCGTATCCGTGAAAAGCCACATATATGCGCCGCTCTGCGCGCACTCCCTGTCAGGAGGCAGCTTGAGTTCTGAGACTGGCTCACTCTGGGGCCCCTGAGCGTCCCGGGCTGGGTTCCCCCGGGACACTCCTCCAGTGGCCGCTGGGCCCAGCCAGGGCTGGTGGAGGTGCAGGCAGACACTGTCTTCCGCCCTGGGGTCCGGCTGCAGGGGGGCCCCGAGGCTCGCACATCTCCCCATCCCCGGTCTTGGCGAAGGCGGGGAGTGGGTGTAAGGTGTTCCACAGACACTCCTCTCCAACGAGGGCCGGCCTGAGTGTGCCCAAAGAGCGGAGTTACAGCGTCTCTCTGTCCTGCCTGCTGCCTTCCGCCCCCTTCTCACTCCACAGTCTTCCTCTTCTATCTCTGTCTCTCTCCTCTCCTCCCTGCCTCCATTCCCCCTCTTACCACCCCGGCTTTCCTCTTCCCTTCCTCAACACTCTCATCTCCCTCTTCCCGTCCTTTCTGTCCTGCTTCTGTCTCCCCATTCCGGGGGCATCCTCCTTGCCACCCCCTTTCCAGGTTCCCTGACCCATGTCTCTGCCCCCTCTCCTCTGCCTCTCCCCGCCCCACAGGTCCTCTCAGGCCTGGCTCAGATGATGCGGGAGTGCTGGTACCCCAACCCCTCTGCCCGCCTCACTGCACTTCGCATCAAGAAGACCCTGCAGAAACTCAGCACCGGCCTCCAGAAGCCCAAAGTGACTCACTAGCCTCAGGCCTGAAGCCTGACTCCCCTCTGCGGGCGGGGCGGGCGGCAGACGGTGCGGGGTGGCCTGTCTGGGGAGAGGTAGTGTGCGTGTGCTGGGGAGGGGGGTGCCCCTCTATGGGCGGCTGTGCCTGCCTGCCGGCTCATCCAGCCAAAAATACAGCTGGGCTGAAACCCGATCCCCCACCGTCTGGCCTGCTCAAAGCAGCAGGCTCCCTGACGCCTGGCTCCCTCCCCACCCTCATGCCCTGGGCGCAGCCCCTACCACCCCCAGGACAGGATGCAAAAGAGGCCCCAGAGCCAGGGTGGCCAGGCCAGGGAATCCCAGTCGCGGGCCCAGAGCCCGGGCTTGCACTTTTCCCCCTGCCCTCGGTCAACCCCACTGCCCCACCACAGCTGCCAGGGTGACGCAGGGCTCTGTCTAGCCTTCAGGACACATCTTGCCTCTGGCATCAGCCCGACACCCAGGGTCCATCATTTCCTCTCTGCGGGTTTGCCTGGGGCCTCTGTCTCCTGGACAAGACCCCATCAGTTGAGCGCCAGCTGCCTGGGAGAGCTGGGGCCTGATCCTGGGCCCCTTCCCCAGCCCCATTCTAACTCACTTCTTAGGGCATCAAAACCGGGGAATCCTGCTGCAGCTGTGGCAGGGTCAGAGGACGGTGGAGAGGTAGTAGGTCAGACGGGGGAGGCCCAGGACCTTCAGAACAACTGGGAGAATCTAAAGCCAAGCACAGCTGGGGAAATGCTCAGCTGGGAGTCAGGAGACCCAGGTTCTGCTCCTGGGCAATTGCTTTGTTTCCTCATCTATCTACTGAAAGATTCAGTCCTGATGTCCTTTGAGGTTTTTTCAGCTCTAATTTTCTTTGAAATTTCAGCCTGTGTCAAAGGTCAGTTCATCAGTCCGTTCTGCTCATTTTGCCCCAGCCCCTGGCAATTTGCCTCAAGGTGGGGACTTGAAAATAACTTAATCTGAGGCCAGGAGTGCCTGAAAGGCCTCCTAGACAAATTCTACAAGCTCCAGTCTTAACTCAAACCAGTAGCCATCCTTGGGTTCAGACAGCCCTGGGCCTTTGGCAGGCAAACCAGCCACTCACCCCACTCTGTGGCTTAGCCTTCTCTCTCCAGGACTGAGAAGGGCTGAGGGCCGGCTCCCTGCAGGGCCTCCGAGGCTCAGAAGAAATTTGGCTCCAGCCAGCTAGCCTCCAGCGCCCAGGTTCCTGCTCTCCACTGGCCCCTGGCCCAGACCCACAGCCTTGGCCAGGTCCCAGACAGTGTGTGTCTAGGAAGAACCTGGTGGCTGTGGAGAAACACATGGAAAGTTCAGCATTTGGCAGTGTCAAGGGTGTATGTCCATGCAATGGAGAGGTTACCCCAAACCCTGGGCGGGAGGATGGGCTGGAGGTCAGTCGATGGGAGGTGGAGCCTGAGGGATGGGGGATAGGGGGCTCAGGCTAGGGACGAGGACAGTCCCAAGCTTGGAAGACCCGGCATCTCAGCCCTCGGGGCAGGCTGGAGAAGGACCCTCAGTTCTCCACCGGAGCCTCCTCCCTCCTGCTGTGGATGACCCAGCACAACCTCCCCAGGCACTTGCGTGCTGCTTCCGCCAGCCACGGTGGCACTTTCCCAGGCCTGTCTCCCCATGTTGTGCAAGGCCCACAGCACGACCAGGAAGTGAAACCGGGTGAAAACAGAAAGTGAGAGGGACCTGCTGGGTCCTCAGATGAGCCTGGGGCACTTTCGTGTCTTTTGGTCACTGCAACCCACCCAGTGTAGGAGCCAGTGCCCCCCAACCCCATGCCAGATTTTCTCTCTGCTGGGTGGGGGGCAACGTGTCTCCTCCTGGGACTCCACAGCCAGAAACTGAGGGCCGCAGCTCCCCCCCGAGGCTGGAAAATCCCAGAGGAGGAGAAGGTCTGAGGCAGGAGACAGACTGATGGGGGCCACCGTGCTGGAAGAGAGGAACCAGTGGCTAGGGAGGGAAGGAGGCCCTGGGGAGAGCAGCGCGCCTGGTGCTTCTGTCTGAGGGCAGGAAGGTGTGCCAGGGCCCAGATTACAGTCTCTTACCTGGCGACACTGTTTGTGGGAGCACTTAGCTTGTGCTTAGCACATAGTAGGTCCTCAATAAACCATGGTTGAATCTCGAGCTCCTGCTGAGTCTTGCCAGGCTGGTGCCTCTGCAGTGGCTTGACGCAGAGGAAATCTGAGGGGGTGGGGAAGGAGCGGGTCCCAGAGTATCATGCCCGGTCTTTGCCCTTTGGGGACAAGTCACAGTTGGCGCAGACCCCTGCGTCCAACCCCCACGACCCCCGCGGCCGCCCAAATCTCAGGTCTGTCCCTGGGCTGGGAGCAGCCTGCTCGCGGCGCCCGCCACACCGCCCTCTGCTGGCCGACGGCTGCCCAGCGGCCGCCTCCCGCCCCGCCCCGCCCCTGCGCAGGGACGGGACCGACTCCCGCGCGCCCGGCGCCAGCGTGCGTGCGCTACGCCAGGCCTCGGTTTGCGGGGACAGTCCCCCGAAAACCATACCTAGGGAGGAGCTTTCTGCGTCTTTACGCAGAGGCAGCGTGGACCCGTCCGCTTCAATTTCTCTGTTCTCGATTCCCTCCACAAATGGAGCCCCCATGTTGCCTGGAGTCAGCGCTCATCCCTAGGATGGGAAGGAGCTCACCATCCTCGGGGACCCCATCTGGCATCCTGGGCTTAGAAAGCACCTCCCCCACCCCCAGCCCCTGGAAATTGGGGGCAAGGAAGCGCCATGGGGGAGAAAAGTACTGAAAGAAGCAAAGAGGTTCTCCTCCATCTGACTTCCCAGCCTCGAAAATTTGTGCCTTTGAATTAGAGGCCCTCGTAGGGAACCACAGAAAGGTACCCTAAATCTTTCCACCACAGAGGACCGACCCGACTGCCTGCAGGCCCCAAGTTGGCCTCATGCCTGGTGCCCGCTAAAGCCTGCTGGTGCCTATGTCCCTGGAAACCACCCAGCCCCCAGACAGTACCCTCCTTCCCAGAGGACCTCTTAGACCAGCTTTGGGGAAATTAGAGTGTTCCTGGCCTCCCACAAAGGCAGTCTTTCTCCTCCCTGGGCCTTCGTTCCCACCCTGATGTCCACACCATGGTTGGACATGGCTGGGGTCGGAAAAAGGAGAGTTGGCTCATTGCCCTCCAGGGTTAGAAGAGTCCTTGGGAGATCACCAGGTCCCAGCCCCTGTCCCCCACGAAGAACCTAGGGAACCTGCCAGCCTGTGGAAGAAGAAAACCCATTGACTTCTTTGCAGTTTTGCCCTACTTTCCTGGGGGACCCCAAACTCTAATTTCCTTACCTGTACAAAGAGGGAAGGGATCATCTGTATAATAAGAACCCTCCCTAAGGGGTGACGAGTGTCTGTAACATGCCAAGTGGGGTGAAGGTGGTCTCCAGAGCATGAGCTTTGAAGCTGAGGACCACCCCTTCCCCTGCCAAGGCCTCAAGGTACCCAGGCCCTCAAGGACGGTTCTCCCTTCCTCCATGTGAGTCACCAGTCTCCCTCAGTCCCACCCCACATCAGCCTTCAAGAAGGGTGCTCTGCTTCCCCCCAATCTTCCCTTGCAACAAGACTGACAGACCAAGACGTGGCCGTCCTTGTGTGTGGGAGACCCAGGCTGGGGGTGGAGCGGAGGGGTGCGTGCCCTGAGTCCGGTCTCCCAGGGCGGGGACTAAGGCTATCTGTGCCACCGTCACTCTAGGTGGGCGACTCTTGGAAGGAGCTGCTTCCACCAAGGCCCATTCAGTTTGCTAGAAATAGAGACAGAGGGCTTCTTGACTTTGCATATAATTTGCATAATGTCATAGACACACAGTCTATTTTCAGGCAGATTTCAGGTTAAAGTGTTGTCACTGCTGCCCTGCGGGGTGTCACGTCTGGATGAGTTTCTTCTCTGTTCTTTCTCACCCACCCACTCTTACTGACCTAGATCCCAACGGCAGGAGCAAGTGGTGAAGCGAGGGGAAAGAGTGGGGTTGTCCAGGGAGACACGAGGACGGGACAAGAGGCACGCTGGAATTTCCTTTATTCCTCCGGCCACCACCAAAAGCAGAGCATGGCTGCTCCAGCCGGTGGGCAGAGGGCAAAGGCATGGAAGCGAGGTGGCCCATGCTCTGTTCTGCAGAAACCTTTCCTGTCTCTCCTAACCAGGAGAACAGCCAGTTCTCATACTCTTGATTCAGGCTTTTGCCAGTTTGAAGAAAGACGTCTAGATAAACCTGTTCCTCTGAGCCACCCATAAAGCCTTGCTTGGCTGAGCTATCCCTCTTGGGCGTTTATTTTCAGCACTAAGATTTGATCTTCGCCTCCTGTGAAATCTGACCCTCGGTCTGTCCCTCTCCTGGGAGTCCCATCTGGGAGACCAGTATCCTGGTCTGATGATCCGTGTTTCTAAAGCACCCAGCACATAGTAGGAGGTCAGTCAGTGCTAGAGCTCCTCTCCTCCCCTTCATCTAGAAGTCTGTGCCAAGTACCTAATTGTCCCAGCCCTGGATGCCCAGCACATGAGGGCTCGGGGCAAATGCACTAGAAAGGCCAATTGGGGTGATTGTCACTACGTTGTCTGTGACCTTGGCAGGTCATCTGGCCTCTCCTCAGCTAAAAAGGAGGGGATTTGGTGGGTTTTAGAGCCAAAAGCAGTTCTTACTTCATAGCTTGAGCTGTTCGGGGACTTGTCCTTGGTCACACGGGGCTAGGGGTGGAGCCCCACCCTCCCGCAGACCGTTTGGCCTCAGGGCCTGTCTGATGTGCTGTCTCACTCCGTAGACCTAAGGATTCACCAGATACCAAGGCAAAGAGCCTTACTGGGTCCTGGGAATCATGAGGCCACTCGGTCACGCTGGACAGCAGCAATGCGCTACCCAGAATTCCCAGTCCCTGGCGTCCAGTCCCCCTGGACCTGCTTCGTCCCCTTAGGCAGGCGTTTCCTGTTGATAAGAAGCTCAGTCACAAACACTGATAAAGAGATGAAGAAAGGAAATTGACGGGCTTGGGTATAATGGGCATTTTGTCTGCCTTTTCTACCTTCCTCCTTCTCCCAGCATCCCTCCCCCCACTGCTTCCCAGAACTGAGGGGAAAACATGCCCCCCACCTCCACTGTGGGCCCTATTTTGTAGTTTCCAGGAATTTGGCCTTACAGAGCCCTTAGCAGCAGGGCCTAGCCTGACCTGGTGGGGGGGGGGGGTGGAACGCCGGGTCAGAGCTCAGAGGCAGGAAGCACTGGGTGCTGTGAGGCCCCCAAGCCCAGGGAGAAGGGCAGTGGCAGCAGGAAGGAAGGACGGTCAGGCACAGGTTGCATCCGTGACCTTCCCTCTCCTTCCTCCCTGCAGAGGCCTGGCTCCAAGTCGTGGCTAGGTGGCTGCCTAGTCTATAATTAGTGGATTTTCCATAATTTTAGTCTTAGGCTCGTTACTGGAAAATCTCATTAATTTTGACTCTACTAATTTGGAATCTGTGATCCTTCAGGACAAGAAGCTGGACTGATCTTTAGAAAAACAAACAAAGCAAACAAGTTTGCAAAGCACGCTGGGCTGCCCTTCCTGGGTTTGGATTTGTAAACCCAGCTGGACAAAGGCAGTTTTTCTCAAGCGCCACCCCCACCTGCAGTTAAGATAACCTGCCACCAGGTGGGTGATGAAGTCTTACCCGCCATGTAGGCTGCTTGACAGAGGTGTTCTAAAGATCTCTGTTCAATACTTCTTTTTCCTTCTTCCCCAGAGATGTAATTCCTTAATAAAACAGTTAGGCAAACATAAAGGAGTGGAATAGACGGTTCTCTGAACGGCCAGTGTTTAAAAGAAAAACAACAGCCATTTAGCACTCGTGACTTTCTCCTGAATTCTTAACTGTTTCCAGTCCTGGGACCCACCTGACCAGCGTCTCCTGGCTTCGGTCCCTCGTATCTTTCGTTGCACTTCTGATACTCGCGGAAGGAGCAGAGTAGCGAAGAGCAAAGGTTCTTTTTCCTTGTCAAGATTCCAGCTGGATTTTTCTTTTTCTTTCTTTCTTTTTTTTTTTTTAAAGATTTTATTTATTCATTCAACAGAGATAGAGACAGCCAGTGAGAGAGGGAACACAAGCAGGGGGAGTGGGAGAGGAAGAAGCAGGCTCCCAGGGGAAGAGCCTGATGTGAGGCTCGATCCCAGAACGCCGGGATCACGCCCTGAGCCAAAGGCAGACGCTTAACGACTGCGCCACCCAGGCGCCCCTGGATTTTTCTTTTTAGTAATTCAACAGATTTATTCTTAATTTAATTTAATTAATTTATTTTTAAGATTTCTGTATTTGAGAGAGAGAGAGAGAGAGAGAAAGAGAGAGAACACAGAGGGAGAGTGAGAGGAAGAAGCAGGATCTCTGCCGAGCAGAGAGCCCGATACCATGCGGGGCTCAATCCCAGGGCCCTGAGATCATGGCCTGAGCCGATGGCAGACGCTTGACCAATTGAGCCACCCAGGCGCCCCTACTCTTAATTTCATATGGAAGAATAGAAATTCCTAAAGAGCCACATCAATTTTCTCCTTATTATAGATGACTTTTTGAATAGTTCATACATTCACATGATTTAAAACCAAGAGTGCCAAAAGTCTTCCATCGTTGTCTCCTGTCTGCTCAAGTTCCCTGACCTCCAAAGAAGCCACCAGTCTTAGTTTCTTATGCTTCTGTCCCTTCAGAGTTTATATATATAAAATATCTATATACTTATATAAATATAGATGTGAATTTAATATGGATCCTATCCCACCCCACCTTTTATAGAAAAGTAGCATTTTTTAAAAAAGATTTTATTCATATTTATCTGACAGAGCGAGAGCACAAACAGGGGGAGTGGCAGAGGGAGAGGCAGAAGCAGGCTCTCCCTGGGGGGCTCGATTCCAGGACCCTGGGATCATGACCTGAAATGAAGGCAGACGCTTAACCAACCGAGTCACCCAAGTGCCCCAAAAGTAGCATATTATATATACTCTTCGACACCTTACTTTTTTCTTCTCTCTTTTTTAAGATTTTATTTATTTATTTATTTATTTATTTATTTATTTATTTATTTATTAGACAGAAAGAGAGCACAAGCAGGGGGAGCTGCAGGCAGAGGCAGAGGGAGAAGCAGGCTTCCCACTGAGCAGAGAACCCAACGCAGGGCTCCATCCCAGGACCCTGAGATCATGACCTGAGCTGAAGACAGATGCTTAACCAGCTGAGCCACCCAGTCACCCCAATACCTTCCTTTTTTCACTTAATAATATATACTCACAAGTATTTTTTCACTTAATAATATATACTTAATAATATGCCTTGGGGGTGCCTGGGTAGCTCAGTCAGTTAAGTGTTTGACTCTTGGTTTCAGCTGGGGTCATGATCTAGGGGTTGTGGGATGGAGCCCCACATGGGGCTCCATGCTCAGCTCAGAGTTTGCTTGTCCTTCTCCCTCCCCCTCTGCTCCCCCTGCTTGCTTGCTCTCCCTCTCTCAAATAAATAAATAAATAAAATCTTTAGATATTAGGGAGGAAGGGCTAGGTTGCTCAGATACTGCTGGGAATGCTAGATCATGGTTTTGAGAAAAAGTGTGGCTGGATCTCTATTTCTACATCCCATGTAAACATGGCCTCCAAATGGGTTAAGGACCAAAATGTGAAAGACAAAACTGTAAGGCCAATAAAAAAAATGTAAGAGGATATCCTTGTGACCTGGGGTGGGGGAGGGGGGATACTTAAATAAGACCCCGAAACACAAGCTGCAAAACAAATAAATCATATAGATATGATGATACTAGTTCACTCTTCAACTATACACCATAAATAAATTTAACATAAATAAATTCATAAACTTAAAAATAGGTAGTAGACTGAAAGAAGATACTTGTAATCCCTAAAACTTTCAGGCATTAATATTTACAACATATGAGAAACTCCTGCAAACCAACAAGACCCAATAAAAACTGGGCGAAGACGTGAAGAGTCAATTCACTAAAAAGGGAGCCCCAAAGACTAACAATCAAGAAAGGAATGCTTTAATTCACTAGTGATCCGAGAAACACACACTTGAATGACATAGCAACTAACATCCATCAAATTGGCAAAATTTGAAAAGGGGGTAATGCCAAGTGTTGGCAAGGACGTGGGGGATAGAAGCTCTCGTGCAGTTCTTTTTTTTTTTTTTTTAAGATTTTGTTTATTTATCCGAGAGAGAGAGAGAGAGAGAGAGAGCGCGCACAAGAGAGAAAGAGAGAGCACAAGCAGGGGGAGGGGCAGAGGGAGAAGCAGACTCCCTGCTGAGCAGGGAGCCCGATGCAGGCTCCATCCCAGGACTCCCGGAACATGACCTGAGCTGAACACAGACACTCAACCGACCGAGCCACTCAGGTGCCCCTTGTACAATTCTTGTACAAATGTAAATTGGTACAGTCTTTTTAGCATTACTTAGAGAAAGTGGGTGTGCCTATCCCATTTGACCTGGTGCGGGATACCTTTTCTGCATCTGTATCTCATCAGAGTTCTCAGAGAGTCCCCAAGGGGACATGCATGAGGGAGTTCAACACAGTGCTGCTTGTGGGGCCAGGGAGGGAGCCAACCTTGTTGTCCATCAATGGGGGAATAGCTAGGTAAAATGTTATAAATGAGTATTTCAGAATATTACATCATCCAATGGACCAGATGTACATACAACAACATGGATAGATCTTAAAAATACAGAACTGATTGGCAAAATGAGAATTCAAGTTCTAGCACAATGCCTTTTATATAAATTTAGAACGCATAAGAGAACTATCATATGATCCAGCAATCCCACTTCTGGGTATGTATCCAAAGGAATTGAAATCAGGATCCCGAAGAGATAGCTGCACTCCCGTGTTCATTGCAGCATTGTTCATGAGAGCCAAGACATGGAAGCAACCTAAAGGTCCTTTGACAGACAGATCGATAAAGAAAATGTGGCCTATTGGGGCGCCTAGCTGGCTCAGTTGGTGGAGCGCACGACTCTTGAACTTGGGGTTGTAAGTTCGAGCCCGACATTGGGTGTAGAAATTACTTAAAAACAAAATCTCTCAGGAATGCCTGGGTGGCTCAGTCGGTTAAGCATCTGACTCTTGATTTTGGCTTAAGTCATGATCTGAGTCATGAGATTGAGCCCTCCATCGGGCTCCGCACCAGGCACGGAGCCTGCTTAAGATGCTCTCTATCCCTCTCCCTCTCCCTCTGCCCCTCCCCCCACCTGCTCCGGCAAGCACTTCTCTCTCTCTCAAAATTAATAAATAAAATCTCTTTAAAAAGAAAACGTGGTATATATCTATATCTATATATGATGGAATATTATTCACCCATTAATTAATGTTCATATTAATATTTAAAAAGGAAGAAATCCTGCCATTTGCAACAACATAGACGAACCTAGAAGACATTATGCCAAGTGAAATAAGCCAGATACAGAAGGACAAATACTACAAGATATCACTTCTACAAGGCATCTAAAATAGCTAAATCATAGAAGCAGAGGGAAGAATGGTGGTAATCAGGGCTGCTGGGGGAAGGTGGAAATAGGGTGTTTGTAGTCCAAGGTACAAAGTTTCATTTATACAAGATAAATCAGTTCTAGAACTCTGCAGTATACAGCCTATTGTTAACGATACTGTATTGCATACTTAAAAATACGCTAAGAAGGTAGACCTTTTGTCAAGTGTTCTTATCCCCCCAATAATAATAGAATATATGCATATTCAAAACAATGCTACATCCTTCCCAAGTATATGCATGCATTTAAAGACATTAGCAAAGGAGCATCTGGGCCTGGGTGGTTCAGTCGGTTAAGCATCTGACTCTTGATTTCAGCTCAGGTCACGATCTCAGGGTGGTGAGATGGAGCCCCATAGGGCTCTGCACTCAGAGGGGGGAGTCTGCTTCAGGATTCTCTCCCTCTTCCTCTGCAGCTCCCCCCCACCGCTCACGTGTGCTCGCTCTCTCTTTCTCTCTTTCAAATAAATAAATAAATCTTTAAAAAAAAGACACGAGCAAGTTCCCCAGAGTGCCTGTGGGGTGAGGGGAGCAGGTGGGTGGAGATTGTAAAGGGGGTGGGAGAATGAGGTAGAAAATAAAATCCGAAGGGCTCCTTGCTGCCTTGCACAGGCCAGAGATGCTAACAGGCAACCGCGTGACTGACCTGAGGCCCAATGTGGGGGCTGGTAAGAAAACAAAATCCAGGGGCGCCTGGGTGGCGCAGTCGTTAAGCAGCTGCCTTCAGCTCAGGGCGTGATCCCAGCATTCTGGAATCGAGCCCCCCATCAGGCTCCTTCCTAGGGGCCTGCTTCTTCCTCTCCCACTCCCCCTGCTTGTGTTCCCTCTCTCGCTGCCTGTCTCTGTCAAATAAATAAATAAAATCTTTGAAAAAAAGAAAACAAAATCCAGAGCCGCGGACTTTTGGGTCCCGACAGCCATTCATTCACGAGCCTGTGATCCTGGACACAAATTGGCACAGAATACTCAGCAACCCCATCTTGAAATGGGGATACTATCCACAAGGCGGTTGTGAGCATGTGGGGCAAAAGGCCCCGCCAGAATTGTTGTTTGAGAAATAATAACACGAATACCAACGATAGGACGCTATCCTCACGGACGGTGTTGACGGCTTCAGTCCTGCGAGTTCCAGGCTGGCTTGGTGTCAATGCTTCTAGCTTTGTTCCTCCCTGAAGTGAGAACAGAGAAAGGCAGTCCCTCTCCCCAGCCCCTGGCTCTCTAATCTCCCTGGCCTCCTTATCAGGGCAGCAGCGAAAAAGGAGAGATTTGTGGGACAAGGTGAGAGCCTAAGATTGCACATACACACATATATGCTCTGTCTGTATGTGTGTTTATTTCAATTAGAAAAAGCCTTCTCATCCTGTACTCGCTGGCTGATCCCTTTGGATCAATACTTTCGTTAGGTCTTTTGTGAAATGAAATTTATATTCACGCTCCGCTGTTCCCTTAGTAACAATCTCCGGCAATCAGATCTGCTCTCTGGTGGAAATGGCCTTTGGAAAGTGCCTGAGAGGAGCACAGTTGTGCGATCTTACCTTTGCCAGAAACAGTTTTCTGATGTAGCCGGTATCTTTTCCAGAAAAAAAAAAAAAATTAACTACATTTAAGCAGACTTAACAAGGTCTTAAAATAGATATAAAGTGGTTTCACCCCACAAGGGGAATTCTTAAAATACTAAAGTACTGTTTTTAAGCATAGTCAAGTACTTCAGAAAAACTAATTTACATTCCAAACAATTTCTATGCTAATTACAAATGATTCTTTCCCAACCGCTAGGTAATATTTTGTGTTACTGTATGTACCTGAAATGAATAAAATTACCTCTTTCTTTTTTTTTAACCAATATTCACTCATTCAAACTGGTCTTTCTGCAATTCTTCCGGATTTGCATTTTTATTGTATTTCAGGTGTGAATTTGAGAATTTGATCCCGTGGTATTAAGGTAAAACCACGAAAACAGATTTATCACAATCGTCTAAATGAGATGGTTGTGAATCTCGGTTTCCACTGCTTTTGCTTTTTCATAGAAAATGAAAGCCCAGGCTGCCCTCTGTGGCTGACATGAAACCCATAAACTCACCTGCATCAGCGTCTCTCCCTCCTCGGGTCCTCCTTGCAGTTTCCTCTCAATCTCTCTCTCTCTCTGTGTGTGTTTGAATAAAACTTTATTTATAAAAACAGACAGCTGGCTCGGGGCCTCAGGTTCCTCTCTCTTAAGGACCCTTCACTCTTCAGAATGAATCTTCAACTTGCCCTTCTCTGTGGGTCCTTCCCACCAGGGTGTAAACTCGCTGCAAACAAAAACTCTCACCCCCACCTTCCAACCACGCGGATCTCTCTCAACCACCCCTCCTCTTGCCGGTCACATTTATTGGAAAAGTCTCTGCTTCCTCACTTCCCACTCTCGGCCCACTGCCTTCCAGCTCTGCCATGGAAACTGATCTCTTGGTGGTTACCACTGGCCTCCTTGTTGTGAAATCCAGTGGCCCCTTATCAGTCCTTATTTAACTCAACCTCTAGGCAACATCTGACTGCTAACCACCCCCACCTCTTGGCTTTCCTGCCACACACCGCGGGCCTCCCTCCGGCCTGGGGTGGGGGTGGGGACTCCTCCTCAGACTTCTCTGCTGGCTTCTCTTCTTTGCCTCTTGCATAAAAGCTGGTGCTCCCAGGATTCTGTCCGAGTCCTCTCCTCCATCGATGCATGCCTCTGAGTGAGCTCATCACTCCTTGGTTTTAATGCTCACTGATGACTTTCAAATCTGTGTCTCCAGCCCACACATCCCTCCTGAGCTCTAGACCTCAAGCCCCAGCTGCTTCTGGACCGCTTCTTGGATGTTTCCAAGGCTTCTCAAATTCATCATGTCCCAAACAGCACTCATTATCTGTCCCCCCCAACCTGATCTGTCCCTGGTGTTCAGAGAATGGTATTACTATCCAAGCAAACACGGGATTTGTTCATGACCTCTTTCTACCTATCACTGCCCCCCTCTGTCGATCAATCAAACCCGGACTCTTTCCCTTCCACCTCCCAATTACCTCTCCAGCTCTGCCTACCTCTCTCCATCCCCACCTTGGTCCCAGCCACCAGTATCTCTCACCTCGGTTCGTGGGAACTCCTCTTGCTGGCCTGCACCCATCTAGCCCCTCCAGTTCGTCCTTCATACTGAAGCTGGAGAAGTTCTTCTAACATACCAATGTGTATTCCATACTGTTCTCTGCGGCATGCCACCGCCCTCAGGTTAAAGTCCAAACGCCTTATTAAAAGGCTGGTATTGCTCGATCTGAGCCAGCCTGCAACATTCCCACAGCCCTCCTCTCCCTTCGTGGTCCAGTCACACTGGATTTCTTCCCTTCAGCTCCTTAGACTCACAGTTCCTCTTTTGCCTCTGGACCTTTGCACATGCCATCTCCTCCATCTAGGACACTCTTAGGTCTGACTAACTTACTATCAGTAACTGTGTGTGGTGATGTGATGGAGCAGACTTCTGAGAGAGACAGACCTGGGTCTGTATTCCAGCTCTGTATGTATGACCGTAAGCCTGTCCACTAGCCTCTCTTAGCCTTGTGTCCTCATCTGTAGAAAGAGAAGTAATAATGTTTGCTATGTCTGGCATACATTGGTTTTTCTTTTCAACTACCTGACCCATCTCCACCTATCCACATTGAAATCCTTTTTCGAGGAATTGCTCCCTCTTCCCTATTTGTGTAGGAACAGTGGTGATTCCTGGCAGCCATATTCATATAACATGGTGAAGCCCACTCCCCACAGATGATGGGGCCGGGGTTGGCACCTGACCCAAGCTGGACCATCAGTCCCTACCTCCTGAAGGAGGAATTGGGACCCAGAGAGAGTCACACTGGAGACTCTTGTGGGCCGCTGGACTGAGCAAAAACCCAACAGCTATCAGGAGCTATGTGTTCCTGGCAGACCGGAAGCAGAGAAAGTTGGTCTGCCTCAAAGATGGAAACAGGTGCTGAGAAGCAAAGTCCTGGAGAGGAAGAGAGGGTAGAAACAGAGAAAGAATCTGGCACCTTCGACATCCTGCTTCCACTGACTGACTGAGACTAGCTGCACTGATTCTGGGAGAAACAACTGCATCCTTAAACTGAAAAAGAAAAAAAAATTTTTTTCTTAATTAGCTAAATGGATTTCTACTACTTGGAATCAACAAAGTCCTAGGTAATTTACCTATCTCACAGCGTTCAGAGTTATTGTGAAAGGTGCAAATGAGGTAAGTATCCATATGGTAAGTAGTCAATGAATAATAATAATATTATTATTAATACATTTGGTGGATGAATGAGGTGAGGACTGAAGATGTCAGAACTCTCTGTACCTGTCTTTCTAGAACAGTTTTAGAAATAGGGCCCAGTGCTTTGTACTGTATCATCCCATGAGTAGGTTTTTTTTAATTAAAAAGGCAAATGATTGTATTTTGGTAATTTTGAAAGAAAGGAAAAAATTACACATAATCTCACCCCACCAAATGGAAGCAAATATTTCCCTTGCATATGTACAGTACATACTTGAAATCACAGCCCACACTCCATTTTGTGTCCAGTGTTTTTCACTTAAGATATCATTAACATTTTATGGGGTGCTTGGGTGGCTCAGCGTTAAGCGTCTGCCTTTGGCTCAGGTCATGATCCCAGAGTCCTGGGATCAAGCCCCGCATCGGGCTCCCTGCTTGGCAGGAAGCCTTCTTCTACCTCTCACACTCCCTTTGCTTGTGTTCCCTCTCTCGCTGTCTCTGTCTGTCAAATAAATAAATAAAATCTTCAAAAAAAAAAAAAAGATATCATTAACACTTTAATATTTCTGCACAGGCTTTGTAATCATTTTAATGATTACGTAGTACTTAATACAGTGTATTAGGTAATTTAATAAGCCATTCTCTCGCTCTCTTTCTCTCTCTAAATATTTATATTTATTTTGTTTTTGTTTTTTTCTGTCTTACATCACACTTCAAAGTATATTTTTCTAGATAGGCATTTTTTAAGATTTGTTTATTTATTTATTTGAGAGAGAAGGCAGGGAGGAAGGAGAGAATCATCAGTATACTTCCTGCTGAACGGAGACCCTGAGGCAGGGTTCGATCCCACTACCCATGAGATCACGACCTGAGCCAAAACCAAGACTCCGATGCCCAAGCGACTAAGCCACCCACACGCCCCTGGACAGGCTGTTTTAAATGAGCTCACATTGGTTGTTTTTATTACAAAAGTAATATGTCGTCATCTTTGAAAATGTTGATGACACAGATAATCAAGAGGAGAAGATTTGTCATTTCAGCACCCAGAGATAACTCTCATGAACATCTTGCCAAGTATCTTCCCAGCTCTTTTTACGCATAATTAAATATTCGGTTATACTGTACGTATTTTGTAACCTGCTTTTCCCCACTTTAACTGTATATCAGAAACATCTTTTTGTGTCATTAAATATTTTTCTACAACCCTTTGTATCAAAGTACCTCACAGGAACAATCCTCTGTTTTTGAATATGCATTTCTACCAATATTTTCCTATTTCGCCTGAAACTGAAATGACTGGAATTCTGGAATTCCCGAGTCACATCTTTCTGCTTGTGTCTGATGACAGTATTTCCTTAGAATGAACTCTCACAACGGGAATTGTAGCGTCAAGAAATATATGGATATGCTTGGGATAATTTCTAGGAGTGAGATTATGAGGTTCAAGGTTACAAGTTCTTTAAGGCTCTTGTTGTGCTACTTTGCTCATAAAAAAAAAAAAAAATAAGGTTGCCTTAATTTTTGAAAGTGGAATTTGAGTGGGGGAGGAGGGAAGAGTGCTTTTTTTGTCCTCCCGGAATCACTGGGTTATGGGGACCCGCTCTCTTCCATCTTCCCTTCCCCCTCTGCACCCAGGCATTTCAGGATAATGGCAAAGATCAAAGGACTTGGATTCCAGGGGGCTGTTTCCACATCTTACAGACGAAATGACTCAGGCAAGTCACTTAGATGTTCCTGAGGCCTCAGTTTCCCCATCTGTTAAGTGAGGTTAATTATACCTACTCTGGAGTAGGATCGTTTTCTCAGAGGTGAAGACGAAGGATAGATCAACCATAAACCCCTGCTCTGAGCCGTGCATTTGTTCAGTCTCACGAGCAGACAGTGGCGCTCAGCACCGGGCTGTTTCTGATAAGATGATGGAGACGGGGGAGGGTGGGGGGGGGTGGAGAGTGTTGAATCATGGGATTTTACCTACCTGGCCAGAGGCAGGACAGGCAGGGGGTAAGCCCCATACGCTCCACCCTCTGGCCCCCACTGTCTGGATCTCTTCTGTGGGGCAAGGATGGTGGGCCAGCCGGCGGTGGTCATGGCTCCAGCAGCCGTGGTGGGATTCTGTGGCTTTAATCCACCACCCCTTCCTCCCCCAAACCCAGGCAGCCCCTGTAGGTTCCCATGACAACAGCACGCCCGGGAAGGACCAGCCTGGGGGGAAAAAAATAAACAGATTTCACTGTAAGGAAAAGTGGCCAGGAGCCACAGGCAGGGCAAGCCGAGACAAGGGCTGGCGGGCTGGGTCCTAGGGACAAAGACCACAGGGGTGTGAGCGCGGGCTCCGCGCAGACGGTACCTGACGCGTCCTGAGCACGTCCTCCAGCCGGACGCCATGACATGTGCTGTGTATGTAGAGTGACTTGTTGGATTCTCCCGACTGACCTGCGACGTAGGACCATTACTGGCCCTGTTTTTCAGGTGACAAGACCGACACCGGGAGGTTGAAAACCGGCAGTCTGCCTTCAGTGCTCGTATTCTGGACCTCTAGGAAGTCGTAACTCTTCTGTCCACAGCCTTTGGTGATTGATAAAGTACAGCTTCCTTCTTTCCTCACAGAAATGTTGCGAGAGAAAAATTATTATTCCCGCGTTACAGATGAGGAACGCAGAGGTCAGAGAGGTTAAGTGACGGGTCCCAAATCACACAGTGAGGAAGTAATAGAGCTGGGGTTTGAACTCAGATCTGTCTGAACCCAAAGCCCGTGGTCTCTCTTCTACGGAGGTGCCTAGAGGTAAATCTGGAACTTTCTATCGGCCCGTAGGTTCCTTTGCCTGTCAGCCTGAAGAGGCAAGGCATGGCTGCTTAGTATAACTTTAGGGGTGTGTGTGGGGAGTGTTTCTGTGCCTTCAGCCCTGCGCCAACTCTTTCCCAACACACACACACACACACACACACACACACACGCACACATGCACGTAGGCACACACACATGTACACACAGGCCCTGGCAGGCTGTGCTGTCTTCCTCGCAGCCAGGAATGGGCCCGCCTACTCACAACAGGCTTTCCGGGCAGGTGAGCCTGCCCACACCTGCTCGCCTCACCTGCGAGAGGCTGCTGGAAGGCACCTCTCCCCACCCCAACTCATTCTGTGTAACCAGGCTGGGGCTTCCCAAGGGAGGAAGAAACTTCCGGAGGTCTGCGAGGCCCCAGGGACTTTGGGGGAGATTTTTCTCTAAATAGAACGGGGAGCCTAAACTTCAGAGCTTGGAGCCTCAGTTGGTCCAAGGTTAGGATGGGGAAGGTTCTGGCATTCCAAAAGGAAAACTGTTCCTATTGGTCTTCCAGTGTCCTTTTTTACTTAATGTATTTAATTACCTGCACCTTGATTTAATTCTTTTCTGGATGTGGACTTTGATTTTTAAAAATCCTACAATCCCTGTGGAAGAGCGGTGGTCTTCTATCTGCCATTCTATCTGTCATTTTTTAAGTTTTTTTTAGGGGCACCTGGGTGGCTCAGTTGGTTGGACGACTGCCTTCAGCTCAGGTCGTGATCCTGGAGTCCTGGGATCGAGTCCTGGGATCGAGTCCCAGGATCGAGTCCCAGGATCGAGTCCCAGGATCGAGTTCCATATTGGGTTCCCTGCTCAGCGGGGAGTCTGCTTCTCCCTCTGACGCTCCCCCGTCTCATGCTCTCTCTCTCATTCTCTCCCTCTCAAATAAATAAAATCTTTAAAAAAAACTTTTTTATACAAGCGTAGCTAACGTATAGTGATATATTAGTAAAAAGTTAGTGTATTAGTAAAATCAGTAAAATCATGACATGTGCCGAAGTGCAGGTGTACAATATAGTGATTCGACTATTCTATACGTCACTCGGTGCTCATCACAATAAGTATACTTTTAATCCCCTTCACCTATTTACCCACCCCTCCCCCCTCCCCTCTGGTAACCAGCAGTGTGCTCTCTATGGTTAAGACTCTGTTTCTCGATTTCTCGCTTTCTCTGTATCTTTCTTTTTCTTTGCTCATTTGTTTTGTTTCTGAAGTTCCACATATGAGTGAAATCATATGGTATTTTTCTCTCTCTGACTTATTTCGCTTAGTATTATACCCTCTATCTCCATCCATGTTGTTGCAAATGGCAAGATTTCATTCTTTCTTATGGCTGAGTAGTATTGCACTGTGTGTGTGTGTGTGTGTGCGCGCGCGTGCGTGTGAACCACCTCTTCTTTATCTATTCATCAGTCAGTGGACGCTTGGGCTGCTTCCATAATTTGGCAATTGTAAATAAGGCTTCAATAAACATAAGGGTTCATGTATCCCTTTGAATTAGCATTTTTGCATTCTTTGGGTAAATACCTAGTAGTGCAGTTCCTGGATCCTAGGGTAGTTCTACTTTTAATTTTTCGTGGAACCTCCGTACCGTCTTCCACAGTGGCTGCACCAGTTTGCATTCCCAGCAATAGTTCACGAGGGTTCCTTTTCTCCACATCCTCAGCAACACTTGTTTTCCTGTGTTTTTGACGTTAGCCGTTCTGACGCGTGAGGTGCGAGGTATTATCTCATCATTGTGGTTCTGATTTGCATTTCCCTGATGATGCGTGGTGTCGCGCATCTTTTCTTGTGTCTGTTGGCCATTTGTATGTCTTTTTTAGAGAAATGTGTGTTCAGGTCTTCTGCCCATTTTTAAATTGGATTATTTGGTTTTTGGGTGTTGCGTTATATAAGTTCTTTATATATTATGGATACTAACCCTTTATCAGATAAACCATTTGCAAACATCTTCTATCATTTCATAGGTTGTCTTTCAGTTTTGTTGATGGTTTCTTTCACTGTGCAAAAGGTTTTTATTTTGGTGAACTCCCAATAGTTTATTTTTGCTTTTATTTCCCTTGCCTCAGGAAACGTATCTAGAAAAACGTTGCCGCAGCTGATGTTAGAGAGATTACTGCCTGTGAGCTCTTTTTTTTTTTTTAAAGATTGATTGATTGATTTAGAGAGAGAGAGAGAGCAGGGGCAGAGGGAGAGAGTCTCCAGCAGACTCCCCACTGATTACGGAGCGACGTAGGGCTTGATCTCAAGATCCTGAGATCATGACCTGAGCTGAAAACAAGAGTTGGACGCTCAACCGACTGAGCCACCCGGGTGCCCCTGCCTGTGCTCTCTTCTAGGACTTTAATGGTTTCGGGTCTCACATTGAGGTCTTGAATTCTATCATTCTATCTGATCTCTGAAGGACTAGTCTATATTTTCACCTGGGACCTTACCTCAAAGGTCTTGAGTAAAATCATGACATTTGCATAAGATCAGTCATTACACAGATATTGATCCTATGCCTTTCCCTGAAAGACAGGGTATATATTGGAAAATAAAGACACATTTAGGTCCATCCCTTCTTACCTCTATAGAGTCAAGGGAGGCACCAGAAGCCTCTTCTGCCAAGTGTCCTCTTAGGTAGTGGGTTAGATAAGGGGCAGAGACCCAAAAGCCTGTTCTACAGCAGGAAGCTTCTACGCAGTTTTCCACTGGAAGCAGAGTTAAGGTTCTCTCCCCGACTCCATCAGCCTGACTATCTGCCTCTACCCAGTTCCTCTCTGAAGCGCCCACAAGACCTCCTTGGGGATGACCTGGAGACCATCCTAAGCGGCTTTCTCTAGCATCTAGCAGACCCTGCCCTGCTTAGGTGAAACCCCGTTTCTGTTCCATGCCAAACTGCCCAGGATGGGGGTTCGATTAAGCACACGACAGCTCCGGGTTTCTCACTTGTGTAGAAACTAGCCATGAAGCCTTTTTTTAGAGGACCCTGACGTCCATCCACGGGACAACATGGACTCCAAAGTGGAGTGGGCAAGGGGGAGAGAGGCTGCAGAGCAGGGGACGACGGCCAAAATATGTCAATATCATGTTTGTTTTTTCCTCTCGTGGAGGACGGGGGAGAGTGTGCCCGCTGTCTTGAGTATGGCGCACCTGAGCATGCCTCCCATCCCCCAGAGCTCCCTGCAGGCTAGCCCAGGCATGCGGTGGGTATTTAGTAAGTGCCCACTAGAGCCGGTGGTGATGTTGATGGGATGGCCGCACAACACTCAGTCTGCAAAGTCCAGACTTCTGTCTCTCCCGCCCCCTGGGAATTTCATAAATAAATCCCTGGACCTGTTCCAAGAAGAATTTCAAGGCTTCTCTGCATGTGTGTGTGTGTTTCCAGAAACACAACAATTTTACATGCTGCCTGGTGTGCAAACTCCTAAGCAACTCCTGGGGAGGGATGAGGGCCGGCTTGGCATGAGAACGTGGAGCCCAAGTTGGGCTGGGCCAGCGGGGTGGCCGGGATGCCAGCAGTTAACCGATAGGTTGGAGCAGAGTCTCTGCAGCTGGCTCTGCTAACCTGGCTCGCAGACACCGAGTCGGCCCCAGGCTCAGGTTGCTCAGCCCCCTCCCCCACTCTTGGGCTTTGGCAGTATTCTCCACCAGGTTTTTGCAAAGTGCTGGGGTCTTAAAATAGCATAAAGACACACACACTCTAGACCATAGTGTCAATTCCCGTACCACAGAATGATCAGAAAGGAGGAGCGTGGAAGCTGGAGAACTCCAGGGCATCTTCCTGAGCAGAGAGCAGTGCGAGCGTGAGGCCAGGCAGGAAACAGGGTGGGCACTTGGTGTGAGGACGGGGATGGAGGAACAGAGAGGAGAAAAAAGACAGAGCCCATGTCTGGGTGTGTGTGACACAGTGACAGGGCTGATGGTCACGTATGGTGTGTGTGTGTGTGTGTGTGTGTGTGTGTGTGTGTGTGTGTGTCTGGGATCACGAAACCAGAGGCTGTATTGGTGTGACCAGTTTGGTGAGGAGACCCCGGATTTCCCTCCTGGACTGTGAACTTCATCTTAACCATCCCCAAGGCTTAGCCTGGTGCCTGGCACATAGTCACTCGGTGCATGTTCCCGGGATAAATAAATGATGGATGGATGGATGCGTGGATTTGCCAGAACAAGAAATGATAGCAATAAAGATAGTCCAGCTTCAGACAGCAAGATTAGAAATGGGTGCCCCAAAGTGAGAAGGTTTGATCAATCAATACGTATTTACTGAACATGGGAAGGAAAACGGAAGGGGTAGCGTTAATGGTCTGTCTGGGGAAGGAGAGAGGAGCACACCCAGGAAGGGAGAGGCTTCCTGGAGGAGCCAGGCCCTGAGCTCCTTCTGAAGGATGGGTGCCGTTCCTTGAGCTGGTGCTCCAGCTAAGGCTCGCAGGCTACAAGGACCAGTACACTCAAACCAGCGGAAGTGGAAAGAGGATCTCCTGGAAGGACGTGGGAATCTCAGAGAAACTGGGAGTGGAAAATACAGCTAGATCTCATGGGCTCTGAGAAGACACTGGGCTGGGTGTGTGTTGAGGACAATTTGACTGAGTGGGTGAGTCTGGAGGGCGTGTGGGCACACGCACACACCCACAGGCACACCTCAGTAATCTCTCTCTCTCTCTCTGCCTGTGCTCCACTCCACTCTCTTTTCCTGGCTCAGCCTGATGCCACATGGCCCAGAGCGGCTTCTGGTACTGCTCTGTCACTCCTGTCACCATCTAAGTAACTCAGTTACTATGCCTCCTGAGTTCAAATGCCCACACGAGAGAAACTGAATAGCTCAGCCAGTCTACTTACAGCTTTTCCTGGGTTCAGATGCCCAAACCTGGTCAATCATCTGTGAACAGAGGGCAGACCATGTGCTTACCCAGGAGAAAGGGGCATTGACTCTCGTAATTCAGGTGGAAAAGAGGGAACGAGGGCTGTCCAGGCAGGGGGAACACTCTGAGTGAGGATTTGGTGTGTGTGTGTGTGTGTGTGTGTGTGTGTGTAAGAGGGAGAGGGAGAGAGAAGCCAGGAGAGCTGTCAGGACCAGAATTAGTTGGGTGAATTTTGGCAACTTATTTTCAGTTCCTCATCTCTACAATGGAGTTGTTGTGAATATTAAACAAATAATCCATAGAAAGTTCGGAGTAAACTGTCAGTGTCTGTACGCTATTTTAAAAAGTATATCTGAATGGATATTAAGTTCTCATCATATGAAGATCTTCACCTCCAGTTTTGGTTCTAACCTGGACAAGTCATTGATCTTCTCTGAATCTCAATTCGTCCATCTGTAAAATGAGATCAGACTAAAATAATTTCTATAATCTCCTCCAGATTTAGAATGTCATGGGTTTGGCTTTATGTTTTGGGCAATAGGGAGCCTGTATGCTGTCCAGAAGGCAGATGACACAATGAAAGGGCCTTTCTTGGACAAGGGTATGCAGCGGTGTCCCTGGGGACAGCAGAGAGTGTGGCCGGGTGCTAGAGAGGTTGTAGCACAAGCAGTACCAGAGATGTGTAGTCTGAGGCTCTGGACTGGGACCTCACAAAGGGCGTGGAGAAGAACGGGCCGGACAGGCAAAAGCTCAGAGGTCCATGACAAAAGAATGAGCAGGAGAGCCATCCTGCTTGGCCATCGGGCATGCTCAGAGAGAAACTGAAGTCTGAATCATCAAGGCTGAGGGCACCAGGCCTGTTTACCAAGGAGGCACTGGGGTAGAACGAGGTCAGTGTGAGGGTTAAAGAACAAAACCTAAAACCATGCAATGGTCTCTGGAGCAGCAACAGGGTGAGAAGAGCCAGGAGAAGGTTTTCCTCAAGGGTACCAGAGCTCAGCACCATCCCACGGGACCACTGAGCACAGACTGTGTACAGCTGACGGCATCGGGTTCCTGATGCAGTCTGGGGCCTTCAGGCTTCAAAGGGCCACAGCAACCGCTCTGGCCAGCCTCCCATCCTCAGCCACCAGCCATACCACGTTCAATGACCTTCCATTCCTATGCTGCCCTCCCTCTGTTTCCCTCAACTCCCTGTCCCATCTGTTCACCTACCAGCCCCATCACCCCACTCCCTACCCCTTCAGCCTCCAAAAGTCCCTTCTTCTGCTCCCACCTGGGGGTGCGAAGTATTTCCAGAGGAAATGGTATCAAAGCTTGTTATGACCTCAGCTTTATGTTCTGCGACCCTGGCTGGGCCCCGGTGCCCCCTGGCGATTCTTTTCTGCTTCCATGTCCCTGCGCACCGCTCCCATTTTCCACAATGGCTTTTCCAAATGCTCACCACTCTCTTCAAGCAGATCCACCATCACATGCCATCCTGCCTCCTGACCACGTTGTACCACAGCAGAGGGCCATGACTGCAGTTTGACCGAGAACACCCAGGTGGCCCTCTCATGCCTATAAACTCCCTTGGTTCACCTTCTTCCTCCAGCCTTTGGCCAAAGCTACTCCCTGTACCTCTGGATCTTGGTCCTGTGTTCCCCATCCACCCTGGGTTCTGGCTCCATCACTTATTCCTTCTTCTTCCTATACCTTTGAATTCCTTTTACCATAGTCTAAGTTGCAATTGTTCCCTTCCTATTAAAGCAACAAAACACAGCAAACACTTTTGTGACCTTGTGTATCCTTCTAGGAATCTCCTTTTCTCTCTTTCTCTTGTCCAGTCTGAAAATCTGTATCTTTAAGTTGGATTATTTAGCCCATTCACATTTATTGTAATCATGGGCATATTTGAATTTATTTTCACTGTTTTGTTTATGCTTCCTATTCATCCTACCTTAATATGTTTTTCCTTTCTTTTCTTGCCTCCTTTTGGATGGATTATTTTTTCTCATTCTATTTTCTTCCTTCTCTTAACCTGGAAGTTATGTAATCTGTTTCTCTTTCATGAGCAAATATCTGACAATTAATAAAGTATGCATGAATTCATACATAACTATAAGTTATGTATTTTTATTTAGCCTCTAAAAAAAAATTTACCTATTTATTTGAGAGAGAGAGAGAAACATGAGCAGGGGGAGAGGAAGAGGGAGAAACAGACTCCCCACTGAGCCGGGGACCTGATGCGGGGCTCAATCCCAGGACTCTGGGATCATGATCTGAGCTAAAGGCAGATGCTTAACCAGCTGAGCCACCCAGGTGCCCCAAGCCTTTATTTTTGAAAGACGTTTTCTATGAGTACAGTAACCCCTTTATCTGTGGTTTCCCATTCCACAGTTTTAGTTACCTGAGGTCAACCATGGTCTAGAAGCAGATGATGCTCCTTCTGACATGTAGTCGGAAAGTCAGTAGAAGGCCTAACCCTGCTACGACTGCTACTACTTATAATGCCTACATCATTCACCTCATTCATTGCATCTTGTAGGCATTTTATCATCACACATCATCACAAGGAGAAGGGTGAGTACAGTACAATAAGACATTTTGAGAGATCACATTTACATAACTTTTATTACAGTATTTTGTTATAATTGCTCTATTTTATTGTTATTGGTGTTAATTCCTTACTATGCCTAATTTATAAGTTAAACTTTATCATAGGTATGTATGTATGCATAGGAAAAAACATAGTATATAAAGGGTTTGGTACTATCTACAGTTTCAGGCATCCACTGGGGGTCTTGGAATGTATCCCTTGTGGATTGGGGGTACTATTGTATACAATATTCTGAGTTGACTGCTATTTTTCTCTTGGCCCTATTTCATTGTTTTTGGATTTTTGACTACAGAGATTATATTTCTTGGAACTTTGTCTGTGAAAATTCCTTGTAGCCTGAGTTGAAGGTGGGCTCCTCTGGAGATGATCTGCTCTTCTTTCTTCCAGGTACCATCAGGACGTACTGCCAGCCCAGGACCATTGGAAGCTAAATAGTGTGTCGTTTTCCAGATCACACTGGTAGGGTGAATTTGTAATGAAATTAAATCATGCAAGCCAGCTTGTGGTTGTGAATTCTCAGGGAAGATTTTCCCCCATTCTCACTCATAGCCAAGGTTTAAGTCTGGCCATTTTCCTTGCCTATCTCCTGGAGGAGTGAATTATTTCTAGTTCATCCTTCAACCTAGTATATTATTACCCATTATGGGTCACAGCTCTGTGCAGATGGTTGCTCATTAGACTCCTCACCTTGGCTAGGCCTGCCTTTGTTTTCTGTTCCTTGTATCCTGCTTGCCTTTGAAAACCAAAGTTCAAGTTCACCTGGTATGCAAACGGTCTCAGGGTGAAAGCCAGCTTTGCTGCTTTGCTTTCCTCTCTTTGGTTCCTTAGTTTTTGACTTGAATGTTCTTCATTTCCTTGGTAGTTTACTAAGCTTTCTGAGTTGCTCCTTCAGCAGAAGGTTTGCTCAGGGAAGCTGGCCCATCATGCTGAAGGAAATCCAAACCTCCTCTCCCATCACAGCCATGTTTTTTAATTTATTTATTTGTTTGTTTGTTTGTTTGTTTGTTTGGGGGTGGGGGGAAGGGCAGAGGGAGAGAGAGAATCTCTCTCTCTCTTTTTTTTTTAAGGATTTTATTTATTTTTGCAAAAGATAGAGAGAAAGCATGAGCTGGGGGAGAGGCAGATGGAGAGGGAGAGGCAGACTTCCCGCTGAGCAGGGAGCCTGATGAGGGGCTCAATGCCAGGACCCCGGGATCGTGACCCGAGCCGAAGGCAGACACTTAACTGACTGAGCCACCCAGGCGCCCTGGGAGAGAGAGAATCTTTTTTTTTTTTTTAAGATTTTATTTATTTATTTGACAGAGAGAGAGGGAACAGAAGCAGGGGAAGTGGGAGAGGAAGAAGCAGGCTCCCAGTGGAGGAGCCCGATGTGGGGCTCGATCCCAGGACTCTGGGATCACGCCCTGAGCCGAAGGCAGACGCTTCACGACGGAGCCACCCAGGCACCCCCGGGAGAGAGAGAATCTTAAGCAGGCTCCGTGCTCCCTGTCCAGCATCCAGTGCAGAGCCTGAAGATATGGGGCTCAACTCACAACCCTGAGATCATGACCTGACTTGAAATCGGGAGTTGGACGCGTAACTGACTGAGCCCCCCAGGTGCCCCTCAGCCAAGTTCTTTTAAAGAATAGATGACTCTCAGTGTTTCTGAGCCTCCACTTGCCATTCGCTCGTAATCCCGTGAGGTTAGGCCTCCGCCCCATGTTGCACTGAACCTGTTCAGGTAAGCATCACCTTCAAGCATCAGGCTTCGAGTCACCCAATCCTAGACATTCTTTGCTCCTCATCCTACTTTACCCCTTCTCAACATTAGAAGCCACTGATCTCTTGAAACCCTGAGTGTTCTATGCTACTGATGAATCACCGAACTCTACCTCTGAAACTAATAATATGCCATATGTTAATTAATTGAATTTAAACAAAACAAAACAAAACAAAAACCTGCCTGCTTAGAACCCTGAACAAGAAAACTGGAGAAAAGTACCTGTCCAAGTGTACGTCCACATCTGTCTCTCTCTTCAACGTCACCTGTCTGCCCCACCGCCAGCCCCCTTCACCCTGCGCCCTCGGGGCGTCCTGCCATGCTGCACGGGCTTCCCCTGAAGGCCAGGCAGTCTTACTTCAGTAGCTTGCTCATACTGCTCTCTCTGCCAGGAACCACCTCCTGCTTTCCCTTGCCCCACAGCAGCCTGTCTATCGAAGGGATGTTCTTTGATCTTCCAAGAGTCAGCTGTAGCACGGCCTCTCTGTGAAAGCTTTCCCACCTCCTCAGCTTGTCCCTGCAGAGTTGAGTCAGCCGTACCCTCTGAGTGCCCCCACTGGCCCTTTACGGTGTGTGTTGTAGCATCTACGCATGTTTGCCTTTTTTTTGTTTGTTTGTTTGTTTAGAGAGAGAGGGGGAAGGGGAAGAGGGGGAAGGAGAGAGAAAGAGAATCTTAAGCAGGCTCCATGCCCAGCACGGGGCCTGGCGTGGGGCTCGATCTTGGAACTCTGAGATCATGACCTGAGCTGAAATCAAGAGTCAGCCGCTTCACCGACTGAGCCATCCAGGTGCCCCTGTTGTTGCCTTTTTGAAAATGCTTTTCTCTGCTACTGTAAGTTCTATGAGGGCAAGGACCACAGCTCATCTCTGTTTTCAAGTTGCACCTGGTGTACCATAGGTGTTCCATGGATGCTTGTAGAATAGACGAGTGAAGAGGAGCTATCACCTTCTTGAGCTGAATGAGCCTGCCATTCACCAACCTGAACTGTGCCAGATCCCCTACGAAGACAATGTCTTGGTGCATTGTGACTGAGATGGCAGCTATGACACTGGATGGTCTAGTCGGCGGAGCCCAGGGAGTGAGCTCTGGGGAATCCCATGACAAGGGGACATTGCAGGGCAGAGAGGAAGCTTATAGATTGTGATGTGGGCCCAGTGCTAAGACTAAGGAGGTTTACAGAAATGGACACTTTGCTGAGCTGTGGGCGGGACACAGACAGATCGCGCTCAGTAGGGCTCGGCTCAGGACCTAAAAGGGAAGGTAGGCACATCACATAGGAAAGCTCTGATTTGAGGGGATGCACCAAACTCTCAGGAATAGGGTGTAAGGATATAACTAACCCCTCCCACACCCCATCCAGCCTAAGTTCCCCACCTTCAGCTGGCTCTCGGAGACCAGTCCCTGGGAAAGCATGAGATGCTAGCACGTTGAAGGAGCACAGGACCAGCAGGCTGGGCCTTCAACACTTAATTATACGTGAGCTTGGGCAAGGTGTTCACCTTCCCCAGGTCGCAACTGCCTCACCTGTAAATTGCACATACACCGACATGCCTCAACCACTTCACAGGATTGCAGTAAAGGTCAAATCGTCGTCATAATAATAGCTATTCTTTTTATATCACTTCCGATGTGTCAGAGCCTATGCTAAGTGCTTTACATACGATATCCTCACAACATCTCTGTGAGATGGAACTACATTTTTTAAAAACGATTTATTTACTTTAGAGAGAGAGCACAGGGAGAGGGGCAGAGGGAGAGGGAGAGAGAAAGAACTTCAAGCAGACTCCCTGCTGAGCTCCGAGCCTGACATAGGACTTGATCTCACAACCCTGAGATCATGACCTGAGCCGAAACCAAGGGTCAGATGCTAACCCACTGAGCCACCCAGGTGCCCCGAGATAGAACTATGGTTATCAGTTCCATTTTACAGATGACTGAATCGAAGTTTAGGGAGGTCAAATGCTATCAAGCGAGACGGTAGAGCTGGCTTCGGGTCGTTGACCCAGGGTTCTGGTTCTGTGCACTCAGGTGTGTAGCTGACCTTGCAGTCTAGGAGTGAGGTAACCACAGGCTGCTTCTGGGTCTGCAGCCATAGTAGCCGCCCTTAGCAAGGTTTAGGGGAAGGACAGTTCCTCCTCCTTGGCCCCAGAAATGTGTTCCGGAGGGGTCAGCTTTCTCTTCCCAACCACAGGGGTTGGTAAATGTAAATGTATTGAATAGCATCTCCCCCGAATTCATGTCCACCCAGAACCTGTGAATGTGATCTTTTTTAGAAATAGAATCTTTGCAGATATAATCAAGTTAAAATTACTTGAACTCATACTGGATTAGGGTTGGCCCTGATCCAGTGACTGGTGTCTTTATAGGAAGAGAGAAATTTGGACACAGAGATACACAGAGAAAAGATGGCCGTGTCGAAGATGGAGGCAGAGAATGAAATTATGCTTCCGCAAGCCAGGGAACACCAAGGATTCTGGGAACCACCAGAAGCCAGAAGACACAAGGAAGGATTCTTCCCTAGAGGCTTGAGAGAGAGCATGGGCCTGCTGACACCCTGGTTTCAGATTTCTAGCCTCCAGAACTGTGAGAGAATAAATTTCTGTTATTTTAAGCCACCCAGTTTGTGGTACTTTGTTAAGGCAGCCCTAGGAAACTAACACAGTACCCCAGCGCTGTGCACCTCACAGCTGGGCGCCCTAGGCATGGGTGGAGCAGAGTTTGAGAGACCAGTTAGATGGACTGGGGTGTGTGTACCCATTTTGGGGTGATGAGGGAGAGCAGTATAAAAATAAGGTGTTTGCTCATCTAGCTACTGACCAACTCGTAGACAGCGTTTCTGAGTGACTTTGCACGTGTGTGTTTGTGTGTGAATTGTGTCTGGGGAGTGTGGCTGCAGTCTTTTTTTTTTTTTTCCTGGAGGTGAGGATGGGCATTCTTCAGATTGGTAACAACTTATAAGATGAAGGAAACATTGCCCCCCCACCTCCGGTCATCCTCTCCACCCCTCGATCTTGCATGATGATGCCCTGTACAGAGAGGTTAAGAAATTTGCCCAAGTTTTCATCCCAGTTCGTAAGAAAAGGAAACCTCAGAACCAGAACTCTGGTTCCGAAGACCCTGTCCTCTTCAAGAGCTCAAACTGTTTCTCAAGCTAAAGAAAGCAAACTCTTTTCGAAAAGATACGGGCAATTTAGTTAACCTTCTTTAAGTACTTTTTCTAATTTTGAAAGTAACACTTGTTTATTTGTAAAATATTTAGAAAACCTTGAAGTGTTTCAAGAAAAAGTAAAAAAAAAAAAAATCCTGGCAATAACTACTGATAATATTGGGTAATTCCTTTCCAGTCTTTCCTCCATACAGTTATATATTATCAACAAAATTACAATAATATTGCAAATATTTTTTGCAGTATTGGTTTGGTATTTTGCTTGCTCATTTAACATTATCTCACAAACATCTCACCTCATTAGTTTTCATAAATAGAATTTTTAATCATTAAATAATGCTCCATCACATGGATGGGCCACCATTTATTTGTCTTCTATTGCTGCCTACTTTCGTGTCCAGCTTTTTACAATGATAAACATGCAACCGTTAACATTTTTCATGCATATTGGTCCTCATCTCTATTATTTCTTGGAGACAGATAAGGAATAATACCAGCCCATGGGTATGGATATTTTAAGGCATTTGATACATAATGTCAAACTGTTTACCAAAAGGGTTCTACCTCCCAGCAGAATGGGAGTGCCTCTCGCAGCACCCTCACCAAGACTGAGCGCTAGCATTAAAAACCTGGCTCTGTTCTGCAAAGGGGCACCCCAGTATGCGATCACACAGGTTGCCTGCGTCCAGCGGACCGCAGGCGTACGCGCGGGACAGGGAGGCTGGTTGCGAGGACCCCGGCGGGACGTGAGACGTGATGGGGGCTTGAGGCGAGACAGCGGGGATGGATGGAACAGGAACACACGCACGCGACCCGTAGAATATTCGATGCCGACGACGGGGATCGGTGCTGATAACTGCGCACGGGGCGGGGTGCAGGCCAGGGTGGAGGCCGCGTGTCAGACTCGGGCCTCTCCGCGAAGCGCTCGGCACCCACCCGTGAGGTGGCCGAGGCGCGAGCCCCTCCCACCCCTTTAACAGGGACACTCCCCTTTAAGGCGGGCGCCCGCGCGCACCCGGCCCCGCCCTTCGGGGGCGCGCGCGGCGGCCGCGGCGCCGGCTCGGCCGGGAGCGCACGTGCCGGCGCCGGGCGGAGGAGAGGGAGGCGGGAGCGGGGCCGAGGGAGGAGGGGAGGCGCCGGGGGCGCGCGCGCGCGCGCTGGGCGCTGCTGGGCTGCGGCGGCGGCGGCGGCGGCGGCGGCGGTTACTATGGCGGAGTCGGCCGGAGCCTCCTCCTTCTTCCCCCTTGTCGTCCTCCTGCTCGCCGGCAGCGGCGGGTCCGGGCCCCGGGGGATCCAGGGTGAGTCCCGGGCCGGGGGGCGGGGGCCGGGATGGAGAGGGCCGGGCGAGGGCGAGGCCTCGCGCCGCGGCCCCTGGCTACAGCGCGCCCCCTCCCCACGCGCACAATATGGCCGGGTGGGGGGCGCGGAGGAGTCGGGGTGACCCACGGTCGCCGTCCCCAGACCTCCGAGGCGCGGCTGCCCAGCCGCGACCGAGCTCATGCGGGGCCCCCGGGGACCCGAGCCCTCTTCCAGGCGGAACTGGATTCGGGGAGCTCTCAGGGTCGCGCTCCCAGCACCCCCTTGTTCCATAGAGAGGAGTGCAGGCTCCCTTCCCTGAGATTTGGAGGTTCGTGCTTCTGCCTCTGAGCATGTCCAGGGGCGGGGGTCTTCATTCCCTCCCTCCAGATGCTCTTGGGGGGCGCCTTGTCTCCCGCCAAGATTGAGGGGCTCAGGCGATGGGTTTTTGCTTCTCCGAGGTATCCTGATGTTGCGAGCCCTTGCGCACCTCAGATGACGGGGGAAGGGGTCTCTAACCTTTCCTTCAGGACCTGCACTTGGGGTGTCTCTTCCCTTCCCTCTGTTTCCTCCCTAATGTTCTGGGAAAGGGAGTCACATTTCCCCAACGCGCAGCCCCTTTGAGTTCAGTGGGGCAAAACCCCCCACATACACATGCCCCGTGGAAGCCTTGTGGAGGAAGCGAGACCAATAAGGCCCCTAAACGTTTTTGGAGCTTGGCTTTGGAATCTCTCTAACCCTAGGAAACCTGGTTCCAGAACGGTTAATCTGCATCTAGGTGTATTTGCTTTCCACCTCGCTTCCCCCACCCCACCCCAGGGGGCCCATTCAGTTAATCACTTTGTGGTTGCCTTTTCAGGTGAAATCCTAGAACCTCCCTCCAACCCCCAAGATTATTTAAAGATCCCACCACTGGACCGACTCCCCGGTCCTTGGTCAGTACTTATTTACCTTCCCACACAATCCCTTTTCCCAGCCCTGCCCCCCACGCACTCCCCCACCCTTACACACCCCTTACCTTCCAACCCCCACAGCCTTCTGCTCCCTGACACCACCCCCACCCTTCTCACTATAGAGGTGGGTACCTTTCTGTGGGACACTAGACTGGGTGTGTTGTTTTTGAGGCTTCGGGGGCTAAGAAGAGCAGATGAAACCCTAAAATATTTAATTTAAGAGACTCGTCTGAAATGTGTTTTGGCATTGGGGTAGCAGAAGAAGGTTATATTTGGCAGTTATATTGAAGTGATTATTGACCCACAGATGGATCTGGGAGAGACGATGAGGATTGTATTCGCTCCCGATGTACAAAGCCTGGGCTTTGACTTCTCAGCAGCCCCTAACCTTCCAGCTATGGGAGATCAAGTGTGTGTTCTGTGGCTCTCCTCTCTACTAAAAATAATGATTCTCAGGTGGGTTCAGGCTTCTTTAATAAACCAGACAAACAAGAAAAGACATCATCTTACTTTGGAGTCTCAAAAACAAGTTCATTATCTCCAGCTTTGATATCTGTTCCCAGTGGTGTAGCCTGTGCGGTGGGGTCTTTGTTCACCGGCTAATGCTTCTGTTAAGCACCTCGTGTGTATTCCTGGGTCTTGCTGCTCTGTGCATGGCTAATATGCCGTGGGCTCTGATAAACATGGTGAAGGTCTATGAACATGGGCTGACAGTTGTGGTAAGATAATGGTTTTTGTGAATAATGTTTGCTGGGCCTTATTATGGGCCATGTTTTTGGAACGTGTAACATAATAATGCTATTTCTCTAGTAGGATAGTAAATAAGGACACGCAGCCACCAGGTTTGTCATTTTGTAGGTGTCTGAATACATCTTAACATTCTTCCCATAGAATTTTTTATACTGTCCCTAATATAGTTGAGATTTTTAACAGCCATTTCCCTGTTGATTTGGTGTAGTGTCTGTGGGGTTTTTCTTGTGGTGAGCCTAGTTAAGAATGTTTAATTGGTAATCCAGCTGGTTCTGAATAGGGCAGAGTTCATTTTTTGTAACCTTCCTAAAATGGATGTTTGTTAGGGTGAGGATGGGTGGGCATAATAGGGAGTTAGTTTCTTTTTTTGGTAAATTGGAAATTAGGTTGTGTGTCCAGCAAACATTCTCGAAGGCCTTTAAACTTCTTGGCCAGACAGTACAGTTTTTTCCGGGACACATGTAGTTGCCAATAGTGCATGCTACAGAGACCACTGTTGCAAGAGGCTTCAAGTAAAACGTCAGTTCTGGGAAAATAGAGGCTGTGGGATTAACAAGAAGTTGATTGCTTTCCTCCCCTGCACTTCCTCTGTGTGCTCTCCTAGGTGAGCTGGGGGAGTGGCTGAGCCAGGCAGCCCTGATGGCTGGTGTTTGGACATGACACGAGGGCAACAAGGGATAGGTGTTCCTATTAGTGCATTAACTGTGACTTAGTAGAAGGCCAGTGGCAAGGAGAATGAGTTCCAGGTTGTAAACAGCATCCACTTGATAGGTATAGCAGGTTTTAAGGCCTCCCTTTGGAATTTTCACATCAGTATTTAAAAATGTAAAGTTGCATTAGTTAGTAGTGGGAGAACATGACATAAATTTCTGAAGACAAAAGCAACAAGGGAGACGTTTGAGGTTCTGATAGGAACATTTTGGATTTCTGTGAACAGACTTAAAAACCTGATTTCAGGCCGAGTCTTGTAATTTTGTTGAGTGGACATGGATTTGAAGTACAGTGGAAGTGAACTCTTGTAGAGAAGAAGAGAGTCTCTAGTTGATTTTGTTAAAAGAGCTCCGGGAGCAGATGTGATTAAAACATAATAAAATGGCTACTCTGGGTAAAGGTTGGAGCCAGATGGAGGGAGGTGGCCAGAGCTCAGCCCCTGAACTTTGCTCCCTTACAGGTTGTCCTTGAACAAGTCACGTGCTTAACCTTTCTGTGACTGCCTCAGTTTTCCCTCTGTAAAGTAAGGAAATAGCCTGCGTAGTTCTTATTGGGACATTTGTGAGACTAACTTACTGATAGCCAGTTGGCTGGGAGGTATTTTTAGACACAGTTTCTGACTTCAGGGAACAAGCAATGTTGGGTTCCTTTTTATCTTACGGAGCAGAATAACATAGTCTTGGGATTGATAGAAGCGCCACAGGCCACAGGGAGGTTAATTTCTTCTGATTTGTGCATTTTCTCTGATAGACCGTTTCAGATTTCCTCAAGTTGATTTCTGTCTTTGGACAGGCTTGTGCATCACAGACCGGGCAGCGTACCTGTGCTAATCAAAGACAGTCTGGAGGGAGTGACCTGCTTTAGGCTTTATTGGTTTGGCAACGTTTTAATTCTTACGCAACTCTGGGTATGTTTATGGCACTATGTAAATGTTACATAAGAGCATGGAGGCTGAGAGGTGGCTGGAATGGTGCCTGTGAACACAGGAAGGTTAGACTGAGGACTTCATCCGAAAGGACCTTGGGAATCTGCAGTCAGCACAGGAAGAAGCTACACTTCGTTTTCCTCTAAAAACCTTTTCAGATGATTGTGTCTTTCAGGTGGACTGCTGTGTTATAAATAGGTTTATTCTCCACCGGTGAGCTAATTGTAACCTTTCTACCAACATAGGAATCCGTGCAGGAGGAGCGAGGAGCCGAGCTGCTGCTTTCGGCACGTCCTGCCGAAGCTGCTTGTTGCATTTTGGAACATGAGTTGAATTGCGTTGCAGTCTGCTCTCATAATAACTGAGGAGTGCAGGGAGTTGAGGTGGAATGGAATTCCCAGTTCATGGTGCTTTAGATCTGCTTTATTTTTGAAGGTTAAATCGGAATACTGAAGTGGCTCTTTTGTTTTAATTTTGAAATCCTTATTGTTTACTGTTCAGTTTTTGCTCGGAGCAGCAGTGAACATTAATTCCGGAATCCCGCCTCTTTGTCTTGAATTCTTGTGTTATTTGTCTGTTACAGTAGGAGTTGATGTAAGAGGGTCTTATCTCATTTTCCTCTCTGTGTTTATGAAAAGAAAATCCTAGAGTCCTCTTTCTCATCCATCCCTCTGACATTGGAAGTGCTCCTGGCACCCGCAGCCCATCCGTTCCGCCTGGACTGGGACCGCTGAAGCCTTTGAAGGAATGGGCCCCTCAGACCCGCAGTCTAATCTGCATTTCTCTCCCCCTCTGTAGGCCCCGCCTCGTGGCCAGGTTCAAACACCTACCTACCTGCTCCGGGTTTTTGCTCTCCTCAGTGTCTCTCACACACGTGGTTTGACCTGAGCTTGGGCTCCTGGAGGTACCATTCCCGCTCTTGCCTGGTCTCTCCGCCTGCCGGCTTCCCCGTCAAGGATAAATGTACCACCAAGTGAAAAACTATCGCGGAGTCTGGCTCTCTTTCCCTTGCTCCGTAGAGCTGCCAGCGTTAGGTTGAGCCGTGGAGTTTGCATCCCAGACAATCGGACCTGCTCTCTGGGTTTCAGAGACAGTGTCACCTCAGGCGGCTCTGGGGTTCTCTTTGGTCTTCTTTCCTCTCTCTCCACTTCAGCCTAAGCCTGCATTTGTCTTACTCAATATTTTGAATTTAACATCATGAAAGTAACTGCCCTTCCCTTTGAAGTGTCAGTCACCCCTGATATTTACAGAATTACATATAGGAGATTTCTGTATTCATTAGGTTGGGTATGTGCCTAGAATGGTTCTTGGCTTGGGGAGATAACCCCGAGAGAACGAGACGGACAAACATCCCTCAGTCCCTAACTGTCACGGAACTTACAGTAGCAGCGGCTTAGACTGAAGATAAATAAGTAAACATAATTCTCAGTCTTAAGTGCTCTGGAGGAAAAATGAAACAGAATGATGTGCTAGAGTGAGCTGAGAGCTACCATTTCACATCTTTCTCAACTTCATTGTTTCATCTGTAAAATGAGGCTAATATAGTCAAGTGTCATTATTTGTGGTACTTAATATTGTATAAAGTCAACTGGAACATTGGCTTAGCAAATACCGAACCACTGCTCCTAGGGGAAAGACGGGGTTAGGTTCCTGTGAGCCACTGCTCACCACCCTTTCTTCCACCGATCAGTACATAACCCTGCTGTGTGTGTGTTTCTGTTTAAAAACACCTTATTTCATATATATCGTTGGCTAATTAACCTTGAACTTAAGGCCAGCAGCACTATAATGCAATCCCGAGCGACACTCATCTGATACACGTGTTTTCTCTGCAAGGCACATCACTGTCTCCTTGAATTTGGGAACACTGGGGAGCATTTTAGCACTACTCTTGGGGACCGCTTTAAACAGCAAAATCCCACCACCAACACAAAAATGCAGAAAGGTGAAAAGCATGGCACAGAGTATACTGTGAAAAGAACACGTATTTACAGTATGAAAACTGAAACAAGAAGGCAGAGCATTGTCACCTTGTTCACCATCAGCTGGGGACATGTGCTTTGGAGTACCCACATTTTTTTTTTTTTAAGATTTTTTATTTATTTATTTGACAGAGACAGCCAGCCAGCGAGAGAGGGAACACAGGCAGGGGGAGTGGGAGAGGGAGAAGCAGGCTTCCAGCGGAGGAGCCTGATGTGGGGCTCGATCCCAGAACGCCGGGATCACGCCCTGAGCCGAAGGCAGACGCTTAACGACTGAGCCACCCAGGTGCCCCTAGAGGACCCACATTTTTTACCACTCTGCTCATGTCTGTGAATGACCACGAAAGCACTGAGAGTTTTGATTTTGGGGTTACAGATAAATTTTAATGAATATGGAATCTGTGAAAAATGATCACCTTTATTTTGTTAAAGCCATACAGATCGTTGTGGCAGAGGTAAAATTGTATCGTATGGAATTCCAAGGATTCCTAAATGGTTTCACTGAACCAGAATTTGAATACAGAGAGAAGTCCCATTTCCACCCTGTAAAAATATAGTTATTTGAAGTAAATATATGTAGGTATCTATAGTGATCTCAGTGATCTGTATATAGTGATACATAGATATGTAGTGATCTAAATAAACATACGGTGATCTGAAGATTCCTTTAACACATTTATTGAGCACCTACCATGTGCCAGGTACTGTCATAGGTGCTAGAGATACAGCAGTAGGCAAAAGGACATACAGACGCCTTCCTTCATGAAGCTTACTTTCTGGGAGGTGAGATAGACAATAAATAAAATATAAAGCGATTCTTCCTACCACAGTCTACTCTCTGCCCCTTCCCCCAAGATTTCCTGCCTTTGGAATATACCACCTTCCAATTATTAAACACAAATCTAGGTCTGCCTTGGAGGGATTTTGCAGATGTGATTAAGGTCCCAAATCAGTTGATCTTCAGCTAAGGGGACTGTTGTGATAGACCAACCTTACCTAACTACCGTAGCCCTTTGAAAGCAGTTTTCGCAGCTGATTGCAGAAGAGGAAGTCAGAAGTGCTCCAGCTGGTTTGGAGGAAAGCAAATATCTGTGTGTGAACTACCCATGGGGGCCACGTGGCTAGGAACTGCGGGCCAACTCTCAGAGCTGAGAGTGGTCCCTGGCTGTCAGCAAGGAGGCAAAAGGGGACCTCAGGCTTCCATCCACAAGGCAGTGGAGTTTGCCAACAACCAGTGAGCTTGAAAGAGGTCCCAGCCCTGGAGGAGAAGGCAGCCCTGGCCAACACCAGTCATGCTGTGCCTGGACTTCTGACCTACAGAAACTGAGATAGTAAATAAGTGATGTTTTTTAAAGTGTGTGTGTGTGTGTCTGTGTGTGTGTGTGTGTGTGTGTAGTGGCTCTCGTGGATGTGTGAGGAGAAGGAGAGCAAGAAGGGAACTAACTACCCAAGATAGGCTCAGGGAGACTTGAGACCTGGTACCCAGCCATGCTGTTGGTGAACCTCGCATGTGAAAAGTCCTTTGACCACATGTGGCTTTCACCTACTGCCAGTTGCCTTTTCCTAGATAGTCGTGAGTGAGTGGAGGAGAGAGGAGATTGTGGGTACTTTGGAGATAAGTTTTTTAGGTGGTTATGGTGTTTGAGTTGAGGCATCTGAACTGAAGCGTGTCTTTTTTTATTAAATAGCTGTGGTGAGCCTGCCTTGCCCTAGATCTTCGTGTGTTGTCTTGGTGTTTTCGTATATTACACTTTATAATTGTGGTCGATAAGATTGAATTGTCACCAGTGTTCATTTCTAACATCCAGGACCAAGCAGAATGGTGAGAGGGATACTGAGGAAAGAGTCTGGCCTTGCCCTTCAGAAGTTTACACACAAATTGACTTTTCTTCTTCCTGTTGGAACAAGCACAAGACTAGGAAGAGTTTAGACCCTTCTCGTGCACTGGGATGACAGTAGTGATAAAGGCCTCTGGCTAACTGAACGCTTACTGTACACTCGGGTGTGATGCTGAGGACTTGGGTTTTGTTGGCTACTCCGTGCAGCTACTCTGAGCACTCTTATCCCCGTTTTGAGATGCGGCGACCAGGGCATGGAGAGGTTCAGTGGGGGGCTGGAGGTCTGCCAGACTCCAGAGCATGTGCTCTAAACCCTGCACTCTACCATACCCGACGAGGACGTGAGAGGAATTTTCTAACCAGTCTCTGCTTCCAGGCTCCCACCTGCCGTCCATTCTGTTGCTGGCTTTAACTTTGCAGAGCACGCCCTCTCCACTGCTTTCGTGTGGCCTCCAGGATCCACCCCAGACCCCTTAGCCTGGCATCATGGTGCATCTGATTTGGTCTCGTCTCCCTTACTGTCCTTGTCTCCTGCTGGACCCTTGCATCCATCGGTTCACCGTGGACCTAATATGCCTTGTGTTTTGCTTGGCCTCGGCCTTCTCTTTTTAGCCAAAGGGACCATCCTCCAGTGTGGGACCTCCTTTGTCCTCCTGCCTTCCCCTGGTCCATGGTTCCATCCTCTCTGCTCTGCTCTTTGGTCCATCTGCACCTCCCACTCTCCCAGCCTCTGCCCCCTAAAAATGGATGCTCGGAACTGGCTTAGCCTCCATTCTGTGGCTTTGTCCTGTCACAGAGCCTTGCACATTTTAGGTACTTAATAAGATTGTTTAATTGAATTCGTTCCGTTCTTTTCCATCCTCTCAGCACCATCCTAGGTAAATAATTCCAGTTCTGTCCTGCTCTACTTTTACTGTCTCCTCTATATGCAGTTTTTATCCTAGTCACTCCAAAATGCTACAAACATTTGTGAGTTTCTTGGAACATGATAAGCTCTCTTGCTATCTCACCGCTTTCATCTTTGTTTTGTTCTACCACCTACCCATTTTATTCCAGCCAAATGCACTTGATCTCAGCCTCATTAGTTTTATTCTCAGCCCTGGCTGATTTTTTTCTCCTTCATTGTCCCAGTTGCCTGAAACCATTCCTATTCCTCTTCTCACGCAGACCTGTGACGTACTCTGTCTCCTCTCCACTCATCCATGGTATGGTAAATAGGTCAGGAAGCAAATACAAAATACCACTCGTAAACATCCTCCCCTGCCCTAATGAACCACAAATACGTCTATTTAAATACAACAAAGAGAGAGAGCAGAATGGTTTTACATGTTCGCTATAAACAGTAAGTTAAAGGAGAAGTACCAGGTTACTCCTACATGGTCTGAATAGGACTGCTGAGCCCGTACACTTGGGGCCTGGGAACACCGGGCACTCTTGGTAGTAAGACACCACTCATTCCAGTTTTAACTTGACGTTCTCCTGGGCAGCAGGTGGGCCCTTGCTAAGATATTCAGGTATTTACAGTCAGCCATAAATTGAGTTGCAATGACAGGTCTCCTTAGCATAAACATCAAACGTCTCTTTTGAGTGAGAACAAAGCTTTCATTCTCTAGACCTGAGGCTTAAGGGTGAACTTGTTTAAACAGCTCTCTAGGGTTGGGTTTGTCTCCAAGCAGAATGTCAGAAAGGTAGTTGGTAGAATAGATGGAGTGTGGAGCTGGCTTTTCAAACACCTCTCTCTTATGCAAACCATTCCGAGACCTTTTCCCAGATTGGAATTAAATACCAAACTTGTCAAGTGTCTTATTGTTAAATCTCTGGGTTTCTTCCCTCCTCGTACAAATTGCTTCCTTTATTAAGTCGGTTACATTTTTTTCATAAGTGCTTTTTACCAGTACATTTTTTGGGTTTTTTTAAGTACCACCCAACTACACATGTAAAATTTGACTTTATTTTGGCTCTTGGATACTTGAGAGGTTTGATTTTGTTTTGTTTTAATGTATTTTTAAAATCTAATTTTGATGATTGTGGAAGGTGAAAATGTAACTTGGGTCTGTTTTTTTGTTTGTTTGTTTTTTTTTACCAACCAGTAGCATCTGATTGCTTTAATGTTACGTGATGTTGCTACTTAGGTTAGAGGTTTGGCTGCTGGCGCATTGGCAGTTCCCCGTTACTGTCCCCCCTCGCCCCTACCAGGGGAACCAAACATTACCTCTGTTTTGTGACAGTTTAGTGCCGGACGCCTCCATTTTTTTAACCTGATTCAGGATTTTCCTAAACATTTTGGCCGTCGTCTGCATCAGTAGTTACTGAACAATGTTTTTCTTTTTTCTTTGTCTGTTTAAAGCAGTGCAACCCTTTAAAGAATACGAATGTAGAGCCACTCCGGCAGAGCCCCCTTCCCTCTCAAGTTATTAGGCTGAGATGTACCAAGCACAGCACTGTTTGCCAGGCGCTGTGCTAGACCCCAGTGAGAAGATGGTGAAGCAGCGCAGGACGGTGGCTCCCCCCTTGTGGAGCTTAAAGGTCCCCGGGACATGTTGGAGAGCACAGGGCTTCAGGAAGAACACAATCTGAAGAGCGCTAGACCTCCAGGGTTTTTTCCCGTGTTATTTATTTATTTGTTTAATCTCTGCACCCAGCGTGGGGCTCAGACTCATGACCCCGAGATCAAGAGTTACGTGCTCTACCACCTGAGCCAGGCGCCCTGAGGTTTTTTTTGCCTGTGCCTGTGTGAGGTGTTTAAATGTTTTTGTTTCACAATTGGGATTATATTATACATACTGTTTTTCAAAGATGTGGGTTTTTTTAAATTGTGGTAAAACAGGTAACAGAAAATGTACCATTCTTAACCATTTAAAAATGTACAATTCAGTGGTGTTACGTACTTTCATAACGTTATCACCACTCTGGTTCTAGAACTTTTTCTTTACCCCAGAGGAAACCTAGTAACCCCTTAAGCAGTGACTTCCCATCCTCCCTCCCACTCCACTCCCCAGCCCCTGACAACCACTAATGTGCTTTCTGGATATTTAATATAAATGGCATCATACACTATGTGGCTCCTTTCATGTAACATAGTGTTTTCAAAGATCATTCATATTGTAGTGTATGTCAATAGTTTATTCATTTTTATGGCTGAATAATACTCCATTGTATGAATATACCACATTTTGTTTTTCCATTCATTATTTGATAGGCATTTGGGTTGTTTCCACCTTTTGACTGTATATACATAGTGCTATTGTGAACATTCGTGTACAAGTTTTTGTGTGAACACTTGTTTTCAGTCTTTTGGATGTATACCTGCAAGTGGAATTGTTGGGTTTTATGGTAATTCAACATTTAATTTATGGAGGAACCGTCAGCTGTTTTTCGCAGCAGCTACACCATTTCATGATCCTACTGGCAGTGTTTGAGGGTTCCCGTTTCTCCGAGTCTTGAGCGACGCTGGGTGTTTTTCGTTTTCTTACGGCCTTCCTGGTGGCTGTGAAGTGGTGTTTCATTGTGGGTTTGCTTTGCATCTGCATTTGAAATTCATCTGCATTTGAGGTGATGTTGGACATCTTTTCATGTGCTTGTTGGCCATTTGTGTATCTTTTTTGGAGAAATGTCTGTTCAGGTCCTTTGCCCATGTTTTAGTTGTTTCATGTTACAAGTTCTTTACGTATTCTGAATACTAGGTCATTATTAGATATGTGACTTGGAAATATTTTCTCCCATTCCATAGTTTGTCTTTGTATTCTCTTGATATTGTCCATTGATGCCCAGAAGGTGCATTTAATTTTTGATGAAGGCCCATTTATCTGTTTGTCTTTTGTCACTTGTGCTTTTGGTGCTGAGATACGGCTGCAAACTGCAGAGTCATAAAGCTTTACCCCGTTTTCTTCTTTTGAGGTTTTACAGTGTCAGTTATCGCTTGTGTGTTTAGGTCGTTGATCCATTTGGAGTTAATTTTTATATATGGTGTGAAGTAAGGGTTGACTTCATTCTTTTGCATGTGGATATCCAGTTGTCCAGCACCATTTGTTGAAAATTAGTCCTTCCCCGTGAACGGTCTAGAAATTTTTGTCAAAAATCAGTCAATCATAAATGGATAGGTTGGTTTCTGGACTCTCCGTTCTGTCCCATTGGTTTACGTGTCTCTGTTTAATGCCAGCACCACACTGTTTTGATTGCTGTAGTTTTGTAGTAAGTTTTGAAATCAGGAAGCGTGAGTCGTCCAGGTTTGTCCCCCCACCCCCACCCAAGATCATTTTGGCTCTTCAGACTCAGAGTTGAAGTCTTTGTTCTAGCCCAAGGAAGCTCTAGGGGGTTTGGATAAGGTCCAAGGAGGACTCATTAAAATAATCATGCGTTTTAATAGTTCTTATCAATTTGGCCTGTCTGATGGGTGTGTCCTCTGGAAGGAGGAGGGCTGAGAGGCAGCTTGTGCTCAAATTGTAAAGTCGTGAAGAGGAAGGGCTACGCCAGCTGGTTTGGGTTCCTCATCATGGATACCGTAGAGCTAGAAGGTTGCCCAGGGAGGTTTGGGAGAGGCAAGTTTAGCGCACCTGAACTGGACAGTGTCCCATCCTGGTACGAAATCCGTGAAGCTCAGTATCCCCGAGGAGCGATCGATACAAGCTAAAAGTCACAAATACTGTAGCTTTAAAATGTTTTAGAACATTTGTGGATCTTTATCTACCAGACAAATGGATGTTTTGAGGCTTGCTTCTTACCTTTTGAGGTTGGTGCCACCACCCTGTGCTCTCCCACACCCTGTCCCCTGGAGATGGGGTCTGGGGCAGAATAGTGGGCTGAGTGGCCATGAGTCTATGGCCTGTGTGGTGGCTCTTGAGAATTCCCATGAGCTGCACCCTTGCTGAGTGTCCTCCCGGTGGGTCAGAGAGAGAGAGGACCCAGCCCCAGTGCCCTGGCTGCAGTGGGGCTGTCTTTGCTGAGACCTGGCCGTGTTAGTGCCTCCGTAACGTGCAGCTTGACAGAGGCTGCCCGAGTTGGGACTTGTTGGTCCTCCTCAAAACCCAGCCTCTGTCCGAGTCAAATCGGCGCCTACACCCTGCCCCGCACCGCCTTCTAATCATATCTTGGAGCCACGTTCAAATCCTGCTTGGGTGGTTTTGTTTTTAGCTCAGGCTTGCCTGCCTTGTTAATAACGAAATGCTGTGCTAATGAGAATTTCGTTCTGACCCCTTTTTAGGGCGGGGGGTGGCTAAGGGAGAGGGAGAGAGAATCCTAAGCAGGCTCCACGCCCACAGCACGAAGCCTGAAACGGCACTTGATCCCATGACCCTGAGATCACGACCTGAGCCGAAATCAAGAGTTGGACGCTTAACCGACTGCGCCACCCGGGTGTCCCCTCGCTCTGACCACTTTTTAACGTGGTTGTGTCTCAAGTGACTTTGTTACTCCTCTGTAATTGGTTTTCCGGATTGTGTTATTTCTACTACATAACTCCTTGGTTGCGGAATACAGAGAGTTTTAGGTATGTATTGTTTATAAGCGTGTGTGTAGACCGATTTAACCTGATGAGTCACTATGAAGTAGATTATAAAGGGCTTTTAGCATTCATTAGTCCAGATTTAGCTTTTCAAAGAAATGGCGATCAGGTTTATGGTTTAGTGTGCTAGTACACTTACAGTAAAGTCAGAGGTTTTCATAATTTTATTACTTATTTTGGAAAATGAATAGTAACAGAAGCCCAGCCCTAATGTCTGTCTTTAAAGTTCAGAAAGAAGTATATAAAATTTAAAGCAGAACTTCCCATTGTTGGTTCAGTGATCCAAACGATGTGAATTTAAAAAACAAACTGGATTCAGATTTCAGCTGGAGGCGTTTAGAGGCCATCTAGCTCATTGCCTTCTTTCTGATTACTCATGAGGAAAACGAGGTTCAGAGAGGTTAAGTGACTTGCCCAATGCCACACGACTAGTTACTGGCAGAGCTGACTGGAATAGCAGTTTCTTGCTGTGCTTGCTGTGGTCTTACTGTAACTTGCCACTTCCTAATTAGTGGTTAAAGAGACGTTTTACGTGTGCGTGCCTGTGTGTGTCTGTTTATGTTTGGGTCTCACATTTAGAGGAAAGATTAAAGTTCGTTGAGCACCTATTTGCTGAGCACTTTTAAAATGTATTCTTTCGTATCGTTCTTACGTAGTCCTGTAGAGTGATTATGAACAGCCCCACTCTACAGATTAGGAAAGCCAGGTACAGGAAGGTTGCTAACTTGCTCAGGGTCGTGTGATTGATGTTAGAGCTGGTATTTGAGCCTTGGGTCTTTCTGACCTGTTCCTGCTAACGTAACGCTGCTGTGGCTCTAGCGATAAGTAACTGAAGCCTTTTCAGGGGTGTGGGCAGGAGTGATGGCTATCTTCAAAATATATCTTTTTCAGACTTCTCCCTCACTCTGTAAAATATATAGATGGACCCAGATGTGTGCAGAGAGAGTCCTTCTCAGAATACTCACAGCACTTAGCGGATGTTTGGCTAATCTTCATACCATCTCTGTCAGATAAATGGTATTTTCTGGTTAGGCGGCTGAGGCCCAGATAGATTCAGGGACTTGCCTAATTCCTTATCACAAACCCGCATGGCCCTGCTCCCAGTTCCGTTCTTCATCCCGTCTCACAGAGATTTCACCACTTTTGTTCTTTCCTGTCTTACACCAAGATTGTTTAAGTACTTCCCAAAAATAATGAGCCACGTGTGGGTGTGTTCGTTCTCCAGAATGAATCACTGTGAAAGAGGCCATGAACCAAACGAAGGGAGAATAAGTATCTGGAATCGGAGACTCTTGGCTCTCCTGTCTGCTAATTGACAGACTCTGAAGTGAGGTTTCTTTTCAAAAGGCGGCTACGGGTCTGGCCTGTGTGTCCCACTGCGCTCAGAATAGCCCTCTTGGAGTTGTTCGTTTCCCTTCTTGCTTCCCAGAATAGCCCCAGTGCTGTTCTCTTTGCTGGATGTCATGGCACATGTGTGGAGAGGTGTGCGCTCCACGGGGACCCCTTTGTGCCCACATGTCCTCCCTGACACGCACGGGAGGGGCCTTAGCTTCCTCGGATCGCCGGTCAGGACTCCAGCGTGAGTAAAAGGTTTGGCTCCGGTGTTCAGAGAGTTGCAGAAGTAAATTTAAGTTAGCAAGAAGACTAAACGAGGAAGCAAAAAGAGGTACGGGCGGGGGGGGATGAGGTTTCTTCATCTTTCTTGTGTCTGAAAAGGGTTGGAATCGAAGTTTAGGAAGAACTTACTTCTAAAATTGCTTTTATGATTTGGATTCGAGTCTAAAGGGTACCTGCTTTAAACTTCCTGCCCTCAAAATAGAACACTACCCTCACCCTTCAGCAGGTAGCTGCGTGTTTTGGAATTTCTCCCAGAAGAAAGGGCTCTGATCAAAGGCCTTGCGGTGACGCTCCCCAGGGCCGTTTACCTGTCACTGTGCGCTCTCCTTTGTTTCCGTGGGTGGGAACGGCAAGGGATTGCGTCATTTATAGAAGGCCTGACGAAGGGGGCTTGGGCACAGAGATATTTAGAATCTGCCTTTGGAACTGAAAAGCCGAGAGATGCCTTCCAGTGTATTGCAGGAAGAGACAAAGATAGACTGTTTACCGCCTGAAGGGGTGAGTTACAACAGGCTGGTTTTTCATGGGATTGGTCATAAATGTCTCCTCTCTAGGGGCCCTAGTTTGAATGTATTCCAGATAGTATTCACTGAGTGTCCAGTGTGGGACTCGGGTGGGCTGCCCCGTCCATTCCCTGACGGGCAAATGCTTCATTCAGCACCGAGTCCCCACCTAAGTGTCCTGGTGGCCACAGCCGCACTCCTGCCGGTTCCGAGAGGTCAGGGCTGGGTTAGGCTCATGGGAGACAGTGTTGGGGAGAACCAACTGCTGCTGTCTGCGCTATTCTTGTTAGATGGATAAATAAAGGATTTCAGATTCCAGGGCTGCTGAACTGGCTTTCAGAGGCGCCAAATTCATTTACAGAAATTTCCTGTCAACAGTGCACACTTACGTATAAAACACACCCAGCAGAGCTCATTAGTCCCAGACATAATTGCACACACTGCCTATTGGGGGGGGGGAGTGTGTGTGTGTGTGTGTGTATATATGTATAAAATGTATTTATATATTTTTATATATGTGCGTATATCACATATACGTATATGGTATTTTTTAAATGATATACAGGGACCTTCCAGAGTAGGTTAAATTTATCGAACACTTTTTATGCATCAGCTCATTTGATCCTCACAATAATTTTATGAGGTAAACATTGATATTATCCTCGTTGGAGGTTATTCTTTTTGCCCCTCATGAGAGGTGCACCTGCCGTGGAGTAAAGGGAGGAGAAGGATGTTGGACTAGTGGGCGGGAAGCTTTTCAAAGGAAGTGGTGGTCAGGCTGAATTTTAAAGGATTTCTGAGAAGTAGCCAGGAAAACAAAGCACTGCAGCAGAAGAGCGTGTGCGAGCGTGCGTAGTGCGTTCGGAAAACTGTGGGCATGCCTAGTGCCGGAGAGGGGGCTGCGGTCGGTGAGCCGTCGTCAGCGCGGAAGCCTGGGCGGTTTGGGAGGGAGGATGTAGGGGTGGGGCAGGAGGTGGGGTCCTGTATCCTCCAAGGGGTAGGTGCCTTCCTCTCATCCTCAGGTATCTACATTTAGAGGGAGACCCCATTCCCAGCCACAGAACAATGTGTAATGAGTCCAAGGCAGAGTTCCGAAGGTGGTTTGTCTGTTTCTCGTGGGCATTAGGTAGGGCACTTAGAAGAAAACGGTGGAGCTTGGAAGCCTGGTCTCTGAGCTGAATAAACAGGCGAAAAGTCGGTGCTCCCATTGACGGTGTCATCTTTCTGGCCCTGTCTCTATAAAAGCGCCTTATTTGGGAACATCAAGTGTGCTAAAGGATTATATTCTGAGTCTGGAAAAGGACCTAGGAGAAGATCTCACCGTTAATGTCAGCGTACTCCCGAATTTCCTGCAGCTCTGCAGTGTGCGTGTACCAGCTGCCTCCAGGCCAACTACACGTGTGAGACAGATGGGGCCTGCATGGTTTCCATTTTCAACCTGGATGGGATGGAGCACCACGTGCGCACCTGCATCCCCAAAGTGGAGCTGGTCCCCGCCGGGAAGCCCTTCTACTGCCTGAGCTCCGAGGACCTCCGCAACACCCACTGCTGCTATACTGACTTCTGCAACAGGATTGACCTGAGGGTGCCCAGTGGTGAGTGGACACCCTTGTTGGCCTATTGGCTCATCCTGGAGGTAGGGCACCCCCGTCATCGCATCCTTCTCTACTCTTCCCCAATCCCTTTGTTTGGTGATAGGTAAAGGTACCTTTTTGATGTTCCCCAAGGTGACAAGGGGATGGGATTCCTCCCCAGTCAGGTTTGTAGACAAGAGGTTGGGGGAGACAGATGGTCAGGGTGGCCCAGAGGTGAAAGCTGCATTTTGGCTACTGGCTGAGCAGCCGTGGGCAGCTGGTGAGGAGCGGGAGAGCCAGGCAGGGATCCCCACGGGCAGGTATGGAGACAACCCCTGAGCTGTGTGAAGGCAGCTGCTGGGTGAGGGTGATGGCGAGATGGGAAGAGAAGCCGGAGTTGGAAAAGAAGGACAGCAGTCAAGGCTGGGCAGTGTTAGCTGGCAGCCCTTTGCAAGTGTACCGTTTAGAAGGCGTTACTGGGGAGAGCAGAAGAGGAGGGACTTAAAGCCGCAGAGCTTAAAGCAGCCATAACGAGTAGAAGAGCAGAAGCTGGCATGTGTCTGGGGCGCTGAGGTCGGATAGTCCCATGAGGTGCTGCGGATGGGAGTGGGTTGTGAGTCGGACTGTTGGAAAGGGCTCCTCCGTTAGAGAGTTTGCATCTGAGAGCTCCGGGCAGACACACAGCCTGGTAAGACCAGGGAGGTCAAGGGCACCTTGAACACAGGCAGAGGGCAAGGGCATTTTCACGCGGAGGGAGGTGCTGGGGACAAATAAGGGCAGAGCTTTCCTGTGTTTTTACTGTGTTCTTTCCCTCTCCTCTCTCACTTGACCCAGGTCACCTCAAGGAGTCTGAGCACCCTTCCATGTGGGGCCCTGTGGAGCTGGTAGGCATTATTGCTGGCCCAGTGTTCCTCCTGTTTCTCATCATCATCATTGTTTTCCTTGTCATTAACTATCATCAGCGTGTCTATCACAACCGCCAGAGACTGGACATGGAAGATCCCTCGTGTGAGATGTGCCTCTCCAAAGACAAGACGCTGCAGGATCTTGTCTACGATCTCTCTACGTCAGGGTCTGGCTCAGGTACCGAGTCCTCCGAGTCCTTCAGCGGTTGTGTCTGTCGTTGGTCCTCATCACCGGTTTCCAGCAGGATAGAGCCTTTATGAAGAAGGCTGGGCCTTGCACTTGTTTCTGCCGGCACCGAGGCCTTTGGCCTCCTAATTCCCCTTCTTCTGGAGTCTGATATGTAATAAGATAATGGGTCCACAGAAAATCTTTCTTTCCCCGGGATTCCAAAGGTCAAGTGCAAAACTCTCCATTCCAGAAACCCCGCCTCTCTTCAAGTCTTGTAACTGTACATCCATTAAAATTCACCTGGTTCCACCTGAGCAGTGGAGTGCTCCATGGAAGGGCCCCTCTGGAGAAACAGGAGTGTGCCGGGTTTCTGTGAGGTGGTGACAGCTAGTCATTGATCTCCGAGCAACCGCAAGGGGAGTTTAAGGACACTGAGTAAAGCTGAGAGCTGGGGCTTGGTGAATCATTGACTTGTACCAGTTGCCCAAGGGTTTTTTGGTGGGGGTTACGTAAAGGCAGCCTGGGCTTGCAGCATGGGATCTGTACAATTTGTTTCCTGCACTGCCTGTTGGTAACGGAGTCTTTCTTAGACGAGGAAATGGAACCGAACCCTGGCCCTTGGTGTGAGCCCCGAATTCAGGATAAAGGGCCTGGGGTTGCTCAGGTCTCGGGGCACAGCTCAGCTAGCTGTTAGATGTGAAACGACTGCGGAAGAGTCTTTTTATGAAGATAAACAATTATTTTAGTGATGGTGGTATTCTGTCCTTGTTAAAAAAAAAATCATCTGCAAAGGTCTCTATTGCCATTCTAGCTAAAACATACAGAATCGTATTGTGAGAATTTTGTGTGTGTTTATGTATGTTTCCTTGCCGCGTGACAAAGACTATTGTTCTGTAGGGAAATTATGCCATCAGTCATGGCCAGACATTCCTCCTTGAACACAAGGCATACTTTGAGCTGTGACATCTCCTGAATTTCAGTGGCTTTGCCTTTATTAAGCTCTGCAGTAGAGAGTGCCAAAATGATGGATATATTTAAAAGCTGCATATTTTTAGGAAGAGAGAAAATATATGTCTTGTTCTTTGCTGAAAGAGGTAGGGCAGTGGTTAGAACTGCCTGACTGACGCTGCGGCTTGATTTGCTGTCACAGGAGGGTAGCTCGGGTTTTCTGGAGTCCTTTTTAAGATCAGAACTAGCTAAGGCTAGCGAAGGTCCATGGTGCTTACTTAGTCATCTGGAGTAAAATGATTAATAACTATTTCTGCTTGGATATTCTAGTCCCTTCTTAGTTCCAGATATGCAGAGCTTTGAAGGTGTTGGAGTTTTAATACTGTGATTCTTAAAGTGATAAGTGCTTGGGTGACTCTCAGTTGCCTTCAGCAAGTACGCGTCAAATACCCTCTGGGTGACGCAAGGTAAGCAGAGATGAAAAGGGCTGACCCAGGATTGGGTAGCAGAGGTGGGGATTGCTGGGAAAGGGTCTCATGGGGGAGGATGCATTTAAAGGGGTCTTGAAGACGGAGTTGGAGGTTTTAAGAGAGGTAAGAGGACAGGGAACATTCCAGGCCAAGGAAAACCCCGTGAGCAAAAGGAGAAAAAGGCACGGAAGTTCACCATGTGTTTAGGGGAGGACACAGAGACTGGCGTGCCCTGCCCGCACTGAGGGGGTGGGGCCTGGCGGCACCGCCCAGGTGGGAAGGACCTTGGGTACTGTGCTTTATCCAGTAAGGCCAGAGGCATCTACCGGAAGTTTTCACGTGGCGAAGTAAACGTTCGTATTTTCCCGTGGAAGGAATTCTGGCAGTGGTGTGGAGGGTGAAATCACTCATTCACCAACCTCCTGTTAGGGAGGGCAGGGTGAGGCAGCGCTGTGTGTGTGGGTGTGCAGGGCAGGAGGAGGACGCCGAGGGAGGTGGAGAGACCAGTTGGGAGTCTTTTAAAGAAGGGCCAGAACTAGGACGGGCACAGAGGCGATGGAGAGGAGGGGTCTGATGTGAAAGACATTTTGGTGGTTCTGTAGTGTTGTAGTTAAAAGCACAGACTTTGGGAGTCAGTTCTACACTTTAATCCCTCCTTTGCCACTTGCTGCCTGTATGAGTTCAAATGAGTTACTTAACTTTCCCTTTTGAGCCTTAGTTTTCTCATCTGTAAAATGGGGATAGTAACACCATCTACCTTATAGGTAGGGGTTGTGAGGAAATGAGGTGATTTAGCTAAAGCTTTCTCATAGTTCCTAGCGCACAGTAAGCCTCCAGCAAATGGTATTCACATCCACAGCACTTAGGGATTAATAACATGTTTATTTGGTCTGGGAGAGGAAGCGAGAGAGCTTTGAGTCAGCTGTGATGGTAAGTGTGATTGGATAGATAGGGAGACTACTGAAGGGGGGCAGAGGAAGCAGTGAATGAGCCCTGTAGAGACAGTAAAGTTACTCTTAGGGATAAGCATGGGTAGTCTCTTGTGTATCTGGAGCTTGACCTGTGAGCAGCTCTTTGGAGGGAGGTGTTTGGCTTTCATGGGCCGCGCAGCACCGCCCTCTAGTGGCTGCGGAGCAGAGCAGCCCGAGGTAGCCCCAGCCCTCAAGCCCCGTCTTTCACCTTCCCTAACCTCTTCAGTTAGCAAAAGCAGATGTGGGTGGACTGGCCCACAAGAGGCCGGCTGCAGAGTTGGTAAATCTGATCAGGCGTTGTGTGCAAATCTGTCACCCGCACTAACTGAAAGGAAAAATTGCTTATCTAAGACACAGCTAATCTCGTGCGTTTCCCTTTCTGTGTTCACCCACTGCCAGTCGCGGCCTGGCTTAGCCCTCTGCCGGCTCACCTAGCCATGGTGCAGGGGCAGCCACAGCTCCTTGGTCATTGGACCAGGGTGGATTGGAGGCGCTGTGTGGTAATGGCCTTTCCATTGTGGCAGCGAGAGTGGGAGTTGCAAAGCTCAGCGAATTGACAATGTCCGCTTTCTTTCCATTCTTTGGTCCACAGGGTTGCCCCTTTTTGTCCAGCGCACGGTGGCCCGAACCATCGTTTTGCAGGAGATTATTGGCAAGGGCCGGTTTGGGGAAGTGTGGCGTGGCCGCTGGAGGGGTGGTGACGTGGCTGTGAAGATTTTCTCTTCTCGCGAAGAACGGTCTTGGTTTCGGGAAGCAGAGATATACCAGACAGTCATGCTGCGCCACGAAAACATCCTTGGATTTATTGCTGCTGACAATAAAGGTAAGAGGCTGGCTTTGGGTACAGGGGGTCCCAAAGCCAGCAGTCGCCCTGGGTGGAGGGGTGACTGGGGTAGTTGAACAGCTGTGGGACCGCCTTCATAGTTATGACCCATAGAAAGAGAATCTGAAAAAGCTGATCGTCCTTCCAACTTTTCTTCTGTGAAGAGCTTATACCGAAACCCAGACTATTAAGCAAACAGTATTAAGCAGATAAACAAGATAAACCCTTCACCCTACCTGCTCACCTCCCATTCCTAACACCCCTTCCCCTCACCCCTAGTGTAGTCCCAGCAGGGGCACCAGTTATTTTACCTTGAAAATCACTGGAATGAAGAACTGTGGCCTCGCCCCCTGCCAGGGCAGGATAGCCCAGAAGAGCATGTGGTCCACGTTCTGGGACATGATCAGCCTCATATACGTGTGTAGGGGAGCAGGCCCAGCAGGGGTGACCTGGCTCCCCCCAGAGTGTTATCTCCTCGTGATCTTTCAGGCTCAGCTCTTGGTCGGCTTGGACCTGAGGTCCTCTTTCCTCTCCCTTCTGATTTTTCTTTAGTTTCTGAGTCTCTGTTGTGTGGCCAGGCACGTCCTTGTTTTTGAGGGCTTCACTGACCAGTAAAGCGAGAAGTAAACCAAGAGTTGATTCTAGGAGGTAATCAAGTAGCAAGCTCTTCTTCAAATAGCAAGCACACATTGGGAGTGAGATGGGGGTCAGGGAGGTCACACCGGAGCTCGATTGAGGCCAGGATGTCAGGAGTTGGTTAGGAAGAAAAATCCGTGGGAAGGGCACCATAGACACATAGGTAGAGGTGAGGGGTGTCTGGGACCCTTCAAGTCATGTGCACGGCTCCGTGGGTGGAGAGGCGGCGATGCCAGGCGGCGAAGGGCCTCCTTGAGAGTGTTGCATTTTATTCTGAGCTAGTGGGTAGTACTTGGAATTTCATTCATTCATTCACTAACATCCATTGACCACTGTGGGGCAAGACCTCTGCCAGCTACTTCGATCATTACACGTAAGAACGAATCGCGGTCCTTGCGCTCGCGGCTCCAGGAAAGAGGGGGCAGCAGGCACGTCGACAGGTAGCGCACCTGAAGTCAGAAAGACCAGGAGGCGTTCTGTGTATGTTTGAGAAGAGTCGCTCTGGCGTTTGTGACACAGGCTGCGCCCATGACATGGCAGTTTCTAGAAGTTAGTGTCTCCAAAGCCTACGGAAGATGCTAAGTAGTTATTTTTCCTTCCTAAGACAGCAGCAGACTGCTGATTCCTCATATCGCTGTGGGCGTTTGTCATGGCCTCACCTGCCCCCAAGCTGAAGAGGCTCGGACTCCAACACAGGGAAGAAGGGGAAGAGAGGAGCTTTACTCCCTTTGCGTGAACTGTGCTTTTTTAAACAGCAGCATCTTTCGAGAACACTCCGATTTGACATACAGTTTAAAGGCTCAGAAGATGTCTTCCCTTTTGACTTTGACTTACTGCCAGGGTCCTCTCGACTTCAGGGCTGGTTGGAGCGCAAGAGGGGGATGTTGGGTGGGCCCCTTGTTCAGAATCAGAGGAGCCAAAATTGGTGCCGTTCCAGGAGCCACTCCCTGTATTGATTCTGGCAGCTCGTGCGAATAGGGATCTGGCTGTAAAAACTCATATTAGGGCCAAGGGAGGAGAAAAATCGGACTCCTTCGTTTTTGCCTTTTTAGCAGGATATATATATAGTATAGTGTCCTGGAACTAGCACCAGCCTGGAATTTGGAGATCCCAATCCAATTTCCAATCTTCCTATTGACAGCAGCATAACCTAATTAGATTACCAGCTTTGGGTTTTTCTTTTTCTCCTTCCTTCTTCCTACTACACACTGCCTCTCATCCCCCACCCCATATAAAAGTGCATGCTGTCCACCTTCCATTGCTCTTCTGAGGATAAGATGACCTCTCTGAAATCAAGTACTTGTAGTTGTGCTCTTCACTCACTGAAAAGCTTTTTTGGGGGGGGGGGTCTGGGATACAAGAATGCACAAAGGAGCTCTGCTCTTCTCCCAGAGAGCGAGCTCATGGCCTAGGAGGAGCAGTGGCCTGAGAGGAAACGTTACGGATGAGCCGGCTGCTGGGCCGGGCTGTGCTCGCAGGGTCTTGGAGCGCAGAGGAGGGTCTGCGAGGCCTTCCTCCTCGGCAGCGGTGGGTGCAGCCGGTCGTGGTCTAATGAGTAGATGAGTAGGTCCTGTTCAGACTCTGACAGCCGCCTGCAAGAAATAAGGGAGCACGTGTCAGAAGGAATGTCGTTCTTCTGTCCTTCCTGGACCCCCACACTGGTGAACAGGTGTAGATAAAACGGGTGTAGAGGGGGAGCCTCGGGAGCTCTCAGGAGTGGAGACAAGAAGCGTGAGTTCAGGAGTGTGGTTGGAGTTCGTGTTCACATAATTCTTTTTTTCCTCCCTCAACCTTTTTGCTGGTAGTAGTGCCTCTCCCAGAACTCCTCTGTGGTTCTCTGCAGATAATGGCACCTGGACACAGCTGTGGCTCGTCTCAGACTACCATGAGCATGGCTCGCTGTTTGATTATCTGAACCGATACACGGTGACGATCGAGGGGATGATTAAGCTGGCCTTGTCTGCGGCTAGCGGGCTGGCACACCTGCACATGGAGATTGTGGGTACCCAAGGTGAGTGGACCCCGCCAAAGGCCAGGGAAGTTGAGTAGACTTTGAAAGCCGGTACCATCCTGATTTAGTTTCCAGAACTCCTTTTACTGAGGAAGTTGGAGGTGGGCCTCAGGAACTGTGGCCTGGTCTAAGGGAGAGAGATTTGAGTTTTTCTTGAGAACAAGAGGTTCTCAAGACCCCAGTGGGGGTCTTTTCACCTCAGTCTTTAGAATTCCCTCAGGGGCTCTAGAACATAAAGATTCCATTGTTTGTCATCTACTGGCCTGGCATGATTGTTGAGTGTTCTGTCATGCCAGAGGTCCACCACACACATGTAAAAGAAGAGCCCAGAAGAGCAAGGGAGCTAGGGCAGAGGAGCACAGTTTGGTAATGTCGCATCACACATTCGCTGTTGGGGACAGTTGGCTTACAGACTGCATGGTGGCTTAGACCCTGGGCTTTACTAACCTAGGAAAGTTCTCCTGGAGGAAACAGACCTCAGGCTTCCTTGCGTGTTGACTGTGACATCAGCTTTTTGTGGGGTATGGTTCTCATCCAGGTGGCAGGTGTGCGGCGCTCCCTGATTTCTGGTTGGCCAGGGCAATGGCTCTTGCCGGCCCTGACCAAAAACCAAACATTAATGTTCGATCCTGTTCCTAGCCCCTGTGGTGTTAGTAGCAGGCCTTATCTTCGCCTCTCCGATGGTGAAAACCTAGCCAGTACAGCAGTTTTTCTTGGAATTCCTTAGCAGCTCTATCTTGGAGCATATCAGTTCAGGGAAAGGCAAGGAGGAGGAGGAGTGAGAATCGCTAATACGCATGCCTTCTACGCTCTTCACTCACCTACATTAATGCCTTTAATCCTCACGTTGCTGTCAAGTAACGACTGGGTAGCTTCAGCTGATGGATGAGAATACAGGTGCAGACGGGTTAAGTCGCCTTTTGAGGGTTACCGGGTTAGTGGGAGGAAAAGCCAGAACTCGGACCCACACAGTCTGGCTGCAGAGTCTTACGCTTTTAACATTTATGCTATCTCTCTGTAAAGATCCTTATTTTTTCTCTGCCAGGGAAGCCTGGAATTGCTCATCGAGACTTAAAGTCAAAGAACATCCTGGTGAAGAAGAATGGCATGTGCGCCATTGCAGACCTGGGCCTGGCTGTCCGCCATGACGCGGTCACGGACACCATCGACATCGCCCCAAATCAGAGGGTGGGGACCAAACGGTAGGAAGGCCCCAGGCCTCTGCCTTTGCCCTACCCTTGTACCGAGGGGCACATGAGTGCCCTTTCCCATCTGCAGAGGAGAAAGAGGCGTAGAGGAGGTGTGGCCTTTGCGCTCCAACAGCCAAAAGCTGAATTGAAGCCCCACTCCGCACCCTGGAAAGCTGTGCTGGTTGCATCTGACAGATACGCGGGCCATGAGCATGGCTCTAGAGAACTATAGACGCGTAGCTGTTCTTGGTACTGGGCAGGGGCAGGCAGCAGAGAAGGAGAATCTGGAGAACGATTTGGAAGGGGGGGCGGGCCACAGGCTTCGCTGGGACTAGGAGGGGGCATGTGAAGTCCCAAGGGGTACTTGCGCGGAGACCTGAGGAGGCAGGGGTATGTCTTGCTTGGGGGTCAGACAGCAGGTTTGCCGAGCTCGAGCAGAGGTGATCTAGGGTGGAGATGGGGGCACCTTTAGGATTATGGGCCTGCCTCCCACTTCATACAGAGAAGTGAAGTAAGAAGGAAGGAATTCTGATTGTAGATTGACTTCATGAGTTGGTGATGGGACAGAAGAGGAGGTCTGTTTATCTGCCAGATTTCAGTGGATTTCACTCAAGTGTGCTGCCGCTTTCCCCCTTCCTTTTGACCTGAATGAGTGCAGCTACCTAGGCCCCAAAGTGTCAGACCTGAGGTGACCCCTGATTGGCCTTCCTGTGGGAGGAGGCTGGGGGCTGAGGAGAGTGGCTCGAGTGGTACTGATCAACTGAGGAAGACTTCAGTGATTGTCTAGAATTAATTTCATTTTTATCTGTAATTAGCTAAGTTAACAGAAGAAGTTCAGGATGAAATTTAAATTCTGCCCATCACTGCGGCTACGTTAAGTCCAAGACCCCGGCCGCAGCCAGATATTACGGATTGTTACTGCCCTGGGGTCCACAGTACAGACACTTCTGCCAAGACATGAGAACATGCTTCAAATACATCTCGATGGTTAAAAGATAGAAGTACAAATACGAGCAGCCTGGTGTCACCCAGCCTCTGCCGAAGCGTTTAGATTCGAATCCAGAACATGGGAGTCTGCAATTGAGAGCACTGATCGCTTCCTTCCTCCCCAAGAGGCATTCTTGGGGTGATGCCATTCCACATTCAGAGGCCCCTGAATCACTACTGGGATTTGAACAAAGAAAGCATCCTTTTCTCCGCGTGATCCTGTTCCCTTTGCTGTTGCAGATACATGGCCCCCGAAGTGCTCGACGAAACCATTAACATGAAGCACTTCGACTCCTTCAAATGTGCGGATATCTATGCCCTCGGGCTTGTGTATTGGGAGATTGCTCGAAGATGTAACTCCGGAGGTACCTTTCTTTTTGGCCTTCTCCTGCTCCTGCCTCCCGGTCCAGGTTGCCGGGTCACCCGAGGGTACTCACCTGAGGCTGCCGGTCTTTCTTTGCCTCCTTTCCTTTTACAGCCTGTTGGGTGTCTAGTGCCAGAGTCCATCACACTTAGGGTCCTCATCAGAGATGAGGGGATCTTGGAGATGGTTGTACTAAAGGTGTGTTGACTCTATCGAGTAGTGCTTTTTTAAAAAAAATTTATTTTTGAAATTATTTTTATTTATTTGAGAGAGAGCGCGTGCGCGTGCGCTCATAGTTGGGGGAGTGCAGAGGGAGAGGGGGAGAGAGACTCTCAAGCAGGCTCCACACCCAGCATGGGGCCCGACTTGGGACGCAGTCCCCGGACCCCGAGATCATGACCTGAGCCGAAATTAAGAGTTGAACGCTTAACCGACTGCACCATCCAAGTGCCCCTGTTGAATAGTGTTTTACAATGTGGTCACCATTCTGGAAGCTTGTTTGGCTTGTTTTTTTTTTTTTTTTTTTTCAACACGTTGTCCTTCTTGATCTTTGGAGGTTGGGAAAGCCCTGGGCAGAAGGAACAGCACAGGACTAAAGCAGGGGCTCGCCTTTACATGAGAGGAGGTCTGTTCTGACACCAGCTCTCAGGCCACACTGCTGGGGTTTCAGTGATAAAATCGTGTTAATTTCTGAATTTGGAACAGAAAGTCTATTAATACAGAATTCTCTCAAAAGGAGTGTTTTTGTTCTGTAATTTTTTCTTACACCGTTAGCATTTGCACCTGCTCACGCATGTCAGAGTCCAGTAGAAGGTAGTATCAGATGTAGCAGGGGACGTTTTGGATCATTGGCTTAGTACGTCGGTATGACACAATGACTTCTGAGTTTTCTGCCATGTGAACAAGTTCCAGAACCGCTAGAACCTTTCCCTCAGCCGTTTATCTCTGATGTAAAAGATTCCAGGTCAATGGAAATGAAACAAATTAAAATTAAATGAACTTAAAAGAGCCAGTAGGTCTTCCAGCAGAATGCTCTTCTGTTTTACTGCCCTTTTCCATCTCTCATATGTTTGGGAACATGCACGTGATGGAGCAGGCACCCAGGTATTATTCATGGAATTGCACATCTAACTTTTTTTTTTTTTTTTTTTTTACGTAAACTACCCCTCAGTGTGGGGCTTGAACTCATGATCCTGAGATCAAGAGTCATGTTGCTCTATTGACTGAGCCAGCCAGGAGCCCCTAAAAATTTTGATCATTGTATACAGATAAAACAGATTAAGAAAAATCTGGTCACACAGGTCTTAAACTGTGAATAAGTTAGTTTTTTCTTTCTCACACCATCCAGAAGTTGGGGCTAAGTATTCTAATAATACTAATATTTATTCACCACTCGCTATGCATGAACTCATTTAATCTGTACTGCAAAACCTAAGAGGTGGGTACTATTATTTTCATAATTTTGCAGATGAGAATGTGTCACAGTGAAATTAGGTTAATTTGTCCAAGGTCACACAGCTGATCAGCTAGGATTCAAACACTGGCAGACTGAGGCCAGAGCGTAGGTTCTCAGCTACCCCTTAGATGATTACCAAGTCAGACCCTATTTATAAATCTGCCCCATTAGCTCAGAACAGTCAAACTTTTCCTAGAAAAAGGCATGGGAAAGTTACATTGGATTTTTTAAATTAGCTTTTTATTGTGGAAGGTATTTCAGTTTGTAGCTTCTAAAAGGTAAGGACTTAAAAACTAGAACTGTTATCACCCTTAAAAAGTGAATAGTAATACCGTTTAACGTCAGTCTGGGTTGAGATTGCCGCAGTTGTCTCCAGATTTTTTTTTAACGGTTCAAATTAGGGTTCAAATAATGTCCATTGACTGCAATTGATTAACACACATCGTAAGTCTCTTATAATCTCCGGGTTCCCCCTCCACTTTTTTTTATTCTGCAGCTGATTTCATTGGAGGATCCAGGTCCGTTGCCCTGTAGTTACCCTGTCTCGATTTTGCCAGTTACCTTTTCGTGGCACTCACCTGTTCTACTCTTCCTGTGGATTTCCTGTGATAGCTACATGTAACACCCGGCATCTCACACACACACCCCACATACATAATTGTTCCCCCAAAGTTGCTCTGTTACCGGGCATATAATGCTGGTTATCTCTCTTTTTCTGTGGTTTTGTGATGTTAACAGCCATCAGTGGTCATTGTCCAAATCCAAATTCATTAACGGGGGAAAAATGCCAATAATCTGATACTGTCAGTCCTCAAATATTAGCTAGATTTCTTTTTTTTTCTTTTAACTTTTTTAAATTTCAACAATTTTTTTTTTAAGTAAACTCTGTTCCACATACGGAGCTCAAATTCCTGACTGTAAGCCAGCCAGGCACCCCTAGATCTCTTCTTTAAAGAGAAACTTCCCCTAATTGTTTGGTTACCAAGATACGTAATTTGAATAGGGAAGGCAGGAAAAATACTTGCTTGTTTCCATTTATTTAGCATTTTTCAAAACAGTGAGTTTGTTCCCTCTCACCCTACAGAGGTGACTGAGGTTTTTGGCATCCTTCTTTTTTTAGTATATGAACTGGTGGCTGTAAAGTATTTGCTTTCATTGCAGTGATTAATTAGTCTTACTTTCGCTTAAATGTTCTCCTCTTTGGCCACTTGGGAGCTTTCTAAGTCGATGCCTTTGGTATGACCTTAGCGTCTTTGATAGTCTGCTGGCTTTGGTATGAAAAAGATGTTCCTGGCTAATCTCGTGTGTCTCTTCTCCCATTCCTGGAACCCACCCATCTCTCCAAGGAGCCCCAGCTCCTCTTAGCGGGAAGTGGTATTTACAGATCACAGTGTGAGTGTTGTCATAGGTCTCTGAGTACTGCCCTCCTCCTGTTGATAACTCAGGTGGATATTTTCTTTTCTCCCAGGAGTCCATGAAGAATACCAGCTGCCATATTATGACTTAGTGCCCTCTGACCCTTCCATTGAAGAGATGCGAAAGGTCGTATGTGACCAGAAGCTACGTCCCAACATCCCCAACTGGTGGCAGAGTTATGAGGTAGGAAGCTTCCCTGCCTCCTGTGGCTTTTCCATCTGCCTGATTTTTCTACTTTAGAAAAAGGGTTTCCTAATTAAAAAAAAACAAAAAAGGGGAGAAAAGGGTTTCCCAACAAGGAGGCCGTGCCCAGAGGTGACCCCCGAGTGTGTCAGTCATACGCTACCACGTGCTGTTGTGTACTAAGCCCTGTGGGGCCGTGGGGCCTTGTCCGGGGCTCTGTAGGGGCCCCTTGCAAATGGACAGCCTGGTAGAAGAAAAATCTGTGTTTTGGGGACCAAGCCAAGAGAGGTAGTCTAGTCAACAAGAGACAGAAAAATGGAGCGGAAACTGTTAGACCTGTCTAACTAGAAAATGGCTCTGGAACCCCAGGGCTGTGCTGAGCTCTGTTTAAGAGTCGAGAAGAAACATCCATGAAAGAAGCCCAGCCTGGGTGTTGAAAAGCAGCAGGACAGTACTTAGCGAGAGGACATGTCTGTGAGGGAGGTGGCCTTTCTAAAAACTCAGAAGAGGGGAGGGTGTGAAGGCTTGGAATTTGGGAGAGGTGGCAGCTGAGGTGGGGTGGGGACAGCATTTGGAGGGGGGGAATTAAAATAAGGGCAAATTTATGATACACGTTTCCTAATAAGCATGGCATTCTGGGGTCTTCGAGTCTTGGGGGGGGCAGGGCTGGCCGAGCCAACTCCACGTGGGCCTCTTTGGCCCTGCTTTTAGGGACTAGAACCACTAGAGGGCATTTGTGCATTTAAGAACCGAATCTCTTAGTTCACGGTTGAGGTGACGTCTCCCTGTTGCGTAATAGAGCGGCATTTTCCAAAATGTTCCTCGGAGCCCTTGGGTCGGGGCTTCCGAGGACGAGGGTGAGGCTGAAAGAGCTGGTCTTCGGTTGCCCCCAGCCCACACGCCCTTCAGTCAGTTTTTGAAATTTTGAAAACCACTGGCCTAGGGTAGCAACTGGGGACTTCTGTGGCCCCCCGTAACCAGTGGGGGTCCGTAGGCGACCTTCCAAATCCATCTCTTGGCCTGACCACGGTGGCCGCCTGTGTAGTCCAGGCAACAGCAGCGTAGCTTTCTGCCTCTGACAGGATTGCTTTCAGGGGCCCCTTTCCTGCTGCTTCTCAGCCCCGGTCTGTGTCTGCCCGTGAGCCGTGGGGTCTCGCTGTGCGCCCGCCCGCGCTGAGCTGCGTCCCCGTTGTGCCCGGTTCTTGTGTGACTTTAACAACACAGAGGACAGAATCCTACAGATGGATTCTCCAACCTGACAGAAGTGATTTTCGAAGTCCTGGCTATTTCGGGTACCCCACGCAGGGCACCCCGGTGATGGGCCGGCTGAGAGCACTTGCGGGGCAGGCCTCCCCTCTCCAGGCACAGTGTTCTCCTGGCCCCCCGACGAAGGGAGGGCCGGGGGAGAGGGAGGCTCCGAGCAGGTGGTCGGGAAGGCCTCCCGGGGCGAGGGTGGGACTGACGCCAGTCTGGGTCTCCCCGCGCAGGCGCTACGGGTGATGGGGAAGATGATGCGAGAGTGTTGGTACGCCAACGGCGCGGCCCGCCTGACCGCTCTGCGCATTAAGAAGACCCTCTCACAGCTCAGCGTGCAGGAAGATGTGAAGATCTAAGCCTCTCCCTCCCCTGCACGCAGCCCTGGGCAGCGGGAACTACACAGAGCTGCCGTGTTGAGCGTACGATGGAGGCCTACCTCTCGTTTCTGCCCAGCCCTCTGTGGCCAGGAGCCCTGGCCCGAAAGAGGGACCGAGCCCGGGAGACTCCCTCACTCCCATGTTGGGTTTGAGACACAGACACCTTTTATATTTACCTCCTAACGGCATGGAGACTCTGAGAGCGAACGGTGCGGAGAACTCGATGCCACAACTCGAACTGGTGTGGTGGGAGGTCCCGCAAAACCCGGTGCATCTGGAGGGCGGCCGGGAGCGGTGACGGGCGGCCTGGGAGGACCCAGGAGACGCCGAGCGTCGCCAGTGCCCAGCGCCCAGCAGCACTGAGGGTTTTCCTCCAGGGACCAGCCCCAGCGCTCCGAGGTGGTCCAGAGACGCCGCAAGTACAGCCCCTCTCACAGGCAGCTCTGGGCCCCGGGCTCCCCTCCTCCCTCCCGCGGACATCCGGGGGGACCTGTCTGTCCAGCCGTGTGTGTGCATGTGCCGAGGTGCGTCCCCTCTTGTGCCTGGTCCGTGCCACGCCCTTACACGTGTGTGCGTATGTGTGTGTCTGTGGGTGCGCACTTACCTGCTTGAGCTTTCTGCATGTGCAGGTCGGGGGCGTGGCCGTCACGCCGGCTCTGCGTGCTGGTGCCTCTGTTCCGTAGTGAGCAGCGTCCGGTTTCCCTGGTGCCCCTCCCAGAGGTCTCGCTCCCGGCCCCTCCCCCCCGGAACCCCCATGCCACAGTGGGGCTCCCTGCCCAGCAGGCTGCTCCGCCCGCCCCTGTGTCAACACCTCCATTTCAGACTGTGGAACCAAAGCTGGCCCAGTTGTCCATGTCAAGCGAGGCTTTGGGGTCCAAATGTGAGGCGGGGGTGGGCGGGGAAAGAATCTTGGCAGAAGTCTCGGGCGTTGCGGTCAGTGGCAGCCGTGGGAAATGAGCCAGCCCAAGGGCATCGTCCTCAGTGGCATCAAGGAAGGGCCAAGGGATTTGAAGCCCAGATCCTGGGACTCAGATTGGAATGTCACATCTGTCTTTCATATCCCAGATTCTGGAAACAGCAGTGTATATTTTTGGTGGTGATGGGTTTAGGGTGGGGAGGGAGAGGGGGGCAAAGAGTAGGGAGGGAGTCGGGGGTGGGAGGGGAGGCATCTGCATGGGTCTTTTACTGGATTATCTGATCACGGTGGAGGGAAGATGTGAGACTTGCACCCACTTCAGGGGCCCTATAAAGGGGAACAGCCCGAGCCAGATCTGTTCTTTTAACCTGAGTATAGTATTTAATGACGTCTAGAAGCACGGTTGTGGGTGGTGGTTTGCTCAGCGTATCTTAGGTGTATAATCACTTTGAAGCCATAACTTTTAAACTGGAGTGGTTTGGTTTCCTCCCTTCCTTCCTTCCTTCCTTCCTTCCTTCCTCTCCCTCCTTTTCTTCCTCCCTTTCTTTCCCTCTTTTTCTTTTCTTTCTTTTTTCTTTTCTTTTTTCTTTTCTTTCTTTCTTCTTTTATTGGAAGGGTCTGAATTTTAACTTTTTTTTAATGTTAAGTTTTTATAAAAGGAAAACCATCTCTATGTGATGATTACCTCTCAGTCTCTTTGTTTTTAAAGAAATTCCTACAAAACAACCACAAAAAAAAAAACAAAAAAAAACAAAAAAAAACAAAGCTCCAGTCAAACGCACAGAGCTCGGCCACACTGGAAATATTTGTCCTCGCACCTGAGCCTGTTCCCACTGAGCAGCGAGAGCGCCTCCCTCTTTGCCCTGGAGGTTAGTCTCTCTTGCACTGTGCCCCCCCCCCCAGCCCCCAGTTCTGTGAGTGGTTTTTGCATCAGGGCCCGAGCCTTTTGTGCATCGTTCAGGCGGTCGCACCTTTTCCTCCAGGCCCTTCTCCGGCCGATGTTTGCTGAGTGCCGGTGGTGCGCCGGGCACTTGCAGTGCCTACGTGAGCAAGACAGGCCTGTGTCCCCCTCTTGGAGCACTGAGGAGGGGCTGATTCAAGTTAGTGGGTGCCTGTTTCAAGACCAGATGTTTGTGTAGTTGGTTCTGAGAGCCTTTTGAGCCTGGAATGACGGCTCTTAGAGAAGACCACCGAGGAGCAGGATGCCTCCCCACCCCAAAGAGCCCGGCGGTGGGCAGCGAGACCCTCAATCACTGCATTCGTCCTGAGCCCCCTCCTGCCCCCAGGGGAGGCAGATGATGGATGCAGCCTGAGAGCCTGCCCGCCTCCAGCCCAGTGATTCTCTGCCAAAGCTTGTGGAGGAGGGGCAAGCCTCTCCTGCTCACATGGTCTGCCACACGCTCCTGGTCTTCCTATTTATTGTCCCGTGTGTTGCTTCTTTCCTTGCATTAAAGGAGATCTTCGCCTCACCCTTTGGGCCAATTTACTGGCTACTGACTCATTTCCCTTGAATACCAATTGTGTCATTAGGGGGACCTTCTTTCCCCACCCCTGCTGATCCCTCCTGCCCTCCCCTGCCTGTCTGCCCCGCAGCAGAACCTGGCAGGGTAGAGGCGGTGATGGACTAGACTCCTGTGCCCCAGTCACAACCAGCCTCTGGGATCTGCCAACACTCCTCGACCCAGGGACTCCCGAGCCGCTAGCCTGGTCCCCCGGGGCCCCTTCTGGCCTCACCACACCTTGGGGAAGACTGAGCAGTTTTTTGGGAAGCTCCCACCCCCATCCCCACCGCTCTTAACACCAAGAGTTAGGAGTTGGAGAGCTGGGGAGAAACTAAAGCCTAAAGCCGTGGTTTTTGGCCCCTGGGGCTAACCCTGATCCATAGGGCTACCTGCACCTCTGGATTCTGGATTCACAGACCAAGTCCAAGCCCGTTCTTACGTCGCCATCAAGGCCCCCGAACGGCATTCTCGGTACTTCTGTTTGTTTTTGTACATTTTATTAGAAAGGACTGTAAAATAGCCACTTAGACACTTTACCTCTTCAGTATGCAAATGTAAATAAGTTGTAATATAGGAAATCTTTTGTTTTAATATAAGAATGAGCCTGTCCAATTTCTGCTGTACATTATTAAAGTTTTATTCACAGAGCTTCTCTGGTGCCCGCTGTCTTACGTGTGTGTAGACTTGACTGCCCAGCTCTTGCCGGGGGCGAGGGGAGGGGGGCAGGTGTTCCTGGGCGGTGTTGCTATCCTCCCGCTTGCTGGGAATGATGCCTGCACCGGTCACAGCTGGTCATGTCGTCATCGGAAGAGGAGCTGGTCTGAACACAGGGGTCTTCCCTCCCTGACACACAAGGGGCGGCCTGGCCTGGCCTGTGTGAGGGAGCAGAGGGCAAACCATACGTCTTTTCTTCGGCTTTGTATCCGCTTTTGCCCGTTAGCCTTTTCCTCGGTACAAAAGAGGGTCCTGATTCTGGTGCGTCACCAGGCGCCTCGTCCTGAAGGCAGCCGGAGAGCTCTGCTGGGTTTGTGCTCGCCCCCTTGTCAGTGAGAGAATAGATGGGAATTGGGGGCACGCAGGTGACTCTGAGATGGGACTCTTCTGCGGCTGCTTGGCTTCTCAGTGTGTGGGTGGCGGTGAATGCCTTCCTCTAGGCCACGGGAACCCAGATAGCCGGACCTCAGGTCTCGGAAGCTCAGGCGTAGCCGGGACCCTGGAGGTCGCCTAGTCCCATCGGTGTCAGGCACTGGGCTCCCCTACAGCCCCCCTGCCACGCCCTGGGAGGCCCCCGCCTTCGCCCGCAGGGCTGTCTGCTCAGTAGCAAGCCCCTCCTTGCGTGGAGCCAGGCAGCCTCGGGGGGGGGGGGGGGGACTTCTCCGCAGGGGGCTGAGAGCAGTTACTGTGTCTTCCCTGGGAGGTCCCTTCGGTCACCATCAGTTAGCGTCATTGAGTAACGTTGACACTCTGCCAGGCAGCGCGGCAGACTCGCTCTGTGCGTAACCAGGGCTCTGATCCTCAAACAGCACACGAGGTGGGCGTCAATCAGTTGTCCTTGCAGCTCACGGGGTGGAGAAGACCTTGGGTCCAGGGTGTCTCACCACAGACTGTGGCCCCTTCATGTGTGCGCTGTCCTGCCCGCGCGGGTCCGCCGCCGTGCCAGCCGTGCTGCGCTGAGCCTCGCCGGAGCCCGCGGCCAGAGGGACACAGCATCCCATCCAGGTGTTAACCGGCACGTAGACTGCAACACGAGTCACACTGCGCCGGACTCCTGCGGGTCACGTCCGACGACCCCAGGACTGCCATCTCATCTCATGGGCTGAGGGAAGCCCCAGCCGCCTTCTCCTTCGTCCCGTCCACGGGAAGGTGGTCTCTGGAACTCAGTGTAGGACCGTACGTGTTTGCCCTGTTCAGTTTTACCAGACGATATGCTCGTGGCTCCAACCTGTCAGTATTTAAAAATTCTGATCGTTGGGGCGCCTGGCTGGTTCAGTCGGTAGAGCGTGCGACTCTTATCTCCGGGTTGAGCGCAAACCCCACGTTGGGTGTAGAGACTTAAAATCTCAAAAATGAAAATCCTGATTGTTATCCAGGGTTTTCCATTGTTCTCTCATCTGAGACTCTTGGGCTGGAGAAAATCAAGAAACTCACCTCTAGAAGCTGGCTTTAAGTTTGGCACATATCCCAGTAACCTGGATTAGCTGCTAACTACATTGTCCTTGTGCCCTCGCCATAATTCATTTGTGGACAGAGATAACAGCGGAAGTCCAAATATCATTCTGAAATGGCAAGGTATTATTGTGGCTGTTGTACCTGTTTGTTGAAAGAAAGGTGTAGTGGCTTGTAGGGAATCTCTACCCCATTGAAAAGCCATCCTGAGAAGAATCAGTCATCTTGCCAGGCATGGACCTAAAATTCCCTAGGCTATGGATTGCAGCTTCGTTACCATTCTGAAAATCAGAATGGCAACTGTCGTGGTACCCCTTTGTGTGCCCTTGAAGGTTACTAACCAAGTTTCATCTTTGTAAGGCCCGTGACACAGGAGACCTGAATTCTTTTGAATAGTGTATCACTTATTTCACACATTGTAGATTTTTGTCCCCACCAGGTCCTGTCTTCTGATCTTTACAGTCTGGAGAACATGCTTGCGAAATCCAACCAAAACAAAATTGAAAGTAAAGTAGTAGAGTTCAAGAGACAGGGACATACGAGGGATGCATAAGGGAGGTGGCGGGACGGGGAGAAGGCTTTGGATCTAGCCAGGAATGGTGTGCTAGCGTTCTCCAGAGAAACCGAACCAATGGATGGATGGATGGATGGATGGATGGATGGATGGATGGATGGATGGGTGGATGGATGGATGGATGGTTGGATGGATGGATGGGTGGATGAATATTTTAAGGAAATGACTCATGACCATGGAGGCTGGCAGGTTTGAAATCAGGCCGGCAGGTTGAGATCCAGAGAAAAGTTGATGTTGCAGTCTTGGATCCGAAGGCATTCTGGAGGCAGAATTCCTTCTTCCTCGGGACTGCAGTTTGTGAAGGCCTTCAACTGATTGGATGAGGCCCATCCACGTAATGGAGGGTAATCTGCTTTATTCAAATTCTGATTTAAATGTTAATCACATCCGAAACATACCTTCACAGCAACATCTGGACGGGTTCAACCAGACAACTGGCATCACACCCTGGAAGCCGTTAAGCATCCCGTGGTCAGGATGGGATTGAAGGACTATGGCAGAGAGCCTTGGGTCCATCTGGGATTGCTCCTGGGAGCCATGGATGGGGGCTCGTGGGGTAGGAAGGTTTAAGGAACAATCGGATAGACTAGGCTTTCTAATTTGTTGAGCAACCTTAACACGTAATGCAGAGAGGAAGACAAGCAGTCGATGGTCCTTGCCCTTCAAGGCAGAGAGAGGGTTTGTACAGAAAGAACAATAAGGCAGATTCTGGCAAGTCCCATTACGAACCATATGTAACATGTCATGGAAGCACAGACGGGGTGCCTAGTCCCTGCCCTGCGCGGGCTCCCTGACGGGTGGCCTGGACTAGCAGACATAACCACAATGGAGCGAGGTGCGTGCTCGGATACGGGTTGATCAGAATGTTCCAGGAGCCCAGGACAGACGGCAAACTGGGATCAAGAGAGGTGACATCTCTATTTTGTTGTAGGCATTGGCCTGCTGACTGAGGAGAGGGTTTTAGTCAGAGCGAGTCACCGTTCAAGACGCACAGATGTCCTCAGCTGTGGCTAGAGCAAGGGAGCCAGAGCGGCAGCGAGGGAGTCTTCAGGGGCTGTCCCATGCCGAGACAAAAAAGACTTCATCCTGGGGGCCACCAGTGCCATCACTTGTGACAGCTCTCTCAGACTGTGCAAGTCTGGGCTCGGTCTCCAAACGCGTCTCAGTAGCGTGTGTCTGTGGAGTCGCCTGTAAGTCAAAACCTCTCTGAGGTCCCCGCTTCCCGGTGGAGGGAATAGGCTATGGACAGCGGACAGCGTTCAGCAGGGGATGAGGTAATCGTGCTCGTGTCCGGAAGATCACCGCTGTGACGGTGATAGATGGGAACAGCTGGAGGGATGGGAGAGATGCCAGGTAGAAGGCACAGGCTTGGGGCATAACCCAAAGCAGAGAGAGAGGGAAAGAGGGGAGCCGACTTTGGAGTCAGGTGGGGGGAAAGCCAGTTCGGAGTAGGCGGGGGGAAAGCTGGGTGCATCACCCCGTCACCGTCGCCTGGGAGAGGGAAGCGGGGACCAGAGGAGCTGTTTGTGCCAGGAGGGAGGAGGGCTGGGGTGTCCGAGGCCCTCAGAACTGCCCTTTTCTGCCCTCTCTACATGTTCCGAAATGAGGCAGGTAGAGTAAAAGCTGGGCCGTTAACCTAACTCCCTTCTTCGGTCATTCTCACCTGTTGAAGTCGGAGACCCCTTGCCACCCCCACCCAAGAGGCAAGGTGGTCCCAGGCCTCTGGCCAGACGAGACCCAGAGGCCACCCATATCCAATGCAAATCAGCTGCCATATCTGCTTTGCCCTTACTGCCAGACCCCCCAGAATCGGCTCTTCGGGCTGGGCTGGATCCTCCCGGCTGCTGGGCTCCCCTGGGCCCTGGCACCACACACAGACATGATCCAGTGGAAACTGTTGGGCAATAGGGGCCATTAAGAAAAACAACCGCTCCCTGCCCAGTCAGCTGCCCACCGGCTGTCTCTGCCTCCCTCGGTGTCATGCAGCCAGGGGCCCAGGCCCTCAATCCCGACCAGAGCACCAGCTGAGTCCCAGGCCCTCTCTCTCTGCCGCCTCCCCGGCTCAGAAGCAGCGGCGGTACCCGGAGAAGAGTCTCGGTGACCTCTTCTGCATCCTCCCAGTTCTGGGACCAAATGACGATGCCGGAGCGGACATTGAGTTAGACTCCAGAGTGGCCTGCGTGACTGGAGCTCCTGCCCCAAGTGCCCCTGACCTCCTGACAGTACCCTAGAGCCCGGCGGTGAGGACAAGATTCAGCTCTCCCTACTTCCTCCACTGGGGACTGGGGACTGTTCGGTATGCAGGCAGGGGCTTGTCCCAAAAGAGAAGGGGTCTTCCTCGGTCTCCTCCTGCCACAGACAGCAAGCCCTATCCTGAGAGCGAAGAGCCCGGGCAGCTGGAGGGAAAGTAAGCGAAGCTGGGAGCTCATTGGAAAAGACAGACTGGCTCAGGGGTAAGATACAGATTGAGTGCAGATGTCTAAGGAGCCACAGCCTGGGGCTTTTGCAAGGAGGCCTCCCGGAGGGAGGTGTCCTCGCACGCAGTTGCAGGCAGCAGGCGACATGCTCCCCCCCCATCCGCCCCACCACCCCCGAGCTTTAAGGAGCTGCGGAAGATAGGATGGGGAGAACAGATGCTAGACAAGAGACTCAGGCTTAGGAGGAAGTCGAGGAGGGTGGGAGAAGCCAAAGCTTCAGGGGCCCCGCGGATCTGGCATGTGGAGGTTAGGCCCAGAGGAGGCCCACCAGCTGTCTGCCCTCTGTTTGTTGAATCTCACCTGCGGCACCGCAGCCCTGGGGGAGATCAAAATCATAGCTTCTGAACTGTGACAGCGGCGAGACTCCAGAGCTCGGTGACCAAAGTGCAGCGTGGCATCTCAGTGGGACACAGACCCTCTCGCGCGGGAGAGGAGATGTGGGAGATCCGTAAGCCCTGCTCAGATTCCAGGTGGAGTCTGGCACGACCCAGACAGCCCTTCACACTGGTTTGAAGATTTTCCAGCAAGAGACACGTGGCCACCAGAGGGCATCACTGCCCCATAGTGTGGCGTCCTGGGCTCCCCATTCCCCTCCCAGGAGAAACGGATGAGATTGGGAGCAGGAAGCAGGCACAGATCTCAGCTCTCAGGGGAGCAGCCAGCCGCTGAATTAAATAGTCCCTGGAGTCAGGAGACCTTGGATCTAGTGGGTTCTGGTGCCTGTCCTGCCACCATCTTTCCTCCCTGGCCTCAGTTTACCTCCTCCCTTCAATGAGTGCTTGGACCGCATTGTATCATCACTGAGCCACGAGGCCCTTCCTTTCCAGCTCTCCAATTCCAGGGTTTGAGGAAGTCGTGCAATGAGCCTCACAGAAATTGCATCTCCTGGGCCCATCCTTACTCTGGGGTTCTCTGGAGCTCTGCCTGGAGGAGGGGGAAACTTGTGTGAACTTCACTTGTCTGGTGCTTCGCCCTCACTTGGAGGCAGAAAGGCAGACTGACCTGCAGACTGCCTCCATGTCAGCCTGAAGGAGGAATGTCTTAACAGGGCTTGAGACACAGGTGCTGTGACGCCCGGAGCGTCCACTTCTCTAGCTTTCAGACAGGGCGGTGTCTGTCGGGTCGCCCTCTGTGAGAGCTGGGGTGGTGATCCTTCCCACATGGGTGCCCTTTTGCTGGTGCCCTTTTGCTGGTCCCATCAGGGACAGCCACAGGAGTGAAGAGAATAGAAACCATCGCCTCTTGCGTCCCCATCCCCCACCCCACCCCCACCCGCACCGCAGATGCCGTCTGTCAGGAGCAGGCAGCAGACGGTCCAGGGGTCCATCTGTGCTCATGCTTCACAATACAGTCCCATGTTTCCCCACCAACACCCCCTCGGCCCCTCAGCTGATGGCCACTTGGTGGTGCCAAGGGGGAGGTGGGAGGAGGGAGAGGAAGGCACTAGGGAGCTAGCTCTTGGCTCCCAGCAGTCCCCAATCCACCCTCTGCCACCCCCCCCCCAACAAGCATCCTGCCATCTGGACTTGTACTAATTACTGAAGGGTGGCAAAGCACCCCTCCCACCCACACCTCCTGCAGGGGCTGGGGCCCCAGGGGCCTGGAGCTGGGGCAGAGACACAAGTCAAGGAGACACAGAAGCACAGAGATGGAGAGAGACCCGTGGCCTGAGACAGACGACAGGAGACAGAAAGCCTTTCCTGGCCTCTCCAGGTAGATATGGCCACTTGGCTCTCCGTACTCCTCACGCCGGCCGTCAGACACAGCACGTGAACGCGTAACCAGAGCCTCTGTAACCCCAGTGCCCGGCCGGTACCTGGCCCAGAGCAGGGCTGAAATGTAGGGTGAGTGGGGAACTGAGGCAGACAGCATCACATAGCGTTAAGATGGCAGGCTCTGGAACCAGGCTGCCTGGGTTCGAGTCTCGGTTCTGCCACTCAGTGGCCTAGAGCGAGTTACTCAACCTCTCTGGGCCTCGGTTTCCTCATCTGTGAGGTACCGAGTGAGTTAACATGTATGTAACACAGCACATGCCAGTGCGGACGGCCCATGGTAACCGCTCAGTACCTGTCAGCTGTAAAGGCAGAACACAGATCTGGGAAGACTGGAGGAGAAGGGGACAGATGGGGACAGTACCTCCCCAGCCTCTGTTTAGTGGCCAATGGTGGGATGCGGAGGCCCCAGCTGGTGGTGCTGACGCCCTGTGGTGGCTAGCTGCTCTTTAGACGCCAAGACTGGCCTTCCACTTCCTCCTCTCACTTCTTATTTGGGCACCTCTGACGACAGAGACTTCAGCTGGGCCATCCCAGTCTCTCCCACTGCCTGGCAGCCACGGTAACACAGGCGGGGCGGGGGGAGGGTGGGAATGGGGGGGATGGTCCCAAAGACGGGGTCAGAATGGTGGAGCACACCCCCCTGCCCTGAGCACCCCCTCAGCTCAACCACATTCCCCTCCCCATGAGTCAACACAGAGTTAAGATCTAAATTTCTGCTGCGGAAAGGGGTGTCTGAGCTCCAACATCAGGAGCTGGCGAAAGGGACTCCTGACTTTCTGAGGGGACAGGCCAGAATTACACCCTCACCCACGGCTGCTGGGTTTCCACTGCTTCCTTTCCCCTTGCCTCGGAAGGCGGGGGAGCCTCTCTCACCTCTTCTGGGGCAGCTGTGCAAAGGGGAAATCCTCGGCCCTCACTCCCTGGAGGCTTCTGCAGTTTCAGGGGTATCTCTAACCTCCTTTGGGACCTCACCGCCCCCTTGTGCATACCCCTGCCCCTGCACTGCGCTGGCGCCACTCTCCTCTTGACTAAACTCTACTGCAGCCCCCCTGGATCTTCTAGAATCTTCCCCTGAGCGTCCAAACCTCCTGACAACGACCCCTTTCTGTACCCCCACCACCAGATTCTCCATTAATCTCCAAAGCCAAAGCCATCCATCTCTAAATTTTCTTATCTCGTGCATAACCCCCTCACACACACACACACACACACACACACACATACACACACACACACAAACCGCTTCAGGTATCCGGGAGACCCCCGGCCCCACCCGAGGATGTCCTGCTCCCCTCCTCCGCGGCTAGGTTTTCCCTAGTGAGTGCTCAAGTCCCCAGACTTTCCCCAACCTGGCGGGGCGTCGGACGCTGTGGGCGGGGCTCCCGGGCAGCGGCCCCCCGGGGGGCGGGGCCTGCCGCTCTAGGGGCGAGGCCACCCGAGGCCGCTCCCAGCCCGCCCCCCAGCCCGCCCCCCAGCCCGCCCAGCTCGCGGATCCTATAAAGGGAAGAGCCCCGCGGCCCGCTGGGCTGGCATCCCCGAGCCGCTGGCAGCCCCGCCGCGCGGAGCGAGCGCCTCCTCCGAGGGTCGCCGGGCGCCGGAGCCATGACCCTCCGCCGACTCAGGAAGCTGCAGCAGAAAGAGGAGGCGGCGGCCGCCCCGGACCCCGCCGCTCGGGCTCCCGACTCGGAAGTCGCTCCCCCTACTCCAGCCCCGACCCCGGCCTCGGGCCCCCGTGCTGCAGCCGCCAGCTCTGGGGCCCCCGGAGACGAGCTGTACGCGGCGCTGGAGGACTATCACCCGGCCGAGCTGTATCGCGCGCTCGCCGTGTCCGGGGGCACTCTGCCCCGCCGAAAGGTGCGTCTCCACCCCCCAACTCCCACGGCCCCCCCAGTGCCCGGTGCCCTCCGGTGGCCTTTCCCCGAGACCTGCTCAGCCCCGCAGCATCCCGCATCTGTGCCCGCTGACCCCACAACGTATTCCTCGGGGGCCACCGCGTCCCCCACCTAATTCCCCAGCCCGCCCTTCCCCACCCTACACGTTCAGAACCTGCTGGCCCTCGGTCAGTCTCCTCTGCCCTCTCCTCCAAAGGCGCAAGCCAACCCCGGCCGCGGCCCCCGCCTCCACGCCGCCCCCGATCTCAGCGGCTCCCCACTCCACTCCCCACGCGCCGCCGTCGCGTCTCGCTCCTCTCCTTCCCGAGCACCCCCTTCTCCGGCTCGCTCCATCTGGCCCTCAGCACCCCTGTGCCCCGCCCCCCGCGCCCAGGTGTCTCGAGGCCCCCGGGACCCCTCGCCTGGGCTTCTCCAATCGAAGCGGGGAGGCCTAGGGCTGCGGTCCCGCCGCTCGCCCGGACACGCTGAGGGTCTCAGAGCCCCGCGGGGAGAGGGAGGCGGGTGGACGAGGAAGTGTGTGCGGCGCCGCGGACTCCCGAGCGCTCACCCTTCCGAGGGGACGCCCGGATTGCTGGGCTCCGGGCCTGCCGCCTTGCCCCGCGGAGGAGGTGCGGGGCGCGAGGCCACCGCTCCCGGGACTTCGCCGGGACCGGACGCGGTGGGAGGGGTCGCAGGGCGCCCGCAGGGCAGGAAGGATGCGAGCCGCGCCCGCCCTCTGAGTCTCCCCCTCCGCGGGACTCTTCCTCTGGCCTGGGGGGACCCGAGGGCTCAGAAGTGGGGACACAGACCCAGGTTAAGGAGAGGGGGCTGGTGGCCTTTCCCCGCTCAGCACCCCCCCCCCCTTGCCTCCCCCCATACAATGAACAGCTTGTTGAGAATTTGCATTTTATGAAAATCGGGTTGAAAGACAAAGGGGTCTCTCTCTATGCTGCCCAGTCCTTCCACCCTGGCCCATTTGGGAAATGCCCCCACCCCTGAGGCCAGTCTTTGGTTCTGGAGAAAGAGGGCTCACTTCTCTTCCTAGCCTTGGGGCAGCCTGGGGGGGGGGGAGGGTTAACTAGGGCACCGACCAGGAAGGCCCTGGGCTGTTTAGGGCACTTGGGACCAGGGCTGGTCTGGCCCCCGCCTCTTCCAAGGACCAATAATTTAGGCAAGGAGAGAGACTGGTTGCTCCAGGGCCCCAAGGAGGCAGGAACCCTCAGCTCTGACATCCCCCCACCCCCGCAAAAAAAAAACTAAGAAAAGCAAACAAAAAACCCTCCCAATCTATCTCCTAAGTATAGTGAGACTTAAGGACAAGTTTGAGGTCTGGTTTTTGTTTGTTTTGTCCCAGAGAGCAACAAAATATATGGCAACATGGAGAAACCCAGGTGGAGCTGGGTGCAGCTGGCCACCTGCAGCTGTGATCCACAGTTGGTCCCTGAAACAACCTCTAGTTTGGGGGAGGAGGGTTGGCCCTACGGTCCCCTGACTTCCCATGTTCAGGCTGGGATTGCCAGCCCTCCAGACCCGGGTCTCTGACCCCAGGTCCCCCTAGTCACTGTCTGTGACTGAGAAAATAGGAGGACATGCTCAACTGGGGGGGTCTCTGGAGGACCTTGATAGGCAAGCCCAGGGTCCCCCTGCCCTTCTTTGGGGACATCTGGAAAGAGCCCCTGCGTCAGCTTTCAGAGTCTGGGGGGTCTGAGTCCTGCAGACATACACCCTGAGGGTAGAGACTATTCTATCTAGATTAATGAGTGCCCCCCCACCCGCCGCCGCCGCCTGGGCTAGCACAGTGTTTAGAGCTTCCTCTGTCTGGAACCCTGGAGGACTGTTGTGTCCCCATGTCTCAGTTATGGGGTAGAGGCTTAGGGAGAACTCTGTGGAGTGATGCTGGAGTGGCGCTCGGCAGAGTTACAGGGGCGCCAAAGCAGGTATGGAACTGGGACCAGACAGGAAGGCGACAGGAAGTGAGGTGCTGGGTCCAGGGCTGGCGCCTAGGGGAGGGACCTCTCAGAGTAGGACTCTCAGCATCCGCTTGAGGACAGTCCCCCTCTCACCTGCCCCTTCCTCTCTGTCTTCCCACCCAGGGCTCAGGATTCCACTGGAAGAATCTCGGCCAGAGTCCTGAACAGCAGCGGTGAGTCACCAGCACCCCAGCCCCTGCCCTGGTCCTCAAGGGTGAGGTGCTGGGGTGGGCGTGGAGGGCAGCACGACTCCGCTCTCAGCCCAGGCGGAGTCATTCTCCTTTCAGCAGGCTCCCCTCCCTGGGAGTGAGGGGCAGGTGGGGGTGTGGGCTGTGTTAAGGGGGTGGCAGAGGAAGGAGGTAAGGACTTTTGAGTCATCAGGTGCTCCTCATGCCACCCCCAGTCCCCGCCAGTAACCCCTCCCTGGGGAGATCTGGATCTGGGAGGTGGAGGCAGTGGAAGTCTTCGGGTCTCCCCTGAGCTCTCTGGGCCACAGCAAGCTCCCGGTGCCCAGGCCCTAGCCCGGCTGCCTCCCTCTGCTTGAGTCTGGCCGCCCCTGCCTCCAGGAGCTCAGGCCTCTGCTGCTTCCGTCCTGTGGTGGCCCTCTTCGAAAGCGTCTGCGGTGAGGGCAGAAGTAGGAGCTGACCTCAGGCCCCACGTTGCTGAGTCCCATGCAGATCGGGGCCTGGCTTCTAAAAGGGATCAGCAGACTGCAGCCTGCTAGCCAGATTGGCCTGTTGGGCCCTTGAGCTGAGAGTTGTTTTTCTATTTCTAAAGCGTTGTAAAAATAACAACAAAGAACAATATTTGACAGAGGCCGAATGGAGCCCGCAAAGAGAGCCTGAAGTATGTACTATCTGGCCCTTTGCAGAAAAAAGTTTGCCAACACTTGCGGAGAGCACTGGGGTAACACAGAACTTCAGTCACCCTATTCCCCAGCGCACACACAGAGGGGGAAAGGCCTCCTTTCCCAGCGGGGAGGAGCTCAAGTGAGGGCTAGGAGTTGCTGCTCAGCATTTGGGGGGCATCTGGGTCAGGCTGGAAGCTGTGAGCCTGGGTCTCAAGGGCCTTCCTGAGGCCTTGAGACTTCAAGGGGCCTCTGGAGGCTGCTTTCACTCTGCCTCTGGCAGGGCGGGAAGGAAGGGGGTGGGGTGGGCAGAGGAAACTCTGGGCTCCCCCAGCAGGCGAGGATCTGGAGCGGCTCCAGACCATTGTGTCCAGTGGGCAGGCCTTCTGTGCGGGAAGGGGCGGCCTCCAGGCTCCCCTCCCCCCAGCCTCACATCTGGTGGGCTGGCCGGCCGCAGCTGGGAGGAGCAGCTGTGGTCTGGGCTGAGCCTCGTGACTGGCCTCCGGGGGTGGGGCCAGCCCTCTCCCCAAGGCTGCGGAGTAGAGAGGCTCAGGGCTGGGGCCGAATCTGGGGCCTCTTCTAGTCCGTCCATTAGCGGGACTCTAGGGCTCACTAGAAAGCTGGAGGAGTGGCTCAAAAGCTCTGGTAGTCCATTCCCTCCCGGCCAGAGGTTTCCAGTGCCTCCCTCCCTGCCCTGGAGGCTAGATCCATTCTCTGTGGCTCCGAGAAGCTGATTTAGGCTGGGGATTGGGACCGGCATTCCAACAACCATGATGAGAGTTTTGTCACTGGAGACCGTGAGCCCTGCCTGGGTGCTCTAGAACAGACCCCTCCATCAGTGGAAGGCCACGCTATGGGACCACCAAGCTCCTTTTAACCCTGACAGTCCTGAAATGGCCCCCGTGTCCCCTTGCAGGAAAGTGCTGACTTTGGAGAAGGAGGAGAACCAGACCTTCGGCTTTGAGATCCAGGTGGGAGAAGCTGGGTACGGAGGGAGCGAGGGATGGGGGGGCCAGTCAGAGGGATGGCTGGCCCCTACCACAGTCCTGGCTGATGGTCCCCTTGTCTCTTACAGACTTACGGTCTTCACCACAGAGAGGAGCAACGCGTGGAGATGGTGACTTTTGTCTGCCGGGTTCATGAGTCCAGCCCTGCCCAGCTGGCTGGGCTCACACCAGGTGAGGTCTGAGCCTAGGACACAGGGCTCCAGGCAGGTGGTATGACCTTACTCCCAAGCAGAGGGGCTGAGAAATCTCTTCTGAAATCAATTCCCCTTGGCCTCCTGTTTTGAGAAGGCCAAAAAGAGGAATGGGTAGAATCTAGGCTTTGGATCCACGCAAATTTGCCATTTTCTGTGTGATATCGAGCAGTCCCATCTGCAAAATGGGGGCAATAACATGCCTAGGGGGTCCCTAGGCACAGAGCCAGGGCCTGGTTAATGGCAGAGGCTGCCGCTGCCGTTTGACTCCTCCTGGCAATCTGGCCATCCAGCCCGGGGCAGGAGCTGGGGAACGTGCAACATTCCATTAGATGTGCTTGATATTGGAGATCAGGGCCTATCCCGCACCGACCTGGCCCAACTCTGGGGTACCTGTGTTACTTCCTCTAACAAGGAAATGATATGATGCCTCCAGTAGGGGACCCTTGGGATTGGCCAAATCTAGAGTCCCTGGTCCCAGGAAGGGGACTGGGACCGTAGGAACTAACCACCCCCTTCCCCCCCCCCCCATTCTATCACCACTTTCTTCCCTAAGCTCCCCCTCCGTGCTCACTTACGAGCAGCCCCTGGTAGCCAAGCGGTGTGCTGTAACTTTGCAAAATACCTTCATACCCACTCTCCCCCCGATCCCCGAAGTAGCCACAGTAGGGATCCACACCCCTTGTTTTACAGGTGGGAAATGGGCCCTCGGAGATGGTGCCCTGCCCTGCCAGAAGTTGGGAGGTGCTGCGGTGGCACAGGGTCTCAGAAGCTGAGGCCTCTCGTGCCTGGGGCCAGTGTCAGTGTCAGTTCCCAGCTCTGCGCTATTCATCCTGACCCCTTCCTGTCTTGGCCGGGTCTCATGACCGCCTGTGGGCTAGACAGAAGTAACCAGCTCCGGGGGCAGCCCAGGATTGCTGAGAGGGCTCGGCCTTTGGAGACAGTTTTCTGACGGTGGGGTGAAGGTGTGGGTGTATGAGGGCCTGACCCCTACGCTGGGGTGCTGGGCCAGGATGAGGTTTCCCCACAATCACGAGGAGCGGCGGGAGGGAGCTCGGGAAGTGTGGGGTTATTACCCCGAGCTGGAAAGGGTAGCGGACTGGAATTCTTCCATCATGCCGCAAGGAACAGATGCTGACCCCCCTCTCTGCCTGGCAGGGGACACCATCGCCAGTGTTAATGGCCTGAACGTGGAAGGCATCCGGCATCGAGAGATCGTTGACATCATTAAGGCATCCGGCAACGTTCTCAGGTATGTCCGGGTGCCGCAGTGTCCGAGGGTTCCCGGGCTCAGCTTCTCCCAATTTCCAGACCCTGGGGGCTCACTCAGCCGTTGATTCCCCAACCTCCTCAGGCTGGAAACTCTGTATGGGACGTCCATTCGGAAGGCCGAACTGGAGGCCCGTCTGCAGTACCTGAAGGTAAAGCAGCCCAGATGGCGTCCCGCCTCCGCCCCCCTCTCCCCACGCCCCTGCCCCTCCAGGCCTCACTCTTTTTGTAGGGGCCCACTGACCTGTCCCAACCTGCTTTTAAGATTTCTTCTGTGTCCTGCCTGACCCCTCAGTCTGTCTGTACCCACCTCCTGCTGGTTTCTTGCTGGCTGCTGACAGTGAGGCGGGGGGTGTCTCTTGCAGCAAACCCTTTATGAGAAGTGGGGAGAATACAGGTCCCTAATGGTGCAAGAGCAGCGGCTGGTGCATGGTGAGTGGACTCGGGGTGCAGAGGGCCCCTTTTGCCCTACCTATCCCCCTCTTCATGCTTCCCCCTCAGAACTAGGGGGTTACTCCCTCTCCAAAGTGAAGAAAGGTTTATTGAGCTACTTATCCGGGGACAACGCGGCCCCGGGCTACTTAACTGCACACACATTGTTAGTTCATTCTCACGACAGCCTTCTACTAAGCACCAGTACCTCCATTTCACAGATGGGAACAGCAAGGCCCAGCCAGCCAGTTTCAAACACCTTCCCGGGCCCCTGCATCCCGGTGGTCCTCATAAGGACTTGAGAGTAGAATCCTGTTTTACAGAGGAGGGAAGTGAGGCTCAGGCCAGGGGCCGCACCCATGGTGAGGAGGAGGGAGCGGAGGTCGCCGTCTGACCGCCTGTCCCCGTGTCCTCTGTCCTGGCAGGCCTGGTGGTGAAGGACCCGAGCATCTACGACACGTTGGAGTCGGTGCGCTCCTGCCTGTATGGGGCGGGCCTGCTCCCGGGCTCGCTGCCCTTCGGGCCCCTGCTGGCCGCGCCCGGGGGTCCCCGCGGGGCTGTGCGGCGGGCCGGGGGCGACGCGGACGACGCCGTCTACCACACGTGCTTCTTCGGGGGCGCCGAGCCGCCAGCGCCGCCGCCGCCGCCCCCCGCCCGCGCGCCGGGCCCGGGCCCCGCCGAGGCCCCGGCGTCCGCGGCCCGGGCCGCTCTGAGCCGCAGCGCGAGCGTGCGGTGCGCGGGCCCCGGGGGCGGCGGCGGCGGCGGCGGCGGCGGGGCGCCGGGCGCGCTCTGGACTGAGGCCCGCGAGCAGGCCCTGTGCGGCCCCGGCCTGCGCAAAGCCAAGTACCGCAGCTTCCGCCGGCGGCTGCTCAAGTTCATCCCCGGACTCAACCGCTCCCTGGAGGAGGAGGAGAGCCAGCTGTAGGGGCGGGGCGGGCGGGGAAGGTATTTATTTATTTATTCGATCCAGCCAGTGCAGAGAGGGGGCGAAGGGAGGGGCGGGGACCCGGGCCCGAGGGGACCCCAGGAGCCCAGCCCAGCGGGAGAGGGTCCTTGCCAGCCCCAGCTGGTCTGCTGGTGCCTGGCTGTCTCTGCGGAACGCTGACCCCGGGCAAGGGGGGGACCCAGATCCTTCTACTTCTCCTCCCCAAAACCACAGTGGGAGGTGGGGCAGGGAGATCCAGGCAAGCTTGGGTTGGGAGAGGTTTGGGGGCGTTCACCCTGCATCCGGGTCAGTAGTGCCTTGTGGGGTGTCCAGGAAAACCCCTCTGGAGGGGAGGAACCCTGTCCCACGAAGCCCTCTCCTCAGCTTTACTTGCTCCTCAGCCTTGGCCTGGGGGAGAAATGGCCTATGGTCGGTCGTTCCCCTACCCTCCACACACGTACACAGTTCAGTTAACCAGCGGGCCCCCGAAGGGGCCTAAGGTGCTGGGCCCCCTCCTTCGCGGCCTTGACCCCTAAGGGCTTGGCCCCTCCCAGGGGCCTGTAACTAAGTTGGGTCCTGCCGGGCAGGGGTCCCGGGTTCTCTGCCCCTTGGGGGACAGGAATGGGCATGTCCAGGCGGGGTGGGGGCAGCGCGGACTGTTCTGCCGTTTTGCATATTGTTGCTTCTCAACCACAGACTGTATAAAATGGACGGTTTTTGCATCTGTTGTCAGCGTGGTGACTGCCTGGTGGGGGGCAGGACTGGGCTCCAGCAAGCTCTGACTCTACCACGCACCCCCCCAACACGCGCGCCCCTCCCCCTAACACGGGCGCCCCCCAACATACGCGCGCGCGCGCGCGCGCGCGCGCACACACACACACACACACACACACACACACACACCTAGGCTATATTTTACATCTTATTTGCTTGGAGCCTGCAGCCAGGGGAATAGTCTGGGGGATTTTGACTTACGTGTAGGAACCTGAGCAAGAGGCCCCACACCCTCTTCAGAACTCGGGCATCTTGTTTAAGTGCGTCTTGAACCTCCCTTCCCCGCAGGTGCTGGCCAAGGCTCCTCTCAAGCCCTTAACTATCCCTGTGCAAATAACGTGCTTGGCACCCTCTGGGCGCTGGGCTTGGGTCTCCCACAGAGGAGGCCTTCGCCACCAGCCCCCCAACCTGTGACAGGCCCCACCACTGACCCCTCCATTGTTCTAGAACTCCTCACCGGTGCCCCGGTACTCCTAGAATAAGATTCTCACTGCCATGCTGCATTCTCTGACCCCGCCTGCCTCATGTCTTGTCTCTCTTGTCGCTTCCTTCTCTGGCCCCACTGGTCTATCTGGTCCGCTTCCGATCCCATCCGCTCGAGGCCTCTGCATTCACTCTTCCCATAATTGGCCCCTTCCGTCCTCGGCTCTGCCTCCCAAAGGCCTCCCCACCCAGTCTAAAACACAGTCACACCTTCCGCTGTGACAGAGCCCTGGCTTTTTCTGTCCTACTCCTCATCCCCATCTGCAGTTGCCTTGACTTCTGTGGAGTCTGGTGCAGGCCTGGCCGCCTTCCCCGTGACAGGGCTCACTCCTTGCAGCGGAGCCCGGGGACCTGTCCTGTCTTCTCTGCTGCTTTAGTTCTTGCCCAATCCGAGCTCACAGTAAAACCCTAATACCTACAGTGTGTGCCACAGCGTCTCCAGGAGGTGGACAGCACCTTTCTTTGAGGCGACCCAGGGCAAGTGACCTGTCCAGGGTCCCACAGAAAGCAAGTAGCAGAGCTAGGCCTGGGACTTGAGACTCCGGTGACAGTGCTCCCTGGCCGTGGCCAGCAAACAAGAAGCAGCTTTAAGGGGTCTGATGGCGCCTTCCCCCAGCCAGGCCATCTCCTACCCTCTCTGTCCTCCACGGTACTGCACTTCCCTCCTCAGTGGGCCCCCTGCTTCCTCTCTTGCCCCCGGACCATCCCTCCGCCTAGTAGTTCAGGTGATCTTTCTGAAAAGGAAATCAGATCATAACCCTTCTCACTTAAAACCGCTTATGGCTTCCCCGGGGATAACAGAATAAAATCCAAACTATTGCCTATGGCTTGTCCATAACATGTTGTCCTTCTGGGCAGACACATCACAAAAAGACATCCCTGCCTCTGAGTTGACAGCAGCCACACAGGCCCACGAACTGGGTAACTGGGAGCTTTTGTGCAGTGCACAACATCTGCAATTGTACTGGATGCCCTGCAGGAGGCCCTCCGGGGTCAGGTCCCTATCCCTCTCCTCAAACTCAAATTGATTCTCCTTCCATGTCACTTCTCATGTTTCAGCCACACTGCTCTTCCTGGGCTAATTCCTCAGCTATGCCAAGCTCTTTCTTGGCTCTGCCCTTTGCCCATGCTGTGCTCTCTGCCTGGACCATTCTTCGGCTCGAGATTGATTCGTCCACCCCTGGCTCAGCCTGAACACTTGCTCACAGAGCTTTCCCAGATCGGATCTGTAGTTCCCTGTCCTCATTACCCTTTATCTTGAGCCCTCTAGTTTTTTGTTTTGTTTTTTTCTTTACAACACAGACTCCTCATTGGTAATTATACGACTTCTTTTGTATAGATAGTCTTCTGCCTCCTGGAGGCAGGAAACTCAGCCTGGTTTCCGTTGTGCCTCCAGGGCCTAACACGGTGTGGTACACAGCAGGTGCTCGATACACAGGAATGCTTCCAGGGGGCCGTGTCAGCAGAGGGGGGACCACCACCTTCCCCCCACTCTCAGCCGTGGGGTGGGGGTGGTGAAGAGGCCCCTCCCCCGCTCTGGCTGATGCTGGTGTCTGTGGACCCCTCTCATGACATCCCTTTGGGCCTGGGTGTAGCTTCCGCCCGGCACCTGCACCTGGCCGCCTTGCCCTCCTCCCTGGTTCCGGGGGAGGGAGAACATTCGATTAGGAAAATGGAGCTTCCCCAAGCTCCCTGTTTGAACAGCTGCTCTGCAGCCATGACAAACAGCAGCTCCCAGAGGCTCAGGGCTCGGGGAGGGGCCCTCTCCTACTTTTGTTCCCAGAGCCCAGGACTGCCAGGAGACCAGCTGCCCAGGCAAAGCCTAGCACCTTGCCGGAGGCGGGGTCTGCAAAGGCCTCCCCGGCTTTCTCCCCCTAGCAGAGCTCCCCAGCCCCTCTCTGAACAGCCTCCCCCCTCCTCCTGGGCAGCTAGTCTCAGGAGTCGAGTCGGCACCCCTCACCCAGGCTGAAGGGGGCTCCCGGCCGGGGCACACACCGATGAGGGCGAGGGGGTGCCCACAGGGGGGCTGGGTCCCACCTCACAGATGACGGGATGACGGCACCAGCACAGCAGCCTCCTGCCTGTAGGTGGGTGACAGGGAGTGACTAATGTGCGAGCTGCGATGCTAAAAATTAACCCAGGGATCGTGTTTGGTGGAGGGTGGGGGTGGATGGGAAGGGAGCAGGGATGCAGAATAGTGTGTGGCTGGTATTCCCCTGCCCTGCCTCCCCTCCTTCAGCTCCCACCAGCCTTCTGGTCCCCTCCGTGCCTCAGGGGATCTGTGGGAGCCCTTCCCCATCCCCAGGCCAGAAGGGGCCCCGAATAATTCCAGGGAGAACAGTGGACACCGCTCTACGTTTTGTGCGTGGTGGAGTGAGGACACAGCCCTGCAGATGGGGCTCTGGGTTCCGGTCTGAAGTCCCTACAGAGCCCTGCGTCTGCCCCCTTCTCCCTGGCATGGTGGCTGCACGCCCCTGAGTCCCCTGGTTCTCCCTACTCTGCCCGGCCCAGAGCTCTGCTCAGGAGCGGAGTGGGGAGCAGAAGTAGCCAGTGCACAGAGACAAGGGCAGGTTTCCAGCAGCCGGTGGAGTTGGGGGGCGCTGTACCTGAAGGAAAGGACGAGGGACTATCTCCCAGAGCACCTCTATGTACCAGCACCGTGCGAAACACTTCCAGAATCATCGGCCACTTAGGCATATCTGAGAGCCATCTTACAGATGAAAAAGAAGCTAAGAATTGGAAGAGGTTAAGGTAGCATAGCTGTACCTGGCAGAGCCTGCCTTCCCTCATCTATGTTTGTCTCTAGAGCCCCGATGGGGCAGAGGGAAGACCTCCTGGAGGAAGGAGTGTGAGGACAGGATGTCAAGATGGTAAGGAACCATTTAGAGGAGCTGAACCCCTAAGGCTGTGGGGCTCACTTGTGGGGAGGGAAAGCGGGAGCACGGAGGGTGGATGACAGGTGGGACCTGAGGGAGTAGGGTCTGAGATGTGCCAGAGAGCAAATGGAGATCAGGTCCAGAGGCATCAAGGCTCCATGTATGTGGGTGCTGTGCTGGAGGTGAGAACATTCTCATCAAGTGATTTGAGGGGCTTTTGAAACTGGACTCTGGGGGCCACAAAGGGGCTTGGGCTTGGAGAAGAGCTTTGTTGACACATGTAAGAAAACACGTTAGAAGGAGTAATCCAGAAACTCCCATTTTGCTTGGAGACAAAACCAGAGAACTTGAGCTGAATGGGGGCAGGACAAGAGATAAGATAGGAGTGGGCAGTTTCTGCTCACTAATTAGTCACTCCTAAAATTGGGGAAGTGAGAGGCTACGGGACTCCCCAAAGGTCAGGAGAGATGCCAGGCTGTCTAGTTGGGAGGCTGTCTGGCCCTACCTTGATGGATGATGAGATGGCCTGCAGGAGGGAGGGCTGGGCTGTGGCAAGTGAGAGAGGAAGGAGCCTGGGGCAAGCAGAAGGCAGAGGACCAAGGAGGGCTCCTCAAAGCAATGAAAGAGCCAAAAAAATGAGAGGACACCGCAGAGAAGATCAGGCTTGCCTGACCCCTAGTGGTGACCTCAGAACACTGCACCCGTCTCAGCCCTGACCTTAAAGCCAGACCTGGCAGAAGTAGGCAGACCCTGTGAGCCCTGTACTGTGAGGGTTGCTCTCCGTCCCTCCCTCCAGGCCTTCCTCAGCCCTGCCCCACACTCACTCAAAGCGGAGCCTCCTCTGAACCACACAACCCTTCTCTGAAGCTCTCTGCAGGCTCGATTTGCCTGGCACTGAGCAGGCACTCGAACAACATTGATTAAAGGTAAGTGTGTCTGAATGAACGAATAATGCATTCAGAACTTATAAATCATCAAACTTAATTTATTTCAACCAACATACCTTCTCTGTGTGGAAGCCCACTTAGCCTGAAGGCTTATAGACTGGGGGGGGGGGGGTTAGTGGGGAGGAAGATACCTGCTGAATGGCAAGATACAGAATTTTTGCCATAAGGGAAACCTCCAAAACCTCAGCGAATGTTTCATTCCTGGTGTTCAGAGAACACACCAATTTATACAGAAAGTAAGAAGTATGGAAAACGGGGCGCCTGGGTGGCTCAGATGGTTAAGTGTCTGCCTTCGGCTCAGGTCATGATCCCAGAGTCCTGGGATCGAGCCCCCACAGGGGGCTTCCTGCTCAGCAGGGAGTCTGCTTCTCCCTCTGCCTTTCCCCTGGCTTGTGCTCTCTCTCGCTCACTCTCTCTCTCTCTCCCTCAAATAAATAAATAAAATCTTTAAAAAAAAGTATGGAAAAGGAAGGGTGCTAATTAGTAGCAAGAAAACACGTAAGAGTAAATCTCAATGGAAAAGTAAATATATAGTAAAGGGAGTAGATTAATTATTATAAAGCTAGTATGAAGGTTAAGAGACAAAAGTAGTAAAAAATAACTCTGATTACAATAATTCGTTCAGAGATACAAAGGTAAAAAGATGCAAAACGTGACATCAAAAACACAAAACCTAGGTGGGTGGGGGGAGAGTAAAAATGCTGAGCTTTAGAACGGGGGTCACATTTAAGTTGTTGCCAATTTAAAACAGACTTCGTGGTAATCACAAAGCAAAGACCTATAGTAAATACATAAAAAATAAAGAGGAAGGAACATAAGCATACCACTAAAGAAAATCATTAAACAACAAAGGAGAAGAGCAAGAGAAGAAGAAAGGAGCAGAGAGGAACTACAAAAATGGCCAGAAAGCAATGAACAAAATGGCAATAAGCACATACCTACTCATAATGACTTTAAATGTAAATGGACTAAATTCTTCAATCAAAAGATAGTGACTGAACAAATTAAAAAAAAAAACCCTTTTATATGCTGCCTACAAGAGACACACTTCAGATGTAAGGACACATACAGGCTGAAGGTGAAGGAATGGAAAAAGATATCTCAGGCAAATGGAAACCAAAAAAAAAAAAAAAAAAAAAAAAAAAAAAAAAAAAAAAAGCTGGAGTAGCCATGCTTCTCTTAGGCAAAATAGACTTTAAAAAAAAGACTGTAATAAGAGATAAAGAAGGGTGTTACATAATGCTAAAGGAGTCAGTCCAGCAAAAGTATATAACAATTGTAAATATTTATGCACCCAATATAGGAGCACCTAAACGTATAAAGCAAACATTTATAGACCTAAAGGGAGAAATTGACAGAAATACAATAATAGTAGGGGATTTTAATACCCCACTTACATCAATGGATAGATCATCCAGATAGAAAATCCATAATAAATATGGCCTTAAATGACATGGTAGACCAGATGGACTTAACAGATATTCACAGAACATTCCACCCAAAAGCAACAGAATATACATTCTTCTCCAATGCACAAGGAACATTCTCCAGGAGCGACGATATGTTGGGCCACAAAACAAGTCTTACTAGATTGAAGAGAACTGACATCATAACAAGCATCTTTTCCAACCACAATGGTATGAAACTAGAAATCACACGAAGAAAACTGGAAAATTCACAAGTATGTGGAGATTAAACAACATGCTCCTGAACAACCAACGGGCCGAAGAAGAAATCAAAAGAGAAACAGGGACGCCTGGCTGGCTCAGTCAGTAGAGCACACGACTCTCAGTCTCAGGGTGGTGAATTCAAGCCCCACGTTGGGTGCGGAGCTGACTTAAAAAAGTTCCTTGAGACAAATGCAAATGGAAATAGGATATACCAAAATTTATGGGAGGCGGCAAAAACAATTCTAAGAGGGAGGTTCACAGTGATAAGTGCCTACCTCAAAAAACAAGAAAAGTTCAAACAAACAACCTAACCTTATGCCTCAAGGAACTAAAGAGAGGACAAATGAAGCCCAAATTTAGTAAAGAAAGGAAATAACAAAGATTAGAGAAGAAATAAATGAAATAAAGACAAAAAAGGCAACAGAAAAGATCAAGAGCTGGTTCTTTGAAAAGATAAATAATATTGACAAACCTTTAGCTAGACTCACCAAGAAAAAAAGAGAGGGGACTCAAATAAACAGAATCAGAAATGAACGAGGAGGTGTTACAACTGACACCACGGAAATACAAAGGATCGTAAGGGAGCACTATGAATGATGAGGTGCAGCAGACTGAACAACCTAGAAGCAGGCGATCCATTCCTAGAAATGTGCAGCCCACCAAGACGGGATCATGAAGAAATAGAAAACCTGAACGGACCGATTCCTAATAAGGAATTGGACTCAATCATCAAAAACCTCCCAGCAAACAAAAGTCCAAGACCAGATGGCTTCACCGGTGAATTCTACGAGACATTCAAATAATTAATATCCTTCTCAAAGTCTTCCAAAAAACGGAAGAGGGGAACTCTTCTAAACACATTTTATGAGGCCAGCATTATTCCGATACCAAAACCAGACACGAATGCCACGAACCAAGGAAATTACAGGCCGATACCCCTGATGAATATACAGGCAAAAGTCCTCAACAAAATAGGAGCAAACTGAATTCAACAGTACATTAAAAGAATCATACAGCATGATCGAGTGGGATTTATTCCAGGGATGCAAGGATGGTTCAACACCCACAGATGAGTCCATGCGACATACCACATAAACAAGATGCAGGCTAAAAGTCATGTGTTTGTCTCCATAGAAGCAGAAAGAGCATCTGACAAAGTGCAACATCCATTTACGATAAAAACTCTGAACAAAGTGGGTACCCCAACACAATAAAGGCTATGCGTGAAAAACCCACAGCTAACACCATATTCAAGAGTGAAAAGCTAAAAGTTTTTCCTCTAAGATCAATAACAAGGCAGGATATCTACTCTTGCCACTTTTATTTCACACAGTATTAGAAGTCCCACTCAGAGCAATTAGGCAAGATAAAGAAAAACAGGCATCCAAGTTGGAAAGGAAGGAGTAAAACTGTCAGTATTTGCAGGTGACATGATATTATACATAGGAACCCCAAAGACTCTATCCCCAAACTGTCAGAACTAATAAGTAGAGTCAGTAAAGTTGCAGGATACGAAATCAATACTCTGTTTCTAAACACTAATGATGAGCTATCAGAAAGAAAAATTAAGAAAATAATCCCATTTACAATTTCATCAAAAAGAATAAAGTACCTAGGAATAAATTTAACCAAGGAGGTAAAAGACCTGTATATTGAAACCCTTAAGACATTAATGAAAGAAATTGAAAAAGACAAATGAATGGAAAGACAGTCCATGCTCATGGATTGGAAGAATTATATTGGTAAACCAACGTCTGTGCCACCCAAAGCAATCTACAGATTCAATGCGATCGTTATCAAAATTTCAATGGTATTTTTCACAGAAATCGAACAATCCTAAAACTTATATGGAACCACAAAATCCCTGAATAGCTAAGACAATCTTGAGAAAGAACAAACTTGGAGGCATCACACTCCCTGATTTCCAACTATATTACAAAGTAATAGTAATCAAAACAGCATGGTATTGGCAGAAAAACAGACACATGGATGAATAGAACAGAACAGAGAGTCCAGGAATAAATCCATGCTTATATGGTTAATTTATTATGAGGGAGCCAAGAATATACAATGGAGAAAAGGCAGTCTCTTTGATAAACGGCGCTGGGAAAACTGGACAGCCACATGTAAAAAACTGAAACTCAACCACTATCTTACACAAATATTCACTCAGAATGGATTAAAGACTTGAATGTAAGACCTGAAACCATAAAACTCCTAGAAGAAAATGTAGGCGGTAAGCTCCCCTGACGTAGATCTTGACAAAGATCTGACACCAAAACCAAAAGTGACAAAACAAAAGTAAACAAGTGGGACCACATCAAACTGAAAATCTCTGCCCCCCAAAGGAAACCATTAACACAATGAAAAGGCAACCTACTCAATGGGAGAAAAGACTTGCAAATCATGTATCTAATAAGGAGCTAATATCCAAATGTAAAGAACTCCTACAAGTAAATAGCACAAAAAAATAAACAATCCAGTTTAAAAATGGGCAGGGGGCACCTGTGTGGCTCAGTCAGTTAAGCGTCCTACTCTTGATTTCAGCTCAGATCTTGATCTCAAGGTCGTGAGTTCAAGCCCTGCGTTGGGCTCCACACTGGGCATGGAGCCTACTTTAAAAGAAAAACAATGGGGAAAAAAATGGGCAGAGGATCTGAATAGACATTTTTCCAAAAAAGACACACAGATGGCCAACAGACTCATGAGGAGATGCTCAACATCACTCATCATCAGAGAAATGCAAATCAAAACCACGGTGAGATATCAGTTCACACCTGTCAGAATGGCTAGTAGAAGGAAGGGAGGAAGGAAGGAAGGAGGGAAGGAAGGAAGGAGGGAAGGAAGCAAGACTGAGGGCTTCAGAGGGGAGGGGGGCGGGGAATGGGAGAGGCCGGTGATGGGCAGTAAGGAGGACGCGTATTGCATGGAGCACTGGGTGTCATACGCAAACAATGAATCATGGAACACGACATCAAAAACTAAGGATGTACTGTATGGTGACTAACATAACATAATAAAAAATTATTATTAAAAAAAAGAAAGAGAAAGAGAGAAAAGAAAAGAAAAAAGAAAAGGAAATAACAAGTGCTGGCAAGGAGGTGGAGAAAAAGGAACCCTCGTGCACTGTCGGTGGGAAGGCAAACTGGTCAGCCACTACGGAAAACAGTATGGAGCGTCTTCAAAAAATTAAAATTGGATGGGGCGCCTGGGTGGCTCAGTCGTTAAGCGTCTGCCTTTGGCTCAGGGCGTGATCCCGGCGTTCTGGGATCGAGCCCCACATCAGGCTCCTCTAATGGGAGCCTGCTTCTTCCTCTCCCACTCCCCCTGCTTGTGTTCCCTCTCTTGCTGACTGTCTCTCTCTGTCAAATAAATAAATAAAATCTTTTTAAAAAAATTAAAATTGGAACTTCCCTATGATCTGGCAATTCCACTTGTGGGTATTTATCCGAAGAAAATGAAAACCCGAATTTGAAAAGCTATCTGCACCCCCATGTTTACTGAAGCATTATTTAAAACAGCCAAGATATGGAAACATCCTAAGTGTCCATCAAGAGCTGAATGGATAAAGAAATCATGGTTTTTATATGTATTATTCAGCCATTAAAAAGAATGCAATCTTGCCATTTGTGACCACACGGACGGACCTCAAGGGCATCCTGCTGAGTGAAATAAATCAGACAGAGACAGACAAATACAATGTGATCTCTCTGCTATATAGAATCTAAAGCAGAAACAACCCAAGCTGATAGATAGGGATAAGTAATTGGTGGTTACAAGAGGCAGGAGGTGGGGGGGCGGGAGAAATGGGTGAACTGTTTTGACTTTTTTTTTTTTTTTTAGTTTAAATAAATTGAATAAAAACTTTTTTTTAAGTAAAAATTATGCAAATAGTGGCCCTCTGGGCCTCTTTCCCTGATGTTCCCCCCGCAGTCACTCAAGAGCCCCCCCCCCAAGCTGGCCAGGTCCAGACAGCACTCCCCCCCACACACCAGAATGACAGGCCACCCAGGTCCCAGCACACATAGCATGTTCCGCTCTCTCCAAATCTCACTGTAATTGAGGCCTGGGCCTCATCCCACTTTCTCTGAGAAACTGGTCTCTGGTTAAGTAAAGGCAAGACCAGTGCTGACTAACTATGGCCACAGATGACGGGCGGGACGTTGAACAGCAGCTAGGACCCTACCCCTTCCCTTAAGATTCTGGTTCCGGATCAGGAGTTCTGCGGTAAGCTGAAGCTCCCGCGTTTTAAAAAACATCCCGGATGCTCAGACATACTAAATGGATGCTGACTGAAGATGATTCTAGAGACCTCTGAGCTCCCTCCCACCTAGAACCTTGGCTCTCCAAACACTGACAGCACTCTGGCTCTCCTGAGGTCACATCATCCACAGGGATCTAATGACCTGTGCGTCCCACTGGCTCTTTCTGCTCCATGGTGCGGTGGAGGCTCCCCCCGCAGGCGGGGACCTCTTGGAGGACAGGGAGATCCCATGGGACACATGCGTGTCCCCACGTAGGCTGGAGCGGGTGTGGGCACACTACAGAGGTGTCGGGACCTACTGGTTGCGTGTGGCCGGTGCTCAGGGGGGAGGGGAGGGGAGAGGAGGCTGGGACCCGAGGGGCGGGCCGGCTAGGTCTCTCCTGCAGGCGGCTGCTCCTTAAGGGTTCATGTCTAGACCAACAGTTGGGGGTCGACAGGGGATCAGAGTGGTGGTGGTGCTGGGGGGAGGAGCCCCATGAGCTGCCTCAGGGGCTACAGGACTGACCTTCAATTTCGGATTTGGTTTAAGTGGGGTGGGGGTGGGGGTGCCACTTCAGTGCACCAACTGGAATCGGGGGGGCCCCCTCCCCATCCTCGCCCACTCTGAAGCTGAGAGGCTGAGGGCTGAATTGCAGAGGCAGGTTCCAGCCTGGGGGTGCAGCCGTCATTAGCTGGGGTGGGGGTGGAGATGGGGACTCTGGGTTGTGTTTGGCTGGAAGCTGGGAGGGAAGCAGGTGGCAAAGCTTGAGTGAGTAACCGCCTCCCCGGAGCAGCAAATCTTGCCGCCCCAGGAAGTCCCACAGACATTCTGCACCCCCTCCCCCCGCCCACGCCGGGACCTTCTCCTGGCAAACGCCCACCCGGGCTCCGCACCTCCAGCTCGCTCTCGCGCTGGCTCTTCCGGCGCAGACGCGCGGCGCCCCAGCACACTTGACCCCATTGCAGGCACCCACACCGTGCCCCCGGGCAACCTCTCCGAGCGGGTTCCCCTTTCTTCCCTTGCCCTACCCCACCCACCGCCCCTCCACCTTCTCGCTCCGCAGACCCTTTAGAATCCGAGGGAGGGCCCCGCCGCGCCCCTAGTAGCTCCCAGGGTCCGGGGGGGCGGGGGTCCGGTCCGGGCAGGGGGCGTGGCCTGGGCAGGCTTGCCGAGCTTTGGGGCGCTGCCGCCCTCTGCTGGACAGACTTGGGAACTGCTTCACCTCTTGGTCGTCGCTTCCTTTCCTTTGCCCCCTTGGCCGCCTGGTTTCGGACGTTCCTTGACCTCTCTGCCATCTCTCTTGTCTCCTTGACCTGACCCCTGGAGGACTCCGAATTTGTAGGTGTCGGTCCTAGTGCCAGCTATGCCACAGGCTAGGCTTGGGTGTCTTCCCAGTGATAGCAGTCATGACGATCAAAGGCAGGACGGTGAATGACACTTTGTAAACCCCAAGGGAGCATCTGAGTATGAGGTGTGGATGTAGCTAATGTTAAGGGCAGTCTCTCATACTTTGTTTGGTGTGGCTGGGGAGGGGGGATTTCCTTTCCCCCTGTCCTTGGCCCGCAGTGGAACCAGAGACACAATTCATCCCTAGGGATCATTACATTTTGTTACATTGCCGTTTAGTCTTTCCCCATGTATAGAAGCACATATATGGATATGGATTTTAATACAAATGTGACCATACCCTACATGCTGTTTTGTATCTGGCCTTTTTTCCCCCTCCAAGTGCACAAGTCATGGTTAAAAGCCTGGATTCTGGAGTCAGACAGACCTGGATTCAAGTCCTTCCGTCCTTAGGCAAACCACATAACCTCTACCTTTCTCATCCTGTTTCCTCATCTACGAAATGGTGCTAATGCCAGGAATACCGCCTTCACAGGCCCTGGGCATATTCAGCTCAGAACCTGTTAGCAGGTGCCGTCTCGTGCCTGTATTTTGAGCCAGACTCTTCTTTAGCCCCGTGATTCTTGGAGTGTGCAAGATGTTCTCCCTTCTACACGTGTCCTCACAGTAAGAAAGGGAGAGACCTCCATCTCTGAGCTCGCCCCCACCCCAACGCTGCTCTTGGCCCCATGCGTCTCATTACTCTTCCAGCACATTCAGAGTTTCCCCTCTTAGTGCGCTGCAACTGTCCTCTGCCTCGCTGGCCTTTTCCCCAGGTAAGGGCTCTTTCCCTCACTTCCCTGGGGTCCCTACTACCCGAAGCCCCTCCGACTGCTCCTCTATACTCAGCAGCCTCAGGCATTCTGTAGCCACTTACCTGCCCTGTCCGCCTTCATAGCATTTCTCGGTGTGAGGCATATACGCGTTTATCAGTATCTCCCCTCTCCCCACCAATATATCTCCAAGGAAGGCAAAGACTTCTGGAGTTTTTTAAATGCTCCCCCGTCTCTGTGGTTCCTAGGAGACTGCCCAGCACACAGTAGGCCCTGGACAGTTTGCCGTGTGAATATGAAGAAGTCCACCACTCACCTTCCTCCCTTCAGAGGCAACAGTTTACTAGAGGCCACTTCTGTCCAGCAGAGGGCACCACCGCACAGCATTTTGGGGGTGGTCTGGCCCCAGGCTAGGATGGGAAACCCTGGGGGCGTTCAGTCGGGTGGGACTGGAAGAAAGAGGGCCTCCTCCACTAATCTGCTCCGGCAGGCACGGAGCTGGCGAGCCCTGGCCGCCTCCTCCCGCATGCTCCAGTGCCCAGACTACCCTGACTGCTGGCCTGGGGACACTTCCTGGCAGCGATGCTTCTAGGTGGCTCACGCCCTGTCCTGGGCTGTCTGTGCAAAAGGAGCACAGTGACATGAGCTGCACTGCTTGCCCCCGGGGGTGCTGCAAGGCCCAGACAGAAGCGTGTGTGAAATGTCTTGGGAATGTAAACACCAGGCACATGTCATTTATGCCTGCCTGGTGTATACACGAAAGAGGAGAGCCCTGAGGGCACTCGAAGATTCCGGAATTGCCAGGCTTGATGAAGGTGGGCTTACCAAGAAGATCAAGACAGTGAAGGAGAAAGAAGTTGTTAAAAATAACAACTACCTTTCACCAAGAGCTTATCAGCAGCCAAGGCTGAGGAAAATGATCCCCAAACGTTGTCTAATTATAGCCAACACTTAGACGGTGTTGCCCTGTGCCAGGCGCTGTTCAAGTGCTTCATGCAGACAAACTGGTTGGAGCCTCAGAACTCAGGGAGCTGGGTCCCATCACCGTCTCCAGTCTTCACTGGAGGAGACTGGAGAGACAGCTTGAACAACTTGCCCAAGGCCACCCAGATTGGGCTGGGATGCAGCCCTGAGCGATCTGCCTCCTGGATTGGGCTCCCCAAGCCCTCGTGGTCACAACCACTCTGAAAAGAGGATATTATTGTTCTGGTTCCCAGACGGGAAACGGAGGCTCAGCAAGCTTACAAAGGCTGCCTAAGGCCATGATGCAGACAAGTGTATGGGAACCCTGCTGAAACAGTAAGAGGTACCTCCCAGTCCCCATGCAGTCAGGAAAGGGGCTGCGGAGACAGGGACCGGCGTCTCTCAGACCGGCCGGCAGCAAACATGCCTGCTTTTTTCTCTGAGGGTCAGGGGAGGGTGAGAGGACAGAGGCCATGTAGGGCTGAGTGGGTGACACAGAGGCTGCTTGGCGGCCTCAAATGTGTGGAAGGAAGGAGGCTGGGCCACTGTCTGGGGCAGGATGGGAGGGAGGAAGTGAAGAGTGCTGGTAGACACCAGGCTGTCCACAGTGATTCCACCCAACCCTGTGAGCTCCCCCCCCCACAGCCCCCTCCACAGGTAGAAAAGGGGTGCTGAAGGGCTGGCCTGACAGTGGGAGGTGGGAGCAGCCCCATCCCTTGCCGCGAGTGCCCCCAGCCGAGCCCCTGGCTTCCAACCCTTTACATAAGCTGCTCCGTACCCAGGGACTGGAAATAGCCGTGGCAGTGCCGGGCTGGGCCGGGGGCATGATGAATGGCCCCCAGAGCATCAGCTGACCGCTCCCGAAGTGACCTGAGGGCCTGCCGGCAGCTCAGGTTACCCAGCCCTCCCTGGGAGGAGGCCCTGCCTGGCTTGCAGACGACAGTTCCAAAGTGACTCTGCGTCTGGACATTTATGGTGTGAGTGTCTGAAGGATCGTCCTACTCGCAAGCCTGAGTGGCTAAGGCAGTTAGTTCATAGTCAGGCTATGCCACAGCAGCGCCCCCCCCCCCCCCGCCCCCGGATGCTGAGAGCCAGAGCCTTGCCCTGGGAACGTGCTTTGGGATCCCCGGAGCCAGCACCAGGGACAGCTGGCAGCTCTCCTCCTCTGGGTCCTCCACCAAGGGCCCAAACAGACAGCAAGAGGAGACTGAGAAATTGGGTGGCGTGGGGGCTGCTGGAGGCCGCAGGCTGCATGGTTCCAGGGCCGCGCTCCGCCCCAACCCCATGCCCGTGTCACAGCCCACTCTGTCATTGCACTTCCAGCCCTGCAATCCAGGTGCTCACACACCCTGATGCCCACTGGAAAGGGCAGAGCCACACGACCCCTTCAGTCACCAGGCACACACCCCTCCTCTTGAAAGCAACTCGGGCACACTTTCACAGACACCCCGAGACACGGGAGGGGGTTCTCCCACTGTACGGTGGTCACATGTCAAGAATGATGGTAATGGCTATTTAAAAAAAAAAAAAGAAAGAAAGGGAAAAAAAGAACAACAACAACAAAAACCCCCACAAAAACAACAACCCTCTCCCTAAAAATATAAAATTAATGCTTTATGATGTTCCCTAACCGTTAAATCACCTAATAATTTCCCCCCAAATCCTTCAGTGGAATAGACGCTCTCATCCCAGGGAATCTCTTTACTCCATGACTCCAGAACCCTCTGACAGGTAGGAACCCCCCACCGGAAATGTGTGGGAAATTTTACAGAATGCACAGAAGGCAGGGGAGTTGCCTAACTTTCCTGATGATGGATTCCCTGCTCCGTGATCAGATGGACACACACACACACACACACACACACACACACACACACACAGAGTGCTGCTCTTCTTGGTGCTCAGGTGTGGGGGCAGGACTCCCCGCCAAACTGCTGTGGCAGCACTCTCTGGAGAGCCCTGCTTGTGCCGACGCACTGGCCATGCCTCTGCCACCCTCCTTGTGTGTCTGTGGGTCCTGGACTTCCGCGCCCATGCAGGAGGCACAGGAGAGACAGGCCCCAAAGGCACACCCAAGGGTTAAGGGTCACCCACCCCACTGCCAGGTAAACCCGTATGGGAGAAAGGTCTGGCCTCTCCGTTTCCCCTGTCTGCTTCCGTGTCTCCGCAGCGCTCCCCTGGGAGCCGTCACCGGTAACCAAAGCTGGCTCTGCCGGTGAGAGCGGAGGAGGTGTCGCTTGGCAACATGGACAGCACGTAAGACCCAGCTAATCTGGGTTTGCCCCGGCGGGCAGCTGCCTGCCGGCTACCAGCAGACCCCCAAAGACCGAGGCTTAAAAACTCCTCCTTATTTCCACTTCAGGAAACCCCACGTTCTAGGCGAGTTCCAGCAAACCCCAAGGTCTGGGCAAGGAGGACACTTTGTCTCCCCATCCTTCCTAGCCGCCCTGTCCCTATCCTTTGCTTGAGCTCTACCACCCTTCGCAGCACAGTGAAAAATCTACAGACCTCTCTGGGGCTCCCAGGCTCTGTTGCAAGCCAGGAAATTCGAGGTGAATCAGTTCGCTTTTCCGAACCACACACTCCAATCTGGGAGGTTCAGTGCACAGACTTTGAGACCACACTGGCCTGGATACTAACCCACGCCCCACTATTTCTCAGCTGTTGTGACATCCGGCACGCTCTTGAACCGTCGTGGCCTTGGTTCCCTCGATACTAAATAGTACCCACCTTCGAGGGCTGTTGAAAGAAGGAAGAGACAAAGCAAGGAAGGTGCTTGGCCCAATGCCTGGCACGCAGCCCTGCACGACGGGGCCAGGCACTCGTCCCAACACTCTCCCTCCATCACCGGGCCGGGCTGTTCACCTTCCTCTGCTGTTCCTGTGAACCAAACTCTCTCCACACTCTGGCCTTTCTCACATATTCTTCCCTCTCCCTGCAATACTTGGCCCTTACCACCACGCTCCATCTGACAAATACTCCTCAGTTGAAAAATTACTTCCTTGGAGAAGCATTCCCTGACCTGTCACTTCTTCTAAATTACAGCTCCCCATTAAATATCTTGTTGGCGTCCTGCATTTAGTTTTCTCTCCCTCTCTCTTTTTCCAGGCCTCAAATGATTTACTGCACACTACTTCTTACCCATCCAGCTGCCCCTGCAGGGTCAGCCCTCTCCTTTTCTCTCTACAGCACTTATTCCTTATTTGCAAGATGGTGTAACATTAGTCTCCCCCTGCTGGGCTGTAAGACTGTGTGGGAGGACAGGGGCTGTGTCTGTTTTGTTTTGTTTTTTTATCTCCAGCCAGAGGGTTTGGCCTAGGTGTTCTCCAAAGTACGTTCCAGCTCCCTGTATCTCTTTATAATTTTTTTTTTTTTAGGAGAGGGGGAAGAAAAAGAGGGAGAGAGAGAGAGAGAGAATCCAGAAGGCTCCAAGCCGAGCAGAACCCTACCTGAGGCTCTGTCTCACATCCCTGAGATCCTGACCTGAGCTGAAATCCAGAGTCGGAGGCTTAACTGACTGAACCACCCAGGGGCCCCTGTATCTCTTTTTCTTTCTTTTTTTTTTTTTAAGATTTTATTTATTCATTTGACAGAGACAGACAGACAGCGAGAGAGGGAACACAAGCAGGGGGAGTGGGAAAGGAAGAAGCAGGCTCCCAGCGGAGGAGCCTGATGTGGGGCTCGATCCCAGATCGCCGGGATCACGCCCTGAGCCGAAGGCAGACGCCCAACGACTGTGCCACCCAGGCGCCCCGTATCTCTTTATTTCTTATATCTTCCTTTTCCTCACCTCCAAGTTGACCTAAATAATTTTTGCATCATTTCTTAGGTTCACTGAATCTCCAAGAAATGGGGTTTCACTGGAAAGACAGCTCAAGAATTAAGGGAGCTTACCCTTAATGCCACTCCATTCCCCAGAGGACTGACTGGACCAGATCTGGGATGGCTAATCGCAAATCTGACCCCTGCACACTTTGGGACCCCTCCTCTGCCTCCTACCGGGGCGCCCCCATCCTCGCAAAGGCGTCTATTTGCATACACCAGACCCTAAGGGGAGCAAACGCCCAATGGCTGATTTGCATACAATCGTGCTATTGGTTGGAAGGGCCGCAAGGTAGCCAATGGTTTGCGGCGGTGTTTACCCCGCGGCGGCTCCGCGCCGCCCGGTGATGTAATGGAAGCCTGGCGGGACCGGCGCGGGCTCCCTCCCGTCCGCTTCGTGACGTAGCGGCTTCCCCGGGCCCCACCCGGCCCAGCCGGGCCAGGCGCGGGGCCGCGCGGCCGCCCCCGGGAGAGTGGCGTGGGGCACGGCCCAGGCTGCAGTGTTGCGGCGGGGCCCAGCCCTGTTCCTTCCGGCCTGGCGTTCCGGTCCCGGCCCCAGGGGGAGGGCCCGCCGGGCAGATCTGATCGCTGGCGACGTGGAGAGAAATCTGGAAACAGACACCAGAGGATTACCAAACTCTCCTCCTTCGGGAGTTGATCACCAGCCTCTCGCTTCGTAAATCACGTAGTTCTGTAACATTCTGCATTTGTTTACGAAGAGCCTGTTGGATTTTGTAATTTAAAAAATAAAGTTATGGAGGAGTTTTGCTTGTTTTTAATGAAGAGACTGGCTTGGATTTAGGGGAGATCTTGGCATTCATTCCAGCTCTGTCACTTCCAGCCTGGTGACCTTGGTCACTTTTTCTCGCTGGCCCTGACGGCCTCTCATGGCAACCAGGGAAAAGCAAATGTGGAGCCACTTTTGGAAAAGCACCCAGCCAGGCCTCCTCATCTTTATGTAATTCAGAGCACGTAACCCCGTAACCTCATCGGATGTTGTCCCTGGGAGGCCCCTGATCCCTGGGAGACCCCTGCCCTATCTTTGTGTCCCCATTTTCCCCTTTAATTGCTCCTAAAACTGGGGAGGGGTGGGGGACCCCAGCGAAGTCTTTCTTGATTCTCAGGATGAGGAAGGGAACCATGAAGGGAATCCCCTCCACAGACCCTCTCCTCTCTCAGGGCCAGGGCAGGGGCGGGGAACCCTTTCTGCGCCAGAATGGGCTGGGGAACCCCCTTGACATACTTTTATCCCCAGCCCCAGTGGGCCAGGGTGGAGGTGAGGTGGAATGGTGTCTCCCTGACTGGGTGGAGTTGTACCAAGGGTTTTTGCTACTGTGAGAGGGAGGCACATGTGGGGAAGACCACCTGCCCCCACCCCATTCCTAAGAACTTGGAGATCAGCCTTTTACCTCCACCCGATGCCCTCCCTTCTGTGTTGCCTGACCCTCTCCCTTCACACAGTGAGTGCCCCATATTCTCTTCTTCAAGGGAGGCCTCTCAGATTAACCTTCCAGATTCCCATCCCAATGCCAGCTGGAGGCCTCTTGGAGACCACCTTTTGGGCCTTCTGGCAATGTTTCCATAACTATTCTGTGTCCTGCTCCTTCCCCCCACCCCACCCCCCATTAGACTAGGAAGCAACTTTTTGTAGCAAGATCTTGCGCTACTCCCTTAGGAATTTCCCAGAATGTGTGAGAGCTCTGGCCAGAGGGCCTGTTTCCCCCTCTAGTCCTAAGCTCCTGAGCCATGCAAGTGGTTGGACTTCTCTCTCATCAGTTTTCCCATCTGCAAAAGGGGCTTTGTGTGGTAGTTCCTGGAATTTGTGTAGCAAGAAGAGGAGCTAGGTATGAAGGAACAGGATGGTGGGTAGAAGCTAGAGCACTGGTCTGGGAGTCAGAAGACTGGGGCTGTGGTCCTGGCTTGGACGCTGACTAGCTGAGTGACCTGGGTCAAGAAGGCAACAAGCGGGCTGAGATCTACTGGACATCTGTAATGACACTGAAAGGTGACATTGCCTCCATCACCTGGGCAGCTCCTTAAGCCCCCAAATACAACATGCCAGCTGGGCAAAGCTAGGTGAGAATTCTGTATCTGCAGATTCGAGACAAGACCCCCAGGCCTGCCTTCCCCCAAGGCCTCCTGTGTGGAAGCAGCAGATCTGCTACTCTGGGCCAGACGACTTGCTACCTTCTCTGTATCTACTACCAAAGATCCACCCTTCATGACAGCTCTGTGACCTCCGGCCTGTTTTCGTCTTCTTGTTTCAAATGAAGGAACCGAAGCCCAGACAAGGTGAGTAACTTCCCTGAAGTCACACAGTTGGTAAGAGTTGGGACCAGCCTCCTGAACCTTTTTGCTCCTTCTGCCACCTCACGCTGCCACCGTAAGCCACACAGGTGTGTGTGTTTCGGCATTACATATTTCAGTATATGTTTTACTTGATTATAAAACAGGAGAATATATAATAAAGCCAAGTTGTGCTAAAGTATTTATAGAAGGGAGAGACCTCTGTGGGCTGGAAGCCTTCACGGAAAAACTGGTAATCAAGCCTTTTCTTTTTCTTTCTTTCTTTCTTTTTTTTTTTTATCCTTCCTGTCCAAATAAATGTATTTCTCCTACACAGGCAAATATTTTTAAAATGTATTTCAAAAGTTAGATTTCTGGAAAAAGAAAAAGAGAGGGTGGGGGTAGTGGGTTCTTGAAAACGCCCATTTGGAAGGAGCTGCTGGGGTAGGAAGGAGAAGGGGGAGCTAGCCCCAAGCCACCCCCCCACTTTGCCATTTTGAGGCCTCAGTTTCTTTATTTCTATGTCCGCCTAATACTCAAATCTGGGAAAGAAATGTCAAGGTTCTGAGAAGAACCTGGATTTTGAGACAAACCAGAGGTTCTTGGGATCGTTACGAAGAATGAGAGAAAGGGGCTTCTGAGTTGCAGAGTTTAGGACAGGTCCAGAAAAGGATTTCTGCGGGTGGGCAGGGGGGTGGGGAGAGGAATGTGGCCCCTGGAATGAGGGCTGAGTGGGGGTGTGGGGCCTCTTTTGGAGAGTTTTGAATGCAGAAGAGATTCTTTGCTGCGTGGGGCCTGGCCTGGGTGCTGGGGAGATGATAGCATGCTTGTAACTTAAGGTGGCTCTAAAAATGAGCAGGGCCTGGGGGGGGGGGGCAGCAGAGCACAGGACTAGGGCCTGCCTAATGGCTATTCCCCAATAGCCTTGCCTGCCAGGTGGTAGGGGAGCAGACATTGTAACCCAACCCCACCCAGTCAGCCCCCAGTTCCCCTGCTCCAGCTTTGGCCTGGCTTCCCTGAACCAGCCATTCCGAAGTTGGAGGCTGTTGGGGGAGAAGGATTTGCTCTGGACAAGGTAGTTCTCTCCCATTTCCAGAGTGTTCCAGTCAGGTGTGAGAGGGAAACCTGAGTACTTCCACCCACAGGAAGGTTCTTCCTGGGGAGGCCTGTGCTTGGAGACTATGGCCAGAAGAGGGTGGGTCACTCACAGCTTCCTGGCCACAGTGGGGAGCCTCTGTGTATTTCCTTCACCAAGCACTCCTGTGGATTGGGGGAAGTCTGACTCCTAGAGGGGAGCAAGGTGAAGACAGTAACTAGGAGTGCCTACTGTGTACAAGGCACCTCCACAATTGTTCCATCTCCTGATAACCAGAGAAGGTCGATAATATTATCACCCAGGCTCAGAGAGGTGAAGGGACTTGCCCAAGGTCGCACAGTAGTATGGGAACAGCTAGATCAGCGAACCCACCCCCAACCTTGCCCCAGCCTTGCACTCCCCACCTCTGCGAATGCTTCTCTTCAGGAGAAATTTTACCCTCCCAAGAAGTCCTCTCCCTCTGTCTCAGATGCCCTCTTGTGTGGAAGCTGGGCACCCCGCTAGTTGGGTTTCTTGCCCTTCGGGTGGCATGCAGGCCAACCAATCGATGCTGGTGAGGGTGTCCAAGACTCAGAGGCCCGGGACCCTGTCCTCTTAAGAGAGCCTAATTGCTGTGTGACCTTGGGCCACCGCGGGGCCTCTCTGGGCCTCACTTTCCCCATCTCCTCTTCCGGGGAAGCCCCGGGTAAATTTATTTATAACCCAGCTCCAGGTCTGCTGCCTCGAAAGGTGTTAGCAAGGCCACAGGACCCTCACCTGAAAAACAGCTCCCGCACCCCAGCCGCAGCGAGGCGGATTATGTAACTGGGTGTGCGCCGTGTGTGTTGGGGGGGGGGGGCGTGGGGCGGGGCGGGGCGCTCGCGGCTATTCCGGGCGCCTCTATTTTTAGCCCCATTGATGAGGCTGCGTCGGCCGCCGCCGCCGGGATTCCGGAGACGTCAATGGGCGCGCGTCACGGTCCCCGCCCGCCCACCGGGGGAGGCGCGCCCGGGGCTGGGACGGCGGCGCTGGCGGCCGCGGGCTGCGGGGGCGGGGGGCGCGGCCGCGGCCGGAACTGCGGGGCGGGGGGCTTCCCGGGGTGGGGGGCTCGGAGCCGCGGCGGCGCGGCTGCAGGAGCGCGCGGCGGCGGCGGAACTGGTGGGGGCCCCCGCACGGCGCCCGAGACCCCTGGCCTCCCGGCATGGGCGCCCCTGCGGTGCGGAGCAGCTCCCCGCCGGCTGGTGCGCGACCCCGGAAGGCGGGGGTGCAGAGGCGAGCAGAGCTCGGCGGGCCAGGTGAGGGGGCCGGGTGGGGAGGGGAGGGGAGGGGGTCCCCGGGAGAGGCCCGGGAAGAACGGGGTCTCCGCGTAGGCAATGGAGTGGGCCGGGAACCACAATGGGAGTCCTGCTGGGGTTCGGGGCTATGGGGAGGTTGGGAAGGACTGGATTCCCAGAGGAACCTCCTCGCTCAGAGTCAGCCCCCGAGTGCGGCGGCCAAGGCTTTCTCTCCCCGGCCCGCCAAGGGTGGGGTTTGGCCCGCGAGGGGCGCTGGAGGTGGCCAGGCCGGAGAAATTCCTTCCATTTCCCCGCCGGCTGCAGGGAATGGGTTCCAGGAGTTCGGGAGGGGAGGGACCAGACTTGCCCGGTGCAACCCCTTCGTGGGATTGAGTGAGGAAATCGAGCCCGGAGAGGGTCTTACAGCGTCGGGAACGGACCTGGGATTAGAAACGCTGCAGGAGCGGCATTTACAGTGGTTTGCAGTGAAGCATTAATTTGGATTGGGGGCTAGTTAGTGTTCGGGCATGCCGGGAAAAGGAAGGCTGGGCAGAGGTAGGTGTCTCCCCAACAGTTGTGCCCAAGAGGTGCTGATGGATTAGGGGGCTGATAACAGCCTGGACGGGGGCTTCAGTGGCGGCTGCAACCATGGTCCTACACCCACTGCAAGTGAATGTTTAGATCAGTGACTTGAATGAAGGCTTAAAAGGGAAGCCGGCAGACTCTTTGTAAAGGCCTAGAGCCAGGGGGAATGACAGGTGTACAAGAGGATAAAATCAAGATTCCAAATGATGGCAGCCAGGCAGAAGGATGGACCAAGATGAACGAGATGAATGTGACCGATTACAGATGTTGGGACCTGTGTTGGAGTGAAGAAAATGAGCTGAGGGGTTCAGGCCTAGTGCCTGGCTCTAAGGCACACCCAGGCCCGGAGCTTCCCACTTGCTTTCTGGTGTTAGTTGCCAAACTGCTCCGTGCGATCTGAGACCTCTCCCCACTAGAGGAGTCCAAGGAGGGGAAGATGGATGCCTGGCCCCTGGCTCCCTGGTTGGGCTCCCTGGGTCCTAATCCCGGCTTTGCCACTTCCTAGCTGTGTGACCTTCAGCAAGTTGCTTAGCATTTCTGTGCCTTAGTTTCCCCATTGGTAAAATGTTCATTATAGTAATCGCTTCCTCATGGTGTTGTGAGGCTGAAATGAGAAAGTGCCTGTCAAGTGCCTAGTAAAGTATCTAACACGTGGTGTTCAATATCATCTGCTGTTATTATTGTTCATACTCGTAATATGCCCATTTCCGGGTGGGGACTTAGCCGAACGCAGGGCTGACATCCAGGAGGGCGCCAGGGCCGGAGAGGGTCGGACAGCCATGTCCTGTGGCGAGGAGGAGTTTAGTTAAGAGAAGACATACTTGATAGGAAGGGGAGAAAGGAGGGGAAGAGGTTTCCTGTGGGCCCGGGCAGAGCTGGGATCCAGGCCTGGGGCTCCTGGAGCCAGGGCTGTAGCTCAGAGTAGGGAGGGACGGTCAGTCTTTGCATCTGGCCGACCATGGAAAGGACAGCTCCTTAGCTCCAGCGTTCTCCCCACCGCCTTCCAAGCAGCTGGCTGGTTCTCTCGGCCCAGTTCTGAGGCAGGCATGTGCGAGTCCTCTTCTCCACATCCCTCAAATACTTCCTGAGTACCGACTAGTGCTGAGCTCTGGGAGACCGAAGACTGCTGCGATTGAGACAGATGGGTGAATAGCTGAACCTATTTGTATTAAAATAGGTTAATGTGTGGGGGTGGGCGTGGGGGCTCTCCGGGGAGGTGGAATGGGGCTGGAAACCTGATCGTTGAGAAGAAGCTAACCATACAGACGTACCGGGCAATGACTTTCTTGGTAGAGAGAATAGCCAAAGCAAAGGCCTGACTGGGGAAAGCAAGCCCAGGTGCTTGGAGCACAGCAAGGAAGGGGGAGCGAGAGCTGGGTCTTGAGGTCTGGCCTGAGGCTCCCACGCCATTTAGGGGGCATCAGACTCTTCTCTTCCAAGCCCCCTCGGCCCTGGGTTCGCCCTCTGCACAGGGCTGAGTGTAATTGACCTTGGTTCATTCCCACACCGTAGTGTCCTGGGGCCCAGAAATGTAGGTTTGCTCCTTCTCGGATCTCCTGTTGTTCGGGGCTCACTGCCTGGCTCACGTTAGGCCCTCAGTCAACACTCGTGGACGGGATTTTGATCTGCGACGGGAGATGGGATCAGATATTCGCTCTAAGATGTTATGAAGCACTTTCAGGGCGTGACCTGGGTCCCCGACTCTGGCGCCTATTCTCAGAGATCTGGGAAGGTGCGTGGGGAAGACCTGGGTGCTCAGGGCAGACCTGACTGTGGTGGGAGGTGTTGGCCCTTCCTGCCCTTCCTCCTCAGTTGTGGACTGGTAGAGAGAAAAGGGAAGGCTGTGGAGGGGAGCCCTGGGGCCTTACTGCAGATCTGTTTCCGGGGTATGGGAAGATGACAGTGTCATTCTGGGAAGCAGGTGTAGCCCGTGGGCTAGGGCAGGTCTGAAGCCTGATTTTGCCTTCTATTAGGGGCTAGAAGCCCTCCAGGTGTTCTAGACTTCTCCCCTCCCTTTTTTTTCCTGCCACCTTCACCCTCTGCTCTCCATTACATCCACAGGAGCATGGGAGTGTTGGTGGCTGTGTAAGAGGAGAATCTGGGTACCATGGTCCAGAGTAGCTCCCTTTAGCCTGTGGACCCTGGGGCAGAGGTCAAGAGGGCAAGGAAGCACATCACCCACCCTCTGGGGCCCTTCTCCTCCTTACTCCCTCTACCTCCCAGCATGGGAACATCTACTTCTCTTTTCCCACGCCTCATCTTGCCTGAAGGGCACCTGGTCCTGCTTTCACTCTGGGGCTCAGTCGAGAGGTGGAAAAAGGGAAGAAGAGATGTGGGGTCTGGAGTACCTTGGCTCAAGGAGGCTTTGGCATCGGTGAGAGGACGGGCGAGAGCTTAACAAGGCTGGAAGGGTGGTGCTCACAGTTGGCTCCGGAAGTAGAGGCCAGCTGCCCAGAAGTGGGTTGGGATGAAAACCAGGGTCTGGGGCCGGCTCTGATGTGTCCTCATTTAATTTCTCCTAATAATGATAGGGCTATCATATGTGTACCTGGCACTGTTCTATGTCCTTTACCCGTATGAACTCATTTTAAGCCCCACCATAGCCCCGTGGTTGTTAATTTCAGAGATGTCAATTACAGATTGTTATTTTCACAGTGGAGGAACTTGAGGCACAGAGAGATTTTGTAACTTGCCCAAGATGACAAGTGACAGAGCCAGGATTTGAACGCAGGCATCTGGGATCCAGCGTCTGTGCCCTTAACCACTTTGCTTCAAGCTGGGTCTTCGCATTTGTGGGACTGGAGCACCTTCACAGAATATTTCCTGGGAGTCACCGTTGCTCTGCTTAGAATGCTGGGCTGCCTGGAGATGGGGTGATTGAGCCCCTGCCCCATGGGGTCCTCCGAGGCTTTAGGGCCAAGTTAGAGCCCTCTAAGGAGAGAGGGGTATCCTGCCCTGTCCTCAGAGTAGCTCCCTTTTCTCTGCCTACAAAAGGGCCAAGTGCTGGACTGAAGCCGCCCCCGCCCCCCCCCCCCCCCCCCGCCAACCCCAACCCAGGAGTGGGGCAGGAGGCTGAGGGGCTGGATGCTGGCATGTGTCTCCATGGCCCTGAGATGGCCCAGATAACTGTCAGCAGTTCCTGGTCACGTCCCACATCCCCCAGAGCTGTTTGCCTGGGGTTCTGTGTGCCCCCAGGTTCTGCTGCCCAGCCCAGGGAAGTCCTTGGGCTGGCTTATCGCCTCTCATGGCCTGGGTCCTGCCCCTGTTCTTACTCCTGTGTTTCCTGGCTGTGCTGCCTCCAGGGAATGTCCCGGCTGGCTGGTTCCTCCTCACTCACACTGATTCCCCCTCTGTAGGCTTCCACCATGGACAGAAGCCAGCCCTGGTCCCTCTTTGGTGTCCCAGCTCCTTCTGCCTGGCCCTGGAGGCCCAAGGGATGGTTGACTGTTGTCCGAGGTCTGTTAGTTCATCCAGACTGGTGAGTGCTCTACTGTTGTCCTTTGTACTCCTCTGGGGCCTTCAAGCAGGTGGGGCTGGGGGGCAGAGGTGGGTGTGGAGCTGCCCTAAGCGGATGTGGTTTGGGGGATGGAGGGGGAAGCCCTGCAGAGGTGGCAGGCGAGATGCTGCTCAACTTGGGGAGAACTGATTTCTTCAGTGACGGGAGTAATGGGGTGGGGAAGGGGGAAGCCTGGCTTTCTTAGCAGGATAGGCTGGGGGGCTCTGGGCCTGGGCGGCATGGGCTGGTGTGGGAGGAGAGGGGCAGGGATGTGAGTGAAAGACTGCTGTTACCAGGGCAGCGTGTGCCTGGTTCTGATGGGTGGGGCTGGGTAGCTCAAGGCAGGCTGGGAGTGTGGTGGGGCAGGCCCAGGGCATGGGAAGTTGGCTTGCTTCTAGGGCATGCACCAAGGGAGAGCATGGAGGGAAGGCTGGGATTATCTCCCCCCTAAAAGGGCGATGACCACCACTTCCTACTATGATGGGTCTGTATGGGGAAGATCTCGCTGACCAAGGGCAGTGATAGACCCTCCATGATTCATCCAACGTCCCTGAGGGGGAAAATCTCAGACTTGTGGCGATGGCCAGAGGGACTCTAGGCCATCTAGTTCACTTTCTTCTCTTATGGGTGAAGAAACTGAGTTACAGAGGGGAGAAGTGACTTTTTGCAAGACCCTACAGTGAGGGCGTGTAGAGCCAAGCTGAGAATCAAGGTCTCTGGAGGCCTGGTCGGCTCGTGGAGGACTTACCTTCCTTGCCTGAGGAGGCTTCTGGAGAAGGTACAGGCAGACCTGGGCGTGAGGGGTGGAGTGTAGGAATGGAATTTCCACCAGGTCTTTCCCGTGGGATCTCAGATACTAGGATGGGGCCAAGGGCACCCCAGTCCTGGTTACCATGTTTACCTGAGAGAGCTGGAGTTCAACCTGGCACGTGGCCAGGGACCTGTGATTGCCTTCTTCCTGTCCCAGAACGGAGGGCTGTCTCCGAGCCACAGCCCCCTTCAGGCCTTGAGGGATCCCTGGATGAAGGCGGAGCTGTCTCAGTATCTCCCCCAGCCCCCCAGCCACTGTTGCCTCATGTGGAGTGGGTGTTCAGGGCACAGGGAGTCCCAGGGAGGTGGCTGCAATGGGGGAGGACGGGGTGGCCACTGTGAGCCTGGGTGGAAGGGGGGGAAGCCCAGGGAAGCAGGGCCTCCTGTTCCAGGGGCTGGGCTGGGTGTGCACCTGGCCGCCCGCTGGCAGCAGGCTCCGTTCCACCAACCTTGGGCTGGGGGCAGGGAGAGGAATTACTGTAAGTGGGAGAGGCAGGTGTCCCTGGTCGGCCGGGGATTTGGACTTGGGAGGCACGTGAGTGAAGATGACAGCAGCGAGCCAGATGGCTTCCCCCAACCTGGCCCCCACCTCTACCGTCAGCTCAGACTGCCTCCTGAGCGCCCAGCCTTCCCCTCTGTGTACAGAGTGGCCCCCATGGGCAGAATTCCTTGTGTTCACCTCGTTGTCCGGGTGATGGTGGTGCCTGGGTGGAACTCTCATGCCATACCCACTGCCAAGGCCACCCCGAGGGGCTGCCAGCCGGGGCCCCGTGAGCGCTAGAGCTGCTGGTCTTGTGACGTGGGCACCCGTCTGCCAGGCCTGGGCACGGGCCCAGGGTCACGCTCACGCCGGGGCTCCCGTCAGCTGACTATTTTGGGCTCTTGCTGACCTGGGCCAAAGTCAGGCCTCAGCCAAGAGGGCCCCGAGGCAGCTCCCTCCGTCCCCAGAGGCCGGCTCTGGTTTCGGCTATATAAACAGAGGAGGACATGCTGGCTTGGAGACAGGTCCACGTCCTAAGTCCGCTCAGCTGGTGCATAGCCTTGGCCGGGCGGGCCGGGCTGACCGGGCAGTCCCGTCTCTTCCCGCAGGGCTCCCTGAGGCTGCCAGGAAGAGCCCCTGAACAACCCCAGGATTCTCGCCTGGTGCAGTTGTCCAGGATCTCTGAGAGTCTAAGCAGATCGTGAAGAGATAGCTGGTGAGTCTTAGGGATGGGGAAACTGAGGCATGGGAGCTGGGCCGTTTGGATCTTTTTCCATCGTGACCATCTTTGGCCTTGAGAGGAGGGGGGCGGAGGAGGAAACAGGGCTGGCTGACCTTCCCGAGGAGTGAGAGTGAAGCTTGACCTGAGTTGGGAGGTGGTGGGAGTCACATTTGGTGGCTCGCCGTGGTCAAGAGCTGGGAGACGTGGGAAGAGACAGGTGCTGCCATTGCTCTCCTTCCTTGGAGATTTCCACCACACTCTCCGTCCTTCTCTTCTGTTGACCCGGCCTGGGTGAGGCACTGGTCTGCTCGGGCTGGGGAGGGACGCTGGAGTGAGCTGGGGGGGCCTCTGCATAGATCCCCGAGTAAGGTCCCTGACCCCCCAGCTGGTTGGGACTCGGGTACTTGGCTTCCCTGAGCCCTCAGCCCCTGCCCTGCTCTCCTTGCCTGGCTTCCCAGCTGGTCTTGGTGCCTGCAAAGCAGGGCTGGAGCGAGGTCTGGCAAGTCCACCAACCATCTTGCCACAAACACGCTTCCCGGGCCCCGGGCCAGGGGCTGCAGCCCGGCATGGAATAAGTGGCAGCTCCTTACGTGGGAGGCTCTTGTGCTCTCCTTCTCAGTTCTCAAAAAAAAATTTTTTTTTCCCTTTTCTGAACGTGAGTCTCTAAATGAATCCAGAGCCTGTGACTAAAAATACTTTAACAATAGGAAAATGCATCAGTCTTTCCGGCTGGGGCTCGTTATCAGAGGGTTTTTATTTTGGAATTTGAAATTTTGCCCAAGGAGGCTGGGTGGAGACCTTGGGCAGGGGCAGGAGAATTTGGTGGGTGGTGATGTTCTGCAAGGTGGTGGGAGGCCCTCCAAGGGTGGAGGAGAGGAGCTGGCCAGGAGCTGAGCAGACTGGGGGGCACGGAAGGAGGTTTGAGGAGGGTGCAAACATGGCGTAGGCCGACCTTTCCCAAAGGCACTCCGTGATCTTGTCTGTGTTTCTCTAGCACCGTCTGGCCCTTCTTCCCGAAGTCTGATCTTACTCTTTCGTGCTGTCTGTTCATTCTTCCTAACCTGAGAGGGAGTGGAGGGTAGAGAAATCCCTGGACTAAAGACAGCCTCAGTGGAGAGAGGCCTGGCCTCCTTAACTCACAAGCTTTCTCCGGAGTATTAATTGAGCACTTGCTGCATATACAGAGTCTGGAATTTTCCCAGTGCTGGGTGGAGCCACGTCTCTGGGCACACTCTCATTTCCTTCCACTCAGCCCTGGAGGGGGAAGAGGTGTGGATGGGGTTACTGTTCTCCAGTTCTTGACGAAGGGGGTGCTGGCCCTCCAGTCTAGCTGAAGACCCTGGTATCTCCTTTCCCTGCCCGCCCTCTCTGCCCCAGGGTCCTGCTGCAGGTCCCTAGAGTTCAGCTTCCCAGGCAGGGCTCCATTTCACTGGTGAGCCTCCCCCTTCCCTTAACCTGTTGAATTCACACAGCCCCGGGAGTGTGAGGTCTGCACTGGGCAGACGAGGAACCGTCTCGGAGAGGGCAAGGGACTAGCCCCAGGTCACACACCAGGCTTACAGGCTCCTGGTCAAAGAAGGCTCTAGGAGCTCTTCCATCTTTTGTCCTTGCTGGGGTTGGGGTGAGAGGCAGGGGGCAGTGGCTTACCTGCCCACATCCTAGGGAGTCTGTTGTCAAGGAGGTGACAACGTGTGTGGTCGTGGCAGGGCCTGGGCGAGATCAGAGCCAGAAGCCTGGTCCTGACCCTACATCCCCAGTTGCCAGAGCTGTGCACAGGAAGCCCCCTGGGGCAGTACGTACTGCTTCCTTGCCCACAGCATAAATCCCCCTACCCACTGCCAAGGCAGGAAGAGGAAGTGGCCGGGTCAGGGCTGGCGATAGGGCCTGGGGCTGAGGAGGGGAAGCTCCCGTGGCCACTTCTCAGCGGGAGGAGGCAAAGCTCACTCCTTCTGCCCACCACGCGGGAAGGGTGTGGAGCCCTGTGGGTGGGGATGGTCTCGGTGAAAGTAGGGCAAGTTCCTGCCCTCTGCTGGGGGAGGCGCAGCCCAAGGGGGGGGGCAGTGTGGGAAAGGGGCTGTGCATTTCTACTTCCTACATCCCCCATTTACCCAAATCCACACCCACCCTCTTGGCTGGTGAACGATGGTGGACATTGGCTGCCCATTTGGGGCCTGCCCCGGGCTAGTTAGTATTGAAGATGCATGAAGGCCCCGCCTGCCGAGGTCGGGGACGTGGGGGGGGGGCTTGCCCTCACGTTCACACAGAGCTGAAGGAGGGATGAGTCAGCACATAAGTCCCTGGGCCCCATAAGCTCTGACTCGGGGGGCGGGGGGCAGGGGCCTAGTGAGTGCTTCCGAAAACATGCAGCGTTGACAGAAAACATCCTGTGTGAAGACCCCTTTCTACCGAGAGATAGCGCAGCCTCTCCTAACCGTAGCTGTGCTCTGCGTGTGTCGCTAAAACAAATACATAATGGGAAACAGGCACTGTTCTCTGATTTCAGCAACACACACTTGAATGAATCTGTACTCGATGAATTCCAGCAGCATCTGCGTCCATGTGAATAAATACGTCTCTCCCGTTTAGGCGTGGCTATTTTTTAAGAAACTTTTGTTTTTGAAAATAATAACATACATAGAGAAAAGTACACAAATCGTAGGTGTGAAATCTTGAGTATAGTGTGATGACGTTTCCAGGGTGAACACACCTGGCTGATCGTTGTCCAGGTTGGAAACTGGGATGCTTCCAGTCCCACCCAAGACCCCCTCACAGGCACTGCTGTTTTCAGTTTACAGGCCGTGTGTGTGTGTGTGTGTGTGTGTGTGTGTGTGTGTGTGTACACACGTATGCGTGCGTGCACATACCTGGTTCTACGGTACATTTAGAAGAACCAAGGCCCAGCAGGCCAGAAGCCCAGTCTGCAGTCCACAGTGGGGGCCATGGGTGCCGCACAGACCTGGGAGTTAGGGGACCTGCATTTGAGTCCTGCCCCCGAGCCTCCATTTCCTCGTTTATCAAATTTGGGTCACAATTCTAAACGGGGAAGGTTGAGGGGAGCGTTTAGTGGAAGAATCCACACGAAATGCTGTGGACTAACGTCTGACCCTTGATTGGTACTCCCTATAGCTCCCCTCACTTGCGAGAAGGTGCTTATGATTAAGAGTTAGGCTGGGGGAGGGGTATGGCCTGAAGTCTTGGAGGATGGGCAGCATTAGAGCAGAAGGGAGGAAGGGGGTCTCTCTGCCCCCGGAAGGGTGGAAAGTCTCGCCCAAGGTCCTCTTATGGGAGCAGTGGGGAGCCGGGGGTAATGAAGGTAGACGGGTGCACTGGGCCAGGCTGTGCTCTGGGAGCCTGGTGTGGACTGTCGTCTCATCTCCAACACTACATCTTCCCTCCCTGCGCTTCTTGTGGTATCGTGGCCCCGCCTTACCTTCTGGTCCTCCCTCTAGTTTTGGATATCCCTCCCATCATTACCTCCTTCATCATTACCTGTCCCCTCCCACCCCACACCTCCCCCCACAAGGGGCTGTTCACTCTGACCTTGCTCTTGAGGGTTGGACTTGAAGATCCCTTAGGAGCTTGGGACCAGCTTATGCTCTAGGCCTCCCAGGGTCTGCATTCATTGTGCCTTTCCCCAGAGTTCCACCTTAGCCAGATTCCGCTCTCCTCAGAGCCCCAGGACACCGTGGAAGGCCTCTGGCCAGCAGGGATGACACCAGGGGGTCCCAAAGCCCCTCTTCCCTCTCTCCCCTCTGCCATAAGGTAGGTGCTCCACATGGGTGCCTGAATGGGTGGCCGTGGCTGTGCTCCCACAGGGGGACCCTGCCTTTTTTCTCCTTATTTACTTATTTTCAGAGCGCAGCGTATACAGACCCTGTAGCGTCCCTGCCACCAGAAACATGGCCAAATGGCGGATGTGGTTGTCTTCGCCTCCCTCTGCCTTTGTGGCAGGGAGAAAGCAGCCGCCAGACCTGCAGTATCCTGGCGAGATGGGGCCTGGGCTGCAGGCTCCCATCTGGAGGCTAATGCTGAGATTCGGAGATTTAGACCAGGGCCTTGGGCAGCTCCCCACCACACTTAGTTCCCTGGGGCTCCTGGCTGGGCTGGTCCTGTGGGAAGGTAGGAAAGATCTGTGTTGCTTTTTACAAATGGAGAGTGGCAGGGAGGACAGGGGGCCACCAGGGCTCAAGGCCGGCTCCGCTCTCAAAGAACTGGTAACGGCTGGGCTTGCACACAGACTGAGATCAACCTTCAGCTAATACCCCGGTAGGCTGGGGCAGGATGGAGGGAGCGTGGACTTGGCTAATCATGTTTTGCTGACATTAATTAATTAATTACTTTTGAGGAAGGCACTGCTGGGGTGGAGGGAGGCATTCCAGGGTGGGGTGACAGGCTAGGTGGGAAGCCAGCCCATGATGTGGCTGGGGCTAGCTTCACCAGCCCAGACTTGCTGTGCACTTCTGAGCAAGGTTCCTCTGGGAACCCTTGGGTCCTAATCTGCAAAATGGGAGGACGTGAATTCTATCGGCAGTTTTATCTTTTTTATTACTTTTCTTTAAATGCCTATTTTTTAAAAAGATGTATTTCTTTTAGAGAGAGAGGGAGCACAAGCAGGGGGAGGGGCAGAGGAGAGGGGGAGAAAGAGAAGCAGACTCCCCACTGAGTGTGGAGCCCACCACAGGGCTCCATCTCAGGACCCTGAGATCCTGACCTGAGCTGAAATCAAGAGTCGAACGCTTAACCGACTGAGCCACCCAGGTGCGCCCCATAGTAGCAGTTTTAAAGCCTTTTTGTTTTTTTCTTTTTTTGTGCGTGGAATCTCTTTTCCAGGCAGAATCTATGCAAAAGCCCAACACAAAGGAAAACAAAACTTGTGAAGTGGAGATCTTGCATAGGTCCCATTGCGTTATTCTGCCCATGCTTCACTTTTCCCGGGGTGGCCTTGGAGGGTCTTTGAAAGATGGTTCGGGAAAAACCAGAGCTCTCTAAAGACCTGTCCACAGTGAGACTTATGCTGAAGTGGGGGAGCTATGGCAAGTTCTGACCAGATCACCCAGTGAGATTGGTGTTGCATGAAGACTACTCCACTGGTGGGCAGGGGATTTGGAAAGAGGAGACAAGCTGGTTAAGGGTCAGGTTCCTTATTGGGTGTGGGCAAGGAGAAGTGGAGGTCACTGGCCTCGCTCAGCTGGTCTGCTGTCTTCATGCACCGGTGAGGCGTGGGCTGTGGTTGGCAGTAGGAATAGGGGTCCAAGAGATCTTCCAAAATAGAATTTCAAGAAAAAAAAAAGAGAAGTTGCTTGTGGGGCATCAGGAGCGGAGATGGGGTGGTGGGCAGGGAGTACGATGATGACAAGCTCTGCCTGCAACGGAGGAAGTTTGAGATGCGGGCAGGACCTTTGAGTGGGCAGAAATGGGGGCTGAAGACAAGGCTGTGGGGGACCTGAGATGGGAGGTAAGAGTGGAAGTGAGGAACAGGAAGTGCCTCAAGGGTAGGGGGAAGTGCTGTCGGGTGACCAGATGAGGTGAGAGTGGGGCCACCAGAGCAGGCGCAGTGCAAGCAGAAGCCCTTCCAGCTGACTCATAGGGGAGAAGGGGGCTGGGTGGGACCCCAGTGTTGGGGGGCGTCTCTCCTCTTTGTAAACATTAGCGCTACTTCCCCTCTTACCTAGCAAGTGCTGGCTCCCCGAGTTTGGGGTAGAGCGGGGGGTGGTGGAGTGACAGCCAGATCAGGGAAAGTTCTAGGTGGGCTGCCGCGTGGTTTGTGCCCCGACACACCCCTCTCCGTCCCTTCTTGCTCCACGGGACAGGTCAGAGCTGCTCTCTCCACAGGTGCTGGAGGTGAGGTAGGAGTCACGGACAGGGGAGGGCGTGAGAAGATCCCCTGCAGATGCAATCAGAGGTCCCGGGTTCCACCCAGTGTCCCACCACCTCGCTGTGTGACCTTGAGCGAGTGCCATTATTTCTTTGAGCTTGTTTATTTATAAAATGGGGAAGAGTCGGCACAAATTTGACAAGATTTCTCAGGCTCCACCCGGTTCTGAAATTCGGTAATTTCCCAGCTATAGTGCACCCACCCTCTAAGGGACTGGGAAGAAATCAAGTTCAGCGTGTGGAGCGGAGCCCATTGGCCCATCTTCGGCCTGGCAAACCCCTGCCCTGGAAAGGTACTTTGCATTGGGAGAGTAGGGGGCAGAAACCAACAGGGACCGGGGCGAGGTGGGGGGGCGGGAGGAGGATGAAGTTCCTGCGCCAGTCTCTCAAACAGTGACTCTGCTGGGGAAGACGAGTCAAGTGCACTGGCTGCGCCTGGGGCTGAAGTGGGGGTGCAGGTTGTCCCGGGTGTGTCCCCGAGTTGCCCGCCCCGGCCCGAGGCCTGCCCTGGCAGCCCAGCAGCGGCAGAGAGCGACCCCCCAGGGCCCCAGGAAGGGCTGGGAGGGTGCACAGGCGGAGCCGGGCGCAGAGGGAGCCGCAGGGAGCGGGCGCGGCCGTGGCTCCCCAGAGCAGCCGGGGGCTGGAGATCCTAGTCCGGGGAAGCCCCGCGGCCGCGGCTCTAGAGCGCCCCCTTCTCAGGCTCTGGCCCTCCAGGCCGGTTATTTCGGACCTGGGGGCCCCGGGCCGGGTCCTGGGTCGGGCGGGGGGGAGCCTCGGGAGTCCGCGAGCTGCTATTTTTAGCCGGCGCGGCGGGCGCGAGGGGACTATTTATAGATCAAACAATCCGCGCTCCCTGCGTCAATGGAACCCCGCGTGCGTCACGCGCGCAGACATTCCAGGCCCCCTCTCGCCCCGCCCCCTCGGGCTCCCCGTCCCGCGCCTCCCCCTGGCCGCCTCCCGCCGGAACCGCGCCGCCCCCCGCGCCCTTGTATGGCCAAAGCTCGCCGGGCCGCGTGCGTCAGTGGCGCCCCCGCCCCTCCCCGTGCGTCACGGAGCGCTTAAGAGGAGGGTCGGGCTGGGCCGGGGAGCCCCAGTGGCAGAGGCTGCGGAACTTGGGGGACTGTGCAGTACCGGGGGAACGCACGCGGGACCAGACTGCGACTCGGGGTGCCGGTCCCGGGCAGGGGGAGCAGGAGCCGGCCAGGTAGGTGCCCCCCCGGGGGGGGGGAGCGTGCATCACAGCAGCGCTCTCTGCTTTGGTTTTTAGGGGTGTTGCATGAAGGAGATGGGCGTACGCGCGGGCAGAAAGGATGTTGTAGGGTCAGCGTGCAGGAGAGCGGGTGTAGGGTGCAGCTCTGGCGTCGGAGGAGAGCGGTTGGAGCGGGATGAGGACCCGGATCGGACTTCAATCTACTGGGCGCGGGGGTAGATTGGGGGGAGTGTCTGTGCAAGGTGGAAGCCGCAGGGGGTTAGAGCTGGCACCACGAGTGGGGACTTGTGCAGTAGGAGGCTGCCTGTAGTTCAGTTTCCGAGGGTGCCGGAGGGGCACGGGGCGCCCTGGACTGAGGTGGTGATGGGGTCTCAGGACAGTGGGGGAAAGATACACGGAACTTTAACTGCTGGGATCCATCGGACCCCTTCCTGCCAGGATTGGATTTCCAAAAGGGTCTCCTTCCTCCCCGCATGTCTGCCTCCTCCCCCATTCCCTTCGTTGTTTCCTTAACACGTTAGAGGCTGCGGCTTAGTTTGCAAGGATCCCCGAAGTTGCTGCCTGAACTGTATTAGGAGACTTCTGGATTGCTGAAGGAAATGGCCAGCATTGGTGGCTGAACTGTGGAGGGGTACTGTTTGTGTTCCACTAAACGAGTCTTCTTAGGGGCGGGGTCTCTGGAAGCCCAGGGAAGATTGTTTTAGCTGTAGCTGGGCTCCTGTGGGGGGGCGGGGTGTGTGTGAAGGAGAGAGAGAGATGTGGAAATCTTGGTCCTTGGGGATCCTGGGTAGGAGTTGCTTATGTTGGAGTCTCTGGTGTACTACCTGAAGGATACCCCCCCCCCCACTGTTCCAGCCCCACATGCTGGTCACATCTGTGCCCTCCCCCCCAGTCCCAGTTGGCTCATACAGGTAGGGTGCAGCCTGAAGCTTGTTCAGCGTAACAGGTGCAAACCACATTGTTGCCAGGACCTGCCTGAAGCCGGATTCTCCCTGCTCCCTCCTTCAACCCCGCCCCTTCCTCCTCCCTGTGGGACTGCTTCTCCCCCCCCCCCTTGACGCTAGATGTACGTTCCTATCTGGTGTAGTTAAGTACCTGCTTGAAGGGGGGTGGAGGGGGATAGGTTGATGGGGGTTGATCCGGATGTGGGACGTCCAAGTGGAGAAACAGGATTTGAATAAGGCTGGAACACCCAGCCTTCTTCCAGGTGGCTGCCACCTCTCCTCCACCCCTAACCCATCCCTGCCTAGGCTGTCATCGGGCAGGGAGACGTGGCCACTCTTATCTCTCGCAGGTGCGCTATATGCCTGTGGACAGGCCCTCCTGGGTGGGTGGCACCAGTGCTTCAAGGGGCTTCGTTGTCGGGGTTGGTTGTGGGAGTGTCAGGCCAGGGGTGGAGCTGCCCTGTCCAGCGCCCATGGAGGTGGGAGAAAGTCTAGAACCAGAGGACTCCCTGGGCTCTTGGCCAGGAGGTGGTGCCAGCCTTTGCCCCCTCTCTCTGTTCCCTCAATTATGGCACTCTCTGTTCCAGCTTGCTTTCCTACCCAGCCTCCCTCCCTCACTGGGAGGGCCAGAGCTCTGCCGACCCCAGGCATGAATGTGGGTTGGGGAACTGTCCCACAGCCTCCTCCATGGTCGTTTTTGACCAGTCTGCAAACTTAAGGATCCCCCCTAAATGGTGCTGTCTGCTCCTTCTGGCTTCTCATGATTGAGAGTGTGACCAACCCTCCTTTCCTGAGCTCCTGGATTCTTCAGGGCACAGATACTCCTTAGTGGAGGGACCCAGGCAAGGACGGGATGTCTTCAATCTGCCCACCAACAGGCTGCTTCTCCCCGTGTTAGCCACCTCAAGTCTGCTGGACTCCGAGAGTTCTCATAAAAATAATAAGGCGCAGTGCTTTTGGGGTAGCAGAGAAATTCTTCTTAGGGACTGTCCATTCTTCTGGAAGTCAAGGGGGGCTGTCCTGTCCTCTTTCTGGCCCCTATTCGGCCTCCCTCCAGCATGCGGCCTTTAAAGGTCTGGAGCCCGGTTACTTGATCCCCTGGGGAGCTGGGGAGCTGGGGAGCTGAGGACTGCTGAGGAGGCCCCAGGTTCCCTTCGTTTTTGCTTTTGGGAGCCTCCCAGGCAGCGCCGAGTGGGTGCCCATGCCCATATGGCAGGACTGGGGTGCGCGTGGGAGCTTCAGCCTTTGTTCAGTGTGTAGAGTGGGGGCAGGGATGGGGACAGACTCATGGCCACTTAGGCCTCTTGCTTGGGCAGCTGGGCCTTCACTCTCGGCTCCTCTTCCATTTTCAGGATGTCCATCCCGGGCGCTGTGGGGGAAGGAGGAGACGGGTTTTTGCAAAGGCTGGGCCATGCCTGGGAATATTCCCAGAAGGGCCAGGTTGGAGAAATATCATATCTGCACCCCGAGAGTGGGCTAAGTCAGGCTTTGCTCCCACCCACCCTTCTCCCAGCCCCCACCCATGCCTTACCCGTTGCGGGAGGGCAGGGGGCTGGAGGAACACAGTTTCCCCCTGTTCCAGCAGAGAACTCCTGGCTGGATGCCTTCCCTAGGGTTCCCAGGCTGACTTGGGTGTGGCTGGCCTTCCAACTGAGCCCACTCTTGCTGGGCCACTGCCCAGGGGCTTTGTGACATGGAGGTTGAAATGGTACTCCGGCTGGGGACTGGGGTTTCTGGGTGCCGTGGTGGGCCACGGTGCTCACGCCTCAGTGTCCTGTGTCTGGCTGGGATCCCTGCCACCTGGCTGCTCAGGGACCTATACTTAGGGGTCAGCCTTCAGGCTTCTCTCACGGACTCTCACTCCCCCAATCTTGGTCTCCTCCCTCTTCAGAGATGCCCTGTATCCAAGCCCAATATGGGACACCAGCACCGAGCCCAGGACCCCGAGACCACCTGGCAAGCGACCCCCTGACCCCCGAGCTCGGCAAGCCCACCATGGACCTGGCCAGCCCTGAGGCAGCCCCCACGGCCCCCACCGCCCTGCCCAGCTTCAGCACCTTCATGGATGGCTACGCAGGGGAGTTCGACACCTTCCTGTACCAGCTGCCGGGAACAGCCCAGCCGTGCTCCTCCGCCTCCTCTTCGGCCTCCTCCACGTCCTCCTCCTCGGCCACCTCCCCCGCCTCTGCTTCCTTCAAGTTTGAGGACTTCCAGGTGTACGGCTGCTACCCTGGCCCCCTGAGCGCCCCCCTGGATGAGACCCTGTCCTCCAGCGGCTCCGACTACTATGGCAGCCCCTGCTCAGCGCCGTCGCCGTCCACGCCCAGCTTCCAGCCACCCCAGCTGTCTCCCTGGGATGGCTCATTCGGCCCCTTCTCACCCAGCCAGACGTACGAAGGCCTGCGGGCATGGACAGAGCAATTGCCCAAGGCTTCCGGGCACCCCCAGCCGCCGGCCTTCTTTTCCTTCAGCCCCCCTACCGGCCCCAGCCCCAGCCTTGCCCAAAGCCCCTTGAAGCTGTTCCCTTCACAGGCCACCTGCCAGTTGGGGGAGAGAGAGAGTTACTCCATATCAACGGCTTTCCCAGGCCTGGCTCCCACTTCTCCACACCTCGAGGGCCCAGGGGTGCTGGATGCGCCCGTGCCCTCGGCCAAGGCCCGGAGTGGGGCTCCAGGGGGAAGCGAGGGCCGCTGTGCCGTGTGCGGGGACAACGCTTCGTGCCAGCATTATGGTGTCCGCACCTGCGAGGGCTGTAAGGGCTTCTTCAAGGTATTGGGCTGCCCTGGGTGCGGCTTTTTATGGGAAGTGGGCAAGGCTGGTCTCTTTGCCCAGCAGCGTCTCTGTGGTAGCCTCCCTGGGGTTCTCTTCCCAACTAGTCCTGCCCTTCAGGGAGGGGTCGCATCTGCAGGTGGCCTACCCTCCCAGGGACCCACAAATGGCAGGGGGCTGCCCGTAGAGGGACGGTGAGATACGGGGCGAGGCTTCGGGCTGCAGGGGTGCCCCCAGGAGGGCACAGGCTAATGGGCAGCCTCTGGTTTTCCTCTGCCTGTCCTCCCCCAACTCAAGGTCCTGGTGGGAAGGGGGCCCCAGGCACTCATGTTCCTGGCGTGAGATAAAAGGATCTGGGAAGAGGGCTTGGTGCTTGAGGGCTGGGGGCGGACTGGGGAACAGGCTGTATGTTTGTCCCAGCTCTGGGTGCCTGCTCAGCTTCCCATCCCCACCCCCCACCCCTCCTCTGCCCTCTCTTGTCTGCCCCAGGGAAGGCACATTGAGAAGTGCAGGTATCTGGGCTGCCAGGGAGCCCCGAACCCCTGGCTCCTAGTCTTGTGTCCTGGGGGGTCTCCCTCCTTAGGCAAAAACCTCCCCCAGTGTCCCCAAGATTTTCTTTTTCCTCCCCCCCACCCCCCGCCATCTCTCCCTCCCCTGCCACCCAAATGTTAGAAAAAATAGCTGTGAACAGAGAGTGCTTTTGTCTGTGATGGCAGCAGGATCTGGACGGTCCCCTCCCCTGGGCCCCCCCGCCCCCCCGCCCAACTCTGACAGCCTGTTCCGTGTTGCCCCCCCATCCAGCGTACAGTACAGAAAAACGCCAAGTACATCTGCCTGGCTAACAAGGACTGCCCTGTGGACAAGAGGCGGCGAAACCGCTGCCAGTTCTGCCGCTTCCAGAAGTGCCTGGCCGTAGGCATGGTGAAGGAAGGTGGGTGGCTGCGATGCGCTGGTGGGACAGAGGCCGGCCTGAGTGGGGTGGGGCAGGCAGAGTGCCCCCAGACCTCTGTCCTGGTGGGCCGCAGTGGACGGCAGGAGCAGACCTTACGTCCGCTCCCCCTCTGGTCCACCAGCTTGGCGCATGGGTGGGGCGTGCTCTCTGTAGGGTCTCAGGGGCTCCAAGTCCTGAGACTCGGAGGTACTTCGCAGCATTGACGCACACGGCGTGGGCTGAGAGTCCCTTCCCTGGACCCCTTCCTCCTTTCCTTAGCCCTGCCCGTTTCTCTGCAGTTGTCCGGACAGACAGCCTGAAGGGGCGGCGGGGTCGGCTCCCTTCAAAGCCCAAGCAGCCCCCGGATGCCTCTCCTGCCAATCTCCTCACCTCCCTGGTCAGGGCGCACCTGGACTCTGGGCCCAGCACAGCCAAACTGGACTACTCCAAGGTGAGGCCCCGCCCACCCCACTCTCAGTGCCTTTGTGCGCATGGGATAAGGCCCCTTCCCAGTGCAACACCTGGGAAAAAGAGGAGCCCCCTTTTGGGCTGACCAGCTGGAAGAATGTACCCCGTCAGGTGGGCAGCCAATCAGAAAATTGTGCTCCTCCCAGCAGCCTCGGCCCGGGGTGAATATTTAAGGGTTGGCGAGCAAGAGCAGGGGCAGAACCTCAGGCCCTCTTTCGCCCCCCGGCATCTGGAGATCCTCTGAGTGCATGACGTGGCCTCCTGTGGCGGCCCCGCCGCGGGGCCCTTTGCGGGGTGCTGACCCCCTCGGCCCACCCTCAGTTCCAGGAGCTGGTGCTGCCCCACTTTGGGAAGGAAGATGCCGGGGACGTGCAGCAGTTCTACGACCTGCTTTCGGGTTCCCTGGAGGTGATCCGCAAGTGGGCTGAGAAGATCCCTGGCTTCGCTGAGCTGTCCCCAGGCGACCAGGACCTGTTGCTGGAGTCGGCCTTCCTGGAGCTCTTCATCCTCCGCCTGGCCTACCGGTGAGTTGCCGCTGTCTGCGGTCCCTTGGCTCCTCTCCTCCCCTGTGCCCTGTCCTCCCTCGAGCCGCCCGCCCCGACCGACCTCTGCATTTCTCCGCACTAGGTCGAAGCCGGCCGAGGGGAAGCTCATCTTCTGCTCCGGCCTGGTGCTCCACCGGCTGCAGTGCGCCCGCGGCTTCGGCGACTGGATCGACAGCATTCTCGCCTTCTCTCGGTCCCTGCATGGCTTGGTCGTCGACGTCCCTGCCTTCGCCTGCCTCTCTGCACTCGTCCTGATCACAGGTGAGCGGTCCCTGGGGGCCTGGGGAGGGCTTGAGGACCTGGCCCTTGGTGCACCGGCATCTGGCACCTGGCGGGCCCCCACGTTGTGAAGTGAGGGCGTCCCGAGGCAGAGAGGGGCAAGCATGTGCTCAGAGTGACGCAGCTGGTAGGCCGCAGAGCTGGGGTTCAGGCCCCGCCGCATCCGATCGCAAAGCCCAAGGCCGTCTGTGACTTATCGCATACTCTCCAGGATGCACGCCGTGTGGGTGTCGCCTATGGCCTGGGGTTCTCGTTTGGTTTGAAAAATCTTCCCGAATTATGAAAGTGCACAAATGCTACATTTTCACAAGCTCCTCACACTCCCGTAGCCAGCACCTAGATGGGGAAACAGAACCCTGCCTCCTGTCCCCTCACAGCCCTCGGTGTCCCCAAGGGTAACTGCTCCCCTGGTCTCCAACAGCGTAGGGTAACTGTACGTGTTGTGTACTTTTGTAGGTATCATTCTTCAGGGTGGATTTTTTGGGGGTAAATGCAGAGGTTTTCAGATCTCTTTTTTTACAAAATTTTTTAAAGCCCCAGAATCTTCCCCCACCCCCCTTTCCACTAAAATTTCACAGAGGACCCAGCCATATAGGACAAAATCCGAGGCACTTTGGGCCGAGAGAGCGGTGGGTTTTGGAATCTCTAAAACGCACTGCTCCGCTCCAGGGTGTCTCAGAACTGGCTGGGAGAAAACTGTGGGCCTAAGCAGAAAATCTGGTTAGGGATTGAGTTCGTTTTTGTGACCTTGGGCAACTCATTTAACCTCTCTGGGACTCAGTTTCTCATTTGGAAGAGGAGGATAATGACTAGACTTCCAGTGGGGCTGGAAGATGGGCTCCTGTGTGCACTTTTGCAAAGCGCCGGGGGAGGGGGGATGGGTGGCCAGGAGCAAGTGGGGCGAGGCGGGGTCTGGGGTTGGGGGGGCCTGCTCCTCAGACATGTGGCTGACCCTGCCCCCCCCCCCCCAGACCGGCACGGGCTGCAGGAGCCTCGGCGGGTGGAGGAGTTGCAGAACCGCATCGCCAGCTGCCTGAAGGAGCACGTCTCGGCTGTGGCGGGCGAGCCCCAGCCGGCCAGCTGCCTGTCCCGCCTGCTGGGCAAGCTGCCCGAGCTGCGGACCCTATGCACCCAGGGCCTGCAACGCATCTTCTACCTCAAGCTGGAGGACTTGGTGCCCCCTCCACCCATCGTCGACAAGATCTTTATGGACACGCTGCCCTTCTGACCCCAGCCCAGGAACACGCGTGCCCCGTGTACGCACGCTCATACGCCACCCCACGTGCCTTTAGCCCACGGCCCACCGACCCCCGGAGCACCCCCACCCCCCGGCCTGGGCTTGAGCTGCAGACCGGCCGGCCTCCCCCACTTGGGCTGGGTGGTTGGCAGGGAGCTCACGCCCTGGGGGAGGGAGGATGCATTCAAGGGGGGGGTGACCCCTACTATTTGTCTTACCCCCCAGCCCAGCCCCAGCCTTCATGTTTTTGTAAGATAAACCGTTTTTAACACACACCGCTGTGCTGTAAATAAGCCAAATGCTGCTGTAAATACAGGAAGGAAGAGGCCGAGATGGGAGTGAGGGTTGAGAGGGAGGGGCGGCCCCCACCAGCCCGGGCAAGCCTTTCCCGCCTCCTTGCACCTGCTCTCTCTTCCCGCCCTCTTTCCACATGTACATAATCTTACCCTAGGAAGAAGACAAATGACAGATTCTGACATTTATATTTGTGTATTTTCCTGGATTTATAGTATGTGACTTTTCTGATTAATATATTTAATATATTGAATAAAAAATAGGCCTGTAGCTGAAACCGGGAGCCTGTCTGTCTCTGACACCCTCCTCCCCACCACACGCACCCCCCCCCCACACCCCGGTAATTACTGAAGACAGAAGCGACTCTGGATGAATCGCGGATGTTACCAACCTGAGCTCACAGGCCTCAGTTTACTCCTCTGTGAGAGGTAGCCACGCCTGACCCCTGCTTCTTGGGGTTGGCACACTAGCACTCAGACTAGTTTCAGATGAGTGGAAAGCCTCTGATGAAGCCACGCCTCGTGGAGGGAGCCTGTGGTGGAGGCCCTGGGGGCTGAGGGGACAGCAGCGCCACTCCGACTGTCACGGCTCCTCCTCGGAGCCAGGGTCTCTGATTGGGCTTCCATGTCTGTAGGACAGGGTGAGGGGCAGAGCCTGCCTCCTGTTGCTGCTGGGAGTCTGGGAGCGTGGGTGGGGGGCTGAGCCTGGGGCTGGGTAAAGGGCCGCCCAGGATGGCGTTAGTTGTTAGTACAAGTTTTTTTCCCATCTGCATTTTCTACATTCCTTCCCACCTGCCTAGCACCCCAGCAATAAGATCGTTCTGGGGTTCCCACCTGTACTCAGGTGCCCCTGTGTAGGTCCTCCAACTCCCAAGCTCATCAGTTGCTTAACTGGCTTAAAATGCAGGTTTCTAGCATCTATGTCAGAAACTGATTTGCTGAGGCGGGGGGCCCAGAAATCTTCGCTTTTACCAAGCACCCAGAGTGCTTGTGATGCCTCTGGTCTCGGGGCCACTTTTTTGAGAAACAGGAACCTAGATCGACCCCAACCAGAGGCCCCGGGTAGATTCCAGCCATGGAGGGTCCAGCCCCCTTCACTGTGCTTAGTGTCTGTCTAGCTGCATTGAGTCCTGCTCAAGGACCTGGTAGGAGGCCCGAAAGCACCGCCTATCACACCTGTTCCTCACAACCCTTGGCCCAGGACTCTGAGTCTCCACCTTTGTGGCCCCTGACTGGTTGGAAGTCATACAAAATAGGGCTTTGCTGCCGAGGATGGGATCAAGGGCCTTTCCCCGTGCTCTAGCCACAGCCCACAGGTTCCCCGAGGGGCTATCAAGCACAAGCCCTTGCTCGGGTTCTAGGAAGACCGTCCAGCCCCAGGCCTTCTGCAGGGTCCACATATGGTTGGGGTGGGGAGTCCTGGGCCCAGCGCATGGTGACCACCCCTCCAGCATGTGTCCCTGGCACCCCCCACCAGAGCCCCTGAATGAGACTTTGTCAAGGCACACACTTGGCAAGGTGCAGGGCAGGCGGGGGGCAGTTAGGAGATCTTCTATTCTCAGCTCTGCCTCCAACTCCGTGCTGCTCTCTGAGAAGCTCCTCTTCCTCCCTGAGCCTCGGTTTCCCCATCTGCTCAATGGGTCCAGGAGCAGCACTCTGATTAGGAGCAGAGCTTGCTGGGAAATCTCCCACCAACTGTGGGACTGGACTGAGTTCTCTCCCTTTGGGTCACTCTCTTCCGTACCCCTGACTTCAGAACTGACAGATGTGGAGCCCAGGGCAGGCCCTTGGGGAAGGCAAAAGGGCCATTTAGGGGCTTGAGTTAGAGGCAGGGGTTGGGTATGGGGAGGGCAATGGAGAATCTTGGTCTGTATAGATATCTAAACCCCATAGTGACAATAATAGCAGGTTCCATCAAGCACTAAGTTCTTTTCGTATGATATTTGTCATTTCCAACCCTCACTACCACCCCATGGGGAAAGTGTGGTTATCCCCACCTCATGGGCTGGGAGCACAGCAGAGTAGTAAAGAGCGAGGACCCTAGAACTGGACTGCCTGGCTTTAAATCTTGGCTCCAGCTCTTTCTAGCTGTAGAATTTTGCCAAAGATACTTCTGTGCCTTGGTGTCTTCATCTATGAATAGGGACATAATTGTATCTATTTCATAAAGATACTACAACGATTACATGAATGCATGTATACAAAGTGTTTCAAACAGTGCCTGGTGTGAAGCAAACACTCAATAAATCATAGCTATTGCTTTTACAAATGAAGAGAAAGGAAATGACTTTCCCAAGGTCACTTGGCTTCTCAGCAGCAGAGCAGGGTGTGTCTCAATACCTAACCACTAGGTTTCCCTGCCCAGGGCCTTGTAAATGAAAGAAGCTCCATCATGGATGGTGGCTCCTTTCCAGTGTTCTGGTGATTGGGGTACAGGGTGGGAGTCTGATTTCTCCAGCCCCGCCCTGCCCCACCCTGCCCCGCCCAAGGGCTGGAGCCTGGAGGCAGGCCCTTTCTTTTCCACTGAGCAACTGGAAGAACTGGCCTCCAAGTCTTGCTAGGGGCTGGGAGGGCGAACAAGGGGGCATTGAGCCTGGTGGGGCCTCACAATGGCTGCTCTGTCCCCGCTAGCCGGGGGCTGGGCCCGTTTCCGACAGGGACAATAGTCAAAAGGCAGTGACGCCGGCAGGGCCTGGAATCCCAGGCGGGATTTTCCAAGGCCTCAAAGCCTGCTGTTTGTCCTCACATGGAGACCCAGGAAGCCTGCCTCCCTGTCTCCCCCCCACCCCGCCCACGCTGGGCCCTGTGCCCAGAGGCCCCGGCCCCCTCCCCAGCCCTGAGGTGCCATTGTGACTGGGGTTGGGGTGGCTCTGAGGTCTAGGATCCGAGTGGGGGTTCTAGACTCCAGAGTTTGTGCCTGATGACCCTGCTCTGGGGCCGGGAATGGAGGAGACGGCCTCGTACCTGGGCTCTGACCACTGGCACTTGGTCATGGAGGAGGTGGCAAAGGCTGGCCTCGAGGAGGCTGCGGAGCTTCTGAAGGTCACAGGCAACCGCCCGTACTTGAGCTGTATTGTGCCACACGATCGGCTCTGAGTGTCCAGTGCGCTGGGCCGTGTGGCAGCTTGCTCTCTGGCCGCAGAGGGAAGCCTGCGAGAGGCCATCAGAGGTGGGAGGCCGCATGTGGTGGCTGGATGGTCAGCAGGTGGTTAGTGACGTCGTTCCGCAGCCCTGAGGCAGCTGTGTAGGGCATGTCCCGGCTGAGGGCAGTGCTGGGTCCCCTTTATGGGACAGACAGGCCTAGGGAGTCCCAGGGAGTTTTAGCTTAAATCTGAACCAGCCTCAGCCCCTCCCGAAGTCCCTGCCGGCGGAGGAGACCCCAGAGCCTCCTCAGAAGATAGGCTGCAGGGGTGAGCTTCTGTGCGTCCACCCTCCAGCCCTATCCAGGCCTGGCCTTGCAGCTGGCAGCTGCTCTGTCCCCCCTAGAGCCCAGCGCCAAACCTCTGCCTTCACCCCTGCTCTAGGCTCAGGCTTCTGCCGTGTCCTGCCTTGGCCCCAGGCTGGGGGCTGCTGGGGTAAGGTCTAGGCTGGCTAGGGGGACTTCAAAACCCCCAGCCTCCAGTTGCGAGGCCAGGAAGGAGTTAGCGCAAGGCTGAGCAAAAGCCCCCTCCGCTCCCCCAATGTCTCCTTCCCCACACAGCCAGGGACACTCTGAGGGCAGGAGGCCCATTCCAGGCTCTCCAGCTAGACTCAGAGCTGGCCTGAGGACTGGGGTGCCCTGGAGACTTTAGCCTTGGCTTCTGCCTCCTTTCCCCCACCCCTAGGCCCGTGCTTGGTTATTCTCCCTACCACCCTGGCTCCCCTTCACCTCCTGCCAGGCCCTGACCCTTTCAGGACAGGGGCCACTTGAGGTCTCCTCAAGGTCTGACCCAGGCGCCGGCACTGTCCAGCCCCTACTCAGGCACGGCAGGGGCCGGGGGTGGCAGCTGGGTCGAGAGGGGAGTGCTGGGGCGGGTGTGTGTGTGTGTGTGTGTGTGTGTGGTGGGGCTGTCTGGGTACGTGCTGTGTTAGCAGGGAGCAGTGCCCAGCTGCAAGCCAGGCAGGCGGGGTGCCGACAGTCCCTGGCCTCCTAGTCTGGTACATCAGAGGGACAAGGTCCTCACCCAGCCCAGCCTTGGAGCCCTGGACCTCAACCTGGGTAACTGGGGTACTATGAGGATAGACAGATGCCCCTGGCCTGACAAGAAACCAGGGTTACATAGAGAGACCACCCCTACCGGGGGGGGGGGGGTGTTGGTAAATACTCTCTCCTTTTGCAAGGACAGTCACACAGGCTCCCCTGGCCCAGAGAACAGATACACGCATGCCTCCCAAAGGAACAGATGCATAGGTCTTGCAGGACACAGATGACAGAGGCCTTACCCCTGAGGACAGACGCAGAAATTAAGCCCCATCCCCACCCCAACTTGGCCAGAGGGACAAACATATAGACCTTCCCAGAGAAAGACACCCACCACCCTTCCCGGACACCAAAATGCAGATTCCCATATCCCGCAGGAGGACAGGCAGCCGCCGTGGTACCTCCCAGCCCAGGCCAGGTCGAGAGGCTGCCTGATGAGGTCTGGGCTGGGAGGTGCCTCTTTCTCACGCTCTCCGCCACCCTGTCGGAAGCCCAGCCATTTCCTCTGCCTCGGAGGAGGGGCTGTTGGGGTGGGCGATGGAGGAGCCCCTTCCCTGGGATCCCAGAGGGGAAGATGTCAGAAGAGCACAGCTGATTCTCCGTGGCCCTGCAGCCTGGCCCGGGGGGAGAGGGTCAGCAGACAGGGTGCTGGCCACCCGGCCAGGCTAGGTACCGTCAGGAGCCCCGGCCTGACGTCAGTCCCACTCATTGTTGTTGCCGGGGCTTGAGTCACTCCCCGTGACGCCACTGGGGTCAGCTCCGGAGCGACTGGGGGTGGCCTGGAGGCCCAGCTTCAGGGCTCAGCTCTCCCCTGGGCACACACTAGGATGGGGTGGGGCCATCCAAGGCCACAGTCACCATGCAAAGCCAGCTGCCTACTCCCAAGGTCTTGAGTTGGCCTTCAGGGTCTCTCCACGGGCCTCTGCTGCCGGCCTGGCTCAGAGGGCCTCAGTCAGCCGCCCTGCTGCCTGGCCGGCCGTGGCGCTGGGCTCTGACTGAGACGTCCGCTCTCTCTGTCTTTGTCTCTCCCGCCCTCAAGCCTCAGTTTCCACCCTCGGCTCTCAAAGAGACCTCTCCCCAAGCCTTTTTCTTTCCCCTTCTCCAGGATTCCCTCTCCCCTAATAAACTCCCTGTAGCTCCACTTCTTTCTGGAACCACTCCCCCCTTCCTTCCCATCCCCTCACGTTGCTATCCCGTGCTCTGTCCCAGTTTTCTTCTGGTGTCCAGTCACCGCGCACCTTGCCAAAAGCAGGGCTTGGCCTCTACTTCATTCTCAATGTATCACGTTCTCTCCCACAGGCCCTGTCAAGACTGACAGCAGTAGCCTCTATCCCAGGCCCCTCTGGTCCCTGTGAAGCCTGCTGCCGTCGCTTTCATGCCAGGTCTTGTGTTCTCCTGCCCGGGAGTAGCCCCTGGTCCATTTCCTCTGCAAGACTTTGAGCTTCCAGAGCGCCACACTGTCCACCTTGGCATGACATGGGCGTGGCATGTGGACAGTTACATATGTCTGGCATGAATGAATGAATAAGTGAATGAATGCGTGATTATCTCTTGAAGGGGCGCCTGGCTGGCTCAGTCCATAGAGCATGAGACTCTTGAACTCCCGGCGGTGAGTTCAAGCCCTCTGTTGGGTGTAGAAATTCCTTAAAAATAAAATCTCTGGAAATAACAACAAAGACTACATCTTGATCATCAAGAGAGTGGCATAGGATGGGATAATTCATTCCACACAGTCTTTTTGGACCCTCCCTCCCTGACAGGACCACCCACACGGGCGTAGGGCCCAAGGTCTGAGGTGCACTGCCCTGTAAGGATTTGGGGAGGTAAGAGGGGCAAGGACTGGCCAGCATCTGCCCCAAGACAAGCCAGGTGAGGGGCTCAGCTTCAGCCTCAGGCAGGAAGGGCTCCAGGGACAGGGTGAGTTTTGGAGGAGGGACAAGAGTGGGTGGAATGAGGACAGAGGAGTGTGTGGCCCTGGCGAGTGTATTAGTCCGGGTTCTACAGGGAAACGGAACTAATAGGACGTATATCTACAGAAAGAGATTTGTTATGAGGAATTGGCTCCTGTGGTTATGGAGGCTGAGTCCCAAGATGTGTAGTCAGCAGATGGGAGACCCAGGAAAGCTGGGGTATAGTTCCAAATGCCGGCAGGCAGGAGACCCAGGAAGAGCGGGTGTTTCAGTTCAAGTCTGGAAGCAGGAAAAAAACCCAGCGTCCCAGCTTGAAAGCAGTCAGGAGTTCTCCTTATTCCTGGCAGGGTCAGCCCTTTTATGCGAGTTGTGCCTTCAACTGATTGGATGGGGCCCACCCTCATTAGGGGAGGCAGTGGTCTGCTTTCCCCAAGTCTACCAGACACGTTCATCTCATTCAGAACACATCTTCTCAGACACACCCAGAATAACGTTTGATCAAACGTCTGGGCACTCTGAGGCACAGGCAAGTTGACATAGAAAATTAGCCATCGAAGTAAGTTACTACATACCACCGAGCCTAGGCTTCATTATCTGTAAATTGGGGGGAAATTGTATTTACCTTCAAAGAGCTGGAGAAATCAACACAATAGGGCATTTGAAGTGCTGGTGTTGTGCCTGACAAGGCTCAGTGATGGGGAGTAGTGATGATGATGATGTCAGGACTGTGGCCTCGAAGGTCCCTGAGATGGAGGGTGTCAGGGGTAGAGGAGAAATCAGCCACTCCCTTCACTGACTGGCAGTCTCTGGGAGTTAGGCTCTGATCCCCCCACCCACCCAGGGCTGGTTCTAACCTCCTTGGGTCTCCCTCTTTTGGCTCCTCACACGCTCTCGCAATATTTTATGCTGATTCCTCCTGGTTAAGTCCAGGCTCCCAAAGAGGTTGCTGGTCTGTAAGGAAGGCAGCTTTCCCCTTCCTGAAGCTGCCAGGGCAGACGTAGCTGCACCTGGGACGGAGACAAACCAAAGACCAAGGCTGCACAGGGGCCCAACTATGGGGAGGAGGGCGAGGGCACAGGGAACTGATGAGGACGGGGGTCAGCCAGAAAAGGAGTTTTGTGGGGGTTTAGAAAAACTGGTGGGAGGGTGCCTGGGTGGCTCAGTCGGTTAAAGCCTCAGACTCTTGATTTCCGCTCAGGTGGTTATCTCAGGGTCATGAGATGGAGTCCTGTGCTCACTGCGGAGTCAGCTTGAGATTCCCTCTTTCTCTCCCCTCCCCTTCCCCCATTCACACTCTCTCTCCCCACCCCTTTTTCTAAAATAAATAACTAAACACGTAAACAAATAAATCAATAAATAAAAATTTTAAAAAAGAAAGAAAGAAAGAAAAACTGGTGGGAGAGGGGAAGCCTAAAGGGTGTACTGGAGCCAGCTGGTCCTGGTTGGTGCTCGAGAGCCCACTGTACCTCTGAGATCAAAATGTAATCCTTCATCCGTTCTGGACTCTGCATTCCGGGATGTCCTGTAGCTTCAAATCAGCCATCGTAGAAAACTAGCAAATGCTACTGATCAAGGCACCTTCCCCCTAGAAAGCAGGCTTTGAGTGGTGTGTATTAGAGAATGGTAGCGCATGGGGAGGGTCAGGGCGAAGAAACCAGAAAGAGAACTTCTGTGGTGGTATTTGAACCCCAGGCTCGGCTACTTACCGGGTGACCTTGGGCAAGTTCCTTAACCTCTCCCAGCGTCAGTTTCTTTTATTTGCCTTCTAGTATTGATCGTTATCAAGCTTAAATTAATTAACATATGTAAAGCACTTTAACCGTGCTCTTCACGTTCCACTCAATAAAGATGATCTATTATTATTTTGGGAAAGAAAGGGTATGTTAGGAAAATGAGCATCTTAATCCTCAAGTAAACCACTCAAGCAGGTCTCGGTTGGGGCATGCCAGGCCCTGTGGGCATTAACAAAACGACGGACAAACCTCTGCCTGCCCAGGGCTTACGATCTACATGGAAAACCAAGCACGTTCCCAGAAGTTACAGAGCACTAAAAACGGACTCATTCGTATAACACTTTACATTCCACAGAGATCTTTCATATGAATTCTCTCTTGTGATCCTCACAACAGCGCCCTATTTATACAGGAGAAAATCAGAAAGGATGAGTGACGTCAAGGGGCTCACACGGGGGGCAATGGCAGAATTAGGAGCCTTACAAGAATTGTCACCAGATCAGTCACGGTAGAGCCCCAAGCACTGCTCCTGCATGAAGAAAACACAGTAAGGTTAAGCCCCTTTCTCTGGCATCGTGGGGCCGGGGATTCTATTATGCACGTTGGACAAGCTAAAGTTTTGCCATGAGTTCAGCATCATGCAGCGCCCTGGCGTGGGCTCATCTCCGGGCCCCCTCTCCTGATGGCATGCCCTTCATCTTGGGCGATCGGTGCCCCGACCAGGCCTGTGCGCCCGGAGTTGGAGACCAGACAGACCAGCGTCCCAGGGGCAGGCTCGTCGCCGATGACTCCTCTCCGCCTGGGGAGGCGGCACAGAGCGCACCGGCCTCTCCTTCCCTCTCATCTCTATGGCGGAAGTGCGTGTTCCAGCCGAACCACAACAACACTCTCGGTGGTGGGAGTGAATGGACTCGTCCAAATGAGGGGGATACTTCTCACCATCGACTCAAAAAATCCGAGCGAGGTAATCAAGACAAAATCAAGCACGTTTTCAGGGAGCAGTGTGTGGCTCCCTGTGTCCGCCGGCGTGGCTGTAAGGCGGGGCGGGCGGCTGCGCTGCTGTCGGGGCCCGGCCAGGCGGGGTTCGCGCCCCCGCCGGAGGCGCACGGAGCCGGTGGAACCCGCCCGGCCGGCGGGGGCGGAGGTCTGGACTTCCGCCGCCGGTGCCGCCTCCTGCCGCGGTGGTCGAGCCCTCCTGGTGCGCGGTTGCTTGGTTGTCGGGTCCCGGTCGCAGCTTCGGAGAGGTGGGGGTCCGTGCCAACCGTCTGCCCCCTTCCCCGTGCGAGGGCGGGCACTCCCCGGGCCGGTGGGAGGGACGGCGCGCCTCGAGTTCCCGAGCGCGGCCAGGCTGGGCGCGGGGAGCCCCCCCCCCCCCCCCGCATCTCCCGGGACCTCAGGAGGCAGCTCCTTCCCTGGACCTTGCACTTCGGCGGGTGGCGGGTGGTGGCGGTGGGAGACACGGGACCCGGGCGGGAGGCCCTTCCTGGGGCCCGCCGGAGTGTTTTGACGCTGAGCCTTCTGTTTTTGCTTTCAGTCTCTCTCTTGCGCTTAGTCGCCGGGCGCACCTGCGGAGGGGACACCTGCGCGTGAGGAGGGGCAAGGGCATGGTCCGAGCCTGAGGGACTCACGCTCCAGCCTGTACGCGTAAGTGGGCATCGGGATGCCCTGGGCTCCAGCCTGGCTCTGTGCTCTGCAGACCTGGGCCTTGGGGGGATCGGAGGGATGAGACTACCCAGAGAAGACTCCCTGCTCACCGGAGGCGCGGGTGAAGGGAAGGGGACAGACAAGCTCATCACAGACCAGAGGTGGCTTGCTGTGGGAACGAGGCTGGGGTTGGTCAGTACCGACTTCCTGGAGGAGTGTTGCCTAAAGCAGTTCAATAATGAGGGAAGAGCCCAGGCGTGGGGCAAAAGAAAGAAGTGGCCTGGGTGAACGTTTGTGGGGGACCCCAGAGGGGGAAGTGGTGGAAGAAGGGGGAGCTGGGCCAGAGCTGGGAGCCTCTAGATGGAAGCCTGTTGAAGGGAGTTATACTAGAGAACAGAAATGAGCGGGAGAGCCCGACTTCTCCTGAGTGTAGGAGAAATCAATCCAGCAACTCTTGGAAGGAGCTGAAGCCTCCCGGTCAGGGTGATTTGAACAGTTACTTTGTACTAGGTTCCGGGCACTGAGTTTCCAGTGATGAGTAGGGTCTAGTCCCTGCCCTCAATGAACTGTCTAGTGGGAGAGCCAAGACAGCATAACACCTGTGAAGAGATGACTGCTGGAACAGGTAGACCCGCGCTGGTAGCCGAGCCGAGAGGCAGAGGCATCTTGATCTCTCGGAGCTGTGCGCAGACTGCCTCGTCCTTTCCACTGAGCACTGCTATGTAATGGGGCTTGAGACAAACTGAAATACACTTAGAGGAGAGCTGCCAGATAAGATGTGATGTCTGGCTGTGATGTGTATGGGGACTGGGGACCTTTAACCTGTGCTAGGGGTGAAGGGTGATGGAAGAATTGTTCCAGATATCAGAAAGGCGCATTAGTGGAAAAGGGGTGAGACTTATTCTGTGTGGCTTCTGATACCCAAACTGTGACCAGGGGTTTGAATCACGAAGGGGTGGATTTCTTCTGTAGAAGGAGTATCTGGGTAGAGCCGTCTAAAGATGGAATGGTCTGCTGTGAGAGGTGGTAAGTTCCCCATCAGGGCAGGTTTGTAAGCTGAACGCTCAACAAGAAATGTGACTATTGCTTCTCCTTTGGGGCTCATAGTCAGTTACTTACCAAGGTCTGGTTCTCAGGTGTGTTCTTTCCTTCCCACTGGGTCCACCAGTGCTGTATCATAGGCTGTGTCCTCTCTCAGCAACAGTGATATCGTAATGAATTATAGTGGCTGATATTACTGTTTACTCCTTGGCAGGTGCTGAGCGCTTGATAGATGCTAAATCTTCCACTGCCTGGGACAGTCCTTTCAGGGTAGCTTCTGTAGGTCCCCTTTATGTGGATTCGGGAAACTGAGGCACATAGGAATGAAGTACCTTGCCCAAGATCACACAGTGAGCAAGTGGCAGAGCTGGGCTTCCAACCCAGGCTGTCTGGCTTTAAAGTCACTGTTTTTAACCACTATTCTACTGTGTATTACGTATGTGATTTTATTTGATCGTCACAAGAATCCAAATTTACAGATAAAACATACTCAGAGAGGTTGAGTGATTTGCTTGAGATTACAGAGCAAGGTATAGGAGAGCTGGGGTTTGACCCAGGGCTGTTGGACATGAAAATCCCCACACTTTGCACTTCACTCGTCCACATCCCCTTGCGCTGCCTCTGTAACTGTCTGTACTGTCGGGGCCTCTAACTGGACCTCTTGCCCAGCCTTTCTGCCTTAAATCTGAAAGTTTTGACTCCAGAGTCTGTGGGTGGACCTGGCACTAGGTGAGATTTGGGACGTGCGTGTGTGTCAGTCAGGCGTCAAAGCCCAGTCTTCGTGTTTTTTTTTTTTTTTTTTTTTTTTTTTAAGATTTATTTATGTATTTGAGAGCACGAGTAGTGGGGAGGAACAGAGGGAGAGGGAGAAGAGAGCCCGTTGCGGGGCTTGGTCCCAGGACCCTGGGATCATGACCTGAGCCGAAGGCAGACGCTTAACTGACTGAGCCACCCAGGCGCCCCTCAGTCATCATAGTTTTTATTGATTTCTCAGAGCAGTTTCTGGCCACAAAATAGTAAAGAGCCATCCTTCACCTTTTATCCGGTTCACTTTTTTTTTTTTTTTTTTAAAGATTTTATTTATTCATTTGACAGAGATAGAGCCAGCGAGAGAGGGAACATAAGCAGGGGGAGTGGGAGAGGAAGAAGCAGGCTTCCAGCGGAGGAGCCTGATGTGGGGCTCAATCCCATAACGCCGGGATCACGCCCTGAGCCGAAGGCAGACGCTTAACGACTGAGCCACCCAGGTGCCCCTATCCGGTTCACTTTCTGATGCACAGATCTGATCGTGGCACAGTGAGGCGTTGACTCTTCCCCAAATGCTTTAACCTGGTCCTTCGAGGTCCCAGGCAGTCAGACTCCAGTCTTCCTTTTCTTTGAACTCGTGCCTTGTACTCTGGCCAGTCAGGCGGCATTCACCTGCTTTTCTCTCCTGCAGTCCTGCGGCCTCGAGGGCAGGGGCCGTGCTCGCCTCAAGCGGCCGGTGCCTGACAGGTGCCACGCAGCGAGCCTTTGTGGGACACTGCGCTGGACGCCGTCCTGAAGTCAAGTCCTGGCTGGTTGTTTGGACTGGTAACTTTGAAGCTCTCTCCCTTTCTGAGCCCGAGAGTCGTCCCGGTAGTAATGTGTTGGTCGAAATGCAGAGAAGGGCCACGGAGGCAGAGGCTGGCCGGGCCAGGAAGGCAGCGGACAGGTAACAGGGACATCATTCAGAAAGTGTTAGCTTGCTGACCTGGCTGCTCTTGCAGGGTGGCCCCTGGCTGGGGTGAAGCTCCCCCGTCTTTATTCTTGTCCCGCACCGGGTGTGGGCCCCTGGCTGCAGGATGAACTGCCGCTCGGAGGTGCTGGAGGTGTCGGTGGAGGGGCGGCAGGTGGAGGAGGCCATGCTGGCCGTGCTGCATACAGTGCTCCTGCACCGTAGCACGGGCAAGTTCCACTACAAGAAGGAGGGCACCTACTCCATTGGCACCGTGGGCACCCAGGACGTGGACTGTGACTTCATCGACTTCACCTACGTGCGGGTCTCCTCTGAGGAGCTGGACCGTGCCCTGCGCAAGGTGGTCGGGGAGTTCAAGGTAGGGGTGTGGCCCAGCGGGGGCGGGGGGCAGGTGGACCTCGAATGCCCCTCCACCCCAGCTTGCTCTTGCACCAGCGTACCCTTCTCGAGTGTCCCTGTTGGGTTCTTCCACGTTCTAAGGAACGCGTGTGTGTTCAGCGCTCCTTGTGGGGAGGGTGGCTTCGGGCGGGGGGCAGGGGGGAGGGGCCGGTAAAATTACCCAGGGAAGGAGAGCAGGCAGCCCTTGCGGCATGGACATCGGGTTCCCTAGGGTGCTCATCGCCTCCCTGGGCTGAACGTTCTGTCTGATCCTTCAGCTCTCTACTGACTCCTCCTCTCTGCTTCCACTTTCGCCTTCAGGAAGTTCCTTTCCCCTGGGAAATTCCCTGAGAGGGAGGCTTGCTGGGCGCAGGCGCTTGCCGTCCAGCGGAGCGTCCCTTTGGGCAGTGCGGCACATGTCTGTATGTGCCTGTGCGGGTGTGGAGGAGGCTGGCGGGGACACACCGGGCTGCTAATGTTAGTCGCCTCGGGCAGTGGGAATCTGTTTGCGTTCAGGGTTGCAGTGTTTCACTGTTGCAGGGAGTGGCTATTTTGACTTTTCAAGTAAGAGGGAATTTTTTTTAAGGCCCCATGTCTGAGGTCAGAAGTGGAGGGTCGTCTGTCTGGCTTCCGTTGTACAAATGTGTGAAGAGCCCATACACAGTGCCGGGCGCCATGTGCTCATGCCCGGAGGTGGACCCTCTCCCAGGCCACAGTGTCCCCCCCCACTCCCACTCCCCAGTCCCTCTGAGACCTGACAGGGTAAGTTCATAACAGTTTCCCAGTCCCTCTTCAGGGGAGGCTGTGGCAGTCAGCCATTGGTCCTCTAGACGCCTGTAAGAGTCATGTACATATCATGGATTCTGGAGCCAGGCTCTATGACCCAACAGGTGTGTGACCTTGGGCAAGTGACTCCACTTCCCTGGCTCAGTTTACCCGTATGTAAAATTGGAATGATAATTGTACCTGGCTCATCGGCATATACACTGTGCGGATTACACGAGTCCGGTACGTCAAGTGCTTGAACCAGCCCGGTGCCAGAACAAGCACTGTGGAACTGTTAGCCACGATGACTACCAGCCAGGATCCCGTGACCTTGCTTTGTCTGCAAAGGAGCGAATTAGTCCTTGACGGACGGTTCAGGACTTGAGGGTTCAGGACTTGAGGGAAGCATCCTCACCCTCCGAGTTGGTCTTAACTCAGATGGAAAGGTGCGTCAGGGTCCCAGCTGCCCTAGGAGGCAGAGTGTGGGGCCACTCCACCCACTGGAGGTAGGGGATAGGCAGAATTATTGGGGGAGATGGTCTCATTTGCTTCTCAGAGGAGAAGAGGGAGAAGCCAGGTCTGGTCTGTCCTTTCCTTACCCCTTCTGTTTCTTGGTCCCCCCCCTTAAGATTTTATTTAGTTGAGAGAGAGAGAAGCAGTGGAGGGGCAGAGGGAGAAGCTGACCCCCCCCCCCCCCCCCCCCCCGCCTCGTGACTGAGTCCCAAAGGCAGTTTTTAACTGACTGAGTCACCCAGGTGCCCCTCTTGGTTTCCTTTTTTCTGATTAAGGATCACTGGGCTTTAATCCCGTCTTCTGCTTTTCTTTGGAGACAGATTTTGTTGGTTTGCTTGGAGCATTCAGGGTTAGGCTGGCTGTTCGCTGTGTCACTTCACATAAATCCTTTGCTCTCTGTGGGTCTCCTTCCCTGCCGTCCCCGAGGGACTAGCAAAGCTAGGAGAGCCTGAGCCCCCGGGGCCCAGGAAGCAGGCGCTCACAGGGCCAGAGCTGCTCCAGAGCCTCGCTCTGCTCATCCGTTGCCCCTCCTTCCCCAGGACGCGCTGCGCAACTCTGGGGGCGACGGGCTGGGGCAGATGTCCCTGGAGTTCTACCAGAAGAAGAAGTCCCGCTGGCCTTTCTCGGACGAGTGCATCCCCTGGGAAGTGTGGACGGTGAAGGTGCACGTGGTCGCCCTGGCCACAGAGCAGGAGCGGCAGATCTGCCGGGAGAAGGTGGGCGAGAAGCTCTGCGAGAAGGTCATCAACATCGTGGAGGTGATGAACCGGCACGAGTACCTGCCCAAGATGCCCACGCAGTCGGAAGTGGACAACGTGTTTGACACAGGCCTGCGGGATGTGCAGCCCTACCTCTACAAGATTTCCTTCCAGATCACTGATGCCCTGGGCACCTCGGTCACCACCACCATGCGCAGACTCATCAAAGACACGCTTGCCCTCTAGGCCTTACTGGGGCCACGGGCTCTCCTGGACGGCTTGCAGACCTTGGCTTCTGGGGATCGTACCGCGGGGCCCTTGGGGCTCTGGAACCTGCTCCAGGTCCTTGAGGAGACTTGGAATGGCCACCCCTGGCTTCCTTGTTTTGTGGTTGCCGGTCTTTGGTCATCCCTTTAACCTTTGCTAATGGTCACATCTGGCCTCCGCTGTCTCTGTACACCCCTGTGGGGGTCCCCCTTCCTCCACCGTATGGAAGGGCCATCGCTAGGATGGTGAATAAAGTTGAGAACGTGTTTAGGTTGAGCCATCTCTCCCTCGGCTTGTGTCCTGCTCTGAAGCGCTAACACTTTCCGGCAGACCTGGGAGGGTGCAGGCGTGTGTTAAGGGTATTCCAGCGTGAAGGGAACGGGGGGATGGGATAGAGTGAAACGGACCAATTTGGTCCTTTGTTGGACATTCACATAAGCAGGTGTTAACCACCCAGGTGTCACGGTGGTCAGTCCTATGAATGACGGCACAGATCAGCAGCTGTGACTTTTGGGTATGATTGCTGTTTCTTCTTCCTAAGGAAGCTGTCATATCCTGCCTTTTACATTGTCTGGTCTGGTTTCACGATGACCCTCAGAGTGTTTTCTATGTCTTCATAGAGCACATAGAGGTCCCCACGTGGCACCAGAAAACTCATTTAGTTGGGGGTTTCCCTCTCTGGAGAGAGATTGGCCAACTGGAGACAGGTGTCTGATGACACTTCCAGGTCGGGCTAGCCCTTGCTGCTTGTTAGGACTGCTTTGTTGACACACTCCTTTCTACACGGGCGTACTCAAAATCCGTGAACTCCTTTTTGTGTACTTCTTACTGATTGATTCTGTATTTTAGAATACCTTTGGGTTGTATGTGGGCAGTTTTACCAAGCTACATGGAGCGGGGGTGGGGGGTTGGAGGGTCTTGCCTGTGGTCCTGGAGCAGGTAGCCAGCGTGGCCAGGAAGTGCACATTTTCCCCATTCCAAGCCACCCTGGCCCTGTGATATTTCACAACAGATCTTGTGAAGTCTTGCCCTTGATTTCTGGGGCATTGGGAGGACTCAGGAGGTTCTCAAGGCTTTGGAGATGGGGAAGGCCATCTCCTAGCAAGTCCTTGATGGTGTGTAATCCCTACCTGGCCTGCTGCAGTCTGGGGATCTTCTTTTCCTCCCAAGCTAGCCATCAGCTAATCCCTTCTGAGTGGTTGGTTGGCTGATAGAGTTGTTTATTGGCTGTGACTTACTTTTTAAAAAGAGAGCTCAAGGTTGCTGTCTTTCAGGAGACCTGAGCAGGACGGTCTTCCCTCCATCCCAGCTTTTTGAGACTTTCTGCTTTCCTGCAGCCAGACTCTGCTCCACCCCGACCCCAGGTTGGCCATGGGACACTCCACTGGCAGTGAGCTCCCCTTGGTTTACAGGACAGTAACCTTTCCAACATTTTGGCATTATGATTTCCCGGAGGTAGGGGACTGATTTACTCAAGGTCAGGACAGGAGCCCTGGTGACTCAAATCTGCTTTCTCACCAGTAGGTAACTGGACCTCTGGGGTCTGAGCGAAGGAATGGGGATAGGACTTGAATTCCCCCTACCCTCCATCTTTCCTTGCTGCCGGCCCAAGGAGGCACCGGGCTGCTTGTCCAACTCCAAGGGGTGCCCAGAAAGGACAATGGAGGAGTAAGGATCCGCACCCCTCAGGTCCTGGAGGCTGCTCATTTGCCTCCTGTTCCAGTGGCCCCCTGAGCCACCCGGCAGTATTGAGCTTTGGCTCAGGGACAGCCTAGGAATGCTTGCTTGTCTTGTGTCCTGCTTAGCCGGGCAGCACCCACCAGACCCTGGGATGCGGTCTGGAAGATTTTTTCAGTTCTGAGGGAGGTGCTGTCTCTTGACTTCCTTTGCCAAGGGAGAGGAAAGGCCTTCGGGACCTGACTCTGGGTCTGGCTGGTTGGATGCATGGGCTGGATTCCCACGCGTGGGTGTGGAGGTCTTTGGGACAAGAAAGAATACCCCGGCCGGGGAGTCTGGCCCGTGGTCCCCGCTGGAGGAGCCTGGAGGCTGCGCGCAGGGTGGGACCGAACAGCGCCTGGGATCCGCCCCTCGGGCACCTCCCCTGTGCAGCCGGGCCCGCCCGCCGGCTTGGGCTCCCGCACATCTGGCCTTCCCGCGCACATCTGGGCAGCTGGCGCCGCAGCATGAACGGCTCGCAGGCGGGCGCTGCGGCCCCGGCCACCTGGCTGAGTTCCTGCTGCAACCAGTCGGGGGCGCCGCCGGAGCCCCCCGAGGGGCCGCACGTCGTGCAGGCGGCGGTGCTGGGCGTGCTGTCGCTGCTCGTGCTCTGCGGGGTCCTGTTCCTGGGCGGCGGCCTTCTCCTCCGCGCCCAGGGCCTGACGGCGATGCTGGTCCGCGAGCGGCGCGCATCCCGCGAGGCCGAGCCCGGCGGCGCCAGCGGAGGCGAGGACGACTCCTAGGCGTCCCTGCGCTCGAGGGTCGCGGCTTCCGGGCCGCCCAGGCTTGGGCGCCCGACGGCTGCTGCGGAGCGCAGGCGCCGCGTCCTCCCCCCCCGCCCCCCATCCCCAGGCTGGCGCCCGCGCAGGTGAGAACGGGGAGGGGGGCAGCTCTTCAGCGACTCGGGTTCGGCTCTGCACGACCACCGGGTGGGCCCTGCGGCAACGCTGGGTGTGCCGGGACCTGAGGGAAGAGGCTGCCACCCTCTCGTGTCTCTCCTGCGTCCTTTTTCTAGAACAGCCGGTCACCGTGTGTGAGAGGGAGGCAGGGCGGATCAGAGGGGGACGTCTGGAGGGGCCACAGTGTGCTTTGGAGCCCCTCCCTGCACGTACCCGACTCCCGTTTTGCCCCAACGTCACCTGGAGCTAAGCCCCCGCTCCGCGTGCCCTAGCACGGCCCATGCCACTGGGAGGCTGAACGAGTCGCTGCCACAGAAACTCGGACCACCCAGGCCTTTGGCTTCTGCTTCCTCCTCCTCTCCTTCCTGAAGCCTTGTCCCTAGACAGGGGTTTGAGTAAGACTCCTCACCGTGGCCTCCCTTTGGAGGCAGAGATGGGAGTGTGGGTCCTGTTTTATGGCAGAGCCAGGGGCCTCCATGACTCTGGGGAATGGGGAGGTATGGTGGGTCTCCCCTCCCTCAGACCCTGTTCTGGCGTGGGGGGGGGGGGGGGGTGGCAGTTGTGGCCCAGAGCAAGGAGCTCTGCGGTTTTGTGGGGAAGGTGGTGGACGGCAAGGTTCCTGACAGCTGGGGGGCCTCATGAGCACATTGCTGTAGGAAGCTGGGGCTGAGGGTTCCCAGCTGTGGGGGCTCCATTTGGCTCTCCTGCCTCTGTCTCTCCAAGGACAAGGACCATCTGGAGGGAAGGGCCTGGGTGGCCTAAAGACAAGGTAATTCCAGGCCAAGGCCACCTGGGGTGGAGCCACAGGGCTTGGGCATTGTCTCTCCTCTGCAGTGTTGTACCTGTGGGGTCCCGGGGGGGGGGGGGCTTCTGTGGGGCTCTTCTTTGGGGATGCCTCTGACCTGTGGCTTGCCAAGGGCAGAGGCAGGGTCCTAGCCTCCCTCTGAGAAGGGAGTCAGTGCATGTGAGCGGAGGCTGGTGAGGGAAAGGTGACGGCGTGGGCAGGGTGTAGCCGAGCAGCTGTGAAGCTGACGACGTGTGATCCGTGCCCAGAGCAGCCAGGATTTAGCACTAATCCCAGGAAGTTGTGCCACACTGGCCTTGCTGAGCTGCGGACTTCTCACCTCAGGGATGCCACTGCCACCCCCTCGGAGAGAGGGCTGGCCAGGGCAGTGAGGGGCATGTGCGTGTGACTGCTCCTGGCATCAGGGGGGCAGGCCGGACCTGGGGGACACGGTCCACCTCCCTGGGCTGCGTGTCGGACGTGGGGTGAGAATGCCCTCTTTTTCTTGTATCCAGGTTCATTCGCCCCCTTGCCTGATAACATTCTGCTGGTTTTCGACCCTTTCTCCACCCTGTGCTCTTCTCTCCTGCCCCAGCGGGGATAGAGGAATTCCCATATCCACGGTGAACCCTTCATTTTGCAAATGGGGGCGCTCAGAGAGAAGAAAGTGACCTGCTCCAGTGAATGCCAGCGCGGAACCCAAGCCGAGGCTCCCGATTCCGAGCTCAGCGGGTGAGGGCGTCCCTGAGCGAGAAGGCCTCTCCTCGGGTTATTCCTCTTGCTCTGTCCTTGATTTCCCACCACTCTTCGAGATGCTGATGCAAAGTATGACCTCTCTCTGTGACAGAATGAGCCTTCACATACACACCCTCATTGGGCATATGGTGCCTGGGGCTGGAGCTCAAAGCCCCCCTGTTACTGCCTCCCTCTTGACACTTCTTCCCCAGCGGCCTTCTTAGCCTTCCATTGCTGGGTACAGCCCTCCAGCTGCTGGCAGCTGTTCCCCAGCCAGCTGGGCTCAGCTTTCCTCTGGCCTAAACCGCAAGGTGGGGGGGTGGGCTCAGAAGGTCAGCCGTGGTATGTATCTAGGGAACACAGTCCAAGGGGACAGAGCAGAGGGATCAGAGGTGAGGGGGGTGCCTTCTGTATTGGCGTTTGGATTCAAGTCTGGCTGGCGGTAGGGGTGTAGAGAGATCTGGTGGAGGGAAGGGCCGTGGCCCCACTGTCACGTGTCTGCTGGAGTCGGGGGACCGAGGGGGTAGGCAAAGGCTTTCTTTATCCAGCTTCCTGCCTTTGCTGTCCCATCAGCTCAGTGCTTGGAGAGCCGGGCCGTGGCCTGTGCCAGGGACCTCGATGTTCCTGAGGGAAGATACTGGGATGTTTGCTGTGGAACTCTGACCCTGGCCAAGGCTGTCCGACTGAGGAAAAAGATTTAGAAAATTGGGGAATGAGTGTTGCTGTCTTCCCAACTCTCAGGCTGCAGCTTGGAGTGACAGGTGGGGGAGTGGCCGTGGTCTGAGCGCCACGGAGTAAGGCTGGGCATCCGGACCCCCAGCAGGCCCCATTAGCCTGCACTGTCCCTGAGGGATAGGCTGGGGCCCCAGACAGGTGATCTTGCCTTAACCTTCCTGTGGCTCATGAGTTTCACCACGAGCTGGACAGGGCTGTCGGGGGTTCATCCAGTCCATTCCTCAGCAAGGATGGGGTGCTCTCTGTTACAGGTTCTTGAGCGTTGCGTGGTCTGTCTCCTCCTGCTGCCTTTGATCCCTGAGCGGTGCAGACAAGTCTGGGAGAAAGCTGGCTTGTGCTGAGGCCTCCACCTGCGATCCTGGCACTCGGCCCCCCCTCTCATTTGCTCTGTTCAGCCTCCTGCAGTGCCCGTGGACGTGGGCCGGGAGGTCAGTGCTCCAGCGATGAGCGAGCCCCTCGAGCAGCTGCTGCACGTCCGGGGCACCCGAGTGGACATACACCCTGGGTGCTCAGCGCGGAGGCTGCCTACGCCCCCTGACTTGCGGGCCTCCGACGACATGAGTACCGCCCCCGTCCCATCTCTGATACCAGCTGCTGTGGTCTGACAGGCCAGTGACCTGTCCGCCGCTGAGGGCTATGGGTCGGTGTTGTCCATTTGGAGATCTTGGGTGCCCCAGCAATGCCCTATCCCTCACTTCCTGTGGCTTGTTATTAAATACGTTGGTAATGCGAGTGTGGGGTGTACAGTCTATGTTTTCAGCTCTAGACTCTTGGCATTAGTGGTATCCTGCTCCCACCCTCCCTCCAGTTTGAACTGTTTCTAGCTGATCCTGAAAGAGCAGCTGCAGCCATGGCCCCTCTGCCCTGGCCTCTCCTCAGTGGCGACTATTCCCCTTGGAGCCAAATCTTTCCAAGGGTGGGTGGGAGGTGGGGCCGACAGTGACGCTCACGCCAGGACTCGGCTGCCCCCCAGTGGCCAGTGTGGGCAAGAACACCACTTCCTTCGATGGGTGTACTGGCGTGTAATCACAGCCCAGCCTTAACCCGAGGTGCTTTGGAATGAGAGTGGGTTTGTGAGTGTGTGCACTGAATTCTAGTTGTAAACCAGCCCGAGCCTCCGTCTCTTCATCTATAAAATGGGGGCAACAGTATCCTTGTGAAGATCAAACAGGTAATGTGCTTGTCCATAGATACGAGGCTTTCTACCCTGTAATTATCATGAGATGTTATTTTTCTCCCCCCGAACCCGACCATCCCCGGAGAAGAAGTGTAGAACCACCCACCCTGTTCCTGGGAACACTTCATTTATTCATCTTTTCCACGAGTATTTACTGAGTGACCGCTCTGTGCCAGGCATGCTCTGGGACCTGGGGGGTAATGAGGAGGTGATGACACAGAGCCCTTGCCCTCAAGGAGCTCACAGTCCCGTAAAGAGCACTGCCACAAAACTGAAGTGAACAGAGACAATGAGTCGTGCCCAGGGTCAACAGGGTCAAGAGCAGAGAGTGTCATAGAGAAGGTGGTGTCCTGAGTGGGCCCTCACAGGACGGAGAAGGGGAAGAACATTCTGGACGGAGGTGCGGAGGCTGTGGGGCTGGGGGTGCCCTATGAGCAGGGTAGGTAGAGCAGGGCGTGAAGGGAGATGAGACGGGAGGGGTGGCGGCTGGAGGGGAGTGGAATTTACCCTGGGGTAGTGAGGTATCTAGGGGGTTTCAAGCTGCCCAGTGACATGGCAAGATCTGGATCTTAGGGGATCGGGAGCGAAGCCGGTGGGTGGGAACAGGCTGGACAGCAAGGAGGCCATGATCAAAACCCCGCAAAGTCGGGGCGCCTGGGTGGTTCGGTCGGTTAAGCGTCTGCCTTCCGCTCGGGTCATGATCCCAGGGTTCTGGGATCGAGTCCTGCATCGGGCTCCCTGCTCAGCGGGGAGCCTGCTTCTCCCTCTGCCTCTGCTGCTCCCCCTGCTTGTGCTCTCTCTCAAATAAATAAATGAAATCTAAAAAACAAACAAACAAACAAACAAAAAAACCCAAGCCCCCAAACCGGCAAAGTCATAATGGCCTGGACGAGGGTGGAAAGCAAGGGGACAGATCCAAGTGATATTTAGGGTTCAGGCTTTGGTCACGAGTTGGATGGGGGACGAGGAGACGGAGGACGGGAGGACCTAGTTCCTGTGCTGAATTACTGAGTGGGTGGAGATGCCTGCCACCCACCGAGGTGACGTGTTATCAGTTAGGACTTTTTGGGTCTGAATTTACTGGAAACCCAAAGGCTATTTGGCTTGAGCAGAGGGAATTGATGGCCCATGTAACTGGAAAGCCTGGGGGTCACCCTGGCCTCAGGGCTGCTGTGACTCAGGTCTCAGAGGTGAGAGGGGCTTTGGTTTCTCTCCCCTCCGGGCTTGGTCTGCTCACTGCTGTCAGCCTCTGGCAGCGCGTCTTGTGGTCAGAGCAGGAACTTGGAATCACACAGCCGGATTTGGGCTCTGGCCCCACATTCACTAGCAGTGGGATCTGGGCGATGCTAGCGCATTGCTTTGTTAGGACGGATGAGATTCGTGCATGTCGGGCACCTGCCACAGAGCAAACGCACAGTAGGCGTGCACGTTACCATGTTACTAGTCTCAGCCTCCACGTGAGGCCAGGTGTTGGCTTTATAGCCTGTCAGGTTCAAATCTATCAGGAAAGAGAGGGGTCATCTCTCAGGTCAGTCAGCCCAAACCCCTGGAGCAGCTGAGACTGGGCCTGTTTGACTCTGTACTCCCCCTGAAGTACTATGCTTCGAGGGTAGAATGTTCTAGGCCTCAGTCACATGCTCGACTCATAGTATGTGTGTGTGTGGGGGGAGTGTCAAGACACCCCAAACCACAGGACCCAAAGGAAGGGGCTCTCTCCTCACCAAATCTAGGCCTGTTTCAGTTGTGGGGTGAACAGAGGCTGGGTGGCCATAAGCAAACTCATGGCTGCTGCAGATTGGGGCCACAGGCAGAGCGGAGGGCTGACGAGTCCAGTTCTGGTGTGTTGAGTTTGAAGGGGCGCTGTCGGGTGGACAATTGGTGTATGGGGCTGGGGCTCCGCAGAGAGAGTTCTGGACCATGATGTTGCTGGAGCCAGAACACGGAGCTGTGGAAATGGGTCTGGTTCGGTGGGGTCGTTGGGGCAAGATGGGAGGAGCCGGAGCTTGCCGCCCCGCAGGACACCACTGAAAGGCAAGGCAGGAGAGGGGCTGGTGAGGAGGCAGAGGACTAGGATCCAGGCAAGTGGGTGGGGAGCAGGGGAGCGGGCGATCTTGGCAGTCAGGGCAGAAAAATCTTGGGAACCGAGTGGGTGGCCAGGAGCGTCCCTGCCCCAGCAGTTCCGATGTGCTGGGAAGAGGCCTCAGCCTGAGCCCTTGCCCAGAGCAAGTGGGGAAGGCTTCTCCCTAGGCCACACAGGCAACCCGAGCTAGCCCGCCACCTCCCTCTGCCTCGGAAGAAAGGAGCCTCCGTTCAGAAGAAACTGGGAATGTGATTCCCTCTGCGCTGGGAACCCACTGTCGGGAGGGGGTTGGGTTTATCATCTTTTTAATAGCACTCTTCCTTGTATTGTGCAAATGCTTACCACACGTGCACACACACGCACGGGCACACACGCACACACGTACACACGCGCACGCACACGCACGCACACGCACGCATGCACACACGCACACACGCCTTGCCTAGGTAAAATAGAACAATACAACACAAACACGCACAAAGGAACCTCACCCTACTCTATGGCTACTGGGCTTCCCTTCCGAGGGGCAGCAGACAGCGACAGCGTTCAGGGAGTCCCGCTTCCTGCCCGGAGGGCTGAGGCTTCAGCCACACGCCCCACACCTGGGAGTCCCTGTCCGTCTGGACATGGCTCAGAACCTCTGGGTCGGAGACCCCGACTGAGATGCTCCTGTGCTTTGTGACCACACCGCCTGCAACCTGCACATTCAGACATTTTCAAGACGGTCCCTTGACCTCACCCTCTCTATGTCCTTATTCCTCAGCGACCCCCCCCCTTCCTGCCCCTCCAGTTTCCAGTCCCTGCTCATGCCTCAATCCTGCGCTTGCCCGTTTCCTGACTTCACTCCCCCCATGGAGCCCTCCCGGTGGAACCTCAGCCCTGGAGGGAGGCAGCTCTCAGCTCTCTGACTCCCACCTGACTGCAGAGCGCCTGCGAACACCGCAGCCCCGGGGCAGACTGATGGCGCCAAGAATGGCCACCCAGTGGACCCTCGCCGCGCCTGGCCCTCACTCCAGCTGTCTCGGTCTCCCAGCTGAATTACGGCAAACCTTCCCCCGCTCTCAGACCCTGCCCTGCCTCCTCCCCTGCACTCTGCTCGGATGTCCTCGCCTCCTGCTTCTCACAGAGCACAGGCGCCAGCAGACAGCGCCGCCTCCGCTTCTGTCCCCAGATCTGCAGCACACCTGCTGGGAGCCAGGGGTTTAGTGTGGCCCGTCCCCGCGCTGAGGGTGCGCTCCCGCCTCTGCGCCCCTCCCACCCCGCCGCCCCATGGGGCTGCTGGTCCTCCTCCACTCCTTTTTTTAAGGCCCCTTCCATCGCTCCTTTCCTGCTGGCTCTGGCTCCGAAACACACTCAGGTTTCTTCCAGCTTAAAATAGCCCTCCTCCGCACCCAGGGCTCCTTGAGTTACTACCTTGCGTGGCACTTCGTCTTTGTAGCCAAACTTCTCCAAAGAGGTGGCCCACACTTGCACCCATGTCCTGGCCTCCTGCGCACACCCTCACTCTTCTCCAGCCTGGCCTCAGTCCAAGCCGTTGGCCGGGGATCACCAACCCCTGGGTTCTTAGCTGCCCTCCTGGCCTCTCCTGTGGCTGCCGCCCCCCCCTCCCCACAGCCCCCCTCCCCCACCCCCACAGCCCCCACCCCACCCCCACGTCCCCTTCAGCAAGAAGCTCCCGGGCTTGGAGAGGGGAGGCTGTGACTGTGAGCTCCCCCTGGGTCCGCCATTTGCCACTTACTCAGGAATGGAAATCCTCTCTCTCATAGAAAAATTGGATAATGCTAATACCCACTTTGGGAAGCTCCGAGATTATGTGGCCGAGCGCGTGTGGGAGCCCTGGCCTGGGTTGAGCCCAGGCCCCCCAGCTCCCAGCTGCGTGCCCCTGGGGGAGTCTCGCTTTGCCCTTGCCCTGTCTCAGGGCTCTCCAAGAGGACTGGACCAGCCCCTCCTCTTTTCCCTCCCAGCCTTGCCTGCCGGGTTCCTCAGGACTCTGTCCTTGGCCTTCCTCTTACCCTGCCCCCTTGCCTGGGGTTCTCCCCCCACCTTCTGGAGCTTAAATTGCCACCTCTTTGCCATGACTCTGAAATGTCAGCTGCCTTCGTGGTCATGGGGCGTGGTGTTCTCCTGTGTGTCCCTGTTTCCACATGTCTTTCTTCTTATAAAGACACCAGTCACATTGGATTAGGGGCCCACCCTATTCCAGTATGACCTCGTTTTAATTTAACTAACTACACCTGCAATGACCCTGTTTCCTGATAAGTTCACATTCGGGCACTGGGGATTGGGACTTCAATATTTTTTAAAATTTATATGCATATATTTTAAAGATTGAGTTTACTTATTTGAGAAAGAGAGCCAGCAGGGGGAGGAGCAGAGGGAGAGGGACAAGCAGACTGCACGCTGAGCTTGCAGCCCAATGCGAGGCTGCATCCCACGACCCTGAGATATGATCTGAACGGAAATCGAGAGTCGGACGCTCAACCAACTGAGCCACCCAGGCGCCCCAACACATCTTTTCTGATGGGGGAACACAAATCAACCCATACCAGATGGTACCAAGTGTTATGGAGAAAATAGAAAATAGGGAGGATGCATGCACAGTGTGGGGGAAAGACTGAAATTTTAAGTTGGGGTCATCAGGGAAGGTGTCACTGAGAAGGTGACATGTGACCAAAGACCCGAGTGAGGGCATCAGTAGAGATAGTGGGGAGAGAGCGTGCTGGGCAGCAGACAGCAAGCGCTGACCCCTGGAGGAGGGAGCGCACCTGTGTGGTTAGCGCCTGGCAAGGAGGCTCAAGGAGTGGGGGTGCTAGGACAGGACTGTGGGGGCCCCAGCCTCCCTACCCTGCGCAGGGAGAGGGAGTAAGAGGCTGCAGCCGAAACAGGTCTTCCACAGAGAGCCAGAAAATGCACCATGCTTGTGTGTTTTCTTAGGAAGCACTGGAGAATGTGCCCTACCCAAACTGAAGAGTGACCCAGGAACGATGGCCACAGGGCCATGTCACACGCTGGGAGACCGGGAAGCCTGGGTGCCATCTCCTGAGCTCTTAGGCCAAGGGGACTGGGCTCTCATCAGCCCAGCGAGTGGGACAGCTTCCTCCTGAATCCTGTTCCTGTCCCTGGCTGCCACCCTCCCCTGGCCCAAAACACACTGAACTTCTCTAAAGGCCCAAGATGTATCTTCGTGAAGGATCAGGTTGGGATTCCAAAGCTGTGCAGGGGACTTGATGTAACTACCTCACTCACTCCCTTGCCCCACTCACGGGTGGGTTCTGGGGGTGTCCTCAGCCTGGAGCCTCTGCCGTTTTCACAGGGGGGATGCTGCAACCCCAGCTCCATTTCTCAGCCAGGGTCTTTCTCCTTCTGAGACCTGGACTCCTCCCCGCCGGTGAGAGCTGCTTTTCAAGCGCCATGGAGAGTCTGTGTGAACCTTCCTGTTTTCATAACTTTGAACCCCGTCCTTGCAAAACAGCCACCTATAAAAGCAAAGATTTGCCTCCCTCTTGGAGTGGTTTTGATGGTAAGAGCCACCATATTAGCTGGAAACTTCTCTGCCTGAGCCATCTGCTCAAATGTCAGCTCCATTAGGGTAGGGATTTTTGCTGTTTTATTCACTGCACATAGAGGGCCACTAGGAAATTTATTTTTGAATAAATAGCATCATCTCTTAAATTCCTTCGTTAATCACAGGGTGGGGAGGAGGGAGAAACAATAAATGCATTAAAGCCCCTTAGTTTTCTCAAGCAAAAAACTCGTGACCTCCCAGAGATGAGCTAGAACCCGAGGAAGGCACCCTGGAGTTGATGGTGTGATACGCTGCTGGCGTGAAAGGGGGCTTGGGAGAAATGGCAGCAACATTTAAGGGGGCAGTTGGCAGATTTCCAGATATTGTTATGTTCACCTTTTGGATTTTGCAATAGTCAATCAATGAACAACGAACAATGAAGTTAGTTTTTTTTTTTAAGGATTTTATTAATTCCTTTGAGAGAGAGTGCGAGCATGCCTCGAGTGGGGGGAGGGCCAGCGGGAGACGGAGAAGCAGACTCCCTGCTGAGCAGGGAGCCTGACGCGGGGCTCCATCCCGGAACCAGAGCCGAAGGCAGATGCCTAACGGACCGAGCCACCAGGCGCCCGAACAGTGAAGCTTTGGGGGAAATCTACCTCCAAAATGCTTTCAACACTGTCACTTCTTCAGAATCTACTCTTCATGGGTTTGCAAAAAAGATCAGCACATTTTTCCCAGCGTGCAGGCTGGGTGGAGAGGGGCAGAGCTGGGTGACTGGCCGAAGATTGGAACGGCACGCTTTAGTACGGGGTGGGGGTGCATGGGGGGGTGGGCAAGGGGGGCGTTCCAGAAGTTTCGGAAACAGTGGGAGCGGAACCAGTCACTTCTAACACATAGACGGCTGGCGGATGGGACAGTTTGCTGCCTGTTGGTTCCCAGTTTTGAATGTATCTTCTTGTTTAAAATTTCTTTATCAGATACCAAATGTTACAGGAATTGTAGGCGAAATGAATTAATTGATGAATATTTCAAAGACATTTGGCAGAAAGTGGGGGTTGATGTGCCGCCTCCCCTCCCGCAGTGGCTAAGGCAGCGTTTCTTAAAGTGGGTTCCATGCCTGCTCTAGCCTCAAGGGCCTTGAATGGGTGGCACATGAGAAAAAGGGTTCCGTGGTCTAATCTGTGTGGGGCTTATTGTGTTCAGCAAAGTTCAATAGGCTTCTTTATGGTGCTTCTTTTAAGAGGCGTTACTATGCCAACGGGATGGTGGGTCTGAGAGAGGCACTGAGGATCTCCAAGTAGATGTAACCAGAGAATTTTTCCCCTTTTTGTCCTCCCTTCTTCTTTTCTTTTCTTTTTAAGGAACATCTCACGGGACACCACCATTCCAACAATATACTTTGGGAAATGTCATTTAAAATCTTCCTTTTAGAAGGGAAGAAAAATTCTGGAAAACATTAGATCCCGCTACTTGAGATAGTGCATTTCCCTTACTTTGTCAGAACAACAGTATAAAATTAATTTGCCTTCCAAGGACTATAATGCCACATTACTAAATTTAAATTCACTTTTTCCCCAAAGAGTGTCTTAAAAAACACATTTCGGAACTCCTCCTTCTGTGAGACAAACCTCTACAGGGGAGCAATGGCCAAATGTGTTCCAGAATTTTCTACAGGATGTAAATGTAATCCCAGAACTTTGATTTTGCCACAACTATTTTACCCGAAGTCGACTGTACTTTGTGGTTCCTGTAACGCAACAGATCCTGGCTGGTCTTCCTGCAGCGCCGTTTCTCTCAAAGAACGTCCGTTCCTCGAACAGCTATTTGGTTTGCTTCGTTTGACCGAACTCTATAGCGGGTCAACCACCATGTTGCCTAGAGTGGACTGACCCGGACACGGGTCAACGGCCTGGGCTGTTGGCGGAGGTGTAGGGACCCCGGCGTCGGCGGGGGGGGGGGGGGGGGGGCGCCGGGGAAGCCTGAAGGCCTGACACACCGTAGAGAAGTTGGCTGCGTTGCCTGAGAGATCGGTGATGTTTTGCTAGACTAATCTGAGCTTACCTTGCTATGTTTTATCGTATTATCCATTCTTTTTTTTTTTTTAAAGATTTATTTATTTATTTGACAGAGAGACAGCCAGTGAGAGAGGGAACACAAGCAGGGGGAGTGGGAGAGGAAGAAGCAGGCTCCCAGCAGAGGAGCCCGGTGCAGGGCTCGATCCCAGGACCCTGGGATCACGCCCTGAGCCGAAGGCAGACGCTTAATGACTGAGCCACCCAGGCGCCCCTAGATGGCACTTCTTGATGAAAGTGTTGCTGTGAGTCTCTTTTGAAACAATCTACCACAACTGCCAACTATTCTATCTGGGGTTGTCAAACACAGCGCTCCCAGGGCTAGGCGGGAAAGGTACGGTGCCCGTCTGAGGGAGGGGCCGCTAGGCAGCTGGAGATGACTGTTGCAGGAGGGGATTCAGGCCTGATGGTATCAGATCTTCTGGTTTTTCAAGAATAGATTTTCATATAAATTTTACTGATGTTAAAAATGTAGTTTCCATTAGAAAGTCACGGGAGCCGACCCAAACTTCCACATGTGACCTAACCTGGCCTGTGGGCTGCCAGACTGTGAGCACTAGTGATTGGCAAACTTATCTCCAGCTTTGACCCTCTTCTGGGCCCCAGAGCCACATACAGAACTCCCCACCGGACGCCTCTGCCTGGATGTCCCAAAGCATGTCAGTTTCCCCATGTCTGAAATGGAACTCATCATTTCCACGCCTGTTTGTGCTGGGTTCCCGTTCTTGGTGGTAACACAGCAAGCAGCCAGCCCCCAGGTCACCCGGGGAGCCCTGGAGCCTCTACCTCCCCCTCCCCACCCTTAGCTCATCGGGTGACTTTCTTCCTGGTTCTAGTTATTAATCTCTAGCATGCATACTGTGCCCCCTATTTCTATTTCCTTGCCGCAGTCTTCCCACCCTTATCCTCTCTTACCTGGACCGTTTGCACAGGTGGCCCCGCCTCCACACCCTCTCCCTTCCAGTCCTCCCTCTAGAGCGGTGCTGTCCAATATGGTAGCCACTAGCCATGTGGCTATTTATGTATAAATTGAATAAAATGTGGGATGCCTGGGTGGCTCAGTCAGTCAAACGTCCGACTCCTGGTTTTGGCTCAGGATCAGGTCATGATCTCAGGGTCAAGAGATCGGGCCCGGCCTCGGGCTTTGCACTCAGTTTGAAATCTGCTTGAGATTCTTTGCCCCTTCCCCCTCTCCCTCCACTCCTCTCACCTCACCCTGCCCGTACTCTCTCTCTCTGTAAAATAAATGAATAAATGAATGAATAAAATATTTAACAAATTAAATTAAATCAAATGTAAAAATTCATTTCCTCAGGCTTAGTAGCCGTATTTCAAGTACTCGATAGCCACATGTGGCTAGTGGTTTCCGTGTTGGGCAGTACAGATATAGAACATTTCCATCACTGCAGAAAATTTTATAGGACAGTGTTGCTCTGTGATCACATTACTGCCTCAAGCCTCCCTGGTTGTCCATTTCCCTCTGTCTCCTTCACCTAGTTTACATCTCCCCCTCACCTGGGTGCACCCACCCAGCTGCACCTCCCATCTTGTTCCCACACGCATCCTCTGTTCCAGCCACCCCAACCCCCCCCCCCCCCCCCCGCAGCTCCCGGCCTATGTTGAGTCTCTCCTGCCTTCATGCCTGGGCACCCTTGCTTCTTGCAGCCTGGAGCTCCTTGTTTACGTGCATAACCCAAGCTCACTTCAAACACTACTCTTGCTTGGAGTTTGGGAGCGCCCCACCCCAGGCCCACCCAAATGCAAGACTGCGTCACACACAGCACCCCTGTTGGGCCCAGCTTTACTATAGCACTCAATTCTCCGTTGATAACTTGTCTACCTCTCTCTGTAGGTCTAGCTGTGTTTCCTTCCTGTCTGCGCTCCCCAGGCCTAGCCCAGTAGGTTCTGGGGGAGGGGGGTAGCATAGGGGGTAGGGATCAGGTGGGGTAGGGCAGTGGGTGGGTGGGAGAGACTGGGGAACACAATCTTGAGAAGCTCCCTAGAGTTAGCAGGAGGCTTTCATTTGCAAGGACCCACCTCACTCGCTGGGCTAAGCAGTAAAAAAGGTTTAGGAGCTCAACCAGCTGGCTAGTGCCGAGTAAGATGGACCTCAGGGCTGGTTTGACTCAGGCTCATCCAGTCAAGACCTGCGTCGTGGTCTGTGGCTCAGATGGGCAAGGCCTGGACAGTAGTCACGTCTCTCTACAGGCGCCCCGGTGCGGCAGCCGCCTGCGATTGGTGCCCCCGTGTGGCCCGAAGGGGTACAGCAGCTCCCACAGTTGTGGCTCCCTGGTCCAGGTCCAGGTAGAGAGGGAGGGCGGCTCTGGGAGGCTCTCCTGGGAGGGTGAGGAAGCGACTTTCCAGGCAGCCCACAGCAAAACTCTTCTTGGCCCACACGGGTCATATGCCCACCCTGACCCCGTAACTGGTGGGGAGTGGGCATGGTCTTGTGTGCCCACCCTGGAACCCATGGTGACGTCAATTCCCCACAAGCACAATGGGTTGCTTGGGGAAGTATGTACAGCTGAAATAAAATTAGGGACATTGCCAAGAAAAGGGGGATGGTTGCTGGGGAGGCATCTGAGGGCCACTGCAGCCCACCAGACTCTCCCCTTGGTTGTTAGCCAGAGGGCGGCAGCAGCTTCCCATACAGGAGTGGGTGAAAATCGGAGAGGCACCCCATTCTTTCCCATCCCAGCCTCAGGGAGGGACAGCCTCAGTCCACAACTACTTAATGGAGAAGTCTGGGGAGGTCGTGTCTTGGGACCCCGGTTTAGAGGCTCCCCGCCCACCCGTCCCCCTGAGCTCCGGCCCCACTGGCCACTCTCTCTTCCTCTGAGCCACCAGCCCTTGCCAGCCTCAAGGCCTTCTCAGAGGCTGTGCTCCTGCCAAGAACACTCTCCTTACCATACTCCACCCTCCCACCCCGCACCCCCTTATTTACGTGGCGGGTGGGAGTGAGGGAGGGGAGGGCTGCTGTCTCAGCTTCAACCCCCCCTGTATAAATTCCCAAGACATCCAGAAAGTGTGTGAGGGGGTAGGAAAGACCCTTCATTTCTTCATAGGGAAGGTCAAGGTTAAAGCAGGCAAGCCAGGCCAGCTGGCCCTGGGGCAACAGGAAGCACTGAAGGATCCCGGACAGAAAAATGGGGACCCGGTGACCTCTGGAGCGGGACGGGCGCCTTGCAAATGTGGAAATGCCCTTCCTGGATCCCATTCGTCTGAACTTCTTGTCCCTGGGAGTTTCTCCGATGCCATCTAGCCTGCAGTCCCTGAGAAGGAAATGGGGTGTCTCTAGTTCCCTTAGTGGGAACCCTGAGAAGGAAACGCATGGGAGGGTTCCCATCCTTATCCGCACCTCCTCCAAGCTGTCCCCAGCCTGGGGACCTATTTAGGGCTGCAGGAGCCGGACCTGCGGCCTGTCCTGAAGTCAGGGGAGGGGCTGATCCTGAGGAAAGGGGCGGATGCCTGACCTAGAGGGAAGGAGAAGGGGGAGCCTGAGGCTGGAAAGCAGCCAGGAGTGGGGAACTCTGTGTGGGGAGTCCCTTCCTTGGAAAGGCTCTTGTTTTTAAATACATTCCTTAGTGAAACGCAAGGGAAAATCCAAGTCACTTTGGGGCTTTAACGGTTTCTCTCAGAAGAGGTCATTCCCTCTTATGCAAGTACTTCAGTAAAGAAATTTGCATATGGAGTAAATGTGCCTTTGGGGGAGATTCGGGTGGCAGAGGAGCCCGTGTCACCTGTCACCTTCCACTTTCCGGCAGAGAGGATGTCAGTCTGTTGAGGCCAAGAGGTCCGTGGGTGATTGGTGGCTCTAGAGGTGGCAAAGCAATGTCAGGACGAATAAGCCAGAAGACGTGCACCGGGGAAATGAGACCCAGCTTCCTGATGGTCCCCCGCCCAAAGAACAGAGAGTTCTGCCACCCCCACCCCTGGGAGAGCTCTCACCTTCTCCTCCGGGCTCAGCAGCCATTCCCGCATCCTTCCCTGTGCCCTTCTGCACTTCGGAGGTGGGGAAGTCAGACCCAGCCCCCACACGCCTCAGGCTCTGGCCGCCAGAGGGCAAGAGGTGCCACCAGATGGTTGCACTGGGGCAGGGTTGGTAAGTGGGAGGTGCGGTGGGGGCCTTCTCCCGCTGACCAGCCAGGGGGCAGCACGGCAGCTGTGGGGCTGGTCTCCGTGTCCCGGTGTCTGCTCACGACTGCTTGGGCATCCGATGGTGGCTGCGGGGGTGGCAGCATGAGCCGCGGTGATTCTTGACCTGTGGGCGGCAACATGGTGGGGTGTCCGTGTGTCCTTGAAGTCAGCAATTCCCTGGGAAGCCTCCTGACTCCTGACTGTCTAGCAGCCACCTGCTGCCTCCACATGTGATTTTACAAGCGCCTAATTCCCTTGAATTGAATCCCTATTTTTTTACCTAGAATGGTTTGTTTCCTGCACTGCTGGTGCAGTAGGCGTGCAGATGAGGCCGGTTTGAACGGATGGAAATAGAAATGTTGAATCTGCTCTTAAAACAGGTCTTTAGGGCCGTTGGCTCTAAAACAGAGAGAGCCCGGCCAGGTTGGGGGATAGGAGGGGGACGGAGCCCACAGACGTACAGGGCTGTGTCAGAGGTCAGCGAATGGGCAACAGGGAAAGTGTAGGTGGGGTGAAGCAGAAGCTCGTGGGAGGACCGGACTGGCGAAACGGCGACATTGGCCAAGTTCACCTTCAGGACCTTAGACGTCCCCTCTTCTTTCCTTCCCTTTCTCTTCCCAGGCACCTAGTCAGGATGGACGCTTGGGGAAGCACGATGGCCCAGGTGCCCCTCCTCCCCATCTTAGCCACAGCTGCTCTCTGCAAAGAGATGTGCGTGAAGGAGCAGGAGGGAAGTTTCCAGCCCCAGACAGCTGAGTCATCTCCTCCCAGTCGAGCCTTCCCAGCTGAGGCTCCAGGCTCCGTCCCTGACATACACCTCCGTGTCCCAAAGCCCTGACCTCCAGGCCCCCCACTAGGTTGGAGGGGGTCTGAAACATTGCAGTAGCTAACTGCAGCCCCACTAAGACTCACGCAGGCCCTTCCAGGGGGTCCCTGCCGGTGCCACGTGCCACGCTCCGTGGACTGTTGTGGGAACGAGGTCTCCTCAGGGTCGCAAAGCCCAGGTGCGCTCTGTGAGATCTGCCGACTGGCCCTCTGGGAAGGTCATGGCAAGAGCAGAACCCAGACGTCCCCTCTACCACATGCTGCTCTCCGGTGGCAGCTGGGCGCTCAACCCTGGCACGGGACGGGACTAGCGTCTTCCCCCATTTCCATGAGCAAGCCAGCTCCTTCCAGTGTTTTGTGACTGTTGGAGGATCCTAGAGAAATGTAGTGGGTGGTAGGCAGCACCCTGTCGTGGGCCTTGGTGGTCCACCCAGCCCCCTACCCCCAGCTTGTCTTCCCCTCCCCCGCCAGCCGTCCCCCCACCCCCGCCCCATCCCAGGTTTTCTGCCTCTTTGATGCAGAGTAGTTTCCCTCTGCCCATTGGAGTCCGAGCTTAGCCTCCACACAGGCTTGCCAAGGCCTCTCCCACAGACACCCTCTTTCCACGAGAATGACCACGCTGCATTCGGCTGAATGGGTGAACAATTCTCGCTTCTGTCAGGGAGAGCGAAGACTTGGGAGCAGGGGAACCTGGAACTGAGGCTGGCTCCACCAATTATTGTTGCCTCCCAGCTCTCGGAGTTTTGGTCATGTCTCCGAACCTCAGTTTCCCCATCTGTAAAACAGGAATAGAAAGTCTCTTGCAGGGTTGCTGTGAAAAGCCCCGGAGGCAGCGATGGCCCCAGGGGGACCGGCGAGCCTTCTGCTTGGAACAGTTGAGAGTGGAATAGCGTAGTGGGGAGACCACGTGGTTCACCCCCAGAGCACCCAGGGGTGAAAGGCAGCGGCTTCTCATCACAGATCCTGGGTTCCCTGGGATACTAGGTGGAGGGCCTCAGAGACTCACAGTAACAAGAGGGAAGCTCGGTTTTCTCTCACCTACCAGTCCTGGCCAGAAGCTTCCAGAACTAGAGCAGCGGCTCCTCTCTCTTGTTGCTTCACAGGCTGCCGGGCAGGTTTGATCTAAGCCGACTCTCACCACCACCTCTGGGGTCCAGCCACCACGGGGAGGGGACGAGCTGGGGAGACGGCGTGTCCCCCACGCAGGGTTGGACTCACGACTTCCCCTCACAAGCTGTTGGCTATCGACGGTCACAGGGCTACACCCAACTGCCCGGGTGCCTGACTCCAAACTACGCACTAGAAGCTTCACGACTTCTACAGAAGGGGCAGCAGAGATGAGGGGCCAGGGAAGGGGCTGCCACAGTAGGCGAGGGGGTGCGGAGGCTGGCCTGAACCCGCTGCCTGCCCACCTCTCCAAACGGCTGGGCTGTTGAGGGCACACTGAGCCAGAAGGCTGGCACGGGAAAGACGGGACCCTGCCCTCAGGGACCAACCGATTCCTCACAAACCACAGCAGTGGGGGTGCGTGGGGGCATGAAGGGCTGTGCCGTCTAGCCAGGCCAGGTCTCCGAGTTCTGGTCCTGACCCGACTGTCCTGCCCTGGGAGCGTCTGTCCTGGGACCACGTGGGTCTCTCTCCTGGAGGGCTCCCCCTCCCCAAGTGTCACTTGGTGCAATGCCCTTCATGTTGGTCAACGGTCACATGACATAACACTTTCCTTTTGCAGCAGAAATGGTTTTTCGGGACACGGACAGCGCATTGCCTCACGCAGCACTCCCGCTATTAAGGCCCACGTGAGCAATTTGCATCAGAATTTCTCATAAGGGGAAAACTTTGTCACCACAGAGAAAGAGTCTGCTTCCTGCAGATGGAACAGATCAGACTTCCCCTTCCGCCCTGGCTGCCTTGAGGCTTAATCACGGCCTCTGCTGCGCCCCCAGTCAGCCTTTATCATCTCTGTTACTGGTGGACCCAGCACTCCAGTCCTAGGTGCTGGTCTTACTGCTAACGTCTTGGACACGTGCTGCCGCCCCCATTGTCTCTAGAAAGAAGCAGGCTATCATTAACGATAACACAGCACACTAGAGCCCCTTCATTGGGAAGAAAACAAAACCCGCGGCCGCGAGGGGTAGAAGCATCACCGTACTTGGGTGTCAGTGTTGACTCGAGCTTCCCCGCAGCTGGTGCAGAAAGAGTGGTTACAAGGCTGTTCTCAGAAAGGAGGAAGCAGAGCGATGTTGCAAGAGAAGCAAAGCAGGAAAGCCCTGAGCTGGAGGGAGGGGCCCCCTGCACCGGTCCTGGGGGGAGGGCAGGAGCCCGGGCGCTGACCCCCAGCTCCAGCACTCAGAGACTGTGTGGCCCTGGGCGAGCCGCTTGCCCTCTCTGTGCACCCCGATAGTCATGATAACGGCCGGCCTGTGGCTGCCTCACGCCAGGCTCTGCTTCGGTCTTCACATTGCCTTCTCCTCTGCGTGTCCTGTCTCCTCTCCTGTATCTCGTAAGGACACTTGTCATTGGTGTCAGGTCCCACCTGGATAATCCCGGATGATCTCACTTCGAGATGGTTAACTTAATTACATCTGCAAAGACACTTTGGCCAAATACGATCACATTCACAGATTCTGGGACGTGCGCTTCTCTTTTGGGGGCCATCATTCAATCCACCACAAGGATCTAAGCAATGCGTCTCTTATGGTTAGACCAGTTCTTAGTGGGCAGATGGTGGGGGATTTGTTCTTATTTTTTTTGGTGGAAGGAGAGGGGACTGTAAAAGCTCACCTTGTAGACACCAGCTGTCCCGTAGCACTGCCTCAGGCTGTCAAGCACCAGGAGTTCCGTGCATGCTGAAATGCCTGAGGGTGCTTGGAGGACCGGAGGGGGCCCGCGGTTGAGCGTGTAAGAAGATGTTGAGGGAGGAGGACTGAGAAGTGGGGGTGAATGGAGAGGGAGGGAAAGGGATACGTGTGTGACTTTGGGCTGGTTAACTTCTACCTCCCCGGCCATTGGGGAGAATCTGCCAACTGACTCCTCACCCCAGACAGACTCACTGACAGAGTCAGACCCAAGGTGGGACTCCTTTCCTCCTCTGCTCTCCCCTCCCAGCAGAGGGCCACACTGCTGGCTCACCCGTCAGCTCTAGTGGTCTCCCTGCCTCGAGTTGCTCCCTACTCTGACTGCCAGTACAACACTGCGAGGCTGATGGGCACTTTCCTGCTCTAACACCTCCCATGGCTCCCCACTCCCATGGAGTCTAAAATCCTTCCTGGCCTGCCGCCAGGGGGCCTAGGCTCCTTCTCTGGCTTGAGAATCCAGGATTCTTTTTCTAAAATCTATCTTCTGCTTGCTGTTCCCCAGACCTACCCCTGGATCCTCACCCTCTGGCGTTTCCTGGCTCCATCCTCACCTTCTGGAATAAGTCTCTTCCTTCCTGCAAAACCTCTGAAAGCCTCAGCTCTCCAAGGAGCTGCCTCTTCCTCCAAGGAGCTAATTCCAGGTGGAAGTGCTCATTTCGTCCCCGGTGTCCTCTTAGGACACCTCCCACCCCCTATCTTGTCCCCTTGTAGTTTCTGGTCAGGACTCACTTCCAGTATAGAGCCACCTCTCTGTTGGAAGGAGCCATGTCTAGCTCACTTTTGGATTCCCAGCCCCTCACACGGTGCAGAGCACATAGTGAGGGCTTACTACTTTTCAAATGAGTAAAATACCCGTTGTAGTTGATGCCCATTAAACTTCCGGGGCTCAAGGGCCAGCGTTCTCAGGACGGAGCTGTGTGCAGTGTCCTGACCTCTGGGCTTGCTTTTCTTTTCTTTTTTTTTTGTAATTTTTTATAATAATTTTTTATTATGTTAGTCAACATACAGTACATCCTTAGTTTTTGAAGTAATGTTCCATGATTCATTATTTGCATATAACACCCAGTGCCCCATGCAACATGTGCCCTCCTTAATACCCATCACTGGCCTATCCCATTCCCCCACCCCCTCCCCTCTGAAGCCCTCAGTTTGTTTCCCAGAGTCCACAGTCTCTCATGCTTCATTCCCCCTTTCTGTTTATCCCTCCCTTCATTCTTCCCTTCCTTCTCCTACCGATCTTCCTATTTCTTATGTTCCATAAATGAGAGAAACCATATGATAATTGTCTTTCTCTGCTTGACTTATTTCACTTACAATTATTTTAAATATTTCAAACACCCTGATAAAACTGGAGTATTAAAAAAAAAACTGGCACATTTATCCATGGTAATATTTCAAGGAAAACCAAGAGATCATTCACTTAAGTAATTTTAACACCATTGGGGCACCTGGGTGGCTCAGTCGATAAGCGTCTGCCTTCGGCTCAGGGCGTGATCCCGGCATTGTGGGATCGAGCCCCACATCAGGCTCCTCTGCTGGGAGCCTGCTTCTTCCTCTCCCACTCCCCCTTCCTGCGTTCCCTCTCTCACTGGCTGTCTCTCTGTCAAATAAATAAATAAAATCTTAAAAAAAATTTTTAAATACCATTTTTCAAGTGCTTATTTTGATAGCAAATTTAGTTTTACGTCCCTGATTTAAAAAATGAAAATTTATTTTGATAGACAATCTTTTCAAACGTGAGGCCCAAGGAAGATGGGGGAGAAGAAGGACGACAAAAGTGATCCTCTGCGGTCGAAAGGTTGGGATTTAGCTGCTATACATGTACTTAAAAACTAATCTTAGTTAAAAAAAAAAAAAAAGCCTTCCTTCTGTCTAGTCTATCATTCTAGTAGCTTATATCTGCTATACATCTTCACTATACTCCCACCTGGATCTCTAAATGTTCTGTCTTGTTTCACTCCTTAAGTCTGTCACCCCCATAATGCTGCCAGGGTGGCTTCGATAAGCTGCACATCCGATCTCACACCCCAGCGCACACTCTTCCACGCTACAGCACTTCTACGGAAAACACCGAAACTCTAAGGCACCGTCTTTCACCGTCGGGGTCCATCCAGCCTCTGTGTGGCCATTCTCTAACTCATGTCGTACATGTACTACGATTGTTTTCCTTGTAGCTCTCCGAGCAAGTCTTGCTGCCCTATGTCCGTGCTTTTGACTGTGCTGTTCCCTCCGTCTAGATATCCTCCCTGGCATATTACCTACCCATCTCCAAAAGAACGAGAACAAAATAGCTTCGCTCTCCCCCGAAAACTCAAGATACCTGTCTGGGAAGCATGCTTCCACATTGGTAGGCAGCTGCGGGTCACTTCCCTTGCACTCTAATCACCCTTGTGTTTGTTGGCAAGTCTGTGTCCCTGTAGAGAACTGGAATCTCCTCCAGGATAGGATCCATCGGCATCTTTATGTCTCTAATGTCTGCAGTAGTGATGGGTCTATAATAGGCACACGGTAGGAAGTGAGGAGTAAATTATTTATAAATTCACTGGACATGTGAATTCTCTAGAAATTAAGATTAAAATTATGAGGATTGGGCTTGCTTTTCTTCTCTGGGTGGCTGGTGCGGGCTCACATGCTAACATTTCCCTGAGAGGGGGGGCCTCTTCCCCAGGGTGTTGGTGGTTTATCACCAACTGGGTGATACAGAGTTGGTCTCAAACGTTGGGAAGTTTGTCTTAAAGACAATACATTTTAAGTAAAATATTTCATATCTACAAAACATGTAAAAAGCTTAGCAGACAGAAAAACACACATCCATATACCCACCACCCAGACTAAGGAAGAGAATGTTGCCAATGTTGTGAGTGATGTCCATTCCCTTACAGCCCCCAGTAAGGGCACTGTCTCAAGTTTACCTGACTCCAGAAACAGGTACAGTTGGACGGTGCTCAGGGACTGTATGAAGCCCTCAGTCAGATAATCAGCTTTCAGAACTTTTTAAAAAAAGATTTTATTTATTTATTTGAGAGAGAGAGCACGCAAAAGCAGGGGGAGCAGCAGAGGGAGAGGGAGAAGCAGACTCCTTGCTAAGCAGGGAGCCCAAGGCAGGGCTCAATCCCAGGACTCTGGGATCATGACCTGAGCCGAAGGCAGACGCTTAACCGACTGAGCCACTCAGGCGCCCAGCTTTCAGAACTCGTTTTTTTTTTTAAGATTTTATTTATTTATTTGACAGAGATAGAGACAGCAAGCGAGAGAGGGAACACAAGCAGGGGGAGTGGGAGAGGAAGAAGCAGGCTCATAGCGGAGGAGCCTGATGTGGGGCTCGATCCCACAACGCCGGGATCACGCCCTGAGTCGAAGGCAGACGCTTAACCGCTGTGCCACCCAGGTGCCCCCCAGCTTTCAGAACTCTTAAAGTCACCTGTGTTCCTACTGAAAAGAACTTGGGACCCCTGAAGAAACCACACTTTGCACACAGTTCTAAAGGGAGCGGTCTCCTGATTGGGAGCTGTATGAAGCAGATCAGGTGTGCAGTAGTCACAGCTCTGAACGGCACACACATGGTGGGGGAGGGGTGGGGGTGCGGTTGGCGCGTGGCATTCTAATAGGATCTTTGTCTGCAATTGTCCTCATGGGTCCCTAGGCCCGCTCCACTGCGCTTACACCTCTGCAACGCACATTTCTGCCCCTAGATGGCGCCACTGGACTGTGCCCGATCCCACCGCACAGACCATTCCGGGGAGTAGAGGAAAATTTTATCTTTCGGAAATGATAAAGAGAAGAACCCTTTAAACTCAGAAGTGGAACTCTGGCCAACAGTTATAAAACAGGCAGAGTTAGTTGCTAATTCCAGCTGCCTGTTCCTTTGACTCAAATCCTGGCTCAGCATCGTGTCTACAGGACTTGGGGCCAATTGCTTATGTGAAGATAATAAGAGGGCTTTTAGGATAATTAAATTATTTCACATAAAGTGCTTGGAACAGTCTCTGGTACATAGCAAGTGCTCAATAAAAATTGCTCTGTTCTTTTCCTTTTCAGTGTGTAGTGCAGGGACACCTGTCACACTCTCTGAGGGCAGGGACCACAGCTGGCTGCTCACCTCTGCACCCCAGGTGCCTGGCAAATAGCAGGTGTTTCTTTCCCCAGCTGCCCCCATCACAGAGGAGCAAGTGTCTGTGTTCCATGTGGCTTCAGGGGAGAAGACCAGGTGGGGACTTACAGGGAGGTGAGTGAGAGGCTGGTGGACAGTCTGAGCTGTCCACACATGGTATGGGCCTCTCGGTAAGAGAGTGAGCTCCTGGCACTGGAGGTGTGCAAGCGGAGGGCACCTGCTCCCAAGGGTGCTGCAGAAGGGATCCTGGTTCAAGGCTGGACTGGGCAGCCCTGTCCGGTGGTTGTATTCCTTCCCTTCCCTTCCCTTCCCTTCCCTTCCCTTCCCTTCCCTTCCCTTCCTTTTCTTTTTCTTTTTCTTTTTCTTTTTTTTAAAGATCTTATTTACTTATTTGAGAGAGTGCGAGTGTGCACCTGAGCTGGGGGAGGGGCAGAGGAAGAGACAAGTAGACTCCCGGCTGAGCGCGGAGCCCAATGCGGGGCTTGATCTCACAATCCTGAGATCAGGACCCTGAGATCGTGACCTGAGCCAAAATCAAGAGTCCGACGCTCAATGGACTGAGCCACCAAGGTGCCCCTGGTGGTGGTATTTCTAAGTGGAATGCTGATTAACTATTGCTGGGGGCGTCAGCTTCTTGAGGTGGTGAGAGAGGCAGGAGCGGCTGCGAAGGCCAGAGAGAAATAAGACGAGCGGGTTCCCTCATCACGGGTGGAGGGGGGTAGGAAGAGGGGGAAAGAAGGGGAGAGGCAGCTCCAGGCCTTTACCCTCCTCGGGCCAATACCTAGGCATGGATGAGCTTGAGTGTGGGGTGGGGTGTCGGAGAACCCTTGACCCTGGCTGGGACTGGAAGTAACTGGGAGGACTTTCAGGGGACAGCCTGAAGCCCTGTAACACACGGTGGGGCCCAAGAGCCCTCTGATTTGGGCGCTGACCTGACAGTGGTCACTTTTCCACACAGGCTGGGGAGCACCTTGGTGTGTGCTCAGTAAACTTGGCGTGTGCTCAGTAAATGGGAGCCGATGTGATCCGTGTCTGCAGTGTGCTCTCAGGAGGGCTCTCTCTGCAGGGGACCGAGGCCTGGGGAATGGCAAGTACAGGCAAAGAAGGGTCCTCAGCAGCAGCTGCTCCACCCCAAGCCCATTTTGAGAAGAGGCTTGCCCAGGGCTGGGGTCGGAAGCCAGAGAGGGGAACCGCGCTGTGATGGAATCCCTCCAGAGCTTCGGTCTACCTCCTGCTGGTCCCTCAAGGCCACTGTGTTCAAGACAAGCCCTCCAGCTGCCCTCCCAGACCTGTCCTCACCTGGGGCTCCAGTCTTGGTCTCACTATCCACCCGGTCCCAGAAACCTGGGAGTCCTATCTGACCCTTCCTTCTCCAGCCTGGCCTCCTCCATCACTAAGTCCCAGGCTGCGCACCAGGCTCCAGACTCCCCATCTGCCTCTGGCCCCGCTGTTCCTCTCCTGAGTGTTTGTGCTCGTGTGGTTCCCAGGCCGACTCTTTCCTTTCCTCCGCTCCTCACACACCTTCTCTGATTTGGCCCTGGGTGCTCTAGGAGGTCAATAAATGGTGGTTGGGCAGGGGTCCTGGGACACAAGGGACTCCCTTCTGGCCTGGGGCCTGGATTGGGTCCCAGTTGCCTGCGTGTCCCACACTGGTCAGCTGGGGGCGCTCCTGCCCCATGGAATCCATGCATCCCAGCGCCAAGTGGGTGCGGGGAGCCTCTGGAGTCTCTCTCAGGTCTGAGCTGGCCCAGCTGGTCTGGCTGGTCTGGGTGTTGACAGCAGCAGAGGCCAGGAGTGGGGGCGGGGTGAGGGGGTGTGGGACTGTGAGTGCTGGGTTTGTGCACGCAGCTTGGAATGTGTGTGTGTTGGAGGAGCTTGGAACAGGGCATCAGCTGCCTTATGGGCTGCGGTGGAGGTGCCTTGGGGTCCTGGCTGTCCCGGAGGGCCCTTCCCCAAGGGACGCCACCCCCACATCCGCTTGGGGCAGGACCTCCGTTCTTTGGAGGGTGGGCTTTGAGGTCTAATTCCCACTCTGCCACGTGGTCAATAACTTACCCTGTTGTGGCCTCAGTGTCCTTGTATGTGAAATGGGGACAGTAACACAAACATCATGAGACTGTCATGAGAGCTGGCATTACGCACCTCGCCCACTGGGGAGAGGTAGAGGTGTCAGAAAAGACCACCGTGGAATCATAGCCCCATCTCTTGCCTTGACGACGCACCAGGGAGCAAGAGCTGTATCCAGATAGTCTGTGCCCTCAGGAAGCTGGAGGTCAGGGGATAGCAAAGAGCCACCACAAAGCTGCAGTACAGGGGACGTGGAAATGCCATCAGAGACAGAGCACAGCGGCCTGAGCTTTGGAGAAGGGAGCTCCTCTTGGAGGTGGGGGTGCAGCTGAGGGGGTATCGAAGGACAGAGACAGTGTCCTCCCCGTCTGGAAGTGGAGGGGAGGGCTCCAGGCTGCAGGCCCTGAGATTGAATCAGCAGGGTCCCTCTGGAGAGCCTCAGGGGCCCTGTGTAGTGGGGGTGGGGGTGGCTGGAGAGTGGGGGGGGGGGTCAGGTTGCTGGGGTGGTGGCATGTCGTTGGGATCCTTGGCTGGTAATGATGAGGCCTGCTATGAATTCCATAGGCGGCAGGCCACAAGAAGTGTCTGGGGTGGGGGGGCCGTGTCTCCCTGATAGCACTGAGCTTCGGGAAGGCCCTGGGCAGCCTAGACCCCTGGAGCAGGGAGGGCTAGATTTCCTCTGCTCAGCACGGGGGGCTGGAGTGGAGGGGCCGGGCCAGAGCCAGGGACACCAGCCGGGGTGGGGCAGAAGGGTCATCAGGCCAGAGGCACCCTGGATTTGGCTGGCACTGAGATGGATGGAGAGGAGGGAGAGCTCCTTCTCCCTGTGGACTGCAAGGAATTGGGTTAGACGCCTGGAAGAACTTTCTGGGCCCCAGTCTGGGCCTGGCCTTGTGTTACTGTTCCCTGAGTCCCTAGCCTCTCCCTAGCTCCCAGGCCTCCAGATGTCTCATTTGCTTATTCAGACTTCTGGGGTGGGCCCTGGACCGGCTGAGGTGGGGCAAGGGCGTCTAGGCCCTAACTGTACTGGGTGATACGGGGTTGGTTGTGACCTCTCCGGGTCACCTTTACACCGTGGTGGGGGTGCCGAGCTGCAGTTCCCGACTCTCCCGTTCCACGGGCCGGGCTTTCTGTGGGCAGGTGGCAGGCTAAGGAGAGAACCCACTGGGGTCGTCCTGCTGCCGTGGGAGCAGGGCATCTGGGGCACAAGGCTGAGGGAGTGAGAGCGGTGCTTGGGCCTGGCCGAGAGGGGTCATGGGGAGTCTGGTAGCAGCATCTGGAGCACGAAGAAGACCTGGGGCTGGAGCTGAGGGAGAGGTCTGGAGTATGGGAGGACAGGCGGGGGTGGGTGCTGAACTGGCTTGTTTATCCTGAGTGGCAGGTGCTGGCTTGATGGGAATGTAGCCTGGGCCTGGGGGAAGGAGGGGTGCTGACACCAGCTAGCCCTGCTCCCCCTTCCCCAGATGGCACAGGGAGGGCCTTGAATGAAGCCCGCTGGGCCTCTAGAGCAGAGGCAGGGGCTGGGGGTGCTGGGAAAGGGGCCGGGGCCCCCTGGGAGATGTTGGCACAAGTTCCAGGGGCCTGGGTTTGACTCCCTCCCCTGAGGTGCTGTACCCCACCCCAGGGCGGGCAGGGGCTGACCTGGGTAGGCACTGGACTGCTCTGAGTTGCCCCCCAGACTTCCACTGCCAAGAGGAGAGGCAGGCCAGGGCAGGCCCAGGGTCTAAGTGATCCCCCACACAAGTCTTCGCACGGGCCTGCAGGGGCAGGGGCTGGTGGTGTTGGCAGAGTGCCTGATGCTCGACCCTGGGCGGGGGGGAGCTGACTTCAGCCCCTGCCCTTTCACCTCAACTCTCTGCTGCCTGGCCGGGTGGGATCTGAGCCACTGCTCTTGCAGGCAGGCCTGATCTCGCAGAGGTCCCTGGTCGTCACATGGGGGACATGGGCTGGCTGCACGGTGGACAGCTGGGGTAGAAGTGGGTCTGTGGGGGGCCTAGGGGAGAGTTAGGGGGAGGGTAGAAGCAGGTGTGGGGAGCTGCTGGGATGTGGACTGGGGGTTAGGATGAGGGAGGGCCTGGGAAAGCAGGATTTGGAGGAATGTTACGGGTTTAGGGCCAGGGCAGAAGTCTGATCTGAAAGTGGGTGCGGTCATGTCGGCGGTTTGGGAGGGGGGAGGCTTTGGCCATAGGCAAGCACCCAGATTGGGATTTAGGGTAGAGCTGGGGCATGATTCAGATCGGGGGCTCGGGTTCTGGCTAGTGAAATGTCAGGTCTGGAGATGGGTTCAGGGGTGAGATGGGGCAGGCACAGGGTCACGTGAGGCAGTTTGGGGTTAGGGGTCAGGCCACCACGTTAGCATTAGGCATGGCTGGAACCTGTTGAGGGTCCTGGGGAACTGGTTGTCTGCCCTGTGGTGGCCCTGCCAGGTCTGTCTTCTCTCTTCTTGGTGGGCCACTCTCAGCTATGACCAGGTCCGCTGGCCCCCATGGTGGCAGGACCCCCTCTGGCCTCTGAGCCCAGGCCAGGGCCTGAAGAAGCAGCAGTCTGCAACTGGGCCCTGGACTTTCTAGAGCCTGGGTATCCGCTGACGCAGGGACCCCATTTCACACTGAAGAGGGTCCTGGGTTTGGGGCGACACCCTGCCAGTGAATGCAGTTCCCCTTTTCTACTGGCTACCTGCCTTCCTGCCTCCTCTCTCACCCAGGACGCTCATCAGGGAAACCTAGCATCTTTGAGCCATGGCTGGCCGGGGGCTTAATAGTCCTAGCTCCTCTCCTGACCACCCCCCTCCCAGGTCCAGGTGGGGAACCTGGGCCTGCTCTTCTCTTGGCCTTACCTACAGTGCTACCTGGGGCCTGGGCTGTCTCACCTTGTGATTCCCACACATTTCCAGGCTGGACTTGGGAGCCCAGGGTTAGGGCTGTCCCTACAGCATGTCCCCAACTCAGACCGACCAGGCCCCATGGCCTCTCCCCTCTCCTCCGTGACCCTCCCTGAGTCTAGCCCGCCTCCTGAGCCTCAAGCCTGTGGCTCCACGGGGGCTGTACTCTGCCAGTTGGACTGAGCTGGAATCTGGGGGTCAAGTGGTGGGTTGGTGGTCCCAGTGTGGGCCAGAGACCTCCGGGCTTCCCTGGGCTCCGCTCTTGACTTGGCCAGCTGTTCCCGGGGCATGGCCCTGCTGGTCAGTGTGTGGGGCTGCTTCTGCTCCCCCACTGCGGATCCCCTTAGGGTGGGTCTGGCTCGGGAGGCATGGGGGCACCGGGCTGGGTGTGTCTGCGCGTGTGACTCAGGCTGGATGCCGGGGACTTGAGCTGGTGGCTTTGTTCTCTCCCTGGCCGTGTAGGGTGCATGCGCTGCCGTGAGTCACCAGGGTGTGGCCCAGCCGGCTTGGCAGCTCCCCAGACACACACAGCCACAGGCACAGCCCGGCACTGGGGCCTGTCCTGCCTGCCTTTCCCTCAGTGGCGCTGTGAGCACTTCCCAAGGTGCTCCTGGTGACCAAGGGCCCTGTGCCCCTGGAGCTCCCTCCGTTAGAGCCTTAGAGGAGCTGGAAGGGGATTTGGCCCCCCAGACACAGCCTGAGGCCCTGAGGGGCACACTGCCCCTCCCCCAGCTGCCCAATCAAGAGCATTTGTGGGCCACTATGTGCTACTATCCAAACTGTCAGCCCAGGGGACCCTTAAAACGACTCCGAGAGGAGGAAACGATAATTCCCTACAGATGGAGGAGCGGGGGCTGAGGGGGGCTGATGAGGCTAGTGAGTGGCCAGCCTGCCTTAAGCCTCCTCACCAGGTGTTCTCTGTGGCCTGCCCTGTGCCAGTGTGGGGCCATCGGTGATGGTGATCTCCCCCGCTCCCCCGCTTCAGAGCAGCTCATCCCCGGCACCCCCTCAATACCACCTCCTCCTCAGTGTCAGGCAGGGGTCCCACAGGGTGGGGTGAGCAAGTAGCCCTTCCCAGCCACTGGGCCTGGGTCCCAGGCCCTTCCATACCTCTGAGCGTGGAGACAGACGTGCCCCCGCTGGACCCCTGGGCAGTGCCCATCTGCTTTCTCTGGGCAAGGGGCTGGAGGCCCTGGAGTCCCGAGGGCCAGCTCCCTCCTTGGGGAGCCAGGCTTCACTGTTCCCAGGGAAGGACAGGAAGTGTGGTGTCTACATGACCCCTGGCCCTTGCCCCCGAGTTTGTGTATGACCCTGTGTGGATGGGAGGGGGCGGGAGAGCCAGACTGGCTGTAAATCAGGGGTGAGGGGGAAGCAGTGCAGGTTAAGGGATAGCCCCCTCCTGCAGAGGCGAAGATGGGAACCCCTGTCTCTGGGCCAGGCTTAGGTCCTCGGAGACCACCTGTAGGTGAGTGCAGATTCACACACACACACACACACACACCCACACACCCCACGGGCTGCTTTGGTGGCTGCAGCCCCCAGAGGCTTATTCCCCTGCGGCTGGGTAGGTGAATAGGGTGCAGTTCTAAGAGCTGGCCCCACCCCCTCCACCCACAGCCCCACCCGGGTGCTTTGTCAGGAGCTGTCGGAGCAGAGAGAAAGTACCTTATAAGGTAACAAATGCTGTCTGCCAGGTGGAGAGGACAGGTACCTCCCCGCCTCCAGGCCTCCCTGCCCCACCCAGGCCGAACAGTGGCTTAGGCTTGGGGCGGGTTCCCACTTCTGGCCCTGAGCCTTACAGCAGTCCCCTGCCCCCACCTCCTCATCTCCTGGAGCCCCTGCTACCAGCCCAGACTCTGGGGGGGTGGGAGGGGGGCACCTGGACTAGTGGAGGCCTGGCCCTCCCCACCTGGGAGGCAGAAGAGGCAGCCAGGCCTCAGAGAGGCTGCTGTGTGACCTTGGCTAAGTGACTGCTCCTTTCTGAGCCTGTTTTCTCTTCTGTGCAATGAGGGTCGGAGGCGCTAGGGGCTGGGAATCAACTCGGGAGGGTCCTAAGCCTTACGGAGCGTCTCTTCACTTACAGACAGTAAGACTGGGCCACACCAGCCACTCGGGGCCACAGCCCCGGTCACCTTCTCCAAGTCCAGGAGCTCCTTCCCGGCGCTGTTGGGCTCCCTAGGCAAGGGCCGACCCTCACTGTTCCAAGGAAGCTGAGGCTCCAGGGCGGTTCTGGTCAGTTCTCCAGGTGGGGTGGCCGCCCTCAGCTTGCCCTACTTGCCAGCAGTGGGGCCTGGTGGAGACAGCCTGAGGACGCAGGCGCTCTCTCCAGAGGCTTGCCTCCCTGCCTGGAATCCCTGTGTCCAGCTCTCCAGCTCTCTGCGAGGGCTTCCGTGGAGAAGCTGACCTTTCCCTGAAGCCCCCACCTCACCCCCGGCCATTCTCCCCCAGCACCATCTTGGAATTTTACCCCGGAGATAAAAGCACTGACTCAAAATTTCTAAAACATGTTACAAGCACGACTGACTTTGGCCCTCGCAACAGCCTTCTACCAGGACAGGTGGCGCTGAGCTGAACAGAGCGGTTTAACAGCATGGTAGGGGCAGAGCCAGGCCTGGAGGCAGCCCGTGCTCTGGCCCTGGACCCCTTGTGGGCACAGTGAAGGAAGGGAGCATGTCTTCCTGTCGGTCCTAGAAATTTCGGAGCTGGGAGTATCTTGGATGTTATCTAAGTCAGCCTCTCACTGTGGGCCTTGGGCAACGGAGGCCCAGAGCCGGGACTAGAGCCCAGGGCTCCTGACCCCCAGTCCCACCTGTTTCCTGGGGGAGGCTGTGTGCTCTCTCCAGGCTCCCTCCTTGTCTGGCTGGGCCTGGGCCTGAGGGGTGAGTGCACTTACATGGCCCCACTGGGAGAGGATGGGGTTGAGGGCCAGGGACCAAGCCTGACGTGAGGGAGGAGCCCCTGGTGGCTCCCTCTCCTCTGTCTGGTCTGGTGTAGGAACCTCCCAGCACAGTGATTACACCGAGGGTTTCCAGGGAGCTGACGGAGCAACTTGTGTGTGAAGAAAACCAGGCCAAACACATGAGAATGGCTGAGGTGTCCTCTCCCATTCTTAGCCTCCCCTGCGTGATGCAGCCCTTCGAGTCCTGCCCCTGGCCCCCAGACAGAGTGCAGAAAGGACCCCTCCTGAAGCCCCCAGGGTGGCACCTGTTCTTGAAGGCCCTGAGGGAAGTCTCTTGCCAGTTTGGAATTCAGAAGTTCTAGCAGGAAGTTCTGCCTGCTGTCTGGCTCTAGTCTCTCCTGCTGTGTGTTGAACCCCCTCTCTTCTTGCCATGTCCCAAAGCTCAGGCCACAGTAATTTGGAGGTTAGATTGCAAGTACCCTCATTCTCTCTTCTACCTGCAGGGTTAGGGGAAGCCTGAGGCTCCATTGTGAATTCCCACGGGGAATGCCCTTTGCCATGCCCCTTCCCCAGCCTGCTGGCCCTGTCCTGGCCTTTCACCCCTTGCCCACCCTCCCCTCTCCAGGAAGCACTGCCTATGCCCCGGATTTTTCCTTGACTCTGCATTGAGCTGGTTTCCAGCATCTTCTCTGTGTCCTGAACTAGCCTGTATTCCCTGGGCTTTGGGCAGTTCCTGGTGCCAGCTAGTGCTCAAAAAATGTTTGTAATGGGCTTATGAAGGGCAGCTCTTCAAGCATGTGCTGAAAACCATGGTCAATGGACTCTCTCAGACTTTCCAAAGGGGAAACTCCAGGGGAGACCCTGTAGGTTCTGCCCACAGGGACCCTGGGTTCCTAGCGCTCTAATGGGGGCATCTGAACACGTGTGAACTTAGGCTAGCTTTCTCTCCTGGCCTGGAGGCTGGTGCTAGGCCCTTTAGGGGGTTCGATGGAGGAGGAGACTGCCAGGCCTGTTCACAGATCATCACTCTGACACCGACTTCTCTGGGCCTGGACCTCGATCCATCAGGAGGTTTTAGAAGCCAGCAGGGCCAGGGCGTCGGAGGCAGAGGGTGTAGTGTCTCCCATTCCTGACCTCAGAGTGGGGCTGAGAGCAGGGGCTGTGAACAACTGTTAGTTCAGGCATTCAGTAAGCATTTACTGTTTACAAAGCACCATGACCCCGGGAGAGAGAGCACGTTGTGAAGCCAACAAGCCTAGGGCCACCCTGAATCCCAGATGGGAGCTCTGACGGGGCTGTGGAAATGGCCTCTTCCAACCGGCTCAGGAACCTGGGGCTTCGAGAGAGTCATGCATGGCCCTGGGTCACACAGCACCCACGGTAGCTGGGACGAGAGTCTCTGTTCCTTCCCCAGCGCCTGTTGCCCAGAGAGCTGCCTGAGGACTGGGCACAGTGGCGGGGAAGGGGGCGCTGGCTGAGGGAAGACAGGCGGTGCCCAGTGTTCTGAAGCACCGTGGCCCCTGGTGGGGGGCGGGGCCGGGACGGGAAATCCACGGAAGTCCACCCAGGAACGTGGACTTACTGACAGGCACAAGTAGTGTCTGTGGGTGGGGGGGGGGCGGGGGCGGGGAGAGACTGAGGCAGGGGCCATGCAGGCTTTGTTCTGAGCAGACTTGCTAAATGTGTGAGTATTTATAAAGCAGCAAAAACAGCGTTTCCTGTGTCAGCATTTCGCTGTCGGTACAGTAGGGGTCTTAGGCCAGGCGAGGACTGGTGGGGAAGCCCGGCTGGGTTGTGGGCAGGAGCGTAGGCAGTCAGGGGTAGCATGACAGGTGGGCTCTGGAAGGTGTCCGGGAGAGGAGGAGGCTCCAGCTCTGTCCCCTTCAGAGACAGGGGGAATCCAGACATTGGAGGCCACTTCTGCAGCCTGGCTGTGTGAGAGGGTATGGCTAGCGTGGGCTTGGGGGGGGGTGCTGGGGGGGGCTGGCTCAGAGCCTTGGCAAGCCCCTGCAAGGCTCTGGCTTTGACCTTCTCTAGTACCCTCCGCCCCAGGCACAAGCAGGAAGTCTGCTGAGTGGTGGGGGTGGTGGGACCATGGGAGGCCCCTCGCCGTGTGTTCAAGGCCGCCTTCTCCGGGACCTGCAGTAGCCCGCGGCGGCCGGCAGGAGGCGGTGCCCGACAAGGCTTCGGAAAGCTCCTCCTCCCCCTGCCCCCGGCGGGGCGCCCCGGAATGCGGCGGGGCTCAGATGTGGCGGCGCCGCCCGCGTCCCGTCCCGTCCGGTCCGGGCGGCCCTAAGCGGCCTCCCTGCCCGGGCACGCCGGCCCGCGGGCGGGCGGTCACCAGGTGCCGGCGCTGCGGGAACAGAGGCTTCCGAGCCCCGCCCCGGGACGTGGCGCCACACCCGGCCCAGCCCCCGTCCGGGCGCCGTGGGGCGGGGGGCGGGCGCTGGCCCGGCTGCCGCGGCCACAGGCCGCGAGTTACAGAGTTCCAGGGTCCGGGGGACTCTCCTCGGACAGCCGCCCGACATACACACCTGTCCTGTTGGGGGGCGACTCCGGGGCCAGGTCCCCAGCACCCTTTCAGTGGCCTCCCTCCTGTCCCGCTGGAGGCCGCCCGAGCGGTGCGGGAGTCCGGGCTCTGGGCCTCATCTTCCGTATCTGTTGGAAGAGGGCGATGACCCTATCTTGCAGGACTGTTGTGGGCAATGCCCCATAGACGTTTACGGCCAGTGCCAAAGGATGTGGTCCCTACCCATCTACCCCAACAGACGGGCAGCTTGACCAAGCAGCTCCCCAGAATAGGGCCTCAGTTCCCCCATCCTATCCCAGAGCCGGCTGTGGCCCTCACGCTGGGAGTGGAGGGTACGGGTGGGGGGGGGGGCAGGGTAGCTGAAGAGAGAAATGCAAGCTTTGGCCTGTTCTGGTTGCAGGCTGGGCTTGTTCTCTTCCCTGGTGTCTCTGAGTGGAAGCAGGCCCGGTGGGCCCCCACGGGGCTGGACAGTGGCTCAGCCACTCAACTCCTGCGGACCCTGCCCTTGGCTTTCAGGGCTAAGACAGAGTGGGGAGGCTCATTCCTGGCTTGGAGGGAGGGCCTCAGACCACAAGAGGCAGGCTTTGGCAGCATGGGGTGGGGTGAGGGACAGGGAGAGTACAAACCCCATTTCCATTTAACAGACGGTATACGGAATACAGGGGTATACAGAGGCTCTTTTCGCATTTCCTCCCTCCGCACTTTTACTGCAAAGTCATAGTGGTGGAGAGGGCGTGCATCTCAGACTATGTTTAGGGGCCTGCTTCCCAAAGTCAGGTATGTCTGTGGTCACACCAGTGACCTGCTCATTCTGGCCATATTCCAGGCCCCAGAAGTTCCAGAAGGGATCCTGTCTGGGCAGTGTTAACCCTGTCAGCTCTAAGGCTAGGCCCTGGGGAGCAGTCTCCTTGCAGTCTGTTACTCCTCCCAACAGAACACCCATTGATTGGTTTTGGTGTGTGTCCCCTCTTTACCTTTCTGCCTCACCAGCTGGACACTCCCACCCAGCACACGGGGCAAAGCCCAGGAAGATTCTCTGCAGCCCTGGCTGTCTCCAGAGGGTCAGAAGGCTCATCTCTTGGCCTGAGGCTCACTTCCACTGTGTGGTTCTAGCAAGGCCCCTCCTCTGGCTGGGCCTCAGTTTCTCCATCTGTAAAATGAGGCCGTAGGCTATATTTCTGGTGCTGGGCTATCACTCCTGGGATGCCTGTGCTACCCTCTACGCCCCCACATCTGGGGTGCCCCGGAAATATTTTGGAGGGAGGGACCTGGAAGGGGAAGGGGCTAAGTGGGTTGCACAGCCTACCTTTTGGGCCAGTGTCATTTCCAGAGGACAAAAGAAAGTGGCTCTCGTCTGCTAAACATGGCAGCAGGTCCTGCTAGGTGCTCCCTGCCCACCTGGGGGTGAGAATGGGCAAGGGAAAGGGTCCCAGATCATTCCTTTGGGGCCTGATATGTTGGGGGCTTGGTGACTGAATGGCATACTTCTAAGAGGTGGCCTGCTATGTGGCTGTCCCTGATCCTTTGGGACGTTCTTTAGAATTAGTTTGTCAGCCCAGGTTGCTCTCTGCCCGGGACCCAGGACAAGGAGCTCCTCTCCTTCTGGGCTCTGGCACTGGAGTGGCCATGGGGGGTGGGGTGACGTGGCCTGTTAGAGATTTGTGAGGGGACTTGGGTCCTAGGGAGAGGAGGTCGCGGGGATATTGGCTGGCTTCCTTTTTTCAGGAGGCCATGGGGGCAGCATGTGTGTAGGGCAGGGCACTGTGGGCCTGCCTCCCACCTTTCACCGGCCAGAGGCATGGCCTCAGCAGCCTTGTGCTTGTGGAGTGATGGAATTGGGAAGGGGGCTGTCAGGCAGGCTGGAGAACCTCCAGGAGGACCCTCAGGTTTTCCAGTCTCAGCTCAACTTGCTATGGGCAGGGCAAAGCCTCTGGTGGCCTTGGAGGGTGAGTGGGTCCCCGAGTCCTCAATTTTGTACCCGTGTCTGTGGCCAAGAGGAAGAGGGAAGGCAGCAGGAATGCAGGAATCCTGGCCAGGCCCTGTCCCAACAGGCTGGGGTGGGAGGGCTCTTCAACCCGCCTCATCGCTAAGCAGCCTGTGCAAACAGCAGAGACACACAGACAGCCCCCGTGTGCGTGCACATGTGTGTGCCCTTGCCGGGGGGCCTCCGGGCTTGGGGGACGCATCGCCTCAAGCCACAGATGGGAGCCTTGGCTGCTTTACAGTCCAGGGTCGGGGTTCAGCCTGCCGACACTTGCCGGGTGCTCACCATGTACTGGTCTGATCCATTCATTAGCTCCTTTCATCCTTACACCCCGACAGGCACCCCTCTTACCCGCTTTTAAAGATCGGGAAACAGAGGCTCTGAGAAGTCACACACTCCCAAGGTCACGGAGCAACGGAGGGATAAAGCCAAGCCGGGGTTCCCACGAGGTCTGTCTGAGTCCAGAGTGTAGTCTTACCACTAGACGTGCGCGGCTGTGTGCGCACAGGGCCGTTCGTGGGGGGTGTGCCTGGGATGTGTGCTTCGATGGTGGACCTGCACGGGTCTGCGCCCGAGACACCTGCTTCGGTGTAGACTTCCCCGTGCCCCCACCTGGAGCGCGCACAATGCCCACGTACGCGCGTGGGACATACGACAGGTGCGCACGCGCACATGGCCGCACGTGCGCTCGCACGCACAAGCACACGTGTGCCGCGTGCACCTGCATCCCTGTGCGCACCCTTGTGCACGGAGAGTGTGTGTGTGCACGTCCGCACACAGCCCTGTGCCTACGGGGTCCTCTCCGAAGGCTGCCCTCGCTCGCCAGCTCACCCACCTTCTGTCCCCTTCTTGGGCTCCCGCCTCGGCACAGGTGTCAGTGTCCCAGCAGGATGTGACGGCCCTGTGGGTGGCACCCGGACTTCTGAGGATTTGAAGGAAGTGGGGTTTGGGGAGATAGGATGGGTAAGCATAGGATTGAATAGGAGGAAGTTACCTAGAATGAGAGGAATTAAGGCTGGGGCTGGTCTGGGTTTTCTTCAGCCCCTAAACAGGGGACTGGCGCAGGGAGCCCCGATCTTGTCCCCCTTTCCTCTACTCACCTGTCTCAAGGCTCAGCTCCCCACTGCCTGGGGAAATGCTCCAGGGAGACTGTGGGCCAGTCCCAGGGCCTGGGGGACTTGGTTGTGTCCTGTCCCCCTATCTGTGTGTGCCAGGCAACCCCCCTCAACCTCCGAGGGAACGGAGAGGTGAGGGGGCCCACGAAGGGACTCTCCTGTGGTTCTGGGGTGTGGGGGAGAAGGGCTGAAGCTAAATTTTAGCTCACTGCACCACCCCTTTGCGCCAGGGCTCTCCCGCTCCTGCGGGCATTGAGGTGCGGGCGGAGCAGCGGTCAGCAGGGGGCGCTCGGGGCCTGCGGATGGCCGGGAGAAGCGCGCGGGCCGGCTGTGGGGCGGGGACGGCAGGGCTGGACTGAACCACAGGTACAGACCCATCCGCAGGTGAGGTGGGGATAGGAGTGGGAGGACAGACTTCGCACCACTTGGGGTAGACTCCCAGAGGGACAGATATTCATCCCCCTCCCCAGAGGGACAGACTCAATCCTTCCAGGGATAGATTCACAGGCCCTTAGAGGGAAGGCACAGGGCCAGCCTCCTCCTTCCTCTGGAGCATTCCAGGCAGGTTTAGGGGGCAGGGATGAGCTGGGCGGGGGTGGGAGTGACCTGACAGGGGTGCTGGGCCTTTGGAACAGTGTGACAGCTTTGAGACAGCATGGGCCCTGGAGTCAGACAGGTCTGGGTCAGAGCTCTGCCCTGGGGTGACCTTAGGCAAGTCACTCAGCCTGTCCTGAAATGGGGGCGACGTGCACTAGACGACGTGGCCGTGGAGGTTATGACAAGGTGCCCGAGCACACTCTCACGGGGATGTCCTCACCTTTCTTCAACAAATATTTAATGAGCATCTGCTAAGTGCCAGGCCTTTGTGACGCGCTGAGGGTACAGAGATGAGCAAGTCACATCGGCAGGCACCTGCCTCAAGGAGCTAACATTCCGATGGCAGGGACGTGTCCTAAGGCTTGTCGGAATGAAAACTAGCCACCCCCAGCCTTGACGTTTTAAAATGGAAATTATGGATTAAAAGGAAGACTGGCAGAGATGGGCCTTTCTCTCCTTTACTTCTTGTCAAGGGCAGGACTGGGAAAATTCCAGATCTTACTGTTCTGCTCCAGCCCTCTACCTCTGAGCATAGAGTCAGATCCAGCCACGGTCCACTCCAGACCCTTTCCTCACTTAGTCCAAGCTGGAGTCCAACGATGGTGCACAGGGCCTGGCGCGGTCTGGCCGTGTGTCTGGCCGGACTCCTCCCGCTCTCCCCACACCGGCCTCCCTGCAGGTCCTCAAACAAGCTAGGCAGGGTCCTGCCTCAGGGCCTTTGCCCTTGCCATTCCCTCTGCTGGAATGCTCTCCCTGGGGATCCGCGTGGTTCGCTTCTTCACCTCCTTCTGGGTTTGCATGAAATGTCCTCTTCTCAGTGAGGCTTTCCCTGCTCTCCCGATTAACCAACCACCCCCCCACTCCCTGTGCACCTGCCTCCTTTATGTTTCCCCAGAGAATTTATTATTGCCAGCTGCCCGATTGTCTCTTTTACAATACATTTCTTTCTTCTCTCTCTTCTCCTGTGCGAAGGTAAACTCCAAATGAGCAGGGTTTGGGCAGATTTGTTCCCACTGTATCTTCAGAGCCTAAAACATACCTGGCACATGGTAGGCATCCATAAATATTTGTTCGCTGAGTGTCGAGTGCTGGCTCTGAGGTGGCACGCATTCCTTGGTGATGGGAGCACACATTCCTTGGAGGGAGGTGCCTGACTTCGCGGCTGCAACTGGGCCACAGCTGGCACAGACCTGGTAGGGGCTGGAGGACTGGGGGATGGGGAGGAGAAGGCAGGTGTATTCTGGTTCTTTCTTGCTCTTTTTGGGACAAGAGTGGAGTGGCTATGATAACCTCCACCAAACTCACATGTCCTCGTTGGCACAGAGTTGAGAGGCAGGTTTCTCCCTTTGAAAAAATTAAAAATGTAAAAAACCTAGCAATCAAAGGGGGTGGTGGTGGTAAGTGATCCTTCCCACTTCCCTCCTTCTCTCCCTCTCTCTCTCTTTTTTCTTCCCTTCCCTCTCCCTTCCTTTCTTCCTTCCTTCCTCCCTTCCTCCCCTCCCTTCCTCCTTTACTTCCTCCCTCCCTTCCCTCCTTCCTTCCTCCCTTCTTTCCTTCCTTCCTTTCTTCTTTCCTTCCTTCCTCTCTCTTTCTTTTTTACCCATTCCCTCCTCCCACCTCCATCTCTGACAACCACTGGTCTGTTCTTTGCTTCTATGAGTTTGTTTGTTTCGATTCCACATGTAAGTGAGATCATACAGTGTTTGTCTTTCTGTCTGACATTTCACTTACCATAATGCTCTCAAGGTCCATCCATGTTCACAAATGGCAGGATTTCCTTCTTTTTATGGCGGACTAGTACTCCATCGTATAGGGACGGTATACCACAATTTCTTTATGCGTCCATCCATAGATGGACACTCTGGTTATTTCCATATCTTGGCTCTTGTGAATAATGCTGTAGTGAAGATGAGGGTCCAGAGATCTCTTCGAGGTAGTGATTTTATTTCCTTTGGATATATTCCCAGAAGTGGAATTGCTGGATCGTATCGAAGTTCTATTCTTGATTTTTGGAGGAAACTCTGTACTTTCCATAGTGGCTGCGCCAACTTATATTCCCACCAGCAGTTCATGAGGGTTGCCTCTCCTTCTGTCCTTGCTAACGCTTGTTATTTCCCGTGGTTTCGATAGTAGCCATTCTGACAGGTGTGAGGCGGCGTCTCATTGTGGTTTGGATTTGAATTTCCCTGATGATGAGTGAGGTTGGGCGCCTTTTCATGGACCTGTTGACCACCTCTGCCCATTTAAAAAATTGGGTTGTTTGCTTTTTTTCCTATAGAGTTGTATGAATTCTTTATATATTTTGGATTAGCCCCTTACCAGATACAAGCTCTGCAAATACTTTCTCCCATTCCATGGGCGGCCTTTTCATTTTGGTGATCGTTTCCTTTGTTGTGCAGAAGCTTTTTAGTGATGTGGTCCCACTTGTTTATTTTGGGGGGGGGGATGTTTGTCATTTCTGAACAGAGGGGTTCCAGCAGGGGATTTGCTGTTGTTACATATTCTCACCTGGGCACACTCGCGGGCTGCCTTCTGGAAGCCCAGGCGACTGTACCCATCTTGTCAGAACGATCACCCCAGCTTTAAGTCCCAACTGTTTCAGTAGAAGGAAAACACTTACTCCGTCCCATCCCCCTGCCCCCATGCCCAAGAGTCGGCTGGGGGGGGGGCCCTCCCCTGCGCTCCTGGGTGTGGGTAAGCCCACCTGTTTCAGCCCTGCAGGTGGTACTTCTCACTGTGTTTTACTCTCTGAAATCCTCAGCGGCCCTCCCCCCCTTGTTCTTTAAGCTTCCAGTACCCACACTATCAGCTACTTGCATGGAATCCCCTCTGTGAAATAACTGGATAGCAACTGATAGACCAGAGAAGGAAAAATCAAGAGAAGCAGATTGTGCCCAGGGCTAGGAAGAACACAAGACGGGATAATAATAAAGCAAGAAATAAAAGTAGAGTGGAGGTCTTAGAGGGCTCTTTTTGGCGGGCGGGTCTCTCTGGGGGAAGTGATGTCGGAGCCGAGGATTCAAATGAGGAACCAAAGCTCATTGTGGGCAGTGACAGGTCTGGTGGGCACAGATTCTCTGGGGCTGGAGGGGGGTGGCAGCCCTCCCAGTGCGGGGTGCTGCCCCTGGCCCTGCCGGCTGGGCAGAGAGATGTCTTCTAGTGGCTCAGCCCCAGGAGCCTCTGAGCACTTAGGCCTGCGATTTGAGCTAAGTGCCTGGGGATCTGAGTTCCAGGCGGAATGCTGGGAAGCGCAGCCCCGCCTCCTTTCTTCCCTAAGGCAGAGGAAACCCCCGGCGGGCTCGGGCTCAGGAGAAGTGCTGGTCTCATCGTGGCCGGCAGAGGGCAGTGGTCGCCAAGGTGCGCGCTGGCTGGCCGGCCACTGACCTGTCCCCAATGGAATGTGGGCTGTCAGCTCCTGCAGGGAACCGGAGGAATGGGTCCCTTCCCTACCCTCTCTAATCCTCAGTTCCCCCCACAACAAAACTCGGAGCCCTGGTCTCACCTGGAGGGGGGCAGGTGCAGGTGAGGCTGGGCAAATGGTGTGGACCCTCACCTAACTGCTCCGGGCCACCACCTGGGCCAGGTAGGGGGCTGAGGCCAGCTCCCCTCGGGGTAGGGGGAAGAGTTTCATCATTAGCATGTTGGCTATTACTGCTGTTTTGAAGCCCTTAGCATGTGCCGGGCACTGTGCTACCTTCTTTTTCGTGCATCACCTCTTTAAAGCTTCACAACAGACCCAGGAGGCAGGTGCTCTATCTCCCAGAGCTGCCCGAGACCACACAGCTGGAAGCAGGGTTTGCTCGACTCTGACTGCTGCCTCTGTAGGAGGGTGACTTGCCCAGGGAGGGGGGTGAGCGGGCGTCAAGGTGTGGACGTCCGAGGCACCTGCAGCGGCACCCAGCAAACTCCTTTATTTTACAGATGGAGAAACAACTCCAGAGAGGGGACAGTGACTTGCCCCAGGTCCCGCAGAGAGCACATGGCCAACCACAACAGAGGAGCCTTGGGCACAACAGGAGGCCAGGAGCCCCTTGAGGGCAAGGACTCCTTTTATCCCCTTTATTCCCTGCTCCCTCCCTGCTGGGGCTAGCGCAGGGCGCAGCACACAGTAGGTGCTCAAAAAGTCCTCCATGGAGGCGCATCTATCATTCTGACGTAGCTGCAATCCCCTGCCATTCACGCCCTCATTCACTGGTCCAGCATTTAGTAAGCACTGATTATGTGCTTGGCAGCCTGCTAGACACGGGACGCACAGTTGAATGACACAGTTCACAGCTGGCTTATCTTCTAGGGGGGATTTCAGGGGTGACCCCCCATTATGGCCTGTGCTGCCATAGTTTTCCTCATTCTCAATGCAGGCTTCCTCTGTTTGCCTCTGGTAACTTGTAGTTTGCTCTTTGTCCCGGCCAGAGGCTCCCCCAGGCCGTTTCCAGTCCTTATTCCTTGCCAGCCACAGCATCCCCTCCTTTCAAGCGGCTTCCTTCCCCTCCCCAAGCCCTCTGACTACCGTCCCCTCCCCCGCTGCTGCTCCGTGGACCCTGGTGCGGAGGTCCTGCGCTCTGCCCAGGTATCTCTGGTTCTGTCGGTCTCTCTGTTTCTGTGTGGGTGCCCCCCCCATCAGCCTCTGGAGCTTCCAGAATATAGGGACCACCTCCCTTCTAGTTGTTTTTTCTCAGGCCTAAATAGTCCAGGAGAAGGGGCAGGAAGGGGAGGTCGTGCAGTCCACCCCTAGCACCCAGGACCTGTCCTGGGCTCTGGCCCCAGGACCCCTTAGAGGAAGATTTCTCTGGAGCCCCCAGGGTGCTGACTCATTAATCCTGGCTCAAGACCCCTGAGCTCTGACCATCCATGCTGAGCCCCGGGGCTTAGGCTGGGCACTGGCTGTTGGCTAAGTGCTCAACCCCACCACCCTTTGTGTCTGAGGATGCGGCCTTCATCTCCATTTCTTCAACTCTGGGGTTTGGTCATTTGTACCGCCCTACAGCGGGCAGTCTGCAGGTAACAAACGGTTCTAGGGGACCCAAATTCTTCCTTTCACCTGCTGGGTGACCAGAGTTACAGTGATTGGCCTCTCTGGGCCTCGGCTAATGATACCTGTCCTGTCCATCTCACAGGTAGTTAGGAGGACCAGAAATCAAGGAGAAGAAGGAGCCAAATCCAGGTAGGGGCTTAGTTTTGTTGCATTCAGAGCAGGGGTGGTGTCCTTGGCCAGGTGTTCACTGAATCACTCTGGAGGGCAGGAGTGGGAAGGGGGGGAAGGAGGGAGCTTGTACAAGGAGGGGGGGCCAACTCTGAGTCTCCCAGAGAACTGTTCAGGAACAGCTAGTGGGAAAGGATGGGAGAATTTCCTTGTTTGGGGAGGGAAATAATTTTCTTTCTTTCTTTCTTTCTTTCTTTCTTTCTTTCTTTCTTTCTTTCTTTCTTTTCCTTCCTTCCTTCCTTCCTTCCTTCCTTCCTTCCTTCCTTCCTTCCTTCTACACCCCCGAATCCCCCTCCGAATCCCCCCCCAGCACTAACTGTTCCTTCAGTGAGCCAGGCATTGCATTAGTGCTGGGGGTACAAAGGGCAGGGAGATGTGCCGTCACCTGCATGGTCGTCGGGGCTAGGAGGCCTTAGTTGGGAGGGTACATCCTTCATTCATTCTTTTATCAATTTCACATTTATTGAAAACCGACTATGGGCCTGGCCCTGGGCAAGGCCCTGGGGAGGTCATAAGATGCCATCCCTGCCCCCGAGGAGTTTAGAGTCTTCTGGAGATAAAAGGCTCAAGAGTAGGCAAGTGACACATGGCTAAAGCAGAGGGTTAGGGATAAGTGTTGAATGAGTCTAACGTCTCCCTGAGCATCCAGAGTAGGTCTAAGGCACAGACTAACTATGTGCTCAACAAATGTTTGGAAATGAATGACCCAGATGTGGGGAACTTTCTAGATAACTTATGAGTTAAAGGTTGCAGTCATTCCAGTAGGTATGTGATGGTACCTAATTCTGGTTTTCATTTGCCTCTTTCTGTTGTGTCAAGCTGATGATCGAGTATCTTGTTATGTCCTTATTTGTATTCTTCGAGTCTGCTTAGTTCCATTCGTGTTTAAGTCTAACCTTATTGTAATATCGCATTGTATTTATTGGTCATTGTACTTGTAATAATCTTGTACTTGTAATAAATCTTCAAGTTAAAAGAACAACTTATGAGTTAAAGAGTAAAATTGTTTTAACAAGATGGTAATAAAAATGCTACATACGACAACAGTAGGAAGCAGTCAAAATGGTTCTTAAAAGGAAATTTATGGTCTTCTGGGAATCTCATATTGAAAAAGAAGAAAGATGGAAAATTAAAATATTCAACTCAAGAAGTTGGAAAATGATAAAAATAATAAATTCAGGGGCACCTGGGTGGCTCAGTGGGTTAAGCATCTGCCTTTGGCTCGGGGCACGATCCCAGGGTCCTGGGATCGAGCCCCACATCCGGCTCCCTGCTCAGCGGGGAGTCTGCTTCTCCCTCTCCCTCTGCCCCATCCCCCGGCTCGTGCTCTCTCTCTCAAATCAATAAATAAAATCTTAAAAAAGAATAAATTCAAAGACAGTGGAAGGAAGGAAATAATATATATTTTTTGGCTCTGAAATTCATATTCAGATTCAGAAATTCAAATTAGTATTCATGAAATTCATACATCAGAAATTCACAGAAAAAAATAAGTAGAGAGTCGGTCTCAGTTCTAGGCCTCTCCTGGAGGGGAATGTGGATTTTCCATCAGTTTCTCTTGAGTTTGAGAGCAGGGCCCATCCCACGGGGGCCTCAGAAGAATGGACAGATGCTGAGTAGAAGTCTCGGAACTTCCAGACCCGGGGCCTGGCTGTGCTGTGCCCGGAGAGAGCCAGCCCGAGGCCTACTTGCCTGCATTTGGCATCCGAACTAGTGGGCTGCCTTTAATCCACAACGTGTGCCTATCCTAACAGTAGCGACCTCACTCATAATCCTTTACACCTGTTACAGTTCAGAGTGCTGGAAATGAAAGGTGTGCTCTTCCTGATAGGAATGAACACAGCTACCTCGTTGGATCCTTAAACACCCTATCAGGTAGGTAGGGAAGGTCTCTGCTCCATTTGGCAGATGAGTAAACTGAGACTCTGTTTGTCTGAGGTCTCAGTGAATGGGTGAGTCAGGACACTGGTGCTTCCAAGTCCCTTCTTTGTTCCCAAGCTTCCTGTCATCGAGACACCTGCTAGCTCTTCAGTCTAGCTAGCTCCTTGGTGCTCACTTAAAGCCCCGCTTCCTCCAAGAGGCCTGTGCTGACCCTCTGGTCTCCTGAACAGGCCTTTCTCTTCCCTGAACTTCTCATGTGGTTAGGAAGTCCGGGATGGCTATCTTAGACACGCAGCTTATCTCTCAACTTGACTGTGAGCTTCTTGAGGTGGGGGGTGGGGAACAGTGGTAGGTGTCTTAGTGCAGAGCTGGGTTTGGAGAAGATCCTCAATCCTTCTTTGTTGATCTCGAATTTGGTTTGGCAGGATTAGGCCTGGACCCATAGGAATATATTCTGGGCTGTGCCAACCCCAAGGTCGGGCAGAAGTGCCTGAGGAGGAAACCGCCACCAGTCAGGGAATCCCCCATGTCTGAGCTTGCTCGGGCGGCCACGTGGTGCCTGGACATGTCAGGAAGGGCCGGGAACATAGGTCGACACTGGGAAAATCTCCTTACAGGATGGTGGGGCAGGAGACCTTTTTGGGTCCAAGTTGCCTTGGTCTGAAGTTATACTTAAGTCCCTGGACCCCTTCCCCCATAACTGGAGAATCCCCAGAGTTCTGTGGTCAGCCTGTTTGACCAGTGACTGACCAATCCTGAGAGGAGAGATAAAAACGGACACACAGCGTTATCCACGGACACATCTCAGCACTTTATTCATCCCTTGGCAGGGAGAAGGGGGGCATTGCCCCAAGATAGTCAGCCAGCCAGGTGGGGTGGCTGGGATATGTGTTGTCTACCCAGATAGTAAATACAGCACTGATTATGCAGAAACAGGAAGGGAAGCAATAAGTTAAAAGCCACATAAGTTATGAAAAATAATATATATACTTTATATATCTTGTATCCCCATGGAAGATTCGCTCCCTTGGAAACCAATAAATAGGCAGAGAAAGAGCAGCAATCAGCACCCTTTTTGGGACTTCAGGGATGAGTGTTTGTCTGAGTTCCCTCCAGCCTGAGAGTCAGCAGCCCTTCAGCGCCCCCCACAGGCATGGAGGACCTTGAAGCTTTGCTGGGGCCCAAGGCCTTGGGGGACCATGTCCTGGAAAGTGAGATGAAGGAATTAAAGACTGGGGCTAGCAGAGGGGTGAGGCAAGGGGCAGGGAGGGAGCAGGGAGAGAGCAGGGAGGGAAGGGGAGAGGGTGGGTGGTGGAGTGGGAGCCTGGAGCTGCCAGGATCCCCCCTACCAAGCCCCAAAGGTGAGAGCCAAGACAAGGAAAGAGGAATGCTCCTCCCAGCACCAAATCTTCTCTTGGGATGCAGAATTCCTTTTTGGTTGCCACTGGGGCTCCCCAGCCCAACCGGAAGGGCTCAGAAACTCCCAGACCTGCCTGGACTGTGCCTTCTTCATGGCCCCCGCTCGGGAGGCAGGGGAGTGGGTGTGCTGGGAAGAGGGGGCGGAGGGGGAAGGAAAGAAGCAGCTCTAACCCCACAGGTGTGAGGTGTTCCTGGGCTCCTCAGTAGATGCAAGGAGGGATAGAGTGGAGGGCTGGGCTGTTCCGCTGAAGGAGAGAGCAGGGACCCTGAGAAGTGGGATTCAAGGGAAATGGCCCAGGGATTCGTGGTGGGGGTGGGGGTGGGGCTAGGGGTCTCCAGGGCCTGGTCTACCAAAGCCAAGTTTCAGGCTTGAGAAACACCTAGGCGTGGGGAGGGGTGTGTGTGTGTGGGGGGGCAGAGAGCTTGGATCCTGGGCAGGTTGGTGAACCCCAGGATGGCAGGGAGGAGAAGGGAGGGCCAAATTCCCCTGCCTGGTCTCAGGCTGCCATCTGGCCTCCCTCTCACAGGGGGTTTATCATGGCAAGAATAGCTTCTGGAGAAGGAGCCGGGAGCCGGCCGGCAGCCTGTCCCGGTCTGACTGGCCCTCTGTGAGGGCCCCACAGGAGGAGGGAAGGGGCACAGGCGTCTGGGCTGACCTCAGAGGTCCATGCTCAGGTCTCACACACCTGGGGAGCTTCCTCCCTTCACTCCCTAATACTGTCAGGTCTCTGGGGGCGCCCAGGTGGTGCAGGAAAGCCAGGGGTGAGCACTCAGCCTCCCCAGGAGCTCCAGATTGGGGGAGGGGGCCCAGGCGGTCCGCCTCAGCCCCTGATCCATGGCTGGCTGGGGCTGGGTGAGCGCGGGTACCAGACTCGGTCCTGAGGCAGAGGCAAGGTAAAGCTTGATAAGGGGGTTTAGGGCACGGGTTGGGCGAAAAGGGTCAAAGGTTCCTTGGTCGGAGCCCACTGTTTGGGGAGGAGCCTCAGGAGGGAAAGGAGGTGGAGATAAAACTGACCCCAGTTCCAGTTTACCCAGTCGGAAGACCTCTGGCCAGAAGGTTGGAAGGGTAGGACTGAAATATTGAGATGGAGAGTGTGATTCTTAATAGCTGGTGACAGTCCTGTACCACCCCCAGTCACCCACGGAAAAGCAGTCCTGGTTTTGAACCCTCCCCCTTTCAGTTCAAGATCAGGTTTGCCTCCCCGTCCAACCCAGAGGCTCCAAGCTGTTTGCTTGAGTCTAGCTTAAGTCCCTCCAGCTGCAGGGGAGTGACTAGGCTCCTGGGCTCCAGCTGCCTTACTCTGAGACCTCTGACTCCTGCGACAGGAACTTCTCAGACATTTCGGTGATTTTGATCACGGGACCTTTTCTGTTCTTCTTTTTCCGGGAGGGGGCTCTCGAAAGGCCAGACTTGGAGGTGGCTACAGGGAACATAAGGGGTGGGGCAGGGAAGGGGCTGGAGGTTGGGGAGCCACTTAAAATGACGTCTTTAGGGTCATGATTCCCCACACCATGTCCCCTGCCCTCCCATGGGTTCCTAGGGAAGCAGACTCACCGGTTCTAGATGTGGAATGCACCACGCTGACCATGGCGGCTGAAGGCAAGTCCATTCTGGGGGAGGACAGAAATGGGGGCATGTGAAGGGGGCCTGTGGCTTAAGCCCCCCCCCGAGTCTGGGGACCCTGGGGAGTGGCAGGTGGAGGGCAATTCTTGCTTGTTATTCCCAGCCCTGGGCTTCTCTGCTGTGTGACCCTGGTTAGCCAGTTTGCCCTCTCTGGGCCTCTGTTCCCTCTCCCCTGCACAAATGGCTAACATTTACGGAGCACTTCATTGTGACAGACGTTTGTATGCGGAATCATATTAATGCTCCGTACCAGAGGCTGTGTTATGATCAGCCCATTTTCCAGATAGGAAAACTGAGGATTTAATGAATGGGTCAAGGTCCCAGTTTGTAAGTGGCTGAGGCCGGACAGGATCCCAGGTCTTCCTGGCTCACGGTAGCCTGCTGCAGGGGGAGGCTGGCTTTGTGTGGGACTGGCCCTCCTGTCCTGCCCCTCCTGCGGCCCGACCCCGCGGCCCCAGCCCTCACCGGCTCTCCTCGCCCTCCACCAGCTTGCGGTAGGTGGCGATCTCGATGTCCAGGGCCAGCTTGGTGTTCATGAGCTCCTGGTACTCGCGCAGCTGCCGGGCCATGTCCTGCTTGGCCTGGTGCAGGGCCTCCTCCAGCTGGGCCAGCTTGGCTTTGGCGTCCTGGAAGGCCAGCTCCCCCTGCTCTTCCGCCGCCTTGATGTTCTCCTCCAGTTTCAGGCACTGCAGAGGGAAGGGGTTCGTGAGCACCGGGGAGAAGGAGAGAGTGGCCAGGAGCCGGCCTCTGCCCTCCGTGGGGGTGCACAGGGCAGGGAGGGCGGAGCATTGGTGTTCCTGGGTGTGGCAGGGGGGTGCCTTGTAGCAAGAGGGAGTTCAGTTAGACCTAAGGAAGCCCTTTCCAGAGGCCCCGAAGGAGGGAAGATCCGCAGCGCCCAGAGGAGCCCGTCCCAGCTGTCCTGACAGGGCAGTAGCTCCTCTGGCACGGCTGGAAGCTGGGCTTAGCCTTCCACCCCTGCTCTGTGCAGTTGGCCGGAGGCTGGGAGGGAGGAGGAGGGCTCTGGGTGATTGTGGCCGTGGGCTCTGACTGGTTCCCACAGCCCTGGCCAGTCTACAGAGCACCTTTACATGCGACGGACATGCGGTCCTCACTGCCATCTTAGGAGGACAGGAGAGGAAACTGAGGCACAGAGCTGCCAAGTGACCTGCCGAGGGTCTTGCATGTATTCGGTGTGTGTGTGTGTGTGTGTGAGAGAGAGAGAGAGAGAGAGAGCCCTTGCACTCCTCCCTGCCTCACCCCCGGGCGGGTGCTCCAGATACTCACATGGCTCTTGATGGAGAGGATCTGGGATCGAAGCTTCTGGATGCGCACGTTGAGGTCAGCGATCTCACTGCGGCTGCTCTGGAGGCTGTTCCCAAACTCAGCTGAGGAGGCAGCCCGCTCTTCCAGCTGGAGGGCGTGCAGGAGGTGACCGTGAGGGGCAGCTCGCTGTGTCCCTCCCAGCACCCTTGCCCCTCGCCCCTTGCTGCTCCTTTTCTCTCTCCCCTCCCAGCCCCTCCTCCTGTTCTGCAGCCCAGCACTCCCAGGCCATCCTCACCCTCCGACGCCCACCAGGCCCAGTTCTGGCTGGGCCCCACACCTGGCCTGGTGCTACTGGGTGACAGCACCTGAGCTTCTGGGGGGCGCAGACGCTGGGCCTTCCCCCACCACCCCGCCCCTCAGCCCCTGCAGTGCTGGGCTCTCACATTCTCCGTCACCCGTCACCCCCGTGCTCCCCACTCCCTTCTCCTGGACTCTCAGCGCTCAGAGCTGAGGGTGACTTCAGCCTTCCCTGGTGCAGCCTCCCTGGCCCGGCTGCATCCCGCGCCGCTCAGTCAGCCCCGCTCCATCAGTCTCGAACCTGTCTCCGGGAGTAGGCCTCCGCTTCCTCCAGGCTGCGGGCCGCGATGGCGTCATACTGGACCTTCACCTCCTCCACGATGCCGCTCAGGTCGATGTGGCAGCGGCTGTCCATGCCCACGGTCACCGACACGTCCTTCACTTGGGCCACCAGGTCCTTCAGCTCCTGGCCGGGCACAGACGTGGGGGCTCAGGGCTGGTGGGCGGGCACCAGACCCTCAACCAGCCGTGGTCCCTGCATCCCCAGGGCGAGTGGAGAGTGGCCCTCTCTGTCTTCTGGAGAGAGGACCCAATGATTAAGGCCTCCCTGCCACTCGCCCCCGGCGCCGACTCTTGGGAAGCCGCTCGGCACCGCTGTTCACCCACAGCTTGGCCTCCCTCTCTGGGTGGAGGGGACAGGGCAGCGACGGACTCCTGCCTCCAGAGGCTCACCCCACGAGCCCAGCGTGGGACACTTTCCTCCTGGCTGAAGTGGCAAAGGCCCAGGATGTCTGGCTGGGGGGTTTCGGCCCTTCTGCCCCATTAAGCTCAGTGGTGTGCAGCTCGGCCTCCCCTCTGGATGGGAGCTGCCTGAGGGCCTGGGGAGCCACTGTCCTCTCTGGGTCCCCCCACGTCTGGAAGCCAACAGCTCAGTTTGCTGAATAAATATTGGAATAGGGGCAGGAGTGGGGCTGTACTCCCTGCTTCCCTGCAGGGGCGGAGGCCAAGGTGAGTTCAGGGTCGCCCTGGAGGCTCGTTGCCCCTCCCCATCTGGCTGACCAGGCCCCCACAACAATGTGATTGGGCTTTAGTATTTTCATCTTCTCCCCATCCTTCTTTCCTCCTCCTCTGTCCTTCTCTCTGCTTAGAAAACGCCAGCCCACATTCTCAGAGAGCCCTGGAAGTGGTAAAACCTCTCATTTCCCCAGGGGACTCATTACAGGCCAGCCTCCGAGCTAAGTGCTTTCCCCGCTGTCCCTGCCAGGCCGGCAGGACCGCTAGCCCCAGGTTACAGAGAGGAAAGACACTCGGCACAGAGAGGTTACCGAGACAACCGTGGGCGCAGAGCAGGCCCCCAGAGCCCTTGCTGCTCCCACTAAGCTCCCCTAGAGGGGCAGAGACAGGAGTCGGAGCTTCTGTCTTTCTAGCCCCAGGCTGCAGCCCAACAGCTTTTGGGCCTGAATGCTCAAGGTGCGTAGAGGGGCAGAGGGGGACAGGGGTCTTCCTACGGGGCTGCGGGTGTCACCTTTCAGGCCCTGGGCCACTGCCCCTGGAGGTGCCGAACCACCCAGGCCTGGGCCGGGCTGCTGCGGGAAGGAGAAGCGAGGGGCTGTGGCCAGCATTGTACTGGCAGAGTGAGTCAGGTGGCAGGGAGGGGGCCAGGCACTCCGGGAGGCAGGGGTGGGGCTCACCTCGGGGAGGGAGGGCGTGGGGCGCACAATTACTCCTACTGGCATTCACAGTTCACCCTGACCCTTACTTAAGTACTCCAGTCAGCAAGTTTTGGTCACTGTTCCCATTTTTCTGATTGCCTCATAGGTGTGTGTGTGTGTGTGTGTGTGTGTGTGTGTGTGTGTGTGTGTGTGTATTAGGTTTTTCTTTTGTTTGTTTGTCTGAATCAGGGTCCAGGGGAGATCCCTATATTGCAATTGGTCCATAGGTCTCTCTTATTCTGCAGCCACGCCTCCATCTCTCTCCCCCCCACCCCCTCTTCTTTGCTATTTTTCGTACTGAAAACACCGGGCTGCTTGTCGCCTTCCCCACAGTCTGGACCTTACTGGCTGCACCGCGGTCCTCTGCCCCGTGCATGTCCTGAGACCTGGCGGTTGGGGCTGAGGCCTGCTCAGATCCAGGTTCCGTTTTCGTCCCATGACCGCGTTCTGACCTTGAGGGCTGACTTTGGGCCCCCTCCTGACCCTTGGTCTGTCTTTGTGCGCGGAGTGGCTGTGGTTGAGCCTTTGGAGTCTCTAGCAGCAGCGGCTGGTGCTCTGACCCACAGCTCGTACCCCTGCGGGGTCGGCAGGGTCAGCCAGAGCCACAGGGGCAGCCGTGGAGGCCTGCTGAGGAAGGCCGGCTCTCCCCTGTCTGCTAGCTGCACGACCCTGCCTGCCCGCATCCCTGGTGACAAGGATCGGCTCCTGCAAAAGGAGGCTGAAAGGGAAAGCCTGCTGGGGGCCGCTGTCTCCATCCCCGAGCTGGCAGGACCTGCGTCTCGTGGCCAGCCGCCCCTTGAGGTCTCCTGATGAAGAATTTTGATTGATCTACAAATGAACTTACCAGACAAACGTCTCTGGGCGAAAGCAGGGGCAAGGCCCAGCTCCTGGCTACAATAAGGTCGATCGTACCTACAGACTCACGGCCCACCTCTGCTGCTCGGGTCACCATCAGAGACTGACATTTCCCACATGGAACCGGGATCCCAGGCAGGGCTGGGCTGCGGACAGTTTCCGGAATGCAGCTTTCAGGATTCCTTGGTCGACATGTTATGGGGGAGGGGGGTCAGGGGGCATAGGGAGTTCCAGAGAAAGCCCTTTAGCCCTGGCCTGGGTTGGCACTTGTTATGGGCCAGGAAAAGGCTAGGGCACTGTCAGAACGCACTGGAACAGGGCTTCTCCTAGCAGGGAGAAGAGATTGGCAAAACAGAGCCAAGGGAGCAGCCTCGATCCTTTCTGGAAAGAGGCAGGGTAAGCATGAGCTTGGTAAACAGGAGTAGGAAACGGAGGGTTTAGAACATCTGTAGACCTGTTCAGGCACGCCGGCCCCCGCTGGGCCGCAGAGGGTATAACAATGGTGGCTTGTGTGCTGCCGCCACGGGACGGGCCCTCCAGGTTGGCAAGAACTGAGCCAAGGTGCAGTTTAGAGCTTCTCTTCAGAGCCCAGAGCCTGAGGAGATGGCCACGTGTGGGCCCATCCTCTTTGTGGTCCCCGGGTCAGGGGAGGCGGTGACCCTGAGAGGTAATTTAGGGCTGCTCCATAAAATGTCGTGCTTAATGGTACCAGGCTCTGAACACTACCCCTTCTTAGCAGCTGTGTAACCCCGGCCAGGTTTTTAAACCTCTCAGAGCCTCTGTTTTCTCATCTGTAAAATGGGTATGATTATAGAATTGAAACCAGCTAACTTTTATTAATACTTACCATGTACCAGATACTGTCCTCACTGCTCGAGGATATATTAACAACACAGATCCTCTCAACAGGCCAGCGAGCTAGGCTCTATTATTTCCCCCCTTTGACAGATGGGGACATTGAGGTATAGAGAGATAGAACATGCTAGAGTTCACATAATGACTGAGCCAGGTTTCAAATCCAAGCTGCTCTCAAGTTTGTGCTCTCCTAATCGTGATCCCCACCTTTACAGGGTTGCGTGAGGAGTAAAGGAGATTACACCTGGAAAGCACTTCACCCAGTGCCTGGGGTGCAGTAGGCGCTCAATGCATCGTCGCTAAGGATGCTACTGTTGTGACAGGGATGACGCTGGGGTCAAGGGTCGAGGGGCAGAGCGGCCTATTCCTGGAGCAGCCTCCCTGGCAGTACGAAGGCAGGCACCAAAGCAGCTTAGACCCACCAGGCTGTCTCTGCAGGGCAGGGCACTCTGGGAGGTGCACCCGGCTGCGGGGGGGGGGGGGGTCCACAGATCGTACCGCTCGTCTTCCTGGAGCAAGAGTTTATGGGTGGGGCAGGTGGCGTTCTGGCTGGATGCGGCCAGGCCCCGAATGCACCTGGGAGCTGGCGTGTGCCTTGGAAGCTGAGGGGAAATGTGAGCCCCTGGGTCCTCTCACCGGCTCGCGTCCCTGGAGGTGAGGGGCAGAGGGGCTGCCTGGGAGGCTGTAGGGTACACATGAGGCCCAGAGCAGCCCATGGCCATTGGCTTCCGAGAATTTATCTTGGCCGTGTGTGTGTGTGTGTGTGTGTGTGTGTGTGCAAGAGGGAATGTTTTCTGAAATGCAGAGGTGGGCCTCCACAGCCATGCTTTTCTGATCTGGTGTCTGCTCCAGAGTTGGAAACAAGACTGTCCAGCCCTCCTGGGGCTACTCACTTCCCGCCATGTTTTTCCTTCCCCTGAGGCCGCCATGGCTGGCACCTTCCTTTGCTGAGACCTGCCTGGTCCCATGTGGTAGCCACGAGGCATATGTGGTTGTGGGCACTTGAAAGGTGGCTAGTCCGAATTGAGCTGGGCTGTAGGTGTAAAATGAATACCCATGTTGAAGACTTGGCATGAGAGGAAGATTGTAAGACAGCCTATTCACTTTTTGTATTGGGTGCCTGGGTGGCTCAGTCGGTTAAGCGTCTGCCTTTGGCTCAGATTATGATCCCAGGGTCCTGGGATCGAGTCCCGCATTGGGCTCCCTGCTCAATGAGGAGTCTGCTTCTGCCTCTCCCTCTGCTGCTCTCTCTCAAATAAATAAATAAAATCTTAAAAAAATTCTTTTTGTATTGATTACATAGCTGACTAATCACATCGTGAGTAAATTGTATTATTAAAATTAATTTTTTCTGTTTCTTTTTTTAAAATGTGGCTACTAGAAAAACCATTACATGCGTGGCTCATGTTATAGTTCTCTTAGGGCCAGCTTAGAGACCCACTGGTGAGGGGAATCTTTTTAGCACAGGATCAGGGCTGCCTTGTCAGCCTGTGGCGGTGCCTGGAGAGAAACGCAAAACTTACGACCCGACACCAGCTTGGCACCTTGCTGCCCCCAGAGTACTAGTCACTGCTCCATGCACCGAGCAACCCCACGTCCACAGTGGTCGCTTCTCCACAGCACTGCCGTGACCGCACACACCATTCCTTTACCCTCTCCGTACCACCCCCGCCCCCGGGACCCCCAGGAGCCGCCCATCACACTTAGAATAAGATCCAGAGCCCGATTCGGCGCCCAAGGTCCTCGGTGAGCGGACCCCAGCCACAGCTGTTCCTTTCTGTCCCCTTCGTCACCAGACTCACTCCTGCCTTAGATGCTTGACAGAGACCCTCCTTCTGCCCGAAGCCCTCTCAGCTCTCCCCTGGGCTGGCCCTCCCCGGTCTGGACCCTCTTTCACTGGTCCCTCCTCTGAGAAGCCCCCCGAGCTTGACTTTCCCCTCCTCCTCCAGCATTACCGTGTCATCGGGTTCTGTGCAGCCCGGCCCTTTTCAACCTCCCAGATGATCTTGCTCAGATGTTTGTTGACTTGCTTATTACCTGTCTCCCCTCCTAGCTCAGTGGCAGCCCCTGAGAGCATGGACTTTGCCCGTCACGCTCACTGATGTGACATCAGTGCCAGGTACCCGGCAGGCGAGCAATAAACATTTGTTACACGGATGAACGGATTTAGTCGTCAGCAGAACTCCATGAGCCTGGTATGACGACTCTCCCATTTTACAGATGAGGAAACTGAGGCAAAGAGAGGAGAAACAACTAGCCCAAAGTCAGAGAAATGGAAAAGAAGATAGAGCCAGGATTGGGGTCCAAGGGCTGTTAAAACCAGATGGAGCAGGGGCCAAGAAGTTTTGTGGGGGTGCCTCCGGCCACGCCCAGGCCTCTTGCTGGCCATGCCTGGCCTACCTCCATTTGAGTCTTCCACGCCGGCTGGGCCTCTGTCCCGGCTGGGAGCTTGGGCTCCAGGCTTGCTGAGATGCACAGAGCCAAGTGCGGATTCTGGAACATTGGCCCTCCTGCTGTCTGCCTGGCCGCACAGTGAGTGTGGGCAGAGGAACTCCTATCCCCCTTTGCAAGCCAGTCAGCGGGCTCAGTGCCCTGCTCAGCCCCGGAGAGCTCAGCCTGGCTCAAGAGGGCTCGGCCAGGGGCGGGAAGCTCCCATGGCCACAAACAGGTCTCAGGCCCACGGAAGCCCCCACTGGGGGCCGGCCGAGCCTGCTGGAAAGCAGTGTGGCCCATATGCAGCCACGAGGCCCAGTCTCCCTCTCCACAGGACGAGGCTGCCAAGCTGTGGTCAGCAGCCCCTAGGGCAACTTTAGCAGAACTTCTAATTTAATTTATTTTTTATTTTTTTGAAGATTTATTTATTTGAGAGAGAGAGAAAGAGAGAGAGCGAGAGAGCAGGAGGAGGAGCAGAGAGAAAGGGAGGGAGAAAAATCTCAAGAGGCTCCCTGCTGAGCACAGAGCCGGACACAGGGCTTGATCCCACAACCTTGAGATCATGAGCTTGAGATCATGACCTGAGCCAAATCTAAGAGTCAGACACTTAACCTTGACCGACTGAGCCACCCAGGCATCCCCATTTTAGTGGAACTTTTTGATGGTGGTGGTGACTTCGATCCCTGCTCTGATCTTGGCTGCACTGCCATAGTTTGGCACCAACGGTTTGCAGCACACAGGTGGCCAAGTCCTGCCATCCCCCACAATGGCTCTGCCTGCACACAGCCGAACTGAAGTGTGGCCCCTCTACCTCTCCACTCCCGAAACAGGGGATGTGGTGGCTGGAGGCAGAGTAGAGTGGAGGGGAGTGTCTGCAGTCAGCAGTAGGGCCCACCTGCGGACTGCACTGGCAGTGTGCTAGGCCTTGGGGGTCATTGTCCCCCGAGGCTCAGCCGAGGACTTAGGGACACAATCGGAAGGCATCCGGAGGCTCCTCTGCCTGCATTTACCGGGTTATTTTTGTTCCGGCAGAAGCTAGCATTGTCTGGGAACCTAGGAATCGGACTACAGCTCTCCCTTGCCTGAGCCCCGATCTGGGGAGGGTGAAGGGCATGTCTGTCCCAGGTAGGCCTGCAGGTGCCTGCCATTTAGGCTGTAGGGGTGGGGAGAGATGAGTTCAATCAGAACAGCTGTGCAAGGCCCCCTGGCTCGCAGGCTGCTGCCCAACCCTCGCCTGGATGCAGCAGCCCCTGACATGCACTCCGCACTCCAGCACGCTGGAAGAAACAGGTCCTCCTTGAGCGCAAGGCCTCGTGGGAACTTGCCTGTGCTCCATGAAAGGAGGGATGAGGGGACGTGGTGGGTTATTGATAGCAGCGCAGGAAGGGGTTGGGAGATCGCACGTCTGTGTTATGCCTGTAATGACTGCCGAAGCCCCCATGTCCCCCTGGACACACTTCCTGCCCCCGCATGCCTCACCTGGGGACAAGTCAGCTCTTGGCTCAGTGGGACACTGGTCTCATTCTCTCACCTGCTCGTAGAGGTTTCTCATGAGCTCCACGAAGCTCTGCAGGCCTTTTAACTTGGTTTCCAGTTCAGTCCGACGAAGACACTCGGCATCCAGGTCCTGGGGGTGGGAGCAGTGGTGAGTGCCAGGGGAGGGAGGGGGTCCCAGGGTGGGAGTGGGGTGCCCATCTGCCTGGGGGGGGTGATTGCCAAGGGAGCCCCGGCTCAGTGCCTGGGAGGAGCAGCGGGGTGAGGACAGGTACCCGTGTCTGTCTGCGGTCCCGGGACTCAAGCCTCTGAGGGCTTGGCTTGGGGAGCCTGAGGGAAGGAGGGCAGAGGGTCCGTGAGGACAGAGCCCCTGGGGCAGGCTGGGCAGGCTACCTTCTTCAGCTGGACGAAGGTGAACTCCATGTCTGTGCGCTTGGAGATCTCCTCCTCATACCTGGGAGGGGGGAGGGAGCGAGGCAGCAGAAAGAGAAAGAGAGAGGCCACTTAGCGGCAGGTGGCCGGAGCTTGGGGTATGATTAACCCCCTGGAGCGGGGCTCAGGGCCTCTGCTGTCCCATTTGGTGCCTTGTGCCAATTAGAAAAAAAGTGGCCTTTGCCTCGGGTGGATACAGCCCCTCGTCTATGACACATGCCTTCTAAGCCCAGGACACCATTCTCTCGCTCCTTTGGATGATCAGCCAGTCCTCTCCTAGGGGCATCTGTCCCCTTCCTGGCTCTTTCTCATATCCACCTCCTCCAGGAAGTCTCTCCTGATTGCGCGGCCCTGTCACCCTTTGTTCTCTCATCTTTTCCTTATCTCCTCCCCCAAGAATCTCCATCTCCAACAAGCTGTGCCTTTGGTCAGGTCTGCTCTGAGCTGTCTGCTCACAGCTCACCCTCTCCCCCCTCCCCACCTCCCCTCTGCCTTGTTAGCTGGTAGGAGACCATTGCATCATGTTCCCTCCAGAGGGGCGAGTGTGGACGTTGCAGTTAGATAGACCCCCATTGTGTTCTTGGGCAGGTAACCGCACCCTCCTTCCTCGGTTTGGCCCGTCTATTAGGGTGTGTGTGTGCACGTGCGGGGTCGGACCACGCCCACCCGACACCATGACAGACGTGCATAATCGATCCTGCATGAAGGTGGGCTCCCTCTCTTAGATCTGCCTCCTCCTTCCTCTACCCCACCTTGCGTTTGGAACAAGGACACCGCTGGATGAGGGTCGGGCTCTCTGGTCTCTGACCTTAGCCCCTCCCTCTCGTCAAACCTCTGTCTCACCCCTCTCTGGGGTGAGTGTCCGCCAGGCTTCTCACCCTCAGCCCCGCCCACCTCCGTGGATGTGCAGATTCTGTGGCCTCCTGTTTCCTTCCCTCCATTCCGGGGAATGCCTGAATCACTGGCGGCTCTAATTACAGCCGCCTGCCCGCCCCAGTCCCTGACCTCACGGGCAGGGGTAGCGTCACCCATCGCCCACGTCAGCTGGCTGGACCTGCCACCGCTCAGGCCCTGTTTTCCCCCAGCCTTTACCAGAAGCTGAGGGGAGCAGACCCCAGCGGCGAAGAGCCCGCCGGTACCGGGTCTCTGAGCCTCGGTGTGCTTAGCACACGCACCTTGCCGCTGCTGCCTTGGCTTCCCAGAGTCTGCAAGGGGCTCTCGGGATGCGGGTCGCGGGCGTGGGGTGGAGGGTGGGCCAGGGGGGCTGGTCTGCAGTCTGGGGCCTACTAGAGCCAGCACAACTCCCGGAAAGCTTTCCTCGTGCCCTCTTCTGTGCAAGTGAGCTCCACAGCCACACGGCTTGGGGTTAGATCCTGGTTCCGTGCTAACTAGCTGTGGGACCTCGGACACGCTGCTAGTTGTGCCTCAGTCATGACAACAGTGATGTCACGAGGGTTATATAAGTTAATCCACCGAGTGTTTACAACAGCACATGGAACCTGCTAAAGCTGTTATTATCACCTGAGCTCTGCTCTCTCTAACGCCAGGCCCTGGCACTCAGCCCCTCTGCCTTGGCCTCTAGCATTTCTGGAGACAAACACTGGGAAGCCTCATGGCAGAGACAGTGGATGGTTCTCTGCCCTTCCATCCCAGACTTCCCACTGGGAATTTGGTGGCCTCCGAGGACTTCCCTGCCCTGGAGGTGGGGGTCTAGAGAGCTCCATGGTGAGAAGCCCCTCATTGGCTGGCCCTCCCTGTGTAAGCACAGTGGTCAAGGCTCTGCCCTTCTCCCCTCCCTTCTGGATAGCAGAGCTCTGCCTGCTTGGGGACAGGACCTTGGAGAGAGCTGTCCAGTGGGGGTTCTCTGAGGTGTGGAACCTCCTCCTTACCCCTCATTGTCCTTCCAATTCTTTCGTATGGCCTTCCCTTTTCACCAGCTCCACTGGATTTCAGCCCTAGTTCACGCCTTCAACCAGATGCTCTTGTGCAGTGAACCTCCTGCACAACCATACATGGCACCCCTGAGTCACTTGCTATGTGGCCTTGGGCAAGCGATTTCCCCTTGTGGGGCCTCTGCTTCATCCTTAGTAAATACAAGGGTTAGCTAGCTGATCCTTGGGGTCCTGGCTACATCAAAGCTTCTGGAAGTCTCTATCATTATAGAGACTTAGGTAAATACTATTTCCTCCACTCCACTCCCAATCCCCTGACAGTCTGCCAGCCACCAGTTCCCAAACCCATTCTCAGCCCTTTTCAGCTTGTCACACCCACCCCGGCCCCCCCACCCCCAACTTGTTTATTTCTAGGAGTGAAGCTGATCTCATCGGCCTTGTAGAGGCAGGGCACACCCCTCCCTGTCAGGGCTTGGCCTGGCGTCTCCTGGCTCCTGGGGCCCCCCAGGCTCTACACAGTCAGGCTGCAGCTTCCCTGGCTCTGGCCTGTGGGTCTAGAAGCCCTCCAACCTCACCTCCCCCAAGTCTGGTGGGTTTCCTACCCAGAGAGGGGAAGAGAAGCCCTAAGCTGAAACAGCAAGCTCAGGCCGCAGATGGAAACCAGGCAGCTGGCCAACTGAAGAGGCTGAACCAGATTAAAACAACAAGTAGAGTTTGTACAGAACTTCCAGTTACGAAGTGCCTCCGTGGATGTGATCTGGCTGGGCTCACGGAGCAGCCTCATCCCACGGCTGGCTGGGGTTACGGATGGGCTAGTGCACATGGCTGTGTGACTAAGGACAACTCCCTGCCCTCTCTGGGCCTGTGTTTCCTTCCCCGTGAAAGGACAATCCCAGGCCCCCACCCAGCCATTCTCTGATTCTTTGAGGGCCAAGGAGCTGCTAGACATCAGTGAAAGGAATCTTGGATTCTGGTGTGCTAACACGATTCTCCTCCTCATGGTCAGACGTTGAAGCGAGGCAGCTCAGAGTGGGCAGTGAGGTTCCCCGTGGGTTTCTGTAGGAACTGGTAGGGCAGGGGCGGGGGGAGAGGTGGCCCCTTGGCCCCAGAGGGGCCCAGCCGTGAGGAGGAGCCCAGGTCAGGGTTGCAGATCATGCTTGTTGGTCAGAAAGTTCTAACTAGGGGCGCCTGGGTGGCACAGCGGTTAAAAGCGTCTGCCTTCGGCTCAGGGCGTGATCCCGGCGTTCCGGGATCGAGCCCCACATCAGGCTCCTCCGCTATGAGCCTGCTTCTTCCTCTCCCACTCCCCCTGCTTGTGTTCCCTCTCTCACTGGCTGTCTCTATCTCTGTCAAATAAATAAATAAAAAATCTTAAAAAAAAAAAAAAGAAAGTTCTAACTAGATCCACAGGTGAGGACTGAAGCCCCCAGAGTGGGGAGAGCTTGCCACGTGACCATCTCCTCTGAATATGGCCTGAGCAGGGGAGGTCACAAGGAGAGGTGGTGGGCGAGCTGAGCCACAGCCTAGACCTGGCCTCCTGACAGGCTGCCCCAGCCCCGCCTGGCTGGCAGTTCCCAAGACTGCAGGCCTCACCTTGGGTTGGCAGAGCTTGGGGCAGGGCCAAGTGCAGGAGGAGGGGAGGGGAGGGGAGGGGTTCAAGCACAGCCCACCCTCCCTCAGCCAGGCTGAGGGCCTCCTCAGAAGGAGACTGGACCAAAGGAAGGAACGCAAGGACACAGCCTCTCTGCTCTGTCTCAGCCTCCTTGTTCTTGAGGCTCTGCCCACTGTTTGGTCAGAGATGTCACCTCTCCTCCGAGGGACCCAAGCACCTGGTCTTGTCTCTCCAGACTGCAAACCTGTGTCAAGGACTACTGTCAGCCTTCTAGGGTCTAGAAGAGTTGCCATTTATGGCTGCCGAGCGCCATGCTGGCCTCCCCACTTCCTCCTCATGCCAGCCTCGGGATGGTTCAGCGTTGCCATTCCCACTCCACACAGGGGGTACTGAGGCTTGGGTGTTGAGCAGCTTGGCCGAGGTCACAGAGCTAGTGAGGGGTGGGGGGCCAGGAGCGAACCCTTTCCAGTCTCCGAGCCCCTCACAGGCTGGGGCTGTGACTTTCTCATCTCTCTAGATCCCAAGGCCACCATTGAGGTCAGGCTTGCATTACCTACAGGGGATTGCTTCTTTATGCCAACGGACCCCACCGTTTCTGCCCCCTGCCTGGCCCCGCTTCCCTTTCCAGCCCACTTGAGATCAAATTTCCAACTCATATCCGAGGCAGGAGCCCATCCGTTGCTCTAGCTGGTGACAGTTTCCCATTGCCAGTGGGATGTGTGGGCGAGAGCAAGCGTGTTTACGGGCACAGGAGGAGGGGACAGGGGACAGGGACTGCGATGGTGCCTGGGCCCGGCAAGCACGGGGCTTAGCCGTCCGTCCACATAAGACTGACTTGGTTGCAAGGGGCACTGTTTGGGAGGGTTTAGAATACTGGCGGGCACATAGTAGGTCCTCAGGAAGCACGTCTGTAGCAAAGTTTAAGGATGTTTTCTTGCTTTCCAGCTTGGGTGCCCAGGGCCTTGCATCTGGGTGCAGGCTGGTTCCCACCCTCGGTCCCTGCCCACAGTCCCTCTCGGGCGCACCCTACCTGATTCGAAACTCCTCGACCTTCTGGAGCACCTGCAGCAGGTTGGCCTCCAGCTGTCCCCGCTCCTGGCTCACTTTGCGCAGCTCCTCCTGCAGCCGGCCCTGGTACTTCTCATAGAGGTGCCCGAGGTCGAAGGTGCCGGAGTCCTGGCCTTGCAGGAAGCGCCAGCGGGTCTCCAGCAGCTGGTTGCGCTGCTCCAGGGCCTGCACCTGGGAGAGGAGGGGAGCAGCGGTGAGAGGGCCAGGCGCGGAAGGGTCGGGCACGGAGGCCCCGGGCCAGCCAGTGAGCCCGCATGGGGGTGTCCCCGGGCAGGGGCAGGTCATCTGCTCTGCGCTCGCCACCCGGGCCGCATCGGGTGCGTTCAGATCACATCTCCAGCTGCTGAGGGTTTGTACAGAAGATGGCCAGATAAGGAGGGAGCCAGAAAAGGGTGGAGTCAATTAGGAAGGTTTCCTACGGGAGGAGCGGGGCCCGAGAGAGGAGGGAAGGGGCTGAATGTGCCAATGAGGTGACAGGCCCTCCATGGCCGCCTGGGGCTTGGGTGGGAGACCCCAGGGAACACAGGGTGTCAGAGGCCTGTCTGCCATCCCCCCACCTGACAAGCCTAGTCTCATCTTGCTGTGGAGGCTCAGCAGGGTAGGGCCTGGGTAGTAGCTCATTGTGAATCCTCCGGACAACCCTGGACTTGTAGCCTCTGCAAGCCTCAGTTTCCCCAGCTAGAAGTTGGGGCTGACGTGGCCTGCCCTGGCCACCTCTCGGGGCTGTCTGGGACAGGAAGGCGGGATGTGCTCCGGAACAGTAATACTGGCAAATGCGTCCCCTACTGCGTGCCAGGCCTCGTTCTAGATGCTGGACGCCTTGGCCTCATTAGATCCCCACAACCTGATGGGTTACGTGTAGTCGTCCGCCACACTTTACAGAGAGGCTGCATAACTTGGCCAAGGTCACAGAATTAGCAAGGGGCAGAGCCAGGTGTGGAACCCAGGGCAGCGGGGGTTTAGAATCTTTTAACCCCCACAGCACGGGGCTCCTGTCTGCGGCTGGAGCCACCGCGGGCCCTGGGACCCACCTGCCCTTCCTGGACTGGCTTCCGTGGGAGCCCGCATTGTCTTGAGGGTGACGCCTGGGAGGGCTCTGGGCGCAGCGGCTTCTCTCAAACTGCCTGCTCTCTCTGCTCCAGGGGCTCCCACGGCTCCCAGCCCAGCCACGGCACGCCATCAGGATCCCTCTTGAATCCTCTCGTGCCTTCCACCCAGTGCAGCCCAGCACAGCCTTGGGAGGCCCCCTGCCTCTGCCCAGGGTGCCTGTCCTCTCTAGGCTCCAGCCTGCCTCTGACTGTCCTTTCCACCATCCCCAACCCTCCCGTCCCCCCCCCCCGCCCCGTTTGCCCTCCCAGCTCCCCTCCTGCAGGAAGCCTGCTAGAACCACAGCTCAAGGGGCACCAGGCTGGCTCAGTCGGAAGAGCATGTGACTCTTGACCTTGGGGTCGTGGGTTTGAGCCCTACATTGGGTGTAGAGATTACTGAAATAAATAAAAGGAAAAAAAAAAAAAGAATTACAGCTCAGAAGAGCCCACCCCCCTTCCTTACAAGGTCCTCAGTTTATCTGAGAGCCACCTGCTCTCTTCTTGGAATCCCTACCATTTGGTGCCCATGTCAGGGGCAGCTGGGAGAGATAGCTGGGGCCTGGCTCCTCGGCAGGCTGTGGTCACGAGCGAGCTGTGACAACCAGCCCAGGGATGTTCCCCGTGACCACGAGCAAGCGGCTGGCCGCCCCCCGCCCGCTGCTGGCACTAGCTCCAGGAATCACATCAGGAAGTGCCAGAGTCATAGCCAGGAGCCTTTCGCATCACCTGGTTTGTACTTTTAATCTACAGAGCGGGAGGTGAGGGCCCAGGGTGGTCAAGGGACTTGTCCAGGATCACATGGCGACTTGGAGGCCAAGCTTCCCAGGCAGGCCCGTCTGATGGCCGCTGCCCACTCTGGACCTTCATGGACTCCCTGTTTCCTTTGAATTTGGGGGCCAGGTGGGCACTCCTCTTTCTTTCTGTCCTGCCCACATTCTTGGGTTTTTCCTGTGACACCCCACCATCCTTGAGAAGTCCCCTTTGACATTCGCGTAGACAACACCGGCTGGAATCCTGGGCGATGGCCTTCGTGGGCTGTCACTGCTGGGCTTAGCTCCCATTTGTACTGGTATGTTCTACTCACAGCCAACCTAAGCCTGCAGTCCGCTGTTGTCACAGCCAAACAGGTTCCGTAGGGATGTCAGTCTAGAGGGTTTCTGGCGTGTGTGAGAGCGATCCCTGGTGGGGGAGATGCTTGCTCACTCCACCTTCCTTCCGTTTTGACAAGCCAGAGCCCTGTGTTTACACTGAGGGTGAGGTGAGAGGAGAGATGCGAGGCTCCTTCCTCCACCCATAAGCAACAAAATACCCTTTACACCAGGAAGTCCTTCCCTTAGTCTAACCTCAATTTCCTATGCTTCAGTACTAGCCGCTGGGAGATGGCATGCATTTGGCTAGCTAGTCCAGCCAGAGGGCACTTCTGGTTGCGAGAGATGGGGCAACCCTTTCTCCTGCTGCCATGTGTGTGTGTGGGGGAGTTTCTTGTTGTCTCAGTGGGTGGGGATGGAAACTCATCCCCCATCCAGAACCTTCCCAGCACCAGGCTCCTCCCTCTCTGGAACAAAGGCCCAGGGAGGGCTGGGTAAGCGGTAAATTACTCTAACCTGTCCAGGCTGCTGATCGCTCACCTCTTAGTCCCCTTCCTCCCCATTCTGGCTGACCCCCCTGCCCTTAGATCATAGGCGGCACTCTAGGAGGGGCCTTAGAGGGCAAACCCCTGGTCTACCTGCCTCCCATTTTACAGGGGAAGAAACTGAAGCCCAGAAACACGAAACTCACTGTGACCCAGCCCCACCGCCCGGCTGAAAAGCTGTCCCAGCCCCGGGGTGGGGAAAGACATGCTTTTTGTACTGGGCACCGAGCAGCCCCAGCTGGCTGGAGCTCCGGGCTGGGGGCTCCCCGGGGAGGGAGGCCTCAGATCCCAGGCCCATGGTCGGAGCAGTGAGCTTACAGAGTTGTGCCCCTGGGGCACACAGGTCCTTCTTCTCCTGTGGGGGGTGGTTGTTGGGTATCAAATCCCCTGCCCTCCAGGAAAAAGGCTGGTTTGTGCCCTTCCGCGAGCAGACGTCCACTGCGCGATGGCTCTGGTGACTTCCGGAGGCCACACAGGCCCACGGGAAGACATTGTGCCCATCCTTCTGTCTCTGGGCCTTTCACCATGCCTCTTAGGTCCCCTTTTTACAGACTCCTCAGGTGGGCTGCTGGCGGTCCTTTCTCTGGTCCCATCACCATCCCATCTGTGGTCTGCACTTGCGGGAGAGAGGGACCAGTAGCCTCTGTGGGATGGCACCGCAGCCTCTCCCTGCCTGCCTCAACCTCCCCTCCTGCTGCTGCTGCTTACTCCCCCTCCTCTCAGGACTGTATCCCTACCCATCCTGCCACTGGCACAGGCTCAGGGCCGTTTACAGAGCAGGAGCAGAGCAGAGAGGTAGAATGGGAAGCTCAGAGAGGGTAAGTGGCTTGCTCAAGGAAACACAGCCTGCAAAGGGAAGAACCAACACTATTCCAGGGACCCTTGGCCGACTCTTGGGGGTCAAACCCCCATCCTCTTCCTCCTCCTTCTCTTCCTCTTCCTCTGTCTCCTCCTTGGTTCTCTCTGATTTCTCTTGGTGCCTCAGAGGGCCCAGAGGGGACGAGGAGTTGAAGGGCCCCTGTCTGTTTCTTCTCCTTGCCTGGAGCCCCCAGGCACGCACTGCTTACAGCATCTTGCCCCTGGGCCCACACATTTCTTTCCAGCCCCGAGCGCCACTGCTACCCACAAAACTCTCCCACCCCCCGTCCGTCTTCTCAGGCTCCTGCCTGGAAGGGGCCAACTAGGTTCAAGAGCTCCCCGGGCTGGGCCCATTTACAATATTTGTAATTTAACAAACAGAACCCATTTGGTACATGGTAAGTGCTTTTTAAATGTTTTTCAAAAATTATCCCATTTGATCCTGACACGCCCATGACACGGATGTGTACAGAGAAGCAGAGAGGTCAAATAATTTGCCTGAGATTAAACGGCTGGTCCGAGGGGGAACCAGGATTCCAATCCAGGAACGGCGTTTCCCTCGGGCCCTTGAGGCCTTTACAAGGAGGCAGGGAGGGTCATGAGCTAACAGACCCTCTCCGTAGAGTTGCTGGATCAGCTGGGGCTTTGGGGCCCCAGCGATCAGGGTCCCAAGAGGCTGGCACCCATGGCTCCTTGCGTCCTACCCTGAAGAGCATCTGTCTCCAGGCCAAGGCTCTAGGGTTGGGAGGCTCCAGTTCTGCTAAAGACCTCAGAGGGCGTCGCCCTGGCCCCTGGGCACCGGACCCCAGCCCCTGGGGCCCCCTCCCTGTGCCTACATCCCTTTCCCGTTCCCAGGGCCGAGGCCCAGGGTGATATCAGCCCTGGCATTCAGAGAGAAAAGCCACCCATCCGAGCCAAATTACATAGCTCATGAAGCATTCCTTTTAAGGGATTAAAGCGGTTTCGAGAGGAGGTGGCTGTTCAGAGCCCTGCCTCCAGGGGCAGCGGGCTGCTTTCCTAGGGCACACAGCCCAGCGGTGCAGGGCTCGCGCAGCCTGCTGGCTGGGGCCGGGGAAGGGAACGCCCCCCAGGCGGGTGGTTGTCCTTCTCCAGCTGTCATCTCTCCTCCTCTTTCCCCGGCCCTGGTCACCCTGGGTGTGGGCGCGGGAAGCGGGTCTGGGCACGTGAGTTGGGCGGAGGGGGAAACAAGCCCACAGACCTGAGTTCAAGTCCAGACTGTACACTTGGCGGTAGTATGACCTTGGGCAAGGCACTTAACCTCTGGGATGCTGTCTCCTCATCTCTGCAGTAGGAGAAGAAGCCCCTGGGGAGTGTGGCCGTGGGGGCTAATGACACACATTTGCCAAGTGTCCGCAGAGAGCTGGGCACAGGCACATGTTCCATACATGTTACCGTCTTCCCTCTGCCCCTCTCCACGGATGCCCGCCTAACGGGGGACCCTTGCAACATGCAAGGAAACACCGAGGCAGGGGGACAGGTGTGGATAAGGACCAAAGCGGGTACAGAAGGATGGGACTCTGGTGTCCTGAGTAGGAGGGAGAAGCTGAGTTTTCCTCATCTGTAAAATGGGCATAAAAGGACTTCTTTCATAAGGTTGTGGAGGGAAACCGAGGTAAATATGTCAAGCATCCAGCATGGTGCCTGGCGTGTAGTTAGCAGTTCGGGCAGCTGTTACTACTAGGATCCTTGTTTCTGGGCAGGGCTGGGGGGCAGAGCTGGGAGGGCTGAGCAGGAGAGGTCTCTTGGAGGAGGTGAATCAGGAGGGGGTTCGGGAGGTGGACAGGACTTTCTCAGAGCTCTTGAAGTCCATGACCTGGTACAGAGATGGACAGGAGTACCTCACACCAGCCTGCTGGCCAGGGCAGTGGGGTTTGGGAAGTCTGGATGCCAGGGACTCACTTCCTTTCTCGTGTGGGTGCTGGGGAAGCCTGGCTGTCTGTCTGCTTCTGACTCGCAACATTGATTCTTGGCATTCCTATCTCCTGACATGCTACCACAGCGCCCCCTAATCCAAAGCCTCCTTCTGGAGGCCCCAGGTGCCCCTGTGGCTCTGCTGGCACTTCTGACCTCCAGAAGCTGAGCAGGGCTGAGGCCTGGAAAGGACGGCGGACTCTTGGGGGCTCATCTCCTCTGGCCACCTGCCTTGGAGTCGGATGGCAAACCCTGTCTCCACCAGCCATTCCTATGGGAGGGTATCCTCCTTGCCACACTTGGAGCTCCTCCCTAGTGTCCACCTGGGGGACAGTGACCCCAAGCCACGAAGCACATTATTACCCAGACATCCCTCAGAGCCGTGCCTGGGCCTCTCTGTCCCCCAGTGCCAGGATGGCTCAGAGACTACCCTCTCTGCTCAGAGCTAGCCTGCCGGCTCCTCATTGGCTGGGGTCAGGGGTGGGGCGTGATGCTCGAGAAATACAGCGCTCAGCCACCTGCCCAGGTCTGAAGGTCCCTAGTTTCCAGGACCCAACCCCCCACCCTTCTGCTCACCTTGCCAATCAGGGAGGCAAATTTATCATTGAGGACCTTCATCTCCTCCTTCTCCTGGTTCTTCTGCTGCTGGATGGCTGGGTCCACCTTGAGGTCCAGGGGCACCAGCAGGCTGGGGTTCACGGTCACCTTGGAGATGGCGCCAGCCGCCTCGCAGCCTGTGAGGCTGCGCGAGCTGAAGCCTGGCCCGGGGGTCCCACAGCTGCCCCATCCCGAGGTCACAGGCCGGGGGCCGCCTGCAGGGGTCACCTCACAGCTGCTAAGGCTGCTGAAGCCAACGACGCAGGAGCGGCAGGCCATCGCGGCCCCCGGGCCCGGGACGCGGGAGGGCACGCGGGTATGAGGGAGCCTTTGAGGGGTGGCAGGCAGCTGGCTCTGGTCACAGGCAGGGCAGGCTGGGGACTGAGGAGCAAACACCTGTCCTACAGTGCTCATTAGCTCCAGGAGGGCGGGACGCCTCGCAGCCCAGCCCGACCAACCTGTTAGATGATGCGATGCTCCCGCCCCGCCCCCGGCAACACGCACATCTCTTCCCCGCCTGCCTGCTTGAGGGGGCTGCTCACAGGCCCCCCTGTCCAGCTGGGTCTGGCTCCGGGAGGGGAGGGGGCAAGGCCGGGCCAGCTGGCGGGCTGGGTGGGGGTGCGGTGGTGGCAGAGGAAGGGCAGACCCCAGGAGGAAGGAGAGAGAGGTGAGAGAGAGAGCACCTCTCACCGCAGACCTCACTGCATACCTGAAGGCTGACGTATCTGGGCTCACATACTTCTGGAAAAGATGAGGCAAGCGCAGGCTGTGTGCTCCCAGAGTGCAGGGCAGCCATCCTGGGCGGCGTGCCATCCTGGCACTAGGAAACAACACCTTTTAATTTATCTTCTAGCTGTGTAAGAATCTCCCTGGCTTATCTTCTCTTCCTGTCTTCCTCCCTCTCTCCCTCCTTCCTTCCTCTGCCCTCTGGTCTGTCTGAGCATCTTCTAGCATGTCCCAGTGTCTGAGGCTGGAGGGGAAGTAGACGGCCACGACCAAGAGCCCTTGGCTTTGGACAAGGGCGACTTGGGCTCTGGACTCAGCCTGGCTGCTCGCTGCCGGTGTGACCTCAGGCAGGTTCGCTGACTTCTGTGTCGAGGTCGAACATGCCCCCTGCCAGGAGAGTCCGTGTATGCACAGAACTTACTGGAGGGGAGGGCACGAAGCCCTCGGTAAATGGTGGCTAAGACGGGGGGGGGGGGCACCTTCTGGGAGATCGTGGGGCTCGCACGCGGCTCTTCCTTGAGGGCTATGGGAATGTGCCCCTGCCCCCTGCCGTCCCCCTCCTCTCCTTTCCTCCGTCCTCCCTTCTCCTTCCCTGTTTCATCTTAAGAATGAAGTATCTATAGGGGCGCCTGGGTGGCACAGCGGTTAAGCGTCTGCCTTTTGCTCAGGGCGTGATCCCGGTGTTATGGGATCGAGCCCCACATCAGGCTCCTCCGCTATGAGTCTGCTTCTTCCTCTCCCACTCCCCCTGCTTGTGTTCCCTCTCTCGCTGGCTGTCTCTATCTCTGTCGAATAAATAAATAAAATCTTTAAAAAAAAAAAGAATGAAGTATCTATAGAAAAGATGCCATGTGGTCCCACAGAGCCCCAGGTGGGGCGGCAGAAGGTTCAGTGAGCCCAGAGTGCCCCCTCCATCCCGCCTTCCCGAGGTTCTGGGGACCCCCCCACTTCCACAGTTGCTGGCTCTCTGGGGCCTGCTCTTCTTTCCTCCCTGCCCTGATGTCCCTGGATACTCTAGTCCTGGCCGGCTGGCCCTGTGTGCCCTCCCTGGGCCTGGCATGCCACTCTGGGAGTGGTAGGACCACAGCAAGGAGAGGGCTTGTCTGGGAGAGACTCAGGTGGTTGGGGTGCAAGAGCTCTCGGCCCCTCTGGAACTGGAGGAAGAGGCAGGCCAGAGACGGGAGCCACTGTACCGATCACATGGCCCATTCCAGGCCCCCCGCCTCCCAGGCCAGCCCTCTTTCCCACATAGTGGGCACTTCTGGCTCCCTAGGGCACAGCTATCTGTCCCGAGGCTGCGACCGTATCCTGAGGCTGAGTCCCCGGCCTCAGGTACTTCTGGGGGACTGGGTCACTGTGGTGGTGTCTGTGTCCCCACTTCTGACCCATGCGGCTCTATTCCCCACTCAACACCCATTGCCTGCCCCCCCCCCCGCCCCCAGCCTCCCTGACCTGGTATCTGGATGACATGTGGTTCACCTCAGCGGCCTAACCTCCCCCACCCTGGCCACCCCTGCATGCTCTGTGGGGACAGGGGAGGCAGACGATGGCCTGTGGGCTCTGCTGAGGCCAAAATAACAGCTGACACGTCAGGTATGTCCCGATGGTTTACCTGGATTGGTTCCCTTAGTCCTCATGACACTTGAGGTAGACGAATTAGTTCTCATCAGCCCCAATTTATAGAGGAGGAAACTGAGGCTCAGAGGGGTTAAGTGCCTGTCTAAGGTCATACAGTTTATCAGGGATAGACATGAACACAGACCTTTGGAGTTATGAGTCCTCCTTCTCATCTAAGCCTGGGACCCCCCGGAAAGGGCAGTGGGGATACAAGAGGAACTGTCTTCTCACTGTCTGGGGCTTGGTTCCGCCTCCTAATTTTCTTTGAGCTGGATGCCCCGGTTCCCCAAAGCGCCCTGCGTAGCTGGAGTCTGCCGTTTCTTGCTGACTGTGCTGACGTCCGTCAGCCTCAGAGTTGTAACAAGTCACAGTAAATGGCTGAGTCCCCAGCATCCTGGCCGGCATGGCGGGGGTGTGGCTGGGGCCCGAGCACTGCGCGGCCTTCCTTGGGGTGGCCGGGCCTCTTGGAGGCATGGAGGGCGTGCTGGCCTGGGGCTCTGGCCGGGGGAGGGCTGCGGGTCCTGCAGTTTTCTCTCTGGCCACGCAGTCTCTCTTGGGTGCAGTCCTAGAGGTGTCTTTGGCTGTCACAGCTCTGGCTGCCAAACAGGAAGGGCAGCGAAAAAGCTGCAAAGGAATGAAACTCCTGGAAGCAGCCAGCCCTTCCTCCCCCCGTCCCTCCCCCTTCCCTCTCCAAGCGCTGCCCACACCAGCCTCTTGCCCCACATCCGCATGCCTGCGCGGGGGTCAACTGTACTGGCCCCTGCCTCTCCGCCCTCACTGAAGACCCAACGTGACCCTCTCCTGGCCTTGGTTCAGAGCACAACCACCTAGGGTGTCAGGCCTCCCAGGGATCAGGAAACCTGGCAGGGGTGGGAGAGGGGAATGGAAAGCGGGCGGAACTTTCAGTCTCTGTTGGGGCTGTTTAAGTGGTACCTGGCAGTCCCCACACCCCTCCTAGATGTACTCGCAAACACAGCTGCTTGGGGTTTCCGGTGGGGCGTGAGCTTGGGCCACGCTGGAGACAGCTGGAGACAGCATCTGGACGTCCCGGGCCCCGCTGGGATTCTGGAGGCCTGTCCCTCTTGGTCCTTACGTGGTCCAGGCACAGAAATCTCCGTCCCCCTCCCTCTGCCTTGAGCCTCCCTCCTTTGTCCCTGGTCTCCTGGAACTGGTGACAGGATGTAATTCTGATCCTCCAGGAGGCAAGGGCTGGTGGGAGGTGGGGCCTAGGGGCAGCTTGGGTTGGGCGGTACCACAGACCCCTGAAGTGGGTCCTCAAAGACATAAAGGGGGGTTTTCTCATTTTTTCTGCTTCCTCCTTTCTTCCGTTTCTCCATGGCTCTCCCTCCTGACCTCGGATCTGTCTCCGTCTTTGTCACCCGCCTCTTCTCTCTTGCCTCCCTGCCCACGCATCGTACTCAGACTGTCCTGCCCACTCAGAGTCCGGGCGCAGGGCTCCTTCGCCTCCTCTTAGCCCTGGGGAGGAGAGGTGTCCGAGTTGGCCACGCAGGCTGGCTAGGTGGCCTGATGGGAATGGCATCCTTGTGTCACAGTTTCAGTTTCTGCTCAGTGCTCTGCTCCCGTGTGGCCCGAGGCCTGGCCCTTGGAGCCAGCAGGCCTGGAATAACTCAGAATAGCAACGCATAGTTGCTGGATGAATGTTCCAGTGAACACATATCAGCCCGGCTGGGGTTCTGGGGCGGGATGTGGCTCTTGGGGAGATAGGCAGGGACTCTCTGTGTAGGGAAGAATCTTCGTCTCACTCCACAGCCTGGTGGGAAGGCAAGGCCACTCCTCCAGGAAGACTTCCCAGATGAGCCTGGTGGGGTTCCTGTAGGTGTCTCTTCCTCTCTCCCAAAGGCACATCCACATCTATGCTCACTGAGTCAGGACCCTCTTCCTGATGAAGCTAGGAACTCTGACCTCCTTTCTCTGGACTGTCCGTTTGAGCAGGCCTGTCCCAAGGCTGCAGGAGGGAGGCTCTGCCCGTGGCCAAGTCTCGGGAATGGGATGACCTAGGCTCTGTGCAAAGAATTTCTGAGGGGGTTGGGGAGCTGCGAGTAGATTTGGGAGGGGCAAAGGCCAAGAAAGAGGAACTAACAGCAAGGATGGAGAAATTAGGACAATGTCTGTTACGCCTCCTTCCCGCATCAGGCAGGCTGTGGAGACCCTGGAGAGGCCCTGACCTACGGCGTGAGGGTGTCTGGGATACCTTCCCAGAGCTTGCAGGGAGCAAAGGCTTGAAGGGAGGGGAAGAGCTGGCCAGGAGGGGAGGGAAGGCTGTTTCAGGCTGAGACAGCAGCAGGAGCTGTGGGGGTGAGGGCCGGCGTGTGGGCTGGAGTTCCGAAGGTGCCACGGAGCTCAGAGAACCAGCGACCGCCTTGGGGGCCCAGGGAGGCTGCACTCAAGGCATTTCATTACTTCGGCATTTCATTACTTCGCATAAAGTCTTTCAGTGGCTCCCTGTGGATAATGGGATAAAGTCTAGAAGATTCCTTGGGACCTCAAACAAGATCCTTTGCTCCTACTGTCCTTCTATGCGTCTCATCTCCTCCCTACCCTCCTTCTCCCCACGGCGCCTGCCGAGTTCCACCCCCACCGCACTGGCCTCATTTCCCCACACGGGCTGAGTGATGTCATGAGTCCGCGTTGGAGAGCACAGGGGTGGAACATCTCCATCCTCGCACGTGATTCTACCGAATGCTGCCGCCCTGCAAAGGAGACATCTGACTGGGCCAGGAGGCTGCAGCTTCCTTCAGGCTGGGAAGCGATTTGGGAGACGCTAGCAGGGCCGCAGGGTGGTGGCGGAGCGCTGGACCTGGGCACGGGAGACCTGGTTTCTGGTCTGGGCTCCACCACTCTCCTCTCTGGGCCTCAGTGGCTCTAAAATTAGGTCATATAAGCTACGTGGACGATTGCTGTTTTTTTTAATTAAAAAGGTTTTTTTTCCTCCCGTTTAGTTCAACAAATGATCCTCAAGCTGTTGCCGACCCCCTCGCTGTGCGGGGTGAACCGAGGTTCTCGGCCCGGCAGTGTGCTGGCGAGGTCAGGCAGGTGTGGGTTCTCTATAATGAGGGCAGGCCTCGGGGGCCAGGGAGAGGTGAGCATAGGCTAATTACACTTTCCTGTCTTCACAGCACTTAACCCAATTTGTAATTATTTGTTGTTGGTTGTTTATTTGTGCCTGCCTCCCCTGCCAAGCACAGGAAGTGTGTGGTTTTGTCCCCTGGTGTCCCAGTGCCTGGCACATAGTGGGGGCTCGATGACCATTTCTGGAATGAGTAAAAGGCCACCCTTCCACTCAGGGCACCTGTTACCCTGTGTGGCGACGCAGGAGACGACAGAAAGAGCTTTGCATGATATAGAGCGACAGACACCAGGTGGGTTGTGGAAGAAAGTCAAGATAGGGGGATCGCCCCATTTCTGGAAGCTGGCTCCGGAGTCCCTGCCCTCCGGGACCCGGCTGCCATCTTTTTTTTTTTTTTTTAAGATTTTATTTATTTATTCGACAGAGATAGAGACAGCCAGCGAGAGAGGGAACACAAGCAGGGGGAGTGGGAGAGGAAGAAGCAGGCTCATAGCGGAAGAGCCTGATGTGGGGCTCGATCCCAGAATGCCGGGATCACGCCCTGAGTCGAAGGCAGACGCTTAACCGCTGTGCCACCCAGGTGCCCCCCGGCTGCCATCTTGCCATGGTTGAGCTGGGCTGACTGGGATGGGCCCATGGTTCATGTTGGGTTCTCTGCCTGGGGTGTCGCACATCCCACCGCAGGTTGAGTCCCAGAGGCCTGGCGTCCTTTTCCTTTGGTTCCCACTCAGCAGTGGGTAGGAGCTCTGACGCCTTCTTGCCACGGCCGCATGCCTTAGGTGGGCGAGAAGATCGATGGGCTTCCCTGCAAAAGAAAGAGGCCAAAAGAAGCCTGCCTAAGCTGGCAGAAGCCCCAGGAGGGCTCGGGTTTGGTCAGACATGCATCTGGGGCAGAGCAGGGACCAAGCCATAAGCTCCCCAGTCCTTCCCTCGCTATTGGACCTGAGCGTGGGACGCATGGAGGTAGGTTCCCCTGGTTCCGAGGTTGGGTAGGCCTGGCCTGCCTGGGGAACCCCAGCCCGTGTCTGGCTGTGTGGGTGCTGGGTTCATGCCAATGGCATTTCAGCACGGTTGCCGGGCCTGCTTCTGGGTGGAGAGGAGCAGGAGGAAGAATTGCACAAAGGGAGGCTGGTGGGAGGGCCCTGCTTCTTCCGTGGCTCACCGCCTCCCAGGGAGGGCCGAGCGGCCCCCGGGTTCCCTGGGAAGAACCACACCCTGTTACCCGCTGTCGGCTGCCCCCAGCAACAGGGGTCTGGGCGGCCTCCCCTCTCTCCTCATGCCACCCGCTGAGCCTAGCCCTTCCACCCTTGAGGACAGTTCCTGCCAGTGGCCCTCAGTCTGCTCGGAGCCTCACCCTGCCACCCACCAGCTCCAGCTCCGCCCACTCCCTCCCCACGGGAAGGCTTCCCAAATAGCCCCCTCACTTGCCCCCTGAGCTGGAGACCTCTCCAAAGCAGCCTTGATGGTAGGACTTGGTTTTGTTCGCTGCTCCATCATCAGTGGCACGTAGTAGGTGTGCAAGAAATAGCTGTTGAACGGAGGCATAGCGTGCCCTCTATTATCTAGCACTTGTTTCTCGGGCTCACTTCGGCAAAGGCTTCTTCCCTCCCGCACTAGACAGGGTCTGGAACCCCCAGTCCTGGTCACCGAGGAGAGCAGCCCCCGCTCTCCGCCCCTGCTGCTGTCTGTGGCCTCACCCACGAAGTGCGTCCGACATCTCTCCTGACTGAGCCGTGGGGCCAATACAAAGACAAACAAGGCAGGGGGTGACTTGGCTGTTTTCTCCCCACTCTGGGGCCCCGCAGCCTCCCGGGCCAGTGCTTGGTGAGCTCTGGAATCTTCCCGTTTAGCCCCTGGCTCCAGGCCTGCTGCCCGGCTGGTTCCGGCCTCCTCAGCCTGCCTTTCCTGGCACGGCACACAGCTATTTAGGGGGTGTCCCCCTCCCTGGGGCTGCTTTCAGAGAGGAACAAAGAGGGACTGGAAGGCTGGGGTGGCTGACAAAGGCAGGATGGGGGAGTGGTAGGGCACCCGGAGATGCTCATTTGTAAGCCCAGACGGCTCCCGAGCTGCGAGCTTCGGCGGCGGCCTTTATCTGCTCTGATAATAGACCGAAACCATATTCTGCTCTCTGTTGAGCGACCGGTGCCCGGCCTCTGTGAGTCTGCCAGGACGGCAGCAGCCCGTGGTGGCGCTGGGCACTGCGCCAGCTGCCAGAGGCCTGCCAGCCCTGGGCAGTTGCGGCCGGGCGGCTAGCCACCCGCCAGCCCGCCGCCCTGCAGCCAGGGATGCCCCCTCCTCCAGGGCTCCCCAGTGCCGCGGGCTCTCGGGATGCCTCTTGCGGACCGAAGCTTGAGCTATGGGGGCTCTGGTCCATCTGTCTTCGTATCCCCCGCACTGAGCACGGTGCCTGGCGTCCAGTGGGAGCATAGCGGGTGCATGTGACGCACTCTGCACGTGTTTATCGGGACCTACCCTGTGCCTGCAGCTGTGTCCTCTTCCTCCGCATCCTTGTATCGCCTTCTCTAGCACCTCTTGGGGATCTTCTGATGCAGTGGGATGTGGGGAGTCACCAAAGCACCCGGCCATGGAGAGCTGATCCGAGGCCAGGCCTTCCAGATGTCCCCATAACTGCAATTGTACTCAGGCTTACAGAAAGCACTCACACGGGTGATCTGATTTTGTCTCCCCAGTGCTACTCAGGGGGCCGGCCATCCCTGCACTTCCCGTTTGCAAGGGTGTGGGATTTGCACTCAGATCTTCTGTCTCCAAATGTAGCCCCGAGCCCAGGCTTCCTCCTGCTGATGGGAGTCTCTGGGTTAAGCCCAGAGGTGATGGCGGGGAGCTGGGAGGAGCTGGGGGCTGGGAGGGTGGGAGAAGAGCTGGGTAGCATGGCTAGAGAGGGGAAGGGAGGATGAGTGGAGGGGCAGAGGGAGCAGGGCGCAGGGCCGAGCCAGTGAGGTGCCGTCGCTGTCGGGGGTGGGTGGAGGTGGGGGAATTCCGGACAGGGCCCCCAGCCTGGGCTGCTGGTTGGAGCAGGGCGGCCAGTGGGAATCCGATGACCTCAGCTCCTCTCTGAGATGCCATTGTTACCTCCCTCCTGAGCGGGCAAACAGTGCTGGGCAAATCTGGGGACTAATGAGTGTTTTCCAGCGGGCGATTCCTCTATGTGGGGTTTATCTTCCTGGGTCATCGTTCTGCCGTCTGCACTTAACAGGGTAATAGCAGCCTGGGCTGGGGCTCCTGCCCGTCCGTTGGCCCGGGGGCCCTGCAAACAGATGGCAGCAGAGGAGGGACAGGAAGGCAGGAACAAGCAGGCACAGCAGGCTCAGCCCCACCCTGCTTCCCTAGTTCAGGTGACTGCTGGTGCATGTGTCCCCAGCCTTCGGGGGGTGGGGGCTCCCTTCATGGTCTCCCTTCCCATTTGGCCTCCTAGATCCGGGGACTCTCACAGACGCCCGCAGCCCCTCCTGGTCCTTGCTCCGACTGCCAGCCCTTGCCCAAGCCCACAGAGACCCCTCACTAGCTTCTGCGGCCCTTCAACCACCTTTCTCCTGCAGCATGCTGAGTCCTTTGTCCTCAGGAAGCCAAAAAGGGAGAAGGTGGTATTGTTGACCCTGCTCTTTCCGCCCCCTCCACCTCCCCCAGTGAGGCCCAGTGCTCCCTGCTCATGTGGCCTTCTAAATCCCCATGACCACCCATGTGGTAGGAGTGATTTCCAGATCACGGTTGAAATTGCTGGGGCTGTGGGAGGTTAAATGACTGGTCCAAGATCCCTCAGTGTGGGAAGCAGCATAGTGCACGCCCCCAAAGTCGTTGTCCTAATCTCCAAGCCTGTAAGGACTTCGCTGATGTGATTAAGTTAAGGAGCTTGAGGTGGAGAGATTATCCAAAATTATTTAGGTGGGCCCCCTGTCCTCACAAGGGTCCTTCAAATGTGAAGAGGGGGGCAGAAGGGTGATGCTGCGAGACAGCCTCGTCTGGCCACTATTTCGAGGTGGAGGGCCAAGGGAGCAGCAGGCCTGAAGAGGCTGGGAAACATGAAGACATGACTCTTCATCTAGAACCTTCCAAACGGGTGCAACGCTACTGGCACCTTGATTTTAGGCCCATTGAGACCCGTTTTGGAATTCTGACCTTCGAACTTAAGGTAATGAAATTCTGTTGGTTGGAACCATTAAGTTCATGGTCATGAGTGACAGCAGTAACAGGAAGCCAACATGCCCAACGAGGGGCAGAGCTAGGATCTGAACCTGGGACTCGGCCTCCACTCGGCTCCCTTCCACCGTCCACGTCTGATGAGTAAGCTCTGCCCACCGTCTAGGCTGCGTCTCTTCCCTCCCGTCCCTGCCCTCAGGTGCCGGGCTGGAAGCTGGGCCCACGGGTTGCCACACGGAAAACTATTGATGAGGAGGATGGGAGGGAAGAGTCGACTGGAACAGAGGTGTCCTCTGGAGGCTCTCCTACAGGAGCTCTCCTCCTCCTGGATCCCAGCCTCCCCTCCTGTGTCTCCCCTACTGCGGGGCTCAGGAGTTCTTAGAAACAGGCCTAAGGTAGCCCATTCCCTGGAGGGTTCAAGTAAGGCAGGGCATTGCTAGCCATTAGGGCTGGGCTGGGGTGGGGGGCTACAGTGTTAAAACCATCCTGGTCCCTCCCTTAGGGCACACATAGCCTGTCTGCTTCTGTGCTTTGCGCGTTTTCTCCATCCTGGGTGCTGGTCCCTTGAAGTGGGGGGGGGAGGGAGTGTCTGGGGTCCCTGATGGTCTGTGTGCCCCTCGCAAGGCGGTGGGGAGATATCTGTGTGTCTGGGTACCTGGTTGTAGGAAGATCCAAGGCCCTGCCGCTCTGGCGTGCGTGGGGGCATCTCAGATCCTGGGGGTCCCTCTGGGCAGTGTGTCTGTTCAGCCCGTGTGTGTGTGTGTGTGTGTGTGTGTGTATGAACATGTGAAGGTGCAAGTGTGTGTCTGTGTGTCCACGCACACCCCTGTGAGGATGTGCCTACTCATGCCCCCGGCGGGTGCCTCACACCTTGTGTGTGTGAACGATTGTGTGGCCGTGTAAGTGTGTGAGCACGTGTCCCTTGTGCCCCTGTGTGAGTGCATCTCTAACATCTATGTGAGTGTGTGAGCGTGTGAGCGTGAACACCTGAGAGCGTGTGTCTGTTTGCACCCCCGCACAAACAGGTGAGCGTGTAAGTGTGCAACCACACCCGGGTGAACACGTAGGTGTGCAAACGTGTCTACCCCCGTCCCTTGTCGACACGTCAGTGTGTAATCATGCCCCTCTGTGAGCGTGCGGACGTTCGAGTGTGTGACTCTGCGGGCTGCGGATGCGTGTCTACTGTCACCCCCACGTGAGTGCGTGAGTGTGTGTGCCTGCCTTCTCCTCTGTGTATGTGAACATGTCAGCGTGCAGCGTGCGCTCCCCCAGCGCAGCTCCCTGCATGCTGCCGACATTGCCTCAGCCCTGTGACACGGCCACTAATGACTGTTTGCCATTGTCTGTGTGGCGGTGGCATCACCCGCACTAATGACAGTCTCCGCTGTCTAATGACCTGGCTTCTGCCCCATCATTTAGGAGCCATAGGAGCACTCAGCCCGTGGCCAGAGATGTTGACGAGCTCAACACATTTCGCACTGGGTGTCAGTGGGGGGCGGGGAGGAGCACGATCCCACCCTCCCCCGCAGCCCTCGAGGTACCCAGTGTGGGCTGGGAATTGCGGCTGGCGGATGGCATTCCTGGGCGGGAAGCTCCCGGTCTGGGCCCTGCCCTCCGTCTCGCGGCAGGGCTGGGTGGCGCCCTGCTGCCCCTCCCCGCAAGGTGCCCTGGAACCCCAGCAGCCCGACCTGCATCCGCTCCCATAGACGAGAGACTGCTTTTTCCCCTCAGGACCCCCAGGCCCTCCTCGCTTCTGTAAATGCAGACGGCCCCTTGGAGTGGGCCCTGCTGTGCCCAGGAGGCCTGGTCTGGGGCCTCCCCTGGAGACTGAGGGCGTCTGGACAGCCCAGGAGTTCACAGGGTCCAGGGCCAACCACCCCGTGTGGCGTCCCAGTCCCACCGCTGAAGCCGCCTTTGCTGACCCCATGGATCCGTCTCTTAGGATTTAAATGAAATAGCCTTGGGGACTGGATGGGGGAGCTGGGGAGGGGCTGCTGGTGGCTTTCTGGGAGCCCGCAGCGCTTGGTTCCCACTTTGAGCCTTGCTCCATCCTCTCAATGGTTCCCACAGTCTGTCTCCTCCCGTTTTAAGTTTATCTCTATAAGCAGAGGGGCTTTGTACTCTGCCGGGCTCAGTGGGGACTCACCGAAGGTTTTCCAGGTTAATGAATGCACCCCCTCAACTGGCTAGGGGACCTCGAGGTGACCGGCACCGGGGTCCTCTGCAAGATGGGAATGCGACAGTGCCCGCTTCAGGCAGCTTTACAAACATCAGCTCCGTCTCCATGACCCTCTTCAAGCGCTCTTATGGCTGTGCCCATGTAACAGAGGGGGATCCGAGGTCCAGAGCGCTTAAGCAATGCCTGGTTCCAGAAGCCAGGAGGAGGGAACTCTGAAGCGTTTGCAGCGCTCCAGGGGGAGAAGCTTCCCTTGAGGAAAAGCCGACCTCCACCAGGTACTCCCCTAGATTCCGGCCCCGATACTGCCTTGTCTGGGGCCTCTCCGGCAATCAAGGCAAGAACTCGGACGTGGGGAGAAGCTGCTTATTTTGGGGAATTTCATGGGTGAGATTGCTTGATTATCAAGAAGAAAAAATTGTAGGAAGACAGATGTGACTTAGATTCCAGAGTCTTCCTTGGCACTTCTTAAGGGCAGGGACTCATATCCCAGCAAAATGGGCTTAATTAACAGAGAGGACTCACAGCTAGCGATGAGCGTGGAATATGAAGCTTTATGAGAACATGTGCAAAGCAACACATAAACCAAAGGCCACTGAAAACAGGGAAAACTCTGGATCTGAGTGCCAAGGGGATGCGGACCAGGCGGTGGTGAGAGCGGGTGGGGTTGGCTGGGGAAAGCTTCCCGGAGTGGGGTGGGGGGTGTGTGCGGACCGGGCTGGGGAGGGACAAGGCTTTCCTTGGGGTGCGGGCAGGCAGGAGGAGCAGCACGCACCTCGCGCCCCAGCAGCAGCAGCATTCCGGAACCGGCCGGTCCCTAGGAGCCGTGCCCCGGAGCCTTGGCTCGTGACCTGCTCCCCTGGGAATCTGCCCTGACTCCTGGGTGGGGATTGTCCAGCCACACGGCTGCCCGGCCCACTTGGTGCCACTTGGAAATGACACGGGAAGACGGGGTGGCCTTGAGCCAGGTCCTCTCTCCAGGAGTTTGGCCCAGTTTGGCCTGCGGTCCGTCCAGATGTCTTCTCTTGGGGTGTCTGAGGAGAGAGATGCGGGAGGAGTGTGGACGCTCTGCGGTGGCTGATGGGGATCCTGAGAAACGCAGGGGCTGGTAATCAGGCCTACTGCCTCCTTCTCAAGGGGTCCGGGGCTAATGGGAGGAGAGCACACCTAGAGTTAGCCTGTCTGCACGCTTGGCTGCTTCAGGGTTGGGCCCGGGCCTGGGGCAGTGGAGAGAAACCCCAGGCTCACGAGCTCCTGAGCGGGAGGGGCCTCAGTCTCCCCCTTTCCTTTACAGAGAGGGACCTGGAGGGCAGGGGTGGGGAGGGGAGGATGGACTGCGTGTGGGGGGTGGGGGAGAAGGACAGAGTCAGGGTTTGAGAAAGAGCACTGCTGTGGATTTCGGGGGTTCCCTGGAGGGTGACCGGCACATCCCAGGCCACAATCCAGGGTGGGAGCAGCAGATACACTTTGCCTTGGGGCCGGGGCAGTGGGTGAGGAGGGAGGGCGGCAGATCCTGGGTGGCTCCCTGTAACAGGGGTGGGCAGAGAAGGGCTGAGCCGCCAGAAGGCGGAGGGGCTGAGTAGGAGCTCCCTGGTGGGGAGAGGGAGGATTTGCAGGGAGCCTGGCTGAGAAAGTGAGGTGGGGAGTGGAAAGAGCAAAGGAGCACGGTGAGGGACAGAGCTCTGGGTCCAGGCTGAGGCCTTCACCTTTGAATCGAGAGGCAAATGGAGCCCCTGACGGTCCGGAGCCCCTGATGACTCTTCACCCCTGGGAGCAGGAGGGCCAAGGCCTGGGCTCCGCACCAGCTTTCCCCACGCTGCATTCGGCGAGCTGCAGCCTATCCAACCAGGGCTGGGTGGAGGGGTCTCCTGACCGTAAGGTGGATTTTGTGGCTCTCGTGGGGGGGTGGAGGGGAGCTCTGGGGAGGCGCATTTGCATTCAGGGTGGGCTGGGGAAGGAGTGGCTGAGGACCAAGACACCGGGGAACATGGGGACTGAGGTTGACTCTTGCTTTGCCCTCACCCCCAGGGACACCCCGAAGCTGGGACAGAGGCATCTATTTGGGGCTGCGTGGTCGCTTTATAAACTGGCATTTAGATGCGTGCCCGCAGCAGCCTCAGGAATGACAGGATTTGGCCATCCGTCTCCCGTCCAACAAACTCTGTGCTTTACAACAGTGGCATCCTGCCCGAGGCCAGAAGTTTAGAGCAGAGAGGAGCTGAAAGAGATGGCGAAGGAGAGACTGACTGTTGGGGAAGAAATGGGAGTCTCTCCTCCCCTTGTCCATTGTTCCTGGGGATTGGGCAGTGGGAGGGGGACTGGGAAGAGGAGCCTGGAGGGTCTCTGGCCAAAGGAGGCACACGGAGGCCCGAGGGACCTTGCATCTGAGCCCTTTGGGGCAGCTCTGTTGTTGGCCCTTGCAGACTTCCCGCCTTCTTGTCCTTGGGCGCTGTGCCCGGGCCCTGCCATCAGCAGCTGCCACCTGAGCCAGCCCCTGGCAAGCACAGCCATGAGATCATGGGGTGGGGTAAGTTGGCAGGTTTCTCCTCTTCACTGGAGCCGTGGCAGGTGCACGGCGGAGCCCTGGGCCCGGCGCCTCTGTAATCTCCCCCCTGGCCCCCTCCCCTTCCAGGGAGGCAGCTTCTCCAAACAGCCAGCGTTGTCTGGTCCGCCTCAGTCCACAGATTCTAACAAAAGTGGAACACTGGCTTGTGCCATGTCATGAAGGCTTGAGATTAGACTTCAAGAAGGACTTCCCATTCAAGAGATGGGGAGGTGGGACAAAGGAAGGAAGAGTTCCAATTAAGGACACATATCGATAATAAGCGTAGCGCTCTTCATCGAAGGCTTATTCTGTGCTTACTTGGGGCTCTGTGCTAAGCACTTTGCAGGCAGTTACGCGGTCTTCACCATGACGTTGTAGAACATGGAAACTCAGACTCAGGCCTCGCAGCCAGTATGTGGAGGAGCTGGTACTTGCACCCAAGTCTCCAGCTTTTTGATCCATCAAGAGGATCCGGTGAGTTGGGCTCCCAAGTGCTCCCTCCTTCCTCCACTGAGCATTCCGTGGTGAATAAGACAGGGTTCTTGAGGGCAAGAGTTGGAAGTCAAACAGGCAGGAAAGATAGGAGGGGAGTTCACATTCCAGACAGTGAGAGTCAGCCACGCAGGGGTGGGTGGGCCTGTTTCTGTTTGGCACCTCTTGAGTCAGAAAGGCAGCCACGGCATCAGAACTGCAGCAGGAGGGAGCAAGGCGGGGCGGCAAGACCTTCTGCCTCCCAGGGCCATGTCACTGGCACGCGAAGGGCATGTCCTCTGGAGAGCGAGAGAGGTTTGACGGGCTCAGTTTGGAGGTGGGGAGTTGAGTGACCTGATTTGGGGGTCTTAGTGCAGATGCGTGTGTGTGTGTGTGTGCGCACGCACACGTGTCCACAGTCTCTAGTGATGCGCTTTCTGCCCCGGCTCACTCTGAGCCCTCCAGCAGCACCTGTGTTGGACCACAGACACTCAAGGGAGAGTGGTCTGGAATGTCGTCTCTATTTGGGTGCATTGCTGTCTTAATTGGGGACCGTTCTTGTTCCCCAACATCCTCCAACTTGGGAGACCACTTATTCTAGTCCTGACACCCCCTCCCTTACTCCCCAGAAAGTTTTCTCTGCCCCTTCTCCAAGGACCCTCCCTTCCTTCCCTTTTCCCAAGGATGACCTGGGACTAGGCTTGTAGCTAGTGGTAGGCATAGCCTATTCCTTCCCCATGAGCCCACAATTCCACCTTGACTCATTCATCACCCTGTTTCAGGACTGGACCCACGGTGGTGAGCCCAGACATGCTTCTAGCGTGGATGTGTGGAGAAGCGGGATACCTTGCCCCCTCCTGGGGTGTAGCGGGCCAGCCCTCAGCTGTGCCCCATCAGGTGCCATGTTGGCTGCTTGCTCCTGTCTGCTCTTGGACTCCAAATCTGTGCCCCATGTTAGTGAGTCTGGGGTTAGACTTTGGGTTTCAAGGTCCAGTAGCAACACACACAGTCAGAATCCTAGGATGTCGGGGCCTGGTGGGACTCCAGACACCACCGGGGCTCATCGGTCCTTCATTTACAGATAGGGTGTCCCCCAGAGAGGGAAGGGCCTTGTCCAATATTACACAGTAATCTGCGGGACACACTGGGTCTCCCGGCCCCCATGCCACAGCACCATGTCACACTGCCTCCCTGATTTTTTTTCTAAGATTTTATTTATTTATTTGTCAGAGAAAGAGAGAGAGAGAAAGAGCACAAGCAGGGGGAGAGGCAGGCAGAGGGAGAAAGAGAAGCAGGCTCCCTGCTGAGCAGAGAGCCCGATGCGGGGCTCAATCCCAGGACTCTGAACCGAGGAGAGACACTTAACTGACTGAGCCACCCAGGCGACTGCCTCCCTAATTTTGACACACCTTCCTCTCCCTCTCTTTTTTCTTTTGTCTCTGTACTTTTCTTACACTTTTCTCTCTCAAGTGAGCCCATCTCAATCCTGCCACTCCTCAAGGTTTAGCGGGGTGCCCTCCGCTCTGGAATTTGCCCACCGCTCCAGAGTTCACGGAATCTCTCTCCTCCACATTCTCTGGCACTACTAACAGCACGTCCTGCTACTTCCCATTCTCTAATTGTCTGTGACACAAATTAATGCCTTATTACTTGATGCTCTAATGACCTGGGTTCTAACCAACTGTGTGACCTTGGGCTAGGTACTTCACATTCTTACTCCTCTGTTTTCTCATCTGTAAAATGGGGCAGGCATTTGAGGCCGAGTGAACAGCAGAAGCAAGCTCAGAGGGCCCGGCTTGGAGAAAGTCAAGATTGAAATCTGAGGTGTGGCGGCCGTGGGCGTGGGTGACGGCAGGAAGGCAAGCGGGGGCCGGGTTGTGGGGCCCCTCAGCTGGGACACGTTCTGCTATTGGCAGTGAGGAATCCTTGAGGCTTTTGTGGAAACCCCCACCTAGGGTTTGGGGTGGCCATGAAACGGGGAGAGAAGGGCACCTAGGCTTGGGAGTCGGCAGATCTGGGTTTGAATTTTGGCTCTCCCTCTCTGTGATGCCTCACAGATTCCTAGATCTATCTCAGCTTCCTTTTCCAGTCTACAAAAATAAGGATTATACCTACGCCATGGACTTGTGGGAAGGATTAAATGCGAAAACATCTCTAAATTGCTTAGCTTGGAGTCTTGGACTTAGTAAGTGCTTAATGAGGAATAGCCATGAGACCTGTGGGCTGTCGTCATCCAACAGCACATGTCCGCCTGCATCTTGGCCTGGTTTTGTCCCTGGGTCTGTTTGGGCCCAGGGTGACAGGCTCCTTCCTCACTTGGCAGTTTGGAAGCTTCCCAAGGGCAGGGCCCACATGCATCATCTCCCTGCTCCAGTTGCTCCAGAAGGGGAGAGGCAAGCTCTTGAGAAGAAGGTGATGTTACCCTTCAGGGCCCCTAGGGGGCTCTGCAGAGGCCCGAAGACCTGCCGGCAGGTGGTGGGCGGGGGGAATCTCAGGCCCCCTTGGCCACCCATTGTAGTGTCCCAGGGGATTAAGGTGCCCAGGGAGCTTGGTGTTGACAGGATGTGCACCCAGCTTTCTCGCTGGGCTGTCGAGCCAGCTCTCCCGGGGCCACAGGCACTGCAGTGCGCCTGCACCGCTGGTGAAGCCCATGAGAAGGGGCAGCTAGGTGCCCAGAGAGGGAGCATGGGGTAGGGGGCTGAGGGAAGACTGGTTGCCAGCTACCCTACCACCACTGCCCCCCCCCAAAGCATCTTCTCGGCCTGCACTGATGGAGAGGGGAGCCAGACGCACCATCATTGGAACAGAGTCTAGCCATTATTAGACAATATTTATAAAACACCTACTAGGTGCTGAGTGGTGTGCCACGTGCTGAGGATAGTCATTCGGCAAAGACTGAGCAGTCCCACCTGCATGCGGGGATTCCGACAGGCATTCAGAGGGGGAAGCACTGTGGGCTATGGGAGCTCTGAGGGCTGCCCTCGAACCGCCCAGAATGGTGGTGAGGAGTGAGGCGTAGCTGAGCTCAGCAGACAGAGCCAGGGGCCTGAAAGCAGCTGTGTGGCTGGAAGGCACTGGTGGCGTTGGGCAGGGAGTGGGTGCAGGTAAGGCCAGAAAATTACGTGGGATATGAGGTAAAAAAACACACGCCGAGGAGTGTGCACGATGTCTCAAGGGGACGTGGGAGCCACTGAAGGCTTCTTAGGTAGGGCAGAGATGTGGTCAGACACAGGGGCTGCCGTGCTGTGGGAATGGGGAAGGATGGGGTGGTCTGACTTCGGGTTTCATGGAGGAGGGTGTGATGAGGGTGTAGCGTGCTCTGGGGGGGAGGGGGAGAGGGTGGGATGATTGCACAGTGGATGTGGATCTGGAGCGTGGAGCTGAGGTGGGCCTGCACAGGTGGGAGGCATGGGTGCGGTAGGACTCCCCTGGAAGGGGGTTGGAGCCCAGGGGGGTGAGTGGGTGGGATGGGGAGGGGCTGAATCAGGCTCTGCTGGAGGGGGAGGGCTGAGGCAGGGGGCAGAACTGGAGGGAGAGCAGGCCAGGGTCCTGACCTGTGGCCTTGGCTACACCACCTCTTCCCCGTAGGCCTCAGAGGCTGGTCTGCTCCACAGCCTTAGACAAGACATGCTGCTTCTCAGAACCTCGGTGCTCTCACCCGAGAGACGGAGAGTGCAACACCTTTCTCCCTGCCACTAATTAAGAACACAGTTTCTCTACCTGGGATTGGTTCCAGGGTATAGACCCAGGGAGGGGCAGAGCCTGTGCCCATACAGGTCCCCATTAGCCACAAAATGGCTCGACGTGGGCTCTGCGCATGATGACCGAGTTCTTGGAGTGCTCTGGGAGGGGCTGGAGGACAGGGGTTCTGGGGGTGCGTCCAGGATGAAGAGCAGTGAACATGGTCCTGGCCAAGGCCTCCTTCTCTCCTCTGTGACCTGAGCTGTTCTCTCATTACCCAGGCCCCCAGGGCTGGGAAGACAGGGAAGATGGGGTGATGGTTTAGGCGTAAAAGGGTGAGGAGCCCGGACTCGCCTAGCTCTGAAAGTCTCCACATCTTTGCATTTTACTGCTTGTCTTCCGACTCTACAGAGCCAGGGATAAAAGGAAAAAAAGCTCACCTGTAGCGGGGCAGGGTGTCGGGCAAGAAGAACTTCCAGCTCCATCTCAGGGGTCCCAGGTTTCTCCGTACCCCAGAGGAGCAGCTGAGTGAGTGGGGTGGAGAGATGCTCTGGCCCAGTGTCCCAGCCACCACCCTCCTGGGGCCCTTGTCAGCTGGGTCTCCTTGGCAGTTGTCCTCATGTGGGTTGGCCAAGGTGCTGAGGCAGTGTGCAGCCCCCAGGGGTTAGTGGCCAGTGGGGCCAGGTGGAGGGGGGTCTAGACTGTCTAGCCCAGGAGAGGGCAAAGGGAGGAGCCCCACGAGGGGTTCCTGGCTCCTCGCGCCATCTCTGCGAATCCTAGTTCCACTTTTTTCTTCTTTCTCCTCTTCTCTCCCACTCCCCTGCCTTACTTCTCTATGGTTTCCTTTCTAGCTCTCTTCATTTCTCTCTTCTCCTTCTTCCCCTCGTCCTTCCCCTGGCTTCTCCGTCCCCCCCACCCTGTACCTCCTCATCTTCCCTTTCTCATCTCCTTCTTTTTCCCTCAGGTTTTCCCCCAACTCTGACTCTCTCCTTCCCAAATTCAAGCTGCCTGGTCTCTCTTGAAGCCCATCTTGGCAGGAGGTCAGCCAACATAAGACAGGGAGTCTGGCTGCCTCCTCCCCAGCATGCCCCTCTCCTCCTGAAGCCCAGCCAGCCCCCTGCGGCCCCCACTGTGCCCCCTGCTGCCTCAGGCCAGCAGGAGGACTCAGCCTGAGGCCAGCTCTCACTCTTTGGAGCCCCTGGCTAGGCTGCTGCCCTCTGTGGCAGCCCCTGGAGGCCAGGCTGGAGATGGTGGCTTCCTGCCAGCTCTGGTTCCCTCCCTGCTCCTGCTCTCACCCCAGGCATCCCCAAGGCCACACTTGTATGTCTAGGATGCACGTGAGTTTGCGAACGGTGTGCAAGTCATTCATGCATGCGTGTGCGTGTCCGGTGGGGTAGTGGGATTCGAGCGTGTACGTCCTGCCTGCTGTCTGTGTCTGTGCAAGTCTAGAGTGCATACAGGAGTGTGGGAGTGGAATGTGGGCTCTGCAGAGTTTTGCCTGTGAACCCCTTGTACACACTTACGGTGTGTACACGCAAGAGCACGTTCAATAGTGGAAAGGCACACGTTTGTGTGGGTACCTGGAGGAGCTTGAGGGCACCGCCAAGTGGGAGCTCATTTGTGCCGGGGACACCGGTGAGCAAGGGAACAACATGAAGACACACGAGTGTGAGTGTGAGGGAGGGAGAGGGCTGCTCACTGCGAGCACTGGTGTGTCACACGGGCCTGCCTGTAGGACTCAGGCTGATGTGTACATGTGTTTTCACTGTGCTGTGGGGGCCAGGAGACCCCCAGGAGGCTGGCCATTTGGTTCTGTGAGCACACACATGAGCAGCTGGAGGGCCTGGGGGAAGCTGTCTTTGTGTACCTGGAGATGAATCCTCCCAGGCCTGGGGTAGGGCTGGGCTGAAAGGGGAAGTAGTGATTTACAAGCTTTTAAAGAAATGCCTCGGCTTCCACCTGGTCCCCAGACTTAGTGAGTCCCACGCCTGACATCACTCAGGCGCCCGAAACCACAGGAACGAGAGGAGGCCGCCTCCCCCACCTGCCCACCCTCAGCGGGCTGAGGCCAAGGCCAGGGGACAGCAAACACATCTTCTGCCCTTGAAGCACCTGCGGAGTGTAGGGCCACACTGCCCAACTGACTCTCCAGTCCCAACCATTGACCCCCCTCCCCAGGCACCGGAGCAGCGGGCCAGCAAGGAGCGGGACACCCTGTCTCTGTCTTGGCGGATCTGGGGTCCAGGTGCCCCCTTCACCAGCCAAGCCTGGCTCCTCCAGGAGAGTTAGGTGGGCCTGGTGCAGGCCCCCCTCAGGGTCTGAGCGGACATGAAGCAGAGGGCAGGAAGCCCTAAATAAAGGCTGGCTAAGGAACGAAGAGTAAATGGCAGCTCCTGGAGGTGATGTCCCAGGGAGTCCCATCCCCTGAGGCTAAGTGGGTGGCTGTGCTTAGTGGTGGGAGATTGGCCTTTGAATTCACTTCTGCATGATCCTCTCTGACACTTTCTTCTTGTCCAAAAAAGGGCAGAAATCCCTCCCGATCGGTATACCAATGAAATGTGGCAGTGTGGCACATGCTGTGTGCTCAGGAAATGACACGTGTTCCCTCCCTGATTGCAGACAGCTTCCCTGAGCCCCTTCCACAGCTACCCCTGGACCAGCTATGAGTCAGCTCCTGCTGGGCAGCAGGAATCCCCTGGTTCCCATTCTGGAAGCATGAGTCAGGACCAGGATGGGGAGGAGAGAGGTCACACTGGGGTCAGATGCTGGACCCAGGCAGGAACAGACACGCGCCTGGCTGCCACTTTATCACGATCGGATGTGATGTCCATTGCCAGTAACTGGATCTCAAGGGCTGGGAAGGCAAGGCCCTGGGGCTGAAAGGAGCACCCCCCCCCCCCCCAGGCTCTGTGGGCTGAAAATGTTGTTGACTCGGGCTCTGTGATATGTAGATGCTTTTCAGATAGAACAGTCTGAAAAGGGCCTGGCCAAGCCCTAGAAGGCATTGTGTTCATGGCTGCTTGCTGCTGCTGCTTCTCCTACAGGACTTCTAGCCCTGGGGCAGTGCCCAGCCTGAGGACTCCCTCACCTCCTGAGAGCTCCCAAATCCGGCTTGCCGGATCTGGAGCTCCATCTTGGTTCCCTGAGAGCCTCTCTTCTTTATCTAGATTCTAGCAGTTTCCAGTCAGGGTCCAGATGAGCTTTCTCCAGGCTTTGGGGAGTATCTAAGATGGGGAAAACCTACTTTCAGCTCTCACTCCTATACTCCTGACTCTGAGCAGGGGATCACTCCTTCCTTGTTGCTGCAAACTGACCGTTCAGCACAACGGACAGCGCCCGGTGAGGGTGGGCCATGGTGGGAGCAGGGTCTCCGTGCTTTGCAGTAGTCAATATTTTAGCAACACTGTTTGTATCCCCCAATGCCTGGCTTTTTATCTCCGAGAGCCAGAACTCACTGGTTTCTTAGGGCAGCTAACTATGGCTTATCCATTCCTCAGTAACTAAACACACCATTCTAGGCATTCACATACACAATGGGATTTAAGATGAGGTGCCTCAGACAGTCTTTGCTGGTGGAAAAATGGAAGGAAGTGTATAGTGATTCAATTTATCCCTGCCACCCTGACATGAAGAAAGTCCTTTGAAACACACACAGGCAGAAAAAACATCATTCACTGAGTACCTGCTGTGGACCAGCCCTTGTTGGGGACTGGGAGGGAGTGGAAAAAGTGCAAAGAGGCTGTCTTTGCATGGCGCTGGTCTTAAAGTGGCTCACAGTTGCACCGAGAAGGTACACATGGACAAACATTTTTCTTTCCCATTTATGAAATTTGCAGCACTATTTTGGGGAAAACATCAAACCCGTTAAAATATGCAAAAAAGTGAAGCAGCAGTTTTGCTGTATGGAAAGAAACAAACCTCCTAAACGCTCAGTGACTAGCGGCTAGAATATCTGCTTCCAGCAGCCCTCTCCTGGCTCCTCTGGCTACTGCACCAGCAGAGCCCTTGCCTGTTCCTGCTGGGGACACAGCCCAGGGAAATGGCGTGGAGGTCCAAGGACAACAGAATTTGATGACTTCATGGATTAAATACATACTGATGTGTCAACAGTGTGACAATACCAGAAATCAAAGGTTATATTCTCTCTTCACTCTCCCTCACTCTCTCCCCTTCTCTTCCCTGGGCTCCCCCTTCTCTGAGCCTTTGGGGCCCGATAGGATGAGCTTGATCCTGGTGGGGTGTGGAAAGAACCCTGGCTCGCTTCTTCTCCTATCCCAAGCCCTAGAGGCCATAGCTTCCAACGTCCTCCCGAACGCTCAGTGCTGAGGATCCTTGCGTAAGCCATGGCTCATGCTGCCATTCCAGCCCTCCCCCGCCCAGCCTCCAGTCTGATCCTCTGGACAGAGAGCTGTTTGCCCAGCCCACGCCTGGCAGCCTGTCCCCGACCATCAGGATGAACAGGTTTGGCCGACCAAACTGGCTACAGCCTTTGTTTTTAGTGAGATAAAGATGGAGTCACAGCTTTTGGCCACAGCTGAAATAAACTTTTCGGATTTACTTTCCTTTGAATCATCTCTAATGTATGGAAAAGTGGCAAGAATAGTACCAAGAACTTTTTTTTTCCTGACCATTTGAGAGTGAGTTGCTGACCCGATGCCACTTACCCCCAAATACTTTAATGTGTATCTTCTACAAACAAGGACATTCTCTCTCTCTCACTTAGCCACATGATAGCCCTTAAAATCAGGAGATTAACATGGGTACCTTACTGCCATCTAACCCTGAGACCCCATTCAAGTTTTATCAGTGGCCCAATAATGTCCTTTATAGCAAAAGGACCCCATTCAGAATCAGGCACTAATGCATTTGGTTGTCAATCTTCTTGGTCCCTTCAGTCTGGAACAGTTCCTCAGTCTTGATTTTCATGACCTTGGCACTTCTGAGGATGATAAGCCTGTGATTTTGTAGAATGTCCCTCGGTTTCAGCTTGTCTGATGTCTCGTCATGATTAGACGTGGGTTATGCATCTTTGGCAGGAATATCACAGAAGTGACGGCATCCGATGAGGCTGTGCGAGATTTCAGTGTGTCCCATTTCTGGTGATGTTCACGTGACGACTGGATTCGGATGGTATCTTCCAGTTTCCACCACTGTATTACCTTTTTCCCCTTTTGTAACAAAAGTGATGTTGTGGAGAGATACTTTGGAACCCTGTACATGTCCCGAGCCTCATCAAACCTCCTGCTGGTTCTAGCAACGCTGATGTTTCTCGCTTAATGATTACTATGATGTCTGCTGAATCCATGATTACTTCCGCATCTGTTAGGTAACATCTTCTGTATGGAAAAAAAGTCCTTTCTCTTCTTCACACTTATTTATTCATTCATTTATTTATTTATATTAGTAGAGAGTCAGGAATTCCTATTTTATTCATTTATTTTGATGCTCAGACAGTCCCAGCTTTGTCAGCGGGTGCTTCTTCAAGCTGGCTTCGGTGTTCTTTTGATATATTCCCCTCCATTCTTGAAACGCTTCCTAACTTTCTGGAACAGATGATCCTGACTCATCTTGTGATATCTTTGTGCCAGCACTGGAATTAGCCATTTCTCCAAGGAACTTTGGTTCCTTTTGGGAGGAATGGTATTTAGAAACCACGATCTGGGCTGATAGCTTTTGAAATCTTGTCAGTGATTTTTGGACCCTTAACACGGGAAAGACTGTCGCCTTCAAGCTCCAACACTCTAGACCAACATTCCAGACCACTGATTCTAAAACCTGTTCAGGTAGTGGACAATGTGGAAATAAAGAGACTTTTAATGGAAATATATAATGACATAATATTTTATAGAATCTAAAACATCATCAGTGGAGAGAACTAGGAAATATATGTACATATATATATATGGGTATATGTATATACACAGACACGGTTTAAATCTATGTATTTTCATCTGTCTATCTTGAAGACCACGAGTCCACACTTATACTTTCAATCTCAGTCTCAGTACCACGATTCACTCTAATTTCCTCTGTGTGTACAACCAATCTCCCCTTGCAGCCACTGTCCCCAGCAGAGATGCCGTCTTCTGTGTTGGAACAGGAAACCCCCCCACCACACCTGGGCCTAGATGCTTGCTTTCCCCATCTGATAGTATTGGGACTGAATTGTGCAGGAAGAAAGACAGGCAGGTAGGCAGGCAACACGTTGAACTTCTTTACTGGCTAATAAATCACGACTTTTTCTGATCTTTGGAAGGTTTTATTCAAAACCTGTCCTTAAAAATGATATATATTTTGCCATTTTTAAAGTGCCAAACTGCGTGATTAATATTTGGGAAACAGAAAGAGAAACGTCACCTATAATTTTACCACTCGAATACAACCATTGTTTAGGACTTTAGCGTATTTCCTTTCAGTTTTCCTCCAGTGCATCAGTTTTCTTTTAAATATAATTAGAACTGAAATGCTACACCTTCCCATCCTGCATGTTTACCGAAGGCAATAAGAAAAACATCCACTACTTATGAAATCCCTAGTGTGTGTTGGCCTCCGCACAGGTTGTTTTCTCTGTCTCATTTAATTCTTAATGTAATCTTGCAAAGTAGCTATTTTTCTGATGTTAGAGATAAAGAAATGAGGCTCAGGGAGACAGTGCAAAGTGACCCTTCTACGACTGGAACACAGGTGTCTCTCCATCCACTCTCTCTGAAAGTTACGTATTTTTGTCTGTAGTCCAACACTATTTGCTACTTCTGATTTTAAATGCAGGCATTTTATATTCATGAGGGACTGTTTCATAACTTACTCAACTACTCCCCTATTGAAGGACGTGTGGGCTGCTTCCTCCTTCCCTCTCTCCCTCTCTTTCTCAGGCTATATAAACAATATGGAAACAATGATGAACATCTTCATAGATATGGTTTTTCACTAATTGTTTTCTATTTTTTTAAAGGTTTATTTATTTTAGAGAGAGAGAGAGAGCACGCAAGCGGGGTGGGGGGAAGAGGGAGAGGGAGAGAAGCAGACTCCCTGCTGAGCGTGGAGTCAGAGGCCGGTTCCATCCTAGGAACCTGATATCGTGACTTGAGCCGAAACCAAGGCAGATGCTTAACCGAATGAGCCACCCAGGCGCCCCCGCTAATTGTTTTCTAGAGGGTTGACCTAATTTGAAGGCCATACTCAAACAACATTGGCATATTATTGTTTCAAAAGATAGCCAATACTTTAATAGGCAAAAAAGCATCTTGATTTAATTAGCACCCACGTGAATACCTTTGGTTTTATTCAAGGAACATTTAAGGGGTACCTGCTGTATCAGGAATGATGGCAGGAATAGAAGGTACAAAGAAATTTTTATTATACAACTCAGCCAGAAATTCAACACCAGGGGCGCCTGGGTGGCACAGCGGTTAAGCGTCTGCCTTCGGCTCAGGGCGTGATCCCGGCGTTCTGGGATCGAGCCCCGCATCAGGCTCCTCTGCTGTGAGCCTGCTTCTTCCTCTCTCACTCCCCCTGCTTGTGTTCCCTCTCTCGCTGGCTGTCTCTATCTCTGTCAGGTAAATAAATAAAATCTTAAAAAAAAAAAAAAAGAAATTCAACACCAAGGTTTCTCAATTAATTCAACCCACAACTACAGCTGATTGCTTTAGGCGCTGTGCCGGTGAGGCCCTCACTGAAAGACTGAGGGGTGACGTGGGGCGCGAATCCCGAAATCATGGGCTGGCTTCGTCAGCTCAGGAGAAGTTGATGTGGGGTGGGTGGGATTCCCAGTTGATGGGGGTGACAGCCTCCTTACTGTGTCTCAGCGCCAAACCCTCTCTTACATCCTCTGCTTTGTGTCCTGCGGTAGGGACTGGCTTTGCCAGCCGGCTCTCGTAGGTTCTGCCAATAGGGGGCGCCAGAGGGAGCTCGCAAGGCTTTTGCTTCCTGTGGGCTCCCCTTGTACTGGCTTTTCGCGGGGGTTTGGCCCCACAACAGCCCTCACCCTGGCCGCCTCAGTGCCTTCCCGTAGCAGCAGCTGAATCCAGTTGGCAGTCTTCCCAACGCTGGGAGACTCGGCTTCATCGTGCCCTCCCGGAGATACCAGTGCCAGCCAGCAGACCCGCGCCCCCTGCTCGGAGGTCAGGACCCCAGGCTGCCAGGGCCCCTCGTGGAGCTGGGGGGGCCTGCACAGGGCCTCCACCTCAGAGGCCCGCCTGCATGCCCGGGCTCCTCCCCTAAGTTCCGCAGTGTTAATAGCTCTAATCTCTTTTCTTTGTTCCCTCAGACCGGGTGATGGTAGCCGCTTCCGCCAGTGCCAGGCCCGTCACAGAAGAGGGTTCTCCTTTTACCTTTTCAAGGGCCCAGTTAACACTCCATGCCTACTTGGCAATTCTCCGCTCAAAGAACTGGCCTGATGGTTGTCTCCTTCTCGGAGCCTGCCTGACAGAGGGCAGGCCTTGAGCGCTGGCACGCAGAGGCTGGTGGGGCGCCCCCACGCTCTCTCCCTACGTCAGTGTCCATGCAGACGCGGGCAAGAGAGAGCCCCCCGGGCCAGGGGGCCTGCGGGAGCGGCCTTGTTGGCTGAGAGAGGGCAGCCTCTTTCCAGAGCATTCTGGGGCTCTCTTCTCAGGTTTCAAATAGGAGGGGTGTAGCTGGGCTGAGGCATTGCGGACAGAGACATTCCAGCTGGAACGGCTGGCGGCTATATGTCCCTTGAAGTCACCGGCATCTCCTGGAGATGGGAATCTATTTAAAATAGTCTGTCTTCGTAAATGTCCACAAAGATTTTGTGTTTGATGCATGACCTGGTTCCACAACAACTTTCATTTCAACTCTACTTAATAAACATTCGTGAACGCCAAATGAAGGCCAGATGCTGTGCGGGCCAGCGCGGAGATGCAGAAGGTCACCCGTCCTTAGCCCCGAAGATCCCACTGCCTACTTGTGGGCGACACCCAGGTTAAAAAAAAAAAAAAGCTTCCAGTGAAATCTGATGGATGGAACATATTTAGCTCTGTTCCCTTCTGAAACCCAAAAAACTGCAGTGAGGTTTGTTTATTTTAAAAATTTATTTAGATACAAATACAGTCAGTTGTTTTGAAAATGAGAGTTGGTTCCACACAATTGATACATGATGGATCGATCTGTGCACAGTGTGAGTTTTGCATTTCCTTATGCACAGTTTTGTCTGAGGAGCACGGGTGAATGCAGAAAACTGCACCCAGGCTAACCAAGTCACGGAGGAACACAGGAAACGCACACAGCTCTAACACCTACCCACCGCCATGCCGCCACACCGGGTGGTAGCACCCTCCCCTGGACTCAGATCCCCCCTCCCCCAACGTCAGTAACTCACAGTTGCTTCACGGTAACTGACAAGCTGTGACCCATCCGATGCCGACGTCCACAAGCAAATTTAGTCTCTTGCCAGATAAAATGCCTCATTTATGGTAGTCGTTAGGAACTCCTTAGCTTTTTAATATATGTAAAACTGCGCTACCATTTTCATTAGGTTTCTATCTTTTTTTAATGTGTCACTGATGAAGTTCTGAAGTCTTGTGTCCCTAAGCGGATTTTTTCCACCATCAGCCCTGAGGCTGTGTTGTGTGCTTTTGCATAGAGTGGTTATTTTAGGAATGCGTATGTTACGGTATAGCAGAACTGACTATCCATAAGACAAAGGAAACAGCAACGGAGATGATCGTAGAACACTTCTGGAAGCTAGAAAGTAGAACCAGTTGTAACTAACTGTGAGATAAAAACAAAAAAACAAAAAACCTGTACATTGGTCTCTGCCCCCAGTTTTCAGCACAGAACTCCGGAAACCCTTGTAAATTCCTAAGTGACAAGAACATTAGGAGCATCTCTTGTTCTAATATTTGGGCTTTGACCCTGTCCCGGACACAGAGCTCCTCAAACCCTTGTAAATTCCTAAGTGATTAGAGCACTGGGAGCACCTTTTATTCTATTGAGGGGACTTTGGATGGGCTCCTCAATGGCTCCTGGATGGGGGTCGGTCACCAGACCAATCCATGATTAGAAACTTGGAATTTTCAGCCCCACCCCCATCCTCCAGAGAGGCGAGAGGGGCTGGAAATGGAGTTAATAATTGATCGTGCCTACATGAGGAAGCCTCCATAAAATCCCAATTTTAGAGGTTTGGGGAAATTCCCAGGTGGTGAATATATCCATATACCGAGACGGTGACATACCCCAACTCTATGGGGACAGAAGCTCCTGGACTCAGGACCTTCTCAGACTTTGCCCTTTGTCCTATCTTGCTGTTTATATGGATCTTTTATCATATCCTTTAATAAACTGGTAAACAGAAGTGTTTCCCTGAGTTCTATGAGCCACTCTAGCGAATTAACTGAATCCAAGGAGGGGGTCGTGGGAACCTCAGATTTCTGAAGTGGGGCAGACTTGTAGGACTGAGCCCTTAACCTGTGGGATCTGACACGGTCTCCAGTCTAGGGTCAGAATTGAGTTAAGTTTTGTAGGACACCCAGCTGGTGTCACAGAATTGCTTAGTATGGGGAAAACCCCCCACACGGGTGACTGGAAGTGTCATAAGTGAAGTGCTCTGTGTGAATGGTAAAGGAGGCATGATGGAGGAGAATTGTAGGTTTTTTTTTTTTTAACACATTAATTAACCCAAACAAATTGAGTGTCAGGCCAGCTATGAGAAAGAAAAGCGCTACACAGAGAGAGCTTTCAACCCTGGAACCAAAGACCTGGGAAGATTGTTTGTCTAGCACGGCTATGATCCCCCACTGCCACCCTCCCCACCCCAAGCACCTGAGTGGGTAGATCCTCTCCCTCAGGACAAGGAAAGGCCTCAGCCCTGGCCACTCTGCAAAAAGCCTGGCGGGAAGCCCCTAAACCTACTGACAATGGTCGCCCTAGACAGGACCCACTCTGCCTGAACTGGGACAGAACTGTTCATACCCAGAGCCCCCAAGGAGCCTAGACGCTCTCTCCATTTGTCAGGCAAGGGAGTCCTGTCTACCCACCACTTACAGCAGCCTGAAAGGAGGACGCCATTGTGAACAGTCAAAACCAGTGCCTCCTACTGGGGAAAATACATGGGAACAAATAAGGTAGAAATGAAAACCAATGCGTCCCAACAGAAGACTTCTATGAGGATTCAACCACATATTGCTAAGAACGATCTGGGAATTAAGACAGAGGTTTTTGGCAATTAAAAAAGAATCCTGAATTTAAAATTCAATAGAAGAAATGAGAAGTAGAAAAGGGGCCCCTGGGTGGCTCAGTGGGTTAAGCCTTCAGCTCAGGTCCTGGGGGCGTGTGGGGCTCCCTGCTCAGCAGGAAGCCTGCTTCTCCCTCTGCCTCTGCCCCTCTTCCGCTCATGCACGCACACACACTCTCTCTCAAATAAATAAATAAAATCTTAAAAAAACAGAAAAAGAAAAGTAGAACAAACACCACTAAATGACAGAGGAAGTCTTCCAGGAGATCAAACGGAGGAACTACCTTGCAACATGGGACAAAACCATAAAGACATGGAAATTATGATTGAAAAGATAAATGCAAGGATGCCAAAGCTAGGAGATCTTACAACTGAATTAACAGTCGTTCCAGAAGAAGAGAAGAGAACACATAGAGAAGGACTTGTCAAGAAAGAAACGGGAGAAGAAAACTTCTCTGAGCTAAAGACTTGGGTATTAACATAAAAATGGTTCTTTGAATGCCTACCGAGATTAATAAAAACAAGCTATATACCTCATCATATCCTGGTGAAGTTTCAGAACTTAAAAAAAAAGAAAGAAAGAAAAACAAAGCGAAAATCCCTCCCCCGCCAAATCCAGGCATAAAAATAATACACCACAAAAACAGGTGACCTGAAAAGGACAGAGGAAGAGAATTAGACTATCACCTACAACTTGAAAAACCCCAAGAATGTTGGAACAGTGCCCACCACTTCTGGGGAAAGGACTCAGATCTATGAATCTTGGCCAAAGTATTCTCAAGTGTGAAGGAGGAGACAGACATTTTCAGATCTGCAAGGATGTCTCCATGAATCACTTCTTAAGAAATGATTCAAGAAGGTAGTTAAGACAAATGAAAATTAAATTTGAAAAAAGACAAAAACACTTCAAGATAGGAGTAGACAAAGAGAATGTGAAACAGTGGAGAGCAAGAAATTTAGTAAAATCCGTAGCAAATAGATGGATGATGATAAATGGATTCTAAGCTATGTTATAAATTAGAAAAGATCTTTGAAACAGACCCAAGGGGGAGAATCCTCACTAGTAGGTTGAAACTAAAGTTACAGATTATTTCAACCAAGTCTAGGCTATGGGATGGAGAGACTGTTGGGGTGGAGAGGAAAGAGGGGATGAGGATAGGGAAGGAAAGCGCTAGAGGTCAGCTCTAAGTTGAGGGAGGTCATTGAACTATATAATTTTGGTGCGTTGACAGTGAAGTACAGATTGAAATATAACTTGAAATATAACAGTAACTGTTAGTAAACTTGAGATAGACAAACTTGCAAATACTAGAAAGGTATTTAAAAAAGAAAATCGAAAATAAAGTTTGGAAGGATACCCATTAATCATAGCAATCTATAGAACAGGTTGGGGGAGAGGGATTTAGGGAAGTAAGGGGGAACTTGCATGTTTCCCCTCCATGTTCTTTGATTTTTTTATTTTCTTGAACAGTTGGGATGCATTGATCAATTGCCTTTACAATTAAAGACAACGGAATAAGAAACACTGAAAAATTAACAGTGTTCATAGGTGCAAGTTCATGCCATATCTCTGGAGAAACTTTCCCCAATTCCCCCTTTCTTTCCCAGGGTAATTTTTCATTCTTCCACCAATGAATTATGACTAACTAGAGAAAAAGCCCAGGGAATGGCATGCAGATGATTCCCGAGGCCCCACAGTAGAACTGAGCCCGCGCCATAAATACAGACGGCTATCTGTGTGCTTACGGGTCCTCATTTGTCGGAGAAGGGCGATGTTCTGGCATGCCCTCTGGGGGCTTCACTGCTGTCGTCTTTAGGAGACTGGATTCTGTGATGGGACTTAGAAGACGCCAGGTTGGAAGTCACAGGAGCAGTGGCACGGTGAGATCTCTGGCCCAGTTCTTGACCTAGAGGTTAAGGTGCCTAAAGTTTAGTTGTGTCTCTGACATTTCTGTGAGCTATGTGCCTTTGTGCAAGTCATTTGACCTCTTGGAGATGAATTGATCACTGGAGAAATACTGGGTTGCTGCACATAGTCAACATTCTCCAAATCTCTCTCTCTTTTTAAAAAGATTTTATTTATTTATTTGACACAGAGAGAGAGTGAGAGCACAAGCAGGGGGAGCGGCAGGCAGAGGGAGAAGCAGGCTCCCCGCTGAGCAAGGAGTCCGATGTGGGGCTTGATCCCAGGACCCTGGGATCACGACCTGAGCAGAAGGCAGATGCTTAACCGCCTGAGCCACCCAGGTGCCCCAACCAAATGTTTATTGAAGTTGGGGTTGGGGTCAATACAAGTGACCCTGCATGCCGGCGGGTAGAACTTGAAGTTGGCCCCGGTGCCGCAGCCTACCTCCAGCAGGGTGAGCGTCCCGGAGGGGCCCACAAAGTCCTGCAGGTTGCCGAAGAGCTCGCGCTTCTTGCTTGCCATCTGCTCATTGTATATCACGGTGAACCTCTGCATGAAGTGGGGGAACCATTTTTTGCATATCTGGCTCCACAAGCCCAGAAAGTTCAGCAGGAACATGGGAAATGGAATATACCAGGATGCCAACAGCCTGCATGAGAAGGTGGGTGAGGATTGCTGGTGTGCAGGAAGGAGAGCGCAGAACCTTGGGGATGGAGGATGGGAGCAGGGTGCCAGGTGGTGGCACCACCATGGGTAATGTGAGACCCCGCAGACACCCCCACTAGCACACAGTCATCAAATGAGGGACAGATCAAGAGAGGCAGTGTCTTAAGTCCTAATCTCCTTGGGTTCTTACCAGAAAAGAGAGGATAGGAATCGTCAAGATGCTAGCAGATGTTCCAATGGTCATAGGTCACAATAACTTCAACATCAGCCACAACTCCCGTTTATTGAGTCTTTAAGTACATTTATAACGTTATCTTCTTTGCTACTTAAAAGAACCCATGAGGTAGACACTATTAATTTCCCACTTTACGGAAGAAGAAGCTGAGTCCCATAGGGGTTAGCGACAAGGTCATGCAGCCAGGAAGCGACAGTCCAAGTGAAACCAGATCAGCACCTGATGTTGCATGGTTACCCCTGAGACCGCTGATCTCTTTTAGGGGGAGTAATTGTCATTCAGACGGAGATCGGAGAAAGTACATGCATAGGGTGATCAGGTGTAGAGAATTTGGACAGAACAACCCTACAAAACGTTTAACAGAAATAACCATTCTCATATCTGTAGAAACTTCTTTGAACTAGCCTCCTCTGCCCACCTTTGAATATCTATATCCTTGTCCATCCTTAGTTCCTTCCTGCCACACAGAGGTGTTTCTCCTCTGCACCAAGGCTGGTCCCACCTGGACCTTTAAAGTCACCTGCCCCATTAATTAGCTCCTCCCACCCCCTCATATTTAACGTCTCTCCTTATGGTCTATCTCCTTTTCCTCCACCAACCTTCACACTCACGTCTCTCCATCCTATAAAAATGCTTTCCTTTAGCTTGCTTTCCATGCAAGCTAACTTCCCGCCTCGTTTTCTCTTACTGCCAAACTTCATGAGAAATCGTAGTTGGCACTCACTGTTTCCACTTCCTCGCCCCATTCGAACCTCTGCCTGCTGACATGTGGCTTGGGCCCCCACAGCTTCAGTGAAGCGCCTGCAGACAAATGGGAAGGCGGTCAGAGGGAGAGGAGAAAGAGAAGGTGACAGGATTAAGAAGTAGTGACCCGTGAATGGAATGCTCTATCTGAGGTGTTGAGGGAGGCTGGTATCCTGGTGGAGAGACAGTCTGTCCTTAGAGCCTGGAGGGGGGAAGAGAAAGGGGGGTGGAGAGGTAAGTTTGGGTGGAGGAGGGAAGGTAAGGAGTTTTTACCAGACAGCCTGATCTCAGTGAAGAAGAATGCTGTGTTCCGTTGTTGGGGGTGAGGGTGGAGGGGGTGGGGTGGAGCACAGAGAAAGAGTCGAGAAGCTTTGCCATGGCAACTAGGAGGATTGGAAAGCTTGTTGACCAAAGGCAGAGAGAGGTGCCCAGTAGCAGAGAGGGTGCAGCTGAACCTGGGGACTGGAAATGGGGGGTGACATCTTGAGGGTATGGTCTTCACTGAGGCTCTGCAGTTTGGAAGTCAAGCAGAGCTCAGCATTTAGGCTGAGCCAGGCTGGGGCTTTGTCCAGGTGGAGGACACTGAAGGGTAAGAGCTCAGAGACGAGGGGTCTGAGTTGTCTAAGCTGGAAAGAAGGTCAGAAGGAGGGTAGAAAACAGAATAACGGGGTTCAGGTCTGGGGATGCTGGTGTGGCTGAAGAAGCCATCCGCTGAGTGGGACAGTTACAACCGGTCCCCCCGGTCTCTGTGTGAGACCAGAGTTTGGCACTCAGGAGATGGAGCAGGTAAGGTTCTAGAGCGTGGCCATGGGCAGGGACAAGAGGCAAAGGATGGGTGTGAATATCACTGGAATTGAGGAGTTAAGGAATGGTCAGGCTAAGATGCTGGGCGGGTTATCTGCCTGGAGAGTAGGGGGTGCCAGGCTGGAGAGGAGCCCCCAGAGAACTAGGTGTCAGAGTCCCTGGTGAGTGTGAGGGAGTGGCCAGGAGGTCAGGAGGTGACTGTGGGGCCGGCAGGGACCAGCCACGGGGGGGGGGGGGGGCGGCAGGTAAACGTGGTGTAGTTGGATGGCATGAGCCTCTTGGGTTTTAAAAAATGGCAGTGATTTGTGCAATCAATATATAAAGGCAAAAACTCAATCAGCATAGAAAGGATTTTATTTTAGCTTTTTTTCCCATAAATAGCACCCCTTGAATGTATGTAACTTTCTTTCTTTCTTTTTTTTTTTAAGATTTTATTTATTTATTTGACGGAGAGAGAGCATAAACGGGGGAGTGGCAGGCAGAGGGAGAGGGAGAAGCAGGCTCCCCGCTGAGCAGGGAGCCTGATGCAGGACTCGATTCCATGACTCTGGATGATGACCTGAGCCGAAGGCAGATGCTTAACCGACTGAGCGACCCAGGCATCCTGAATGTATGTAACTTAATCCACTTAATCTCCTTCCACTAATGGGCATTTGTGTCATTGCCTGGTTTTCACCAATGGAAAAGAATGACAGCAGAGGCCACATGTGTGCACTTTGGGTGAGAGCGTCTGTGAGATAAGTTCCTGACAGTGAAGTACTTCATCAAGGACAAGGGTATTCATTTCATTTGTTTTGTTTATTGAAGGAAGGGCAAATGACTTTAATTTTGAGAGCTATGCCAACCAGCCTGCCAATGAGGATGTGCCAGTGGACGGTCCCATGAACAAGGGGCAAGACCCATACACTTGCCATTAGTTAGAAAGCTTTGAAGGCTGACAATGTGATGGGTGACAATGGCCTTTCATTGTTCTTGTTGTATTTCTTCTTTTTTTTAAAAAGATTTATTTATTTATTAGAGAGAGAGAGAGAACATGCAAGCAAGGGAGGGGCAGAGGGAGAGGGAGACAGAGAATCCTCAAGCAGACTCCCTTCTGAGCATAGAGCCTAACGTGACTTGGGCTCAATCCCACCACCCTGAGATCATGACCTGAGCTGAAACCAAGAGTCGGACGCTTAACTGACTCAGCCACCCATGCACCCCTTGTTGTATTTCTTTGAGTGAAGCTGAGCATTTTTTTTTCATATTTGCTATTTGATATTCTTTTTCTTTTTTTGTGAGCCATCTAGTGGCTCCAACTGCCCAAGTTCAAATCCTGAACTTTCCACATCTTAGCCGTGTGACCTTGGGCCATTTACTTAAATTTGTTGTGCCTCTGTCTCCTTTCTTAAGATGGGGATGGTCACACGGTGCCGAGGGGCTGTGGTGGGAGCTGCCCGGGCTCACGGGGGCAGGTGTGCTTAGGACAGGGCCGGGCACCTGCAGAGTAAGAACTCTGGAAGCACTGCTAGCCCTTATTATCTCCGTCTGTTGCCCACTTTCCTTCTGCATCGTTTGTCTTTTGCTTACGGGTTCGTGTATTCAGGAAAGCAGCCTGCTGGCTGTCATTCATGTTGCTTTCTTGTCTTTCATTATTTGACATAAAAAAAATAAGTATCACATTCCATGCAGAAATATGAAACGCTTTTTGTTATGATTACAAACATTTGAATTCTAAGATACTGAAAACAAATCATGCCTTTTTTTCTTCTTTAGGAAACAGAGGCTGTGTTTTCAGGGCATGGACAATGAGTCATGTCTCTGAAGTGTAGGGAGGAGCCAAAAAATGTCTCCCCCAGCTCTCCGGAGGGGAGCAGCCCGTTCCTCCCACAGGGCTGCAGGACTGCTGTGTCTTCACAGGCTTCGTGAGGCCAGGCAGCTTGCTGGATCCTTCCTAGGGGTCCAGAGGGCGCGGTGGAAAGCCAGGCTGGGAGCCAGAGGGCCACGGAATGTGTGCTTGGTGTGTGTGTGTGTGTGTGTGTGTGTGTGTGTGTGACAGAATACTACAGAGATAGGGGTGAGCCTCTGGGCAGGAAGGGGACAACTAGGAAAGGCATTGAGGATTATCTTATCAGAGAATTCTGCCCAGAATGCCTTAAGGGGGTCTCTGTGAGGCCAGCAGAGGTGGGCTGGGGTGGCAGACGGAGTTTAGATGACCCACTGTGCCCAGCACCCTGCAGGCAGGAATGTGACCTGCCGCCTCTCTCCGTGTTGGTGTCGACAGCTCCTCGCGAAGCCCTCCAGGGGGTGTCCATGTGTGTGGCCTGGCACCTAGTGGGCCCCTGGTCTTGGCTGGTAGATGCAGAGACAGGAGGAGACGGGTGGGTAGGGCCGGAGCTGCCAGGAATGCTTCAGGGAGGGGATGGGGAGGCTGAGGGGTAGATACTGGGCAGGCCCTGGAACGGGGAAATGCCACTCAAGGGGGGGCTGAGGCCTGGCAAGCCTGAAGACCTTTTCTTCTTTGCAATGTCCTTCCAGCACCCCCTCCCCATGGAACTCAGGGATTTCTTCTCTGGTGAAGAAACCATGCCCAGGGAGGGGCAGCGACTTGTCCAGGGTCATGAGGCAGGTCACCACCAGTGTTTTGCCAAAGATCTCTCAGGCCAGGCTCCAGAGGAGAAGGGGAAGGGTTGGGGGGGAGGCAGATCCTGTGGGGGCTGCTGGGAGGAGAGGGCAGGAGTGGCCAGCCACAGAACACGGATGGGGGTTGTGGGGGTCGACAGGTAGGGGGCTGGCATGGCAGGTGGTAGGAGAGGGTTGAGGATGAGCCCCGAGGGGTCAGGAAGTTGGAGTGTGTGTGTGTATTTGTGTGAGCCCTGTGGCATGTGTGCATGTATGAGTGATGTGGTATGTAGGCGTGTGAGTGTGCATGTATGTGTGTGTGGAGATTAAACAGTTGGTCTCTTCAGCCCGCTTGGGGGGGGCTGGGGAGGAGTAAGATCCCGAAGCCCGCAAAAATCACAAGGCCAGGAACTCTGTGTGCTCTTCAAACTACAACTGAGAATTCCAGGTAAAATCTCAATCTCTCTCTCCCTCTCTCGCTCTCATACACACATACACACACGCACACACCCTAAGCAGAGACCACTGAAGGTCTCCTCGGGCACCCCTCTGCCTCTGGCCCAAGCTTGTCCCAGCACGGAGGAGAGAGACGGCCGGGGGTATGGGCCTGCACCGAGGTCACAGAGCCCGGGCGGGTGCTCCGTCGGTCTCTCTGGAAGGCCTTCTTATCTCGAACTGAAACAAAAACCAGGAAGGACATTCCATCCCCACCCTCCACCACCCAGGATGTCCCTGCAGGCTTGGTCTGAGGTGACAAGCGGGCCGGCTCATTGCGGGGCTGGAGGTAGGCTAAAAGTGGCCACAGGCCCGTCAGCTGTCTTTTCCAAAGGCTTCCTAGGTGGCCCCTCTAACCAAACGGGGTCTGGGGAGAATGGGGGCAGGGCCTGGCGCAGGCTGAGGGCTCCTGGGAAGTGAAGCTGGGTGGTGAGCCGTCTCTGTCCCATGCTGCCTGTTCCAGCGTGAAGTTCCTCCCCATCTTGGGCTGGGTTTGAAACTGCTGGGACTTGTTTGGTGGGTGACACGATGAGAGCTGGGGACCGTTACACAGGCAGATGGCAGCCATGGAAGATGGGGAGGAATGTTTGAGCGCAAATACAAGCAGGCTCACAGACCTGCATCCAAAGTGTGCCACTATATCCACAGACCCCCGCCACACGCCGAATACAGAACCCCACCCGGACAAGAAGGTTCACAGACAGGCACACACATATGTCTCAGGCGAGCACACAGAGAAGCCTCGTGGCCTGCAGGTGTGTCCACACAGAAGGGTGCAGACATCCACAAAGTGTCCCAATGACACGCAGGAGTCCCCTGCCTCTACAGGGACAAACAGAGTAAGTGGCTAGGAATGCGTGTTAGGGGGAGGGAAGTGCGAGCCCAAGGCAACCCTTCCACATGGCTTCTGGCCTTCAGATGCCTACTGGAGGCAGAAGGAGAGGGGCCAAAACAGGGGTCACGCCCCACTTGGCCGAGTTTCTCTATGGGAATGAGGTGTAGTGGCCAGGGAAACCAGCTAGGCCAGGCCACGTGGGGTCAGATTACTCAAGAACAGAGCTGATCTCTCAAGGAGGAACTGGACGTGGGGGAAGGAGGCTGTCTGGGAATGCCTTTCTGGAATGCTTGGGAAGGGGTCTGGGTGCCGACTCCTGGACTAGAACTTTTTTGTTCCCCCCTTCCCCCAATCTTTCACCGCTTGATCTCTCTGCTCTGGCCTCAGGAATCTTTCCCAAGTCTCCTCCCGGAAGCCTTCCCAGACTGAACCTGTTTCAGATCTGCTCAGATGGCGATCTCCCACCACTCGCCGCCGTCAGCCCGTATCCCGGGCGCTGGGGGGGTCTAAGGCCCTCCTCCCCTACTCGGGACTTTCCGGCTTGGGCCCCAAAGCCCGGCCTGGCCGCGGAGAGCGGAAGCCTGGCCCGGGGAGGGGCCCGGCCCGGCCCGGCCCGCGGAGAAGGGTGGCCGGCGGCCAGCTCCGCCCCTACCTGTGTAAACCGATCCGCCCGCGCCTAGCGGATAAAAGCGGCTGGGTCGCGGAGGTCAGCGAGTTCGGCTGTCTCGCGTCCGCCTGTAGGTCCAGCCCGGTCCAGCCAGCATGTCCATCCACTTAAGCTCCCATGTGCTCAGCTCGCGCTCCTCCGCCTTCCCGGGGCGCAGCGCGCAGGTGCGTTCGAGCTCCGTGCGCCCCGGGGGCTTCAGCAGCAGCAGCCTGTACAGCCTGGGCGCCTCGCGGCCGCGCGTGGCCGTGCGCTCCTCTTACGGGGGCCCAGTGGGCGCCGGCATCCGAGAGGTCACCATCAATCAGAGCCTGCTGGCCCCGCTGCGGGTGGACATCGACCCCTCCATCCAGCAGGTGCGCCAGGAGGAGCGCGAGCAGATCAAGACTCTCAACAACAAGTTCGCCTCGTTCATCGACAAGGTGAGCCGCCGCAGCCTGCCCCACGCCACGCTCCAGGCCACAGAGGCTACCTGCACTGACTGCACGCGGGCCAGGCGCTGGGAGGCCTGGTGCGTTCTACTTCGCCGGTATTGGGAGCCTTCCTCCTCAGGAGCCCTGTGACTGTTCTCCTTCGGGCTCCAGGCGTCCTCTTCCAGCGCTGTCCAGATCGCCCTGCTTTTTCCTCCCAGGATGTGTGCTTGAGTCTGTCCGGCTGACCCCTCTGGCTGTGTCTGAGAGTTGAGGTTCTCGGGCGCATTCCGGTTGGGAGCTCCAGGGGTCAGGGCCAGGAGTTTCTCAGAGAGAGGGATGTGTGGGGTGAGAGCCGGGGTAGGGGTGACACACTGTTCTCAGATGAGGATCTCCTCCCTCCCTCCTCCCGCCGCTTATGCTGAGGCAGGTGCTGAAAATAAAGGGCTGGAGGGAGGGAGGGAGGCTCCGTGCCACACCTGCCCACTGACCTAGTCCTCCAGCCTCCCTTTGGTGGTGGGAGGTGAGGTTACACCTGCCCTTGGAGATAGCCCATTTGCGCCCAGGGAAGGAGGACTGAGGGGCCCTGGCAGGGGCCATTTGGGAGGGTTTTTTTCCTGGCTGTTTGGGTCCCACAGGGGTCAGGGAGGGAGTGGAGGAGTGAAAGTAGGGGTTGGGAAGGAGAGGGGCTGACTTGACTGGTGAGTCTAGGAGGGGAGCAAAGTAGGGATGGACCAGGAGCTAGGGGCTAGCCCAGGTGGGCCCCTCTGGCCAGGAAGGGGTGTTAGACTGTTAGACCAGACCTTCCCTCTCCTGCCTTGGTGTAGTTCTCTGCTTCCCCAGCCCCCCATGCCCTCTTCTTAATCATTCAGACCTTACAAATCCTTAAGATTCTGCCAAGCCTCCCCAGGCCCAGGGGCTGCCCCTGCTGCTTTGCTCCCTCACTGTCTGCCGCCCCCAGGCCCTGCTGCTCTGAGTTGCTAGTTTTGAGGAGGGTTACTTCCCACTCCCAGTCATACTGGATGGATCCAAGGAGACTTTTGGGCCCCAGACTGAGCATAAAATATAGTTGTTTATTTTAGCACCCTGCCCTGAGACCTTGGAAGAAAGGGTGGCAGAGAGAGGATACAGAGAGAGGCCCAGGACAGACAGCAGGGGGCAGCCCCGTGGAGAGGGAGGTAGAGAAGATCACCTGTAATGTGATGGGGAACATAGGAGGCAGGAGACATGTTGATGACCAGGCAGACCTGACCCCTGGGTCACAGTCTAAGGCACTTAAGACAGAGAGTCCTGGAAGAGAGGCTGGAATTCCAGGCTGGGCTTCCTGCAGGAGGGGACCAAGGGCTAGGCTCCCAGGTTGGGGGAACAGCCAGTGGGAGCATGGGCTGTGTCGGGGGGTTGAAGACGATTCCAACCCCAGTGTGGGTGGCAAAGGCTGCCCCTCAAGAGTTTCCTCCTCTGTTTCCCTCTTAGGTGCGGTTCCTGGAGCAGCAGAACAAGCTGCTGGAGACCAAGTGGGCTTTGCTGCAGGAGCAGAAGTCGGCCAAGAGCAGCCGCCTCCCCAGCATCTTCGAGGCCCACATTGCCGGCCTGCGGAGGCAGCTTGAAGGGCTGCAGGTGGATGGAGGCCGCCTGGAGGTGGAGCTGCGGAACATGCAGGACGTGGTAGAAGACTTCAAGAACAAGTACTGACCCTCGTGAGACCTGGGGGGGAGGGGGTCTGTGCCCTGGGTGCATGTGCCCCTCGTCAGTTGATCCTTGGCAGGTCCCCTCTGGGGCTAAGGGTCAGAGGGTGCAGCTGCTCGGAACAGTAACCCCTGAACGGGAGGCCTTGACCTACACATTCCCTGTCTCTTCTCTCCCTTCTTTGTCCCTGGGAGCTGTTTCCAAGTCTTGACACCTGACTTACTCCCAAGGAAATATGCCCACTGAGCCCTCACCTGCACTGTTCCCTTTGGGCACCTGACCAAGGCCCCAGGAGAGGGTAGGGCAGAAGGTGTCCTGTGACAGATGCACTTCAGAACTTGCACGACCCTCACAGATTATTCAAGAACAGCCCCTCTGTTCACGTGAGGAGTTAGAGACCAGAGAGATTCGGAGTCCTGAGGGAGATCACATGGCAGGTCGCTGGGACAGCTGGGACTTGAATGTTGGGCCTCTGACTCCCAGGAGGAGACACAGAGCTGACCTGGGACAGAAAGAAGCCAGGAGAGAGAGGGATCGTGTGTGGTGGGCCATGTAGGGTTGCTGAGGCGGAGGGGCGGCTCTGGCCAGGGCAGGAACCAGAGAGGAGGCTGTGTGGCGGGGCAGGGAGTATAGGAGCGTTTGAGGGGCCCACGGAGTTCTCTTTTCCCATTGAGAAGAAACCAAAGCCTGAGGCTTGGGCCGGGCCCCACCCCAGCAGGCTTGCCCAGTAGTCCTGGGAGTAGTAAGAGAGTTCTGTGCTGTGCCCTGGAGGTGCGTGACTAAGCCGGGCAGGGACACTGGCTCCGACTGCTGACTGCTGGTGGAACAAACAAAACTCCCCCCCTTCCCTAGAGCAACAGTCAACAGGTAAACCCCCAGCAGGTGGGAGCGGACAGGTGCAGGACCGAGAAAGCTCTGGGCAACCAGCGAGCCTCTGTTGTCATGTGTGTGCTCACCGCCCCCCCCCCGCGCCCCCCCTGCGCCCCCCCCCCCCCTGGCCCCAGCCCCAGCCTACAGGTAGAGCTCTTTCCTGCAGAGCCCGGCTGAGCTCTGGGAAGGACAGGTACCCTGGGTGCCGCTGCCCAGTGAGCTCCTGGCTGTGCGTCCTCTGGGCCCAGCGGCATGCTGCCAAGGCAGGGATGGACAGATGGCCTTCAGGATATTTCCGTAACTATTCTATAGGGCCTGAGGGAGTGGGCCCTTGTGAGTCTGGGCTCCTGGAGGGGCTCTGCCTGCAGGAGTTTCGTGCTCCCCACCATAGTCGCCCTGCTGCCCTCCTCCCTTGGGCACTGCTGAGTTCCTGTTTCTGACGCTTCTTAAAAAAAGTTTCCAAATAAATACCGGGTCAGGCCCAAGGGCTCCCTTGCTCTGTGCCCTGCATTGCCAACGTCCTCCTATGGGCGGGACTGGCTCCTTGGGAGACAAAGGGATGGGGTGGGGGGCTGTGGGAGTAGAGATGGGGCCAGACCACCCAGCTCGGGCCTGGTTCCTCCAGGACTTGCTGCACCCTCTTCCTGATTCCATAAGGTTCCTCTGCTTCAGGCTCCTTCTTTACCCTCAGAGGGGGGGATTAGGTAGCGGTTAAGGCATGGGCTGGGCTCAGACTGCCAGGGTTGAAGTCTGGGCTTTGCCACTTAGCAGCGTAGTGACTGGACAGGTTATCTGCTTCTCTGTGCCTCCGTTCCTTTCCTGTGAAGCACGGTACCATTGTTAGAGGACCATTGTGAGGATTAGATGAGCTAATTCGCGGAAAGCATGTAACGGTGCAGGCCCCATTTGAAGTGGTCCTTACGCTTGGCTATGATTATTTGCTTTCTCCCTCCCAGTAGATGTAGCTTTTGTCCTTTAATTCATGTACGTTCCCTGCTCTCCCACCTTCATTCCATGCCAAGACTCCCAGCCTGAGGAAGAGCCACCAGGGAAGGTCAGGGACGTTTGGTTTCATTGTTGATACCCACTTTTCCAGGTGTGTCAGTAAGGAGCGGTGCAACCGATGCAGGGCAGATCCCCCCTACCCCCCCTTGAAAGGGCCATGGAGGCGGAGCCGCCCCCACACCACTGCACCCTCCCTCTGCTGCAGGTATGAAGATGAAATTAACCGTCGCACGGCTGCTGAGAATGAGTTCGTGGTGCTGAAAAAGGTGAGGGGGACAGACAGGCCAGGTGCAGGGGACATCGTCTGAAAATGCATAGCCCTCTCATCTGAGCAGCCGGTAGGGACCTGAGTGGCCAAAGTCTGGGCCGGGGACTACAAGGAGGGAGTGAGGGGCTTGGAAAAGGAGAGATCTGGAAGCCTCGTAGCACAGCCTGTCCTGTGTGTGTGTGTGCACGCAGCTGGTGAGTCACTGGACTTGCTTTTGGCCTGGAGGCGTTAGCATTCAGACCAAAGGATGGAGGCTGGAAAGGGAGATTTCAAGCCCAAATACGGGAGCGCTCTATTGCAGTCCGAACATTTCAGGACAGACAACGGTTGGCACCCGGCAGGGCTGAAGTATGTGCTGAACGAATGGGATGGGCCGCCTGAGGCAGAGCCCTGTCCCTGTCCCTGGAGATGTGCAAGCCACGGCTGGAAGGCCTTATGAGTATCCTAGCAGGGCTTGATTTAAGTTTCTGATTAAGTACACTCACTGAGCAGCTCGGGGTTCTAGGCCCGTCCACATGACGGCAACCTGCCCCGGAGTGCTGGGCCCTTAGAGATTTAGGAGCTTCGGGGGTGCATAAAGTCGGACCCTGTCCACACGAGCTCGAGTACAGGCACAGCTGGCTAGAAGGGCCCTGGTGCCCCCCGGGCCTGCGCTGGTCTCTGTGGGCCACCTGTATCGCCGTCGCTAAGCTGCAAGTTAAACATGAGGCTGGAGATCTTCCGTCTCTGGGAGTCTTATCCTGCAGTCTGAATGATTTTCGGAGTTGAAGTAATTTGTTCAAGGTCACATAGCTCATAGGTGGTCGAGCCAGGGCTGTGTCCAAACCACCAAAGTCTTTAGGAACTGGTAAAGCGCTAGGTTTGGGGTACAGGCTGCTTTGGCCACCGGTGCTGGGCAGGCACCTGTGTTCATGGGGATGCATGGGAACGATGTCCATCATGCAGCCTCCGAGGGTCCAGTAGAGGAAACTTCCTACCGTGGCCAGGTCAGGCAGCCTGGAGAAATGGCATGTCTCTTGGTAGGGCCCTGGTGTTTGACCCTGTGGGTCGGACAGTGCTAGCTGTTGCCCACCCCTGCTAAATATTCTGCGTACCGAGGCCACGATGTCTCTACCCCTTCTCGCCACCCCCCCAGGATGTGGACGCCGCCTACATGAACAAGGTGGAGTTAGAGGCAAAAGTGGATGCCCTGAATGATGAGATCAACTTCTTCAAGACCTTCTATGAGACGGTGAGGATCTTAGGTGTGGGAGACATGTTGTATCTTCCATGGCCTAACAAAGGGGCCATCTGGTATACCCCCTGCATCCGGGCCAGCCTGGGTGTGTGTTGAGTGTGCGTGCAGGCACGTATCCTGTTCTTTATCCTTTCTGGACTCAGGAATTCCTGGTGGGCAAGGAGTTTAGGAGGAGCTGAGGGTAGCAGAGCAGGGTAGGGTCAACCAGGATTGGCCTTCCAGAGACAAAGGATGACCATTTGTTAGGAAGGGTGTTGGGAGGGGTTGAAAGGAACTTGGAGGATGTCTAGGGATCCTGGGCTGTGACAGAGTTTAGAGAGGGGCTGGGTGGGGTGGCCAGGGGGGCCCGAGTCAGGAGAGACTGGAGTGTCTGGGAGTTTATACCCAGAGGGACCAGATGTATGGCTGCCCACCAGTAGGCCACTCCGTCTGCCCCTGCTGTCTCATTCTCTCCCTCTTGCCTTACCTGGGGCTATCAGCTCTTTTTTTCTCTTAGGGATTTAAAACCCTCTCCACTCCAGCCAGTGTGAGTCTCTGGCCTTCAGTGGAAGATGGGACAGCCAGTCATCTGGCAAGGCTGGTCTGGGATGTTATTATATATGAGGTTAATTACAGACCAGTTCTCAGTTCCCTTTTGTCTAGCTTTCCTCTGAACCTCCAGCCTCCATCAGCCCCTCAGTGAATTTCCACGTGTGTTAATTTCAGGGGCAGGCTGCTTGAGGTTTACTTCGGACATTCTAAGCTCTGTGAGGGTCTTCATATGTCTGTCGCACGTTATATATATGTATGTCTATGTATATATGTGTGTGTATGTATATTTAATTATTTTCCCATCATTATGAAAGAAATGCATACTCATTGCCGAAAATCCAGAAAATTGAGTAGAGCATAAAATTGAAAACAGCTCACTTGTATGTGCTCTTACCACCCTGGTATCTACCTTCCAGACTCTTCCTATGCACATACACACATAGAGATAATATATATCAAAGTAGGATCATGGTTTTTTTCAAGTAATAGTGTACCACGGATATAAATACAGCCATATCATCAGTGTTAAAGGCTGCCGAGAGTTCCATCCTGGGGTGGGATATTTTATTTAACCCACCCCACAGTGATCCGCTTTACAGCTGAGCTCCTGCCCCAGCAGAGCTCACAGAAGGATCCGTCAAAGCCCCCCACACTCTGTCACTTCTTTATCTGCTGTAATCCCACCAGACTCTTTTCTTGACAAGTTGCTAATGGGCTCTCTGGGCTGCGGGAGGGCGGGCAGAACATTTAGCAGGTGCTGGGTCTGTTCTCCCCCCCCCCCCCCCGCTACCTGGTGACTCATCCCCACTCTGACCTCTTCTCCCTTTTTCTCCCCCTTTTTCTTCCCCTCGTGTGAAGAGGGTCCCAGGATGGGTGTGGGAATGGGGCTGGGTCACGCCCCAAGTCCTGACATTCTGTCCTGTCCCTGCAGGAGTTGGCAGAGCTGCAGGCCCAGATCTCGGACACGTCCGTGGTCCTGTCCATGGACAACAGCCGCTCCCTGGACCTGGACGGCATCATCGCCGAGGTCAAGGCCCAGTACGAGGAGATGGCCAACCGCAGCCGGGCCGAGGCTGAGACCATGTACCAGATCAAGGTGTGAGGTTGCAGAGGGCCGTCTTTTTTTCCTGGCAGGGTCCTTGGTGGTAGCTTCCCTTACTCCTCCCCTGTCTCACGCCCTTAGGGTGTGGGTCCCACTGTGCTGGCAGGCCCCAGTGGTTAAGTCTGTGGTGCTCTCCAGGGCCCTGGGAAGAAGAGGAGGTAAAGGCCAGGTCCCTCCCCAGGGAGAGATCCCAGCCAGATGGGCAGACCGGGCGGAAGCATGTGAAGCACAGAGAGGTTAAGTAACATGCCTAAGTCTACACAGCTAGTAGATGGAAGAGCTGGGACTAGATCCTAGGTCCTAGGCCTCCAGACCAGGGAGGTTTAATCATTGCACCTGCTGTGTGGAGGCAGGGCAGCTGACTGTGCAGGAGTTGAGGGAATGTGCTGGGGGTAAACTAGTGTTCTGAGGGGGTGGGGGCTGAATCAGTGTTTAAAAGCAGCAGAGGGAGGTCTCTGCAGAGATAGGGAGTCATCCAAGGTACACGGGGTGAGAACACAGATATGCCAACAAGGAGACCTGGGTTCCGACTTGCCGTGTGATCCTCAGGCAGTGCCTTCCATTCAGAGCTCATTCTTCCCGTCTGTGAAATGGGTGATGCTGATGTTTTTAACAAATGTGTTTTTACTAGGGGGTTGTTTAACAGGTGACGATCTCAGACTTCTAGTGATTCTGCAGCACTTGGGACCTGATGGGGAGGGGCCGCAGGGAGCCATCCTTGCCATCCCAGCCGTCCTTGTCCTGACTGGGAGGAAAGCAAACTCCAGCTCTGCCCCAGTGCCCAGTAGTCTGGCTTGCTGGCAATGGGTGAAGAGTGCTGGGAGTCAAACTGTCACTTCCTGGGAAGATAAGCTAGGAAGGCTCATCACTCAGAACCTTGGGCCTTCCTTGGAGGGGACGAGGGATGAGTCACCTGTAATCATTGACCACCCCCTACCATGCTTCTCTGTGTGGTCCCTCCAGTTTGAGACCCTCCAGGCGCAGGCTGGGAAGCACGGGGACGACCTCCGTAATACCCGGAACGAGATCGCAGAGATGAACCGTGCCATCCAGAGGCTGCAGGCTGAGATCGACAACATTAAGAACCAGGTGGGATCAAGCCCCCCCCCGCCCCCGCTCCTCCCTGTTTCTTGGGGCCCGTGAAGGGCAGCCATCTGAGAATGAGGAGCCCGAGGCTCTCCCAGGCCAAGGCTGGTGCAGCTCAAGTCTCGGGGGCCCACTTGTGAGATCTCCAGGACAGAGTGTTCTTGTCCAGGTCCTGGCTCAGGCCAAAGGGAGGAGAGGAGTCCTACCGGGCATACAACCTGGGGAGGGAGCCTTAGCCCAGCCAGCCTGAGAAAAACCACCAATCGTTACCAAACTCGTCCTGAGCACCGTCCTTGCCCCTCGCTCTGGGTGCAGGATGCTGTACCTGGGAGCTCCCAGCCCGTGGGGAGCAGGGGGACAGAGGGCAGCAGAAACCCTTACGGTGGCTCACAAGGCCCCATCCGTCACCTCCCACCACTGTGTCTCTCTGTGCTCCGTCCACACTAGCCTGCTTCCTGTATCTTGGATCTGCTAGGCATGTTAGTCCTTCGAAGCCCTTGCCCCTGGTGTTCCCCCAACCCAGAATGTGCTTCTCCCAGCTCAGCACATGGCTGCTCCTTTGGCGTCCCTGGGATTTTGGACATGAGTCCGCTTTTCAGAGATGGTTTCTCCAACCACTCTTGTCAGCAGGGTGTCTGAAGTGTCCCGAAGCATCTATCTCTATCTGCAGTTTTCTGGCTTACTAAGTGGTTGGCTGTCCCCTCCCCTCTACTGAAATCTAAATATGCCTCTGGAGCCGGACCCCATCTGTCTGACTTACCGCTCCTTCTCAGCACCTGGTGCATGGTGGGGCACGGGCCGCCGATGACAGGCTGTTGGGAGGATGGGCTGTGCCGCTGGCAGGGGGACAGGCCCTGGCCAAGGTGTGGGGAGAGACAGGGCAGCTAAGCCCGAGCAGGTGTCTGCAGTGAGGCGGGAGGGCAGGTCACGGGTGCTGCAGCTTCAGAGAGCTAAGCTCCAGATGAGCTGGGGGATGCAATGTGGGTGTGACTTACCCAGAAATGTCCTCCCCTTGGAGCCCCGCAGGCCACTTTACATGGGAGTGGAGGCTGCGTCCTGGCGCGGAGGCGGGGCTATGAATCCCCCCCCCCCCGCCCCGCCCCGTGCAGGTGCAGGTGCAGCGGGGTGGCTCCCAGGCCGGGAGGGGAGGCGCAGAATAATGAATCCTGGTTTCCCAGACCCTGCAGTTTCTGCCGCATCTGCTGCTCCTCTTGCACAACAGGGCGGAGCCAGGTCCCAGAGCTGGGCTGTCCACCACCATGGAGGGGCCCCGAGGCAGTGGGATGAGGCAGTGCCAAGGGGGCACCAGTGTGATAGGGAAGGGGACCGGCAGGTGGACGAGGGGCAGAGGGCCCTGGGAGGGTCTCCTGGGAGGATTAGGAGGGCTGGCAGAGAGGCGGAGCACACCGGGAACAGGTGAGGGTCTGAGGACTGAGGACGGAGAGGGCTGGTGAGAACGATGGGGGAGCACTGGGTAGGGGTGGGCGTGGTAGCTCTCAGAGCCCAACAACAGGAGGCCCAGGACTCGATAGGTTCCCGGTGCGGGGGTGAGCCACGGGTGGAAGGGCTGCTCACGCTGGGCAGGGAGGGGCCACCGCAGCTCAAGTCCATCGGGACCCCGACCAACCTGGCCCAAACCAGAGGGCCGCTGAGCATACGTTTTGAGTCTGGGGGTTCCAAGCAGTGCCTCTCTGCTCCCAGTCCCCTGTTCTGGGCCTGTTTCGAAGATGGTTTTTGTTCTCGTCAGCCGCCCCAAATCTGGGGACTCAACTAAGATCCCATGGCTTTGGATCTCTTCCAGCTGGGGGCCGGGAGGCTGGGCATTTGACAAGCATAATAGCATTGATTCATTATAGTGATTGTAGCAAGCAGTAACACGTGTTGGGGAGGATGTGGAGGGAAGGGAACCCTGTGTCCTTTTGGTGGGAATGCAAACTGGTGCAGCCACTGTGGAAAAACAGCATGGAGGGTCCTCAAAACATTAAAAATAGAACTACCATAGAATCCAACAATTCAGTTTCTGGGTATATATCTGAAGGAAATAAAATCACCACCTCAAAGAGATCTCTGCTTCTCCATGTTCACTGCAGCATTATTTACAATAGCCAAGACATGGAAACAACTTAAAGTGTCCATCAGTGGATAATGTGATAGATATATAATATTATATTATTCAGCCATAAAGTGGAATATTACTCAGCCATCAAAAAGAAGAAATCCTGGGGCACCTGGGTGGCACAGCGGTTAAGCGTCTGCCTTCGGCTCAGGGCATGATCCCGGCGTTGTGGGATCGAGCCCCACATCAGGCTCCTCTGCTGTGAGCCTGCTTCTTCCTCTCCCACTCTCCCTGCTTGTGTTCCCTCTCTCGCTGGCTGTCTCTGTCTCTGTCGAATAAATAAATAAAAAATCTTTAAAAAAAAAAAAAGAAGAAATCCTGCCATTTGTGACAACACAAACCTTGAGCGCGTTTATGCTGAGTAAAATATGTCAGACGGAGAAAGACAAATATTGTATGCTCTCATTTATAGGTAGAATCTAAAAAAACAGAACTCCTAGAAACAGAGAACAGATTGGTGGTTGACAAAAAAAAATAGTAACGATTTATCATAGCATTTATTAAGCATTTACTGTGTGCTAGCACTGTGCCGGGGGCTTGCGTATTACCTCATCTAATCCCTGCAGTATCCCTAGGAGGTAGACACTATGATTATTGCTGTTTTAGAAGAGAGGAGACTTTGGGCTGGAAGGGTTGATGTGTCCAAGATCACGTGGCTAGTAAGTGGGAAAGCCAGAATTGGAACCGAGGCATTGGGTATCAGAGCCCATGTTTTGACGCCTGGGGATTCCCTGGTGCTGGGGGAGTAGACTGGTGCCAATGAAGCCACCGTGAACAAGTTCCCCGGGCGCTCTGCAGGATGGGGAAGCAGGAAGGCAGTGACTGGTAAGGCCTGCCCCCCTGCTCACAGCCATCTCTACCGCCCACAGCGTGCCAAGTTGGAGGCTGCCATTGCCGAGGCTGAAGAACGTGGGGAGCTGGCCATTAAGGACGCCAATGCCAAGCTGGCCGAACTGGAGGCCGCCCTGCAGAGAGCCAAGCAGGACATGGCCCGGCAGCTGCGCGAGTACCAGGAGCTCCTGAACGTCAAGCTGGCCCTGGACATCGAGATCGCCACCTACCGCAAGCTGCTGGAGGGCGAGGAGAGCCGGTGAGGACTCAGAAGTCAGGAAGGGGATCCTTCTGGGGCTCAGTGGCACCTGGGGCTTGACATTCATCCATCTACAGACATTCCTGTGGCCTCTCTTCTGCAAGGCACGGGGGGTGGGAAATGTAGGCAGGCTAAATGATGCTTCTTTGCTCTTGACGAGAGGCCCTTCTAGTAGGAAGGACCGTGTGGTGTAAACTCCATGGGAAAGTTGAAGTAATAACGGCCTCTTCATATGCGTGGCCAGGGTCATCTGATTTGATCCTCACAATATATTCAGGTAAGCAGGTCAGGTATTGTTGCTTAGTTTAGAGGGGAAGCTGTGGTTCAGTTTGAGGGGACAGGGCCAGTGTGCAGTCCAGCTCTGCTGACTCCTGGTCCGGGGATCTTTCATGATTACCAGGCTGCTTCTGCCCGGAGCGGTAAGTCACATGATATTGACCGAATGTGGGGAGGTCCCGCAGATATTTGCATACCTGTGGCCAAAGAGCAGGCTGGGCTGGGTTAGTGTTTTAGGAATTCTTCATGAAAGACACGGAGCCTATGTCCATGAAGTTGGGCCTTCATTCTCACCTTGATGGGTTGGTTGATTCAGTCAATTTGCCAGCTTTAGAGTTGTGCACTGGGCAAAGGTTAGGGTTCGGAGAGGGCAAGAGGGAACAGCGTGGGCCAAGGCTTGGTGATAGGACTCATCAGGGCTTGGCTTGTTGGAACCCAGCACGGAGCTAGACAATATATAAGGTGTGCTTCTGCCTTTGGGAAGCTTGCACGTGGACTGAAGACGCCAAACATTTGTCAAGGAAGCACCTAGTGACCACTCACGTGCATTTGTAAAATTCTGAATCTCCACAGAGCTTTTTCTTTGGGGCGCATTTTTCCTGAGGGGCTGGGGACACAGGCTGGAGGGCGTGGACAGGAAGGAACTGGGGAACGAGGGAGTGCTAGGGCAGAGCGCCTGGATGCGAGGAGGAGGGAGAGAAGAAACATGGCCACAGGATATGAGTTGGGGAAGGAGAGGAAGGAGGAGAGGTCTCTGCCACTGCAGTTGACCCATCCCTGCCTGGGTTGGCATCTGGTCTTTGTGGGAAGAGGAACTGAACACCAAAAGCTCTGGGAAGAGAGAGCAGCTGATCTGGGTCACAGGGCAGCCCCAGAGCCCAACTGTCCCAGCCACTACGCTTCTCTCTGCACCCTCTACCACCGTGGGTGCGGGGCCCACGCTCTCTCAGGAACGCATACCCTGGGCTGCTTTTCCTCATGGAACCAGAGCTGGGGATGCTTAGAGCGGGGTCGGATCCACTTCCTCCCATGGGCTGCTGAGCAGGCCGAAGGTCAGGGATGGACGGGTGGCAGCCCAAGGTGGCATAGAGAGTGGAAGCATTCCATCTGAAAGTCTAACCTCAGTGTAGATTGTTTTCATGGAGGCTTAGATCCCGGTTCTCTGGGAGGCGACTGTCCTCTCTCTACCTCTTAGGGGACATGGAGATGGGCTCCTTGTTTTTAATCCTGTCACCCCTCCACCCTTCCCAGGGGCAGGTCTAGGAATTGTGGTCTTAGAAACTCATGCAATTTGGGGTGCCTTCTTTTAGGAATACAGAGTTATGAATATACAATTAGGCATAAAAATAAATATTTACTTAGGATGAGAAAGGAAAAATCACACTCATCACCAGAGCTTTAGACATTCAGGTCTCTTCCTCCTGAGTTCTTAGGAATGGCACCAGAAACGGTTGCATGAATTGCTACCTGATTGCAACTGGGCTTCCCTCCCCAACCACAACTGCCTGCGACTCCCAGCGCTCACAGGGGCCTGTTGAACAAGGGGCCTGGCAGCCTCCTAGCATATCTATCTCTTGCCCTTGTCCTTTGCTCTGCCCTCTTCCTGAACTTGGGGCTGATGAGGCCAGCTGGGTTCCCCTCACTCCTTCTACCAAAGTGAGGTCTCCCCTCCCCACTGCAGAGTAAACTCAACCCCAAGGGCAAGGGCTTGGTGACAATGGAGCTGTGAGTCACAGAACAAACACACCCAGCTGTCTCCCATGGCTTTTCAATTTCCAGTAGGGCTGCTTAAAGCCACCCCAGGTACCTTCTGCTCCCTCCTAAGTCCCAGCCGTAGCTGCATTCATGAAAGCAATAATTCACTAATTATTTCAGTACATACTGGATGATTACTACGTGCCAGACCCCATGCTGGGGGCTGGAGATCCAAGAATCGATAAGCTACGGCCCACTTTGAGGGTTTTATGATGTGGTTAGGGGAGGCAGCTGTCTCCATAAATAATCACGGCTACCATTCATCATATCCTGTGTGCCCAGGGCTCTAGGTAAATTATATTATTCAGCCCTCACAACTTTGTGAGGCTGGGACTAAGGTCCAATTGATAGGTGAGGAAATGGAGGCTTTGAGATGTTGCCCAAGGTCACGTGGCCAGCAGGCAGGAGGGCCTACGTGAACTCCCTTTGCCCCCCTTATTTTGCAACAAGGCTGAAGGAAGACTGAGGTGTGGGGACAGAGGAGGGAATACCAGTCCTGCTTGGCTTCTGGGTGGAGGGGGTCCGGGATTGCTTTCTCCAGCTCCAAGGAAAGAGCTGCTCTCACAGGTCTCTCCTCTGCCCCCAGGTTGGCCGGAGATGGAGTGGGCACTGTGAACATCTGTAAGTCCTTGGCTGTGGCCCATCTTCTGTGCTGTCCGGACTAGGCTGGGTCTGCAGGATGGCACGTTGACTCGAGGGCCTGGCCTTGTCTGGACCAGGAGCTTTTTTCCCTCACCAGCTTTTAGCAGGTGCCCTGGAGCTCCCAGCCAGTCAGGCTCAATGGCCCAGGGAAGCTGTGCAAGAGGGCAGAGGGGGGCAGGGGCCACCTGCGTTGCAGCCCCTAGCGCTGTCCCAGGCTCCTTCTGGGCTGTCCTGAGGAGGGTGGTGGGGAGGGGAGGCAGCGGGGAGGGAGAGGGGCCGGCATGGCAGGAGAGTGGGGTGGTGACTGATGGGGCCTCAGGTGGTGGGCCTTGTGCTGATGCAGCCCTCCTCTCTTTTCTCCTAGCTGTGGTGAACTCCACTGGCGGAGGGGGCAGCGGGGTGGCCTTCGGAGGAACCATGGGCAGCAATGCCCTGAGCTTCTCAAGCGGCGGTCCTGGGGCCTTCAAGTCCTATTCCATCAGGACCTCAACTACCACCCATAGGAGCATTCGAAAATGAGCCCCGGTGTGCGGAGACCTGCACCCCTGCCGCCCACGGTCACAGGAGGACTCCCGTCCCTGCTACCGAGACTGCCCAGCAGTCTGAAAAATGATGTCAGAATAGCTTCCAATAAAGCAGCCTTTCTGAAGCCCGGGTGAGGCCCATCCTGGTACCTGGTATCCTGGCTTCATCAGCTGGGTGGAGAGGGCTGGGGAGGAAGGGGCCTTAGAGAGGATAGGGCGTGCTCAGAATACTGAGGAGACTGGGAAAGCACGTTGGTACTGTGGTGCTGCTGGTGATTTAAGGGGCCTGGCTCGTAGCCTGTGTGAGGCCTTGGCCTCCTCCCAGGGCTGGGGCTGAGTCCAACTCCTCTCCTGAAAGCCAGAAATACACCAGGGAAGTCTGGCTCTGCTGGGGACCGGAACGGGGCACTGAAGACCTCTCCTGTTGAGGAAGTGGAAGGGCTGTTTGTACACTCCCCCACCCCCAGGTTCTGGGTCACCAGAGTACCTTCCTGGCTGCGAGGAGGCCCGGGACACTCAGTTGCCACAGGCCTGGGTTTCGGGTGCACCAGCCAACTCCCAGGCCAGCCGCACTTGGCCCTTCCTTTCTCGTGCTGAGTCTGTCTGGCCTTTGGGCCCCGGAGGGGGCTCTCTAGGTCTGGGATCCTGTGGGAGTGATGATGGCAGTGGGAGGAGGTCTGTGTGTTTTGGGGAGGGGGTAGAGTGAGGAGGTCCCAGAGTTTAGATCCCTGGTGGGAGGCTCTGTCCAGGTCCATGGGCTGGGGATCTGGATCGCTGGTGGAGGGAGGGGCACCTGTGTGTTGTCTGCTTGATAAGAACATCTGTGTGTCAGGGTGTCTGATGGGGCTGGGGGGAGGGTCTGTGTGTAAGTGTGGGGGTGTTTTTGTGGTCTGTGTTGGGAATATCTTTTTTTTTTTTTTTTTAGATTTTATTTATTTATTTGACAGAGAGACAGCCAGCGAGAGAGGGAGCACAAGCAGGGGGAGTGGGAGAGGAAGAAGCAGGCTCCTAACAGAGGAGCCTGATGTGGGGCTCGATCCCAGAACGCCAGGATCACGCCCTGAGCCGAAGGACTGAGCCCCCAGGCGCCCCGGGGAATATCTGTTCTTGATGGGCAACAGCACAGACAATGGATAGTGGGGAGGAGGTAGTGGGGAGGTCTCTGTGTCTGGGATGCCCCTGGGGGTGATGGTGGTGGTGGTGGGTGGGGGGAGGGGGCTATCAAGAGAGTGTTGGTTTCTGGGGGGAGGGGAGGTCTCTATGTGATCCCATTGCCAGGAATTTTCATATATTGAGGTGGAGGTGGAATGGGGGAGTGGAGGAAGTGGACCACTGGTGTCCCATCAGTCACACGTGATAAGGTTCCCCTCCAAAGGTGTCAGGAGAGCCAGGCCTTGACCCTCCTGGCAAAATCCCTTCTCGGTTGCCCTTCTCCCTTCCTTTCCAGCTCTGCCTCATGCTGGGTAGCTGGGTATTTGGGGCTGCCCGCCCACCCCCTGCAGCCTTCAGGATGTATGAGTGTGGCACTAGGGGCGGGTGCCTCGGAGACAGCCCTCTTTCCCTCGTGGCTGCGAACACCTTCTCTGTCAGCCTCCCAGGGGCAAAAACTGGGCTGGAAGTCCACGCGTGTGGACACAAATGGGAGATTTTCGGAGCACATTATATATGATCCATGAGCTTTATTGGAAACGTCGAGACTAAGCACTAAGCACGAGGGAGAGGGAGCCGAGGCAGCCGCCAAAAGACGTCCCTGTGCAGCTGCAGCCTCAGTCATTGTGAGGAAGGCAGGGGAGGCCCGGTGGGATAGCAGCACAGACACAGCACCCACGGAAGTACACAGCACCCACGGAAGTACACAGCCGAGGGGACCCGGGCCAGTCTGTCCCTTAGAAGCCACAGGTTTCTGCCAGGCCAGGCTCCCAGAGCAGCCCGAGTCAGGATGGGATCTTGCCCAGGGCTGCGAGGAACCCAGACATTTAGACTTCTGTGGCCGGGGGTAAGGACGACAGCGGCTGCCAGCTGGGCGGGGAGCCTGGCCTTCCCCGGAAGAATCCACGAAGAGCGAAGGACGGGGAGAAGGCGGGGGAGATGCAGGAAGATAAGGTTGCAGTTTGGGCAGGTCAGGCCGGCTGGTTCTCGAAGCCCTTCCGCTTCAAGCGCAGGGACTTTGGTTGCTCCGGGCCTGGCTGCTGGAGGCAGGGACTGTTGACTCGGAGAGTTGACAAAGCGGGAGGTGCTACGCGAACCGCACGGAGGAGCTGCCGCTGCACCTCTGGCCGCAGGGCGCGCACATTCCCGTGCTCACCGCCACGTTCCCGCTGCAGGGGGCGCTGCACACGCTGCCGGTCACCGGCCGGGAGCCCGACACGCAGAGGTCCCCGCAGACGACCCCGCCCCGGGAGCTGCTGACACCTGCAGGAGGAGAACAGGGCTTAGTCCCCGGGCGAGGTCCTCGCTGGCGGCCCCTGCCTACTGGCCAGCACCCCCTTCTCTTGCTCAGAGCTCTTTCCCTCCGTTTCTATTCCTACCACCCCCCACTGCCCGCCCGCCCCCGCACTCCTTCCTGCACTCTGGCCTCAAGCATCCTTGATAACTGTTCTCCCAGGTCCTCCCTATAGGCAGAAACAGCTATTTAACTTATAGTCATATAGTTAGTTAATTTATAATCATTCACTGCCACCCACCCCCTTCCTTTCAGGGTTTCAAAGATGGCCTGTGCCGGCCTCCTGTTTTTGCAAATAAAATTGCATTGGAACCAAGCCATGTGTACTCCTTAGCTATTGCTTATGGCTGTGGCTTTCACATTACAGTGACGAGTCGAGTAGTTGAGACAGAGGCTAGGTGGCTCACAAGCCTGAAATATTTGCGATCTGGCCCGCCTGCCCACCAGGAACCCCAAGACCTTATTTCAGAACCCACAGTACAGATTACTTACACACATTTACAGCACCAATGCCCTCACACAACCTTGTAAGGAGAGCAAAGAGACAAAAATTAGTTGGGGAGCGCAACCCTCGCAACTTCCCTCCTCCACGGAAGCTTGATGCAAATGACATGCAAATGACATGCAAATTAACGCAAATTAACGCCCAGCTCAAAGCACGGTTTCCCAGAGATTGAAGAGATGTTCTTCCCACAGTTGTCCGCCCCACCTCTGTTCCTCGCCCTCCAGCAGCCGCCTGTAGGTGGCGATCTCGATGTCCAGGCCCAGCTTGGAGTTCATCACCTCCTGGTACTCCTTGACCAGACAGGCCATGTCCTGCTTGGCCTTCTGCAGGGCGGCCTCCAGCTCGGCCAGCTTGCAGCGGGCATCGCTCAGAGCCGTCTCGCCCTGCTGTTCCGACTGGGTCACTGCGGCCTCCAGCTTGGTGTTCTGGGGACCCAGAAGAGAACAAGGTGGGTAATGGTCCCGGGTCTCTCTGTCCATTTCCTGGATGTGTCCAGTCTCTCCCCGCCCCCAGCTGGGAACACCCCAAGAACAGACCTCTCCCCTTCATCAGCTGAGTGTCCCCCAGGGACCACAACAAGAGACTGTAGTCCTGCAGATGGGCCGGAGTGGGAATGGTGAGATCCACTGGGGACACACACTGCCTGTGTGACTCTGGGGAGGCCCCAGGAGACACTTACCTGGCACTTGGCATTCTCAACCTCAGCGGTCAGCCTCTGGATCATGCGGTTGAGCTCGTTGATCTCCTCCTTGGTGCGGCGCAGGGTCTCCCCATGCCGGATCACCGTGGCCTTCATCTCCTCACACTGGGGGGAAGCAGAGATGCTCCTGAGGCTCAGGATGCAGTTTCCCACCCATTCAGACACCACAGACGATTGGTAAGTTGTACAGTGCTCAGCCTGTGCACCCATGCATGGCAGCCCTGCTCTACCACCCAAACTGAGAGATGTCTGTCCTCTTACCATCCCTAATAATCAAAATCCCCAGACAAAAGAGGTCTTCCCTGCCCACTGCCATGTCTAGGAGGCAGGTGTCCTATGCCCCTCACCTTGCTGCGGTACCAGGACTCGGCCTCAGCCCGGCTGCGGCTGGCGATGTCGTCGTATTGAGCCTTGATCTCGGCCACAATGCAGTCCATGTTCAGGTCCCGGCTGTTGTCCATCTTGACGATGACCGAGGTGTCTGAGATGTGGGCGTTGAGAACACGGATCTCCTGCAGATGGTGGGGGGGTGGGAGGATGGAAGGGATCTTGTTTACACCCCAGCCTCACCCACCAGTGTGGACCCAATCTTTTTAGTCCTTCCCAGGTCTCCAGCCCCTGCTCCCACTATAGCCTCATGGACTGCAGCTCCGGCCCAAATCTCTGGCCAACTCCAGTCCTCAGCCAAAGCCCGATCTTCCAGGCTGGCTGCCAGTTTTCTGCCTGGACCAGGGCCCCTCACCTCCTCATACAGGCGCCGCAGGAAGTCAATCTCCTCGGTCAGGGCCTCTGCGTTGGCCTCCAGGTCTGACTTGCGGACGTAGGCGCAGTCCACATCCTAAAGGGGAGGGGGGGGCACAGGCGTCTCATTGGGAAGGCAATGCAGAGCTCTCCCTACCCAGGAGGGCACACACCGGGCTGGGCAAGCTCCCTGGAGACCCTCCTTAGCTGCTCATCCTAATGCCTGGTATCGCGGCATTGGTGGAATCCTTTATTCGGTCCGAGGGGTCTGGAGCAGCTTTGGGTAAGGGAGGGGGCCTGTGAGGTTTCCAGGCACTTCTTCTGGTACCTACGCGGATGATCCCTCCAGAATCCACACCGTGCACTATCACTGAAACTGAGGCTCTGGGTAAAAGGGGTCCATTCTAATGATGCTCCTGCCCTCTCTGTCCTGACCCCTCAGGGAAAGAAATCTAGATCTGTGGTCAGAAGAAGAGGTCTCTGGGATTAATTCTGCCCCTTCCAAACCAGGGCAACTCAGGACAATATGCTTGACCTCTGTGCCTCAGTTTCCTCACAGTAACCCCTGGCTGCCTCCTATGGACGTGGTGGGAAGGACCTGGGGGGTCCACGTGATGGCACTTGTGGCGGATCAAGTCTAAGGGGTGAGGAACAGCAGTACTGTTCACGCCAGCCTTTCACAGCTGTTGGGGGCCTGAGGATGCGGCCACCCCCAGCATTCACAGGTCTTTCAATCACAATAGTCAGGAAGGAGCGCTCTCTGGCAGGCACAGGGCAGAAGGAGGTGGGAAGCCATGGGCCAGATGGGAGTTAGCTCGGTTGGAGGAGTAGAGGGCCCTGCTTGAAGCAGGCAGGGTACTCCGATGTCGGGGCCCACACTGGGAGGATTGGGGCCTGGCGGGGGCAGGTGGGGAGGAAATAGGGGAGGGGTTCCTCTATGTGATTCTGGGGAAGTCGCTCAGCCTCTCTGAATTACAGATGGCTCCTCCCTGCCTCTGCCCTGCTTTCTGAGTTGGGGAACACGGATTCCGGGGTCACTCACCTTCTTCAGGGCCACAAACTCGTTCTCAGCGGTGGCCCTTAGTGCCACCTCCTCTTCGTATCTGGAGATAAAGGGCGCAAGACTCAGGGCTAGAACTTTAATACGCTGGGATTTGAAGAGGAAAAAAAGAGAACGAAAGCCCAGACAAACACATCCCAGGAACCGGATAGACTCAAAAAGGGTTGGGCTAGAAGGGAACTTGTCCATCCCTTTCTTCTGGGCACTCAATCCACCCTGTCACCCAGTGCTCTTCTGGTTTCAGGGACTCTCCTTCCTGATGTGGGTGGTGGGTGTGCAGGGGTGCCGTGCACATGTTTATAGGCTTTCTGTTTCTGGAGCGTAACTCCCTGGGGGGCAGGAACCCCCTACGAGTTCTGGTGCCCCCCCTCCCCATCCCACCTCAGGGCTTAGCCCAGCCCCCGGAACATAGAGGAGATGTCAGTGAAAGTTTGATGAATTAATGAAACAAGCACATAAGGACGAGGCGGCTGGAGCAGCTTCCGCCCTTTCCCCCCCGCCCCCCCCCCCATGTGTAAACTCCCAGAGCATTTTTCCTCACAGGCTTCCTGTCAGTGTCTTCTTCCTATTGGAAAGTTCCTCTTGTGGTCTAAGCCAAATCTATCCTGCTCTGGCTTAATCCCCTTTCCTTTCTTGAGACTATCCTCCTGGCCACACTCACTTCTTCTTGTAGCCCTCCAGCACTTCCTGCACATGGTTGAGCTCTGAGGCCAGCCTCCCGCTGTCGGCCTCCACGCACTCGGCCTCCCGCCTCAGCGTCTCGATGTAGCCCTCGAACAGGGGCTCCAGGTTGCTCTCGCAGCACTTGCGGTTCTGGTAGAACTGCCACTTGGTCTCCAGCAGCTTGTTCTGCTGCTCCAGGAAGCGCACCTGGTGTGCAAATGGGGGAAAAGTCTGTGGGAGAAGCCAGTATCCCCAGCCCTCTTCAGACAGCAGGGAGAGTCAAGACTGAACTAGGAGGGGCGCCTGGGTGGCTCAGTCATTAAGCGTCTGCCTTCGGCTCAGGGCATGATCCCAAGGTTCTGGGATTGAGCCCCACATCAGGCTCACTCCTCCCCTGGGAGCCTGCTTCCTCTTCTCTCACTCCCGCTGCTTGTGTTCCCTCTCTCACTGGCTGTCTCTCTCTCTCAAATAAATAAATAAAATCTTAAAAAAAAAAAAAAAGGACTGAACTAGCAGTGAGGTGTGCAGAAGAAACGGGTGGACAGCAGGGCCCCTGCTGGGCTCTCTTGGTCTGAGGAGGCATGAGGAGAAGGTATGGTCTTCGGTGGCCTAAACTCTTGCATTGGATGCTTAGCTATCTCTGCAGGCCAAGTAGCTGATGTGAATGGGGGAAGATTCTGGAAAATGGGGAGGGTGAAGACTTGGGGGAAGAGAAGCATGCTAGCCTTTCCTGGAAATCACTCACACTGAAGACAGGCAATGGTGAAGACGTACTGTGCGGGCCAGAGAGGATGCCAGCAAACAAGACGAGGCCCCCGAGTCCCCACCTCCAGTGTTCAGCTCAGACACTTTAGCTGGAGTCGAGACATTACCTTGCTTTTTAGCCCTGGTATCCTTCCATCCAATCTGCTGAGCGGAGCTGGGAATTTTCTACTTGGAACTTCCAGAAATGGGGACTGGGGATTGCTGATACTCTGTGGGCTCACTTCAGGGGGGGTCTTAGCTGACAGGGCTCGCACTATGGTAGGGAGTCTCATGGCTGCCTTAGCCCCCATCTTGCTTTTTAAAGTCATGGCCAGCTCACACACTGGGCCGCTCGTAGCTCTGGTGTGGAGAACTCTGGGGCCAAGAGGGGGAGCCACTGCCCAGTGTCACACAGCCGATCAGGAGAGAGACTGGACGTGGCGCCCAGAAGGCCTGTTCCTGGGCCAGGACATTGTCCACGCTCCACTCCCTGGCTGCCTTTCCCGGGTGTGAATGTCGGCACACTCGGGGTGCAGCGCCTGCTGAGATGGGCCAGCTCCCGCTGGAGGGGAGCATGGTAGTCTCCCCCAAGCTTCGGACCCTCTAGCCGCAGGGGCCTGGAGAGAGCCTGGGCGTGGAGTCCTCTCTGCTACCCACCCTCAGTGCGCCCGTGGGCAAGCCCCCGGCCCTGTACCCTTGTCTCCTTTGTCTTCTGTGTACACTCGAGGGGCGGGTCTGGTGGCAGTGATTCTCAAATGTGCAACCCTCGCAGGCTGACCCCAGGATCATCCCCTTGTACGATTTTACTCATGATTTATCTGTGAGTGGATTTGCTTGGCACTTACATTTACACTTAGATGGGGTTCAAGGGCTAACTTTGTATTACCACCATAGCTGTAAAACCGGTATCACTAGGCATACATAAAAGCAAGTCATAAAATATTAAATTCTAGCTGAAACTGCTGTCCCAGGCAGCTCTGAACCTGAGGCTTGCTCTCTTTATTAGAAGTGGAAGAACAGCAGGTATTAGAGGGATACTGAAGACTATTAGCTCCTAATGAGATTTAATCAGAAGGATTGAAACAAACATGAGAAGAGATGACTGTTCCCATCGGGTGTTTCAATGTTATTTAATGCTTTAATGTACCACCTAAAATGATCACATACAATGTCAGCAGCCCCCATCCCCCATTTCTAGAGACTGGCCGGGAAATTCCAAGGTTCTCCCAGGACTGCTAGGCTCACCAAGAGTGTGAGCAAGGACATCCCCCTGTCTGTGGAGACCCTGCCTGTCTGGTCAAAGGTTGTATATAATAATAGTGTTATCAAGTCAGGAGCTGCTGCCTTATACGCATCTCTCTGTGTCTGTCTGTGCCCTGGGTGTGTGTCCATCTCCTCCGTCAGGCTAGGAGCTCACCTGGGCTATATCCCTCCTGCCTCTGACTGCACCCTCAGTACCCCAGCCTGAGTCTGCGCATTGGTGGGATTCAGGAAGGGTGTGATCAAGGACACCTACCTTGTCGATGAAGGCAGCGAACCTGCTGTTGAGGAACTTGATCTGCTCCTTCTCCTCCTGCTTCACGCACTGCGCATTGGGGTCGATCTCCAGGTTGAGGGGCGTCAGGAGGCTCTCGTTGACGGACACAGTGGTGATGCAGGGCGGGCTGGGCCCGCACACGCCGCCGGAGCGGTAGCCGAAGCTGCGGCCGCAGGAGCCGGCGCGGAAGCCTCCGCAGACGCTGTGGCTGCCGAAGCCCCCGGTGAGGCCGCGGTAGCAGGAGACGCCGCGGTAGGGGGCGGCGGTGATGCAGCAGCGGCCGGGCCGGGGCCCGCAGGCCGAGGCGCAGCTGAAGGCGCGGACCCCGCAGGGGGCGCCGAGGCGGGAGGAGAAGCAAGACATGGTGCGGCGGCGGCGCTGGCGGCGGCGGGTGGCTGGAGCCCGGGGCCCGCGCTGCGCCTTATATCGCGGCCCCCCGGCCCGGCGGGAGCGCGCGGCTAACGCGTTTACGAGCTTGGAGGTCGGCCCTCGCGCCTTGTCCAGGCGGGAATCAAAGCGGGCCGGGCCGGCCAGCCGCCTCCATAAAACGGCTTCACATCCCGCCCGCGCTTTATGGGGCTCGGAAAGGCCCGGTCACGTTGGTGGGCCGTGCGCCCCACACTCGGGGCGCCCCCTCTGCGCCCCTCGACGGGGACTCGGCCCGGGCGGCGCTGGATCAGAGGCTCCGTCCCCGGGCTGGCCAGCCGGGCACAGGCGGCCCCGCTTGGGTCCCAGCCGGGCGCCGCCGCCCCGCAGGCCGGCAACCTTGGTCTCCCATGCGGCCCCGCAAGGCATTGGGGGACGAGTGCGTGTGTGCTCGCGCGTGTGTGTCCAAGGGGAGGGGTCTCGGAAGTCGGTTCTGCCGCTTCTTGTCTTAGACGAGTGAATAACCTTTTTGAGCCTCAGTTTCCTCACGTGCAAAGTAGGAATAATAAATAGTACCCGTCTGCGAGCTGTTGCCAGGACCTAATGACATAATGGACAGGAAAGCATTTAGGGCCCTGCCTATCACTTAGTAAGAGCTCCATAAATGTTTGTTTATTTGTTTGTTCTATTTATTCTATTGTTAATTTGCCATTCATCCTGTCTCCCTTTGGGCAGAAACTTTCTCTTCTTTTTCAGAATTCAGCTCATAGCTCCTCTCCTTGTAAGTATCTCGCCTCCACCCCCCAGTCCTGGAAATTGCTTCCTGTACCCCTGTCCACTCTCCCAGGGGAGGGGAGGGGAGGGGATGGGAGGGGAAGGGAGGGGCGCAGCATCAATGGAGTGCCTCCAGTGTGTGAGGGCTCTATAATGCATTATCTTATCTTTACCCCCAGGACATCCTCCGCTGGTCAGTGTTACTGTGCCCATTTACCTGATTGGGAAGGTGAGCTCAGAGTGGTTCAGTGACTTGTTTAAGGTCAAGCACAGAAAGCTCTATAGAGGAGGGGATTCAGAATCTGAAAGGAGGCTCCCAGTCCTCCCCCACGCTGGCCCCTCCCAAGGTCTGAGTCTTTGGGGACTCAGTGAGGGTTGAGTTCTTCTCCTAGGCAGGGGTCCAGACTGCTAGGGTTTGGGCTCTTAGAAAAATAGGCCCGTTCCCAAGCCTTCCCCTCCCCTGGTGCTTGGTCATGGCTACCATCTCTAGAAGGCCATAATCCATTGTAATGGAAGTTAATTATATGTCCAATTACGGACAGAGGAAACTAGAATGTAAACTCAGCAGGCAGCATTAAAGAAAAACATGCAAACCATCCTCAGCTTCCTTTGCTTTTAAATATAAGTTGTTATTATGCAAAGGGTAATTAAAATCCTGGAACTCCAGAAGTCATCATGGCCAGCTCTGCCTGGCAACCCATTTCCAGAGAGTGCCCCTCGGCCCCCTCTGCTGTCTTTCCCAACACTCTGGTGGACTTGAATCCCTTTGGTCTAGCCTTGACTTTGCAGGAGCTTCAGCCCGACCTTAGTTGGGTCCTCTGTGGAAGGTGGAGTCCAAGGCTGAAGTGTCTTCAGCTGCCACTCCCAGCTTTAGCTAGGGCTGCCAGGTGTTACTGATGGCTTCAGTACCAGGCATTTCTACGCCAGTTTTCTCCAGGGAATAGTAGTCTTGGCGAAGTCTTCCCCTGGTGTCTCCCTCACTAGAGGAGACGGAGTTACCCTGAAGCATGGAGGATTCAAATTAGACTTATGGAGGCCCTTACGTGAGGCTTGCTGGGATCTGTTTCTGGGTTTTGGTGGGTGGATGGAGCTGACTCTTCTGAAAGTGTCCCCAAAGGGAACCCTTCCAAAGAGACTGTCTGGAGAGTGTGGCCCTGAACTTGGGGTTTAGTTGAGGGAGAGACCCTGTGTTGGGTGGAGGGGTGAGGAATCTTGAAGGCACCCGGGAAGAGGTGGAGGTGAATGGGCAGGCAGCCGGATATTTGGAACTCTCCCACCCCAACCACAAGCTTCATGGGTCCTGCGGCGTGAAGTAGCTGAGCAAATGCTTTTTTGATTGTGTGGGTGACTTTGCCATGAGCTGGTGGGGGTAGAGGCAGTCTCCCTCTGGCCCCGCCAAGGGTCAAGGATCATGGGTTGCCTTGAAAACTTGTCCTCTGAGGCCTTGCCCGTGGATCCTCTGGCACGTGTTTCCCCTCAAAGCTGCCAGGGTCCCCTGAAAGAAACCATTCTGACCCAGATTCCCTTCCCCTCCTGAACTGTCTCTCGAAGTGTGGAGTCCACAGGCTTTGGCTGACCTTGATTCTTTGGGCTCCCTCTGGCCCCCAACTGTGGAAGAAATGCTGCCAAGGCTTCAGAGTTGCCTGAGTGTAGGATTTTCTAAAGCCCCTTCTTGATGGCGTTACTTCAGGAAAGAGGAGAAATGGCTGTGAAATCCCTCAAGCCCATAAAGGTGACAAAATGGCCATTCTACGCAGTGAGGCAGGTGGATCCGGGTATGTGGGTTTCTAAAAGGGAGGGGCAGTGAGGGAGGGGTCAGAATCCTCTTCTTCCTCTGGCTTTCTCTCTTCTAGCCTGGCTCACCATGACCTGTGGATCATCTTGCCTTAGCTCCCCTAATGGAGTCCTCAAATCCAGCTCCCGGACAACCACTCAAAGATACAGTTCTGGCTGTGCCTTCCGCTGCCCCTCGGCCTGTGGCGCTGCTGTGTCATGGCTGTCCCCTGCCCTAAGCATGTGCAGGAAGGGCTACAAGACGTGAGTTGGTGGGGAAGGTCTGTTTTCTCAGAGGGGGTTACATGATATGACAACTGGGAGCCACCGAACCTACTGGCCTTGGAAGCGTCTTCCTTCGTTAACCCACTTTGTGCTTTTATCAGCATCAGAGGCAGTGACAGGTGGACACATGAAGGGAAGAGAAGCTGAAGTAGCAGCGAAGATATGTTCTTTTGGGACAGGGTTGGGGAGAAGCCTTTAGGGGATGCTGCACCCCAGACTTTCTCCTCTGACCTTCTGGGAATCTTGAATGATTCCTTGGGTGACTGGGTTCAGAGCTGGTGACCACGTTACTTCTGAAACCACTGTCAGGAACTGGGGCGCAGACCTCACACTGACCTTGTCTCTCCTGCATCCGGTGGCGTGAGGGCAGCATGGTTCTGATTCTGGCTCTGGAGGGAGACAGTGCAGTTAGACAGTGGGAAGAACGTTTTAGCTCTGAGGGTGGAGAGACCCAGGGAGAAAGGGTTTCCTTCATTTTCCTGCCCCACAGTGACAAAGAGGGAGCTGGATGACAGGCTGTGAGTGGACTGATTCCTCACTAATTCCTGTCAGAGTGGAAGTCTTACTTTCCCATTTTCTCTCTGCCCAAGCACACTTGTCCACATTCAAGATGTCAAATACTTTTCTGGACTAACGCTGGTGTTTCATCAGCTTGGTTGTCCCCAGGGAGGTCTTCCTGAAGTCAGTGACAGAAGAATAAATTAAGAAGGGATTGAGATTAAACCACAAGATGGACTCCCTTTCAGTAAAGGGTGGGTGTCTGGGGGACAGGCCACAGGGCAGCTCATGCTGGCTTTCCTTATCACTGGAGGTGTGGGTGAGAGGGAACCATCCCATCCACCGGGGTGCTTTTGGCTGGGAGGGAGGGGGTTCCAGTTGGTGGGGGGGCCTGTTTGGAACCAGCCAAAGGTTTGGGCAAAATGGAAATTCCAGAATTGCAAACTACAATCATTGAAATGAAAAGTTCAATGAATGGGCTTAATGAAAGACTGTAGATGTCAGGGGGTAGGGTCAGTATCCTGAAGACAGATGAATAGAAATTTTCCAATCTGAACCACAGAGAAAAAAGATTGAAGAAAAAGGAACAGAGCCTTGGAGACTTGTGGGACAGTATCGAATATTCTAGCATATGCATACTCGGGGTTCCAGAAGGAAAAGGGTGAGAATGATGTGGGAAGATATTTGAAAGAATACTCTCCATATTTGGTGAAAAACAGCAATTTACAGATCCAAGAACTCTTGCAGCGTCCAAGAAGACAACTGGCAGTTTAAAGCAAAAATAACGATACGTAGAAGTAAAAGATCTGGCAATGATGACACAGCTGATGGGGAGGAGGGTCAATGAACTACCCTATCGTGAAGTGTGGAGTCACACAGTATTAACTCCACATAGACTTTGATAATTAAGGATGAATAGCTTTGGTTCTAGAACAATCACTAAAAACAAATATTTATTGTCATAAATAAAAATAAAATATTTCTTTTTAAAATTTTATTTATTTTTTAAAAAGATTTTATTTATTTATTTGAGAGAGAAGGAGTGAAGAGAGAGAGAGAGAGAGCATGAGCAGGGGGAGGGGGAGGGGCAGAGGGAGACACGGACTCCATTCCCAGCAGGGACCCTGATGCAGGGTTCATCCCAGGACTCTGGGATCATGACCTGAGCTGAAGGCAGACCCTCAACCAACTGAGCCACCTGGGTGCCCCCCAAAATAAGATATTTCAATAGAATAAATAATACTAAATATTTAAAAGTATTTGGTTAACTCAAAAGAAAGCAGAAAGGAACCATAGAGGACCCCAAACACCCACCTGAGACAAATGAGGAACAAAAAACCAGACGGTAAACTCAAATCCAATCACATAATAATGACATGAGATGTTTATGTCAGGGGTTAAAAACTAACCCCTCAATAACAAGAAGACAAACAATTTCGTGAAAATGGGTGAAAGATTTCAATCGACACTTTATAAAAGAAGATGTATTTTTTTAAAGATTTTATTTATTTATTTGACAGAGAGAGAGACAGCCAGCGAGAGAGGGAACACAAGCAGGGGGAGTGGGAGAGGAAGAAGAAGGCTCCCAGCAGAGGAGCCTGATGCGGGGCTCGATCCCAGAACGGCCGGGATCACGCCCTGAGCGGAAGGCAGACGCTTAAGGACTGAGCCACCCAGGCGCTCCTAAAAGAAGATGTATTAAGAGCCAATGAGCATATGGGAAGTTGCTCGTCATTATTAGTCATCAGGGAAATCTGCTATGAGAAAAACCCAACACTCACGAGAAGGCTAACATTTAAGAGACCGACGATACGAAGTGTGGAGCAGCTGGAGCTTTCACGGGGAGTAAAACGGTATAGTCATCTTGGCAAACAGTTTGGCAATTTCTTATCAAGTTAAACGTACACTACCAAATGACAAAGCAATTCTCCTCCTCGAAGTACGTGAAGCGTTAGAACATATTCATAGATGGGAAGTTTTATTATCATAAAGATATTAATTCTCCTTAAACTGATTTACAGGGTCAATACAACCACAATCACATTCCAAATAAGGATTTACCTAAATCTTAACAAGTTGGTTCTAAAGTTTATGGTGAAGAGTAGTAATCAAAAATAGTCGAGGCACTATAAAAGTATAAACGGGATAAAAAAGAATGAATGAGTATTTGCCCTTTCAGGGATAATCATAAAGCTATTAATTCAGTGTAGCATCCGCAAAAGAATAGACAAATTGACCAATGGAACAAACTAGAGAGCCCTTTAACTGACATATTATACATGAATAAAAACATAGCATATATATTACATACATATTAGATATGTTTTATGTATAATAGTTTTTTTTAAGATTTTATTTATTTATTCGACAGAGATAGAGACAGCCAGCGAGAGAGGGAACACAAGCAGGGGGAGTGGGAGAGGAAGAAGCAGGCTCATAGCGGAGGAGCCTGACGTGGGGCTCGATCCCGTAACGCCGGGATCACGCCCTGAGCCGAAAGGTAGCGCTTAACGACTGCGCCACCCAGGCGCCCCTATGTATAATAGTTTTATTATGATATATAATACAACATACATTATATAAAAACATTATATAAAAACATACATTATATAAAAACAGATGTTTTATATATATATAAAATATATAATATATGTCAATTTAGGGGCTCTCTAGTTTGTTCTATTGATTAATTTGTCTATTGTGTGTATATATTATATAAATATATTGAATATGCTAACTATATATAAATATATTATATAATGGGGAGCCTGGGTGGCTCAGTCTGTTGAGTGACTCTTGACCTCTGCTCAGGTCTTGATCTCAGGGTCATGAGTTCAAGCCCTGTGTTGGGCTCCATACTGGGTGTGGAGTCTACCATAAAAAAAAAGTTATATATAATATATAAAGTTGTATGCATTGCAGATCAGTAGTAAAGAAGGGACTATGCATTGGTATCCACATGGAAAAAAAACAGAGCTGGATTCCTGCCTTCTATTATATACAAAGTCAGTCCCAAGTAAATTCAAATTATAAATGTCAAATGCAAAACTTTAAAATTTTTGGAAGAAAAAGCTGGTGAATGCCTTTCTGATCTCGGTATAAGGAAGGATTTTTAAAAAAGATTTTTTATTCATTTGAGAGAGAGAGAGTGAGAGAGAGAGCACGAGACCATGAGAGCATGAGCAGGGGGACAGGCAAAGGGAGAGGGGGAAGCAGACTCCCCGCTGAGCAAGGGACCCAATGCGGGGCTCAATCCCAGGACCCCAGGATCATGACTGAGTGGAAGGCAGACACTCAACTGACTGAGCCACCCAGGCGCCCCTATAGGGAAGGATTTTTATGTAAGTCACATTGAATGCTTAATACGAAGGTAAAGGTGGGTAAGTTAGACATTAAACTTAAGAACTTTTATTTATCAAAGATGCACAAAGTGAAAAGACAAGCCATAAACTTGAAGGTGATATTTGTGCCACATACAAGTGACAAAGTGTAATATCTAGAAATAGAAATTTATATAGGAATATAAAAAACAGTTAGAATCTAATAAAAATAAGGCAAACAACCCAAATGTAAAATGGGCAAAAGAAAAGGAAATCCATACAGATAACAAACATTTAAAGAGATATTCAGCCTTGATAGGAATCATGAAAATGTAAAGCAAAACCAAAAATAAGACTGATTAAATCATTTCATTGTTGAAATTAAAGATGCATCAGAGAAGATATGAATCTGGAATCTGATCAAAGTGTAAATTGTTATTACAAAAGCTTTGTAAAATAATTTTTGTCTTGTAATACTGAACATTTGATCCAGAAATTCCAGTCCTAGGTGTGTATCCCAGAGAAATCCTCACATATATCCATCAGGGGACATTTAGAAAAATGTTCATAGCACCATCTTTGTAAGAGAAAACAAAATAAAGCGATAACAGAGTTACATAAAGTGTTGTGTATTCACGTAATAGGTACTATGAATCCTAGTGGAGGACTTCCATAATATTAAAAAAAAAAAAAAGCAAGTGATATCCTTTAAAAAAACGAAAAACAAAACCCAACCAAACAAAGGAAACTGAAAAAAATTTTTTTCTGGGTATATGCATGTGTGTGATAAAACTAGAAGAAAAGAAAGGGAATTCTGACACAAATTCAAGGAAGCGGTCACCCCTAGAGCGAGAAGGAGCAGGGGACAGGCTGGGGACGGAGTGTGCAGGCCCATGCAGATTCCTTTTTTTTTTTTTTTTTTAAGATTTTATTTATTTGACAGAGAGAGAGAGACACAGCCAGAGAGAGAGGGAACACAAGCAGGGGGAGTAGGAGAGGAAGAAGCAGGCTCCCAGCGGAGCAGGGAGCCCGATGCGGGGCTCGATCCCAGGACCCTGGGATCACGTCCTGAGCCGAAGGTAGACGCCTAACGACTGAGCCACCCAGGCGCCCCGGCCCATGTAGATTCCTAGTAACGTTTGGTTCTTGTGCTTATAAGTGGGCTCATGGGTATTTCATTTTCATTATATTATTAAATACATAATAAAATCAACATACTATTTTAAAGACATGAACTCTCAATGGAAGACCTAATTGAAAACCTAAAGATAAAACTGAAAAACCTAAACAGAAAATCTTACCTAAAACATAAGGCCATAAGTTCAATGTTAAGGTGAGCGGTCAGTGCGTCAGAGTGCGTTGTACGTGGTAGGAGTGAGAAGTTCTTCATGAGACTTATTTCTGCTTCTATGCATGAATATGTATGTAGGTGCTGATTCATGATATAAAATGTATTTCTTCTTTTGAGTTATGGTTAAAAACTGGTTTGACAGCCAGTACCCTAAATAGCTTCTTGTCAAAGCATAGCAGCAGACACATACCTAAAAGTTCGTATGAGCGTTATTAGCACAAAAACAAAAGTACACACATGTATACCCGCAGGAGAACGACATAATCACGCGCTGGGAGACTGTACGGCGGTGAAAAATAAATAGCGCGACGTGCTTCTGAATCTCACAAACAGAATGTTGGGGAGGGAAAAGCAAGTCCTAGAAACAGTGTAGTTCTATTTTTGTAAAGCTTGAAGTTAGGCAAAACTAAACAATTGCTTAGGGATTCACAGGCACGTGATAGTAAAGAGCCGAAGCATACTTAATACAAAACCCCAGGACAGTGGCTACTTCGGAGAGGGGTCAGGGACAGGGGATGCTGTGATTAGGAAGGGTCCTGCTTGGGCCTCGAAGGTACGGGTGGGTACACAAGCATTAGTTTCATTACTGCTGCTATGTAAACATTAAATGCATATTATATATACTCTTTTGCATGGATGAGAAGTTTATTAAAAAAAAAAAAAAAGAAAATGCTGTTCGGCTCATGCTCCCTGGGCCCTGGTTACTCCTTCAATTTAGAGACATCATCCTACTGTGGATTTCCTACCGAGTCTTGGAACTGGAACCCCAGCCCGGTCTCCCTCCTGCCCCACTGCTACCAGACCGGTCTTCCTCATTGCACAGCAAGGGGGTGATCTGCTCAAGCACTGTCAGTGGCTCCCCATTTCTTACTCCATGTGCCCAAGCTCCTTGGCTCTACACATTGCCCCCACCTTAAGGACCCTTCCTTCCCTCGCCTCCTCCTTCCTTCAAGGCCCATTCTAGCCCAGGGACCTCCACTCTCCCACCCGGGCTGACAGAATGGTCCCTTCCAGCCCTTGTCAGAACTCTGCCATTATAACAAGGTGAGGTCACAAACCCTCCAGGAAGGAGAGGCTACGGCCTCAGAGGCAAGGATTCCGGGAGCTATTTGGGCTGGAGCGGGGCTCAGGTGCTCATCGGAGGCTTGGAAGAGACCACAGCTCACTTCGTCATGGTGAGACTTGTCCACACATCGCGCTGGGTCACATGGGATGAGGGGGTCTTAGACTCTGCCCAGAGCTGTTGGACCCAGCCAGGCACAAGCTTGTCTGCTGTGCCTGCAGCTTTGGGGAATGGGAGCAGGAAAGGGTGGGCTGTGGGACGAGGGCAGAGACGGGCAGGAGATGATGTTTCGCTGTCTGTTCATAACCATTTCCCACACCCCATCTGCCCTGGAAAGCAATTTGTACTGGGCTGGTGTGAACAGTGCCTGTTCGCTGCGTTAAAGAGTGTGTGTGACTTTATGTTCCTCCGGGTGTAGAGCAAAGAGCACGGGCTTCGGGGGCAGTCGAGCTCAGCTCTTGGCTGGCAGGGTCACTCATGGCCTGCCGGGTCCCTAGTTCCTCGCACGGTAGGCGTAGTGAGCCTCAGCTCGCCCAAGGAAAGATAATGGAGACAGTGTCGTCCCCTTGGCCTTACTTCACAGGTGCTCCTGAGCCCTGGTGAGATGATGGAGCTAAAAGACCTTGAACGGTCTAAGGCGCCATGTGTGGTCCCGAGCCCAGGCTTGTTACGGACTGGTGTGTGGAGACAAGGTGCAGGAAGGGGAAAGGCCCACTGGTGTTGTCCCTTGCAGACAACACTCCCCGTAGTGGCCTTGGCTTTGGGGAAGGAGCTGGAATCGGGATCCCTGTCACTGATTAATAGCGTCCATCAAGTTAAGGAAGTTTCTTCCTATTCTTAGATTTTTAAAAAAATATTTTTTTTAAAATAAGGAATCACTGTTGGCTTTTTAAAAAAATGGTTTTTGTATTAATTGAGGTGATCACATATGGCGAATGACCATAACTGATTTCCTGAGGTTGAACTCCGCAACGCCTGGGATAAGCGTCCGCAGACTCAACAGATTATCACCCTGCGTGGTGGTTCTTTGCGCCCTCTGCTCCCGTTAGCCTTTGGCATCTCCAGACCTGATAGAGTGTCTGACAGAGCATGCGCCAGGGCGCCTGCCACGCGCATTTCATTCTCTGCACAACCCTTGGCGACAGAAAAGATTACCATCCCCATTTTACAGATGGAGAAACAGAGGCCCAGAGAAGTGAGAGGCCCTGTCCATGCTGGAAGGTGGATGGGCTGGTACTGGGACAGTCTTGCTGGCTTCAGCTGAGCGCCCTTGTTGGCTCTCTTCATCTCCCTGACCCTCCCCCGTTCTGTGCTGCCTCCACCCCACAGTGCGAGGAGGTACAGGCGACTGTGCAGAAACCCACGCCGAGCCTGAGGCACAGCAAGGAGGAGCTGAACAGGCTGAACCAGGCCATCCAGCGGCTGACCGTGGAGGTGGACAGTGCTAAGAGTCAGGTGAGGGGTGGCTGCGTGGGGGGCGCACTAGCGCGAGGAGTGGTGGGCAGGTGTCCATTATCCGTGACAACTAGGCTGGTCATCCCGCATCCTCTGGAATAGATGGCTAGAGTTTCTCCTCGTGAGTGTCTGAGCAAACGGCGAGTGTGGCTGTATGCGTTCGTCATGCTGCATTTGCCTAGGACTCTCTGTCTTTCGTGTGGGCAAGTAATTTACATGACGGTAAATATGGATAACGATGGATGCTTGTTTGCATATCAGTTTTTATGTGCATGTACATTTTTGTATCTGCGTGTTGTATGTGTCCTATGTAGCATTAAACTTGAGCCCGTCTTCAGAACTTGCAAGATTTTACCTAGAAATCCAGTTTTCTGGGTTCTCTTAAAAAATGTACAGATTTGGCAACATTTGGCTAGAGAAGAGAGGCTTCTGTCCCCTCTGTCGCCTTCACACACTCCTTTTGTGGGCCCCGGACCCCACCGCCCCAAGTTGCATCCTTGGACACAGAGGCTGAGGGCTCTTTGCCCTTGGTCATCATCTTGGCCGGCACTGTTATTAGCCTTGTGGAAGACAAAAGGCACCTGACCCATGTCTCTAAATTAGAGAAGTGAGAGGCTGAAAGCGTGCAAGAGGTCCCGGTGATTGCAGGAGAATGAGAACGTGCGTATTTCTTTGTGGAACTGGATATTTCAGCCAGGCCTCTGCAGGCATTCGGATTTGTGGCTCGGGCTCTAGGGCCTTAGAAGGGAGAGGGTCCCCCATGAATGCTTTCTTTCTCCCCACTTCTCTGCCTCTCAACTGCCTCTCTTTCGTCCCAGCTGCGCTGTCGAGCCCCCTGGCTCACGCTCTGCCTGCAGAAGGGAAGGGCTTCTGCTCCCTGTTTTTCCCTGCTTTCTGCAGGCACAAGTGTCTTGGCTTGGAGGGGCTCGTCCTTCTTCAGGAACTGATGGCTATGAGGAGGGGCAGCTGTTTGGGTTCCAGGGGGTGGCACAGTGAATGGGTGGCCCTGTCCTGGTTCGGTCTCCCGCCCGCCTCAGCTGCTCTGATTCCCAGCCCTCCCACCCCAGTTTCCTGAGCCGCAAGCACACCTCACAAGGCAAGCGTTCACCACCACCATCACCACCACCACCATCATCATCACCATCACCATCGCCGTATTTCTCCAGAGACTACAGATGCTGGTTTCCTGTGAGGAAAGGATATTCTTCCGGTTCATTTCCCTGATGGAACAACAATCCCAGCAGGATGTGTTCAGGAGCATTTGACGCTTTCTGGATCCCAGCTCCTATTAGCAGGTTCACACACTAGGTGTGAAAAGCGCTCTCTCGGCCAGCGCAGATGGCTGGCCCCAAGTCTCCATCCTGGGAGCCGGGCAGACACACACACACACACACACACACACACACGCATGTTTCAGAGCAGGCAGGCCCATTCCTTACAATGCTTTCTAATCCCTCACTGGCCCTCCAGCCTCCGAGAAAGGTCTGCATCCTTGAAGCAGGGGAGGGTGGGGGCCAACGATGTCCTGTCCGTGGTCTTCCCTTTGCCCCCAGCCCTGTGAACTAGACAGAGCCACGGAGCCACCAGCTCTGCAGGAGGAGGGTGCCGCAGACAGCGCCCAGGGCAAGCTGGCCTGGCTGGAGGCCGCCCTGCAGCGAGCCAAGCACGACATGGCGCGTCAGCTGCGCGAGTACCAGGATCTCATGATCGTCAAGCTGGGCTTGGACTTCGAGATCGCCACCTACCGCAAGCTGCTGGAGGGCGAGGAGAGCAGGTGAGGGCACAGCGGTGCTGCGGTGGTTCGGATATGGCCACGGTGAGGAGTGCAGGGGCGCAGGGAGGTCACTATCTGGGTCCTCATCAGCTGGAGAGGGGCGGGGTGAGATGACCCGGGTATCCAGGGACTTGTTCTCCTGGAGCAAGTCTCTCCCCAGCAGCTTGAGGCCCTCTAGACAAAATGTTCCTGCTGATGAGTACCTTTGGCACTGGGGATGGGACTACTTGTGAAGTCATTCACCCGCAGGCTCAGAGAGCTGGGCTCAGTCAGTCCATCGAGACAGCTGCAGGGACCAAGGCCCAGCCAGGGTGAATAAGGTCCCCAGTGTGGAGTGCCTTGTCCTCAGTTTTGCCCTTCTCCCCCGGTGTATAGGTAGAAAGGGTGAGGCTTGACCAATACTCTTCAGATTGTTGAGCTGTTTCCTCTGTGGCGTCCTTTAAAATGCCCTCTTTAAAAGGCTAAGTTCAGGTCAAAGAAAGCATAGAACTTTAGTCTTCTCCCTCTTCCAGGAAGTCATCCATAAAACTGAGCTATTTGACTTTAAGGAGGAAAGATTGAGTTTAAGGTCCAGAGGAGTCTGATGCAAAAGAGCTGTGGGGATGGAGCATGCCGGACGGGCAGATCTCTCTGCCTGTGGGGGAAAGCCAGGACAGTTTTGTTTTGGAGAATGGGGATTATTATACCCAGGAGTACTCACCTCCTTTCTCCTTCTTCCCTGCAGGCTTGGTCTGGGATTTGGGGCAGGGAGCTTCTGTAAGTAAATAATAGACCTAGGTTGGGTTAGAGGAGTCAAATCTTATCCCCTCTCCTCTGGGTGTATTCCTTTGGGAAGGGAGACGGGGTCTGCTTCCACTGTGTCTCCCTTTTTTGGGGGGGCTGTCTCTTCTCGTGGGGTTAATTCTTTGTGTGTGTTGGGGGAGGAGGTTTGTGGTCTGTCCTTTGGGGGAAGGTTCTGTTGGTTTGTCCTGGGGTGTGGGAGGAAGTTCTGTGGGTCTGTCCTTGTGGAAGAGACTGTTTCATTCTCGTGTGGGGAGAATCTGTGTGTCCAACTCCAGGGAGGGGGCATCCCTGAGTCTGTGTCTTGGGGGACCGGGTCTGTGTATCATTACGTTGGGGAGTTTGCACCTGTCTCCTGGGCGAGGGTGGGGACGGAGGAGGGTCTTTGCATCTGCCCTCTGGCAGAGGAATCTGTCCGCCTTCCGGGGCGGAGCGGGAGAGGAGGGCTTCCTTTCTCCGACAGCCACTGTCCTCTCAGCCCTGGGCAGCGCTCCCACCTGCGGGCTCGGCTCCGCCTCGGGCTCAGCCCGCCTGCTGCCTCCCGAAGCGGGCTCCGGCGCCCTGAACACGGGCGCCCCTGGCGGCGGCTGCGCGCTCTGCGGCTCCCCCGGCTGCCTGGGCGGCTTGGGCTGTAGCGGCTCCCGCGGATGTTGAACGTTCCTGCCCAGCTCCGGAGAAGTCAAAGAACCCCTAGCTCCTGCCCCCAAGGACTTGACCCCAAGGACTGTACCGCAGACGCCCCTTCCCATGGAGCTGGCCCTCACTTTATCTTTTCCTCTTGCTCCCACCCCCACCCCCCCAGAGTGTAAAGTCTTGGAATCTATTACAGGATGGTGACTGCCCTGTCCCCTGGGTGAAGGCAGCCCAGGTGCTGCGCCACTGGGGAGGCCTGGTGGCTTACCTGGACCCAGCACCCTGCTTCTGTGACCTGCCCCCCACTTCTCTTTCCCTGGGACTCCTCCTTTGCAATAAAAACTTCTTCAGGGGATTAAGCCCCCCTGGCTGTTTGTCCCTGGATTCCTCAAGCTGTGTCTGACCACAGATGATGCTGGCCGGGTTTGGGGGGAGGGGAGAAAAGGAGGGGACACTACCAGGAAGCAATCCTCCCCTTGCGGTGTGTGGGTCCGCATGACTTCAGTTGGTGGTGATATCACAGGATCCTCAGGGTGGTAGGGGTGGGCGACTGAGGGCCCTTGGGGAAAGGGAAAGAAAGGGTTAATTCCTCCTCAGCTCTGCATTCCCCAGCCTGGGGCCCCTCTGCAGAGCGGCTGGGTGCTGCCTTCATCCATCCCCTCACTGGCTCTACACACACTCACAGAACGGCCTTTGAAGGTCAGGTGTGGTGCTGTGTGAGCAAGGCACTCTGGTTCTGGAAGGGAGGCCGGCCAGACACCAGGAAACCAGCCCCAAAGAGAAGGGAGTGAGATGGGGATGGGGGCCAACCGTCCTCTACTGCCCTGGCAGGGCCACTTGAGGACACGGCCTGGGGAAGATGGCCCTCGCAGATTGGGGCTGGGGGTCGTGAACACCACCGGGTGGCCCCGGCCCGGGTTCTAGTTTAACAAGTGACCTGATGGCGGGCTGGGAGCCACACACCTTGGTGGACGAGGGCGTGTCTTTGGAATCAGATGGAGGGTTCCAGCTCTGCCTCTACTTCTAGGTCTAAGGTGTAGTTTGCTCTGAGTTTTCACAAGGCAACTGGACTTTGGGGGGCAGAAGATAGGCTAGTTTGGGGGGGTGGCCAGAGAAGGGCTGGGTTTCTGGGCTCTTTCTTTGCCACATAGGCCCCAGAGAAGCTTCCATTCGGTGAGCTCACATTCTTTTCTGTTGCACAAAGGGTTACATCATCAACACATCTGGGGAACAATAGTTTCTGCTTTCTGTGTCCCTGGGTGGGGTTAAGGTGTGTCATTGGCCAGAGGCTCTGGCTTTACCTTTTAAGGTACACTAGTGCCAGGGTGTCTGGTGTGTTCTCCTGGGTCCTTGCCCAGAAAACAGGTATCCAAAAGGCCCCCTTCCTGGGTAAACAGAGCAGTCTCATGCAAGAGGAATGAGATCGAAACTTGGCTGGAAGGCTGCCACCCACCTGAGGGGTAGGGGATGGGGACCCACTGGAGTCCCATTTGGTCAACACTGATGGACACCAACGGTGTCAACATTCTTCCCACACTCCCGGTGTGAAGTCACTGCCTGAAAGCAGAGCCGCCCCTCTGCGAGATTTCTCAGTTGGGCTCCATGTTCTCTGCATTTTGCCAACAGGTAATGACATTCCGTGATTTTCAAGGTCAGGTTTTTCTAGCTCCTGCCAGGCTGATCATGTCAAGGAAAGTGCTGAAGGAAATATCACCTAGGAGCTGCTGGCAGGATTGATGGTGAGCCTTCTGCCGCCTACATCGCCGAGGACGAGCTGCTCACAGTTTCCCGTTTCAAATCCCAAGCCTGATGTCACTTCAGATCCCAAGGGTCAGGCTTGCGAGCCTTGCGTGGGCCACCAGCCCTGTTTGTGGTTTGGGGACCGATTCTCAGAGTGGCTCCTCTGGCCACGGGCCACATTCCATGCTGGGGTGGGAGAGAACCGTCTGGTACATTTATAGAGAGTCGTTTACCAGCCTATTTAGAAGCTTTGTTAGTGGAGGCGACTTCTGAAGGGAGGCGGGTTGTCACCCCTTGAGTCATCACGTCTCAGCAGAAGGGGGGACCACTAGGGGTCAGCCTTCTTCTGTTGGCTCCTCGTGCCTGCCTCACACTTAACAGCCCTGCAACATGACACATGGAACTTAGCTGTGTTGCCAGGTCTATATGAGCCCCTCCAGGCTGGGGACCGTCCTGGTCACCCATCTCCAGGGCCTGCCACGCAGTAGATGCGAACCAGTCGAGTGAGGCTCTCTGTTTGGTCCGCTCTGTCCTTGGATGCATTGGGTTGTTCTTCCACCATTAACATGTCTCACCCGACGGAAACCCCTCGGGAGTCTCTTGAGGAGTCTAAATGCAATCCTTCCGGATGTAATTCAGCTGCAGTGTATCGGCCCGGCCAGCCTGGAGGAAGGAAGGAAGGGTCTGGATTCTGTTTCCAATCTTGCTGTTCTCCTGGCCAAACGCTGTCTGTTTCTGAGCTTCAGTCCTGCCCTCCCCCCAATCTAACCGGTATCGATTCCTTTATCCCTTTTAGTTTTCCTCCCTATTTGACCTCTCTGCACCATGGCTTATCCGTAAAATACAAATGTACCTGTCACGGGTTGTGTGAAAAATATATCGCTATATGTAAAGTGCTTCAAACACAGTAAGAATTACATAAATGTCATTACTATCTCATGTCCTGGTCTTTGGGCACCTTTAAAGAAGGCTCTACTAGTCTAAAGCCGGCTGGTCTCTTGCTGCCCCAGCTGGGAGCTAGGGTGTCCACAGGGCAGGAGGGGAGCTAGGGGAGCCCACTGGTAAGAGCTGGGGCTCCCTGGCCAGAGGGCACCTCCCTCACCACTCCTGCCTTAGTCCAGTTCTCTATCTGGGGCCCCCCCGGCCCCCACCAGCACGAGTCCACCTGTGCACTGACACTGCAGTCCTGTCCACATGTACCCACAAAACTCCCCTCTGCAGCACATACACACAGGCATACACACATTCATACCCACAATCACACATCTAGAAATGCTCACACACACACACACGCTTCCACACAGATGCCCGGAGATGTGCATACACCTGGATGCAATGATACTGTTCTATGCACGGACAGCTGCCCACAGACAGTGAGCTATGTGGATTGAAGGCACACACAGCACGCGTCCAGCACGGCTGCATGGACTCCCCGCTTTCCTCTGGCTCCTAGTCCTGTCCCACCTCTTCAGAAGACTAACAGAGCTTTGGATTGGTAAGGGACCCCAGCAGCCATCTTGTCTAAACATTTTATTTCACTAGCGAATGCACAGAGGCTCAGAGAGGGGAGGTGACTTGCTAAAGGTCACACAGTGAGGTCACCATTAGGCATCATGAGTATTCTGTGCTTGATTCATTCACTCTTGCTTCTCTTCCTGAGCCTGCCCAGGAGTAGGAAATAGAGGGAGGTGAGGATAGCGCTCCTGGAGAAGGACAGAGCCTAAAGTCAGAGCTGGAGGGAGGCTAAGAGTAAGTATGGCAGGTCATTAGGGCCCAGCTGGGCTGATGAGATGAGTGGGCTAGGAAGGGAGGGGTCTGTCGGCAGAAATAAGTTCATTGGGCCTGGAGTTGCAGGTGGCTTCTGAACTAAAGGATAGAGAGACGGAGCTGGGGTTTGGGCCTCAGGTCTGGACTCCTGGTGACCTGCTTCTGAGCTGTGTGGTGTTACCGCACAGACGGCTGATTAGAAGAATTGCACATTCTGGAACGCTCCCAGGTTCTGCCCTGCTCAGAATTCCATCAGGAGGGTAGAAGGGCCATACTGGTGTGTGGGAGGCCTTGGATCGATTCTCTCCCTTAAAAGAGTGTGGTCTTTTCAGACCACTCACTTCTGGTCTCTCAATATTCTTATTTATTTCTATTGCTCTGAGGGATGGGGATGCTTTCTGCTACTGTTTCCTGGGCCTGGGCCTGGAAGTTTAGAAATTGACCCTGACGTACAGATATATATTCAGGAACTTGCCTTCGCCCATAGCGAAGCTGAGGGGCTGTCTCCCCACTTTCTTTACTACTTGTAAAAGCCTCATCAGTGTCAAGGGGGAAACAGTTCTCTTCATGGAGGAGCTCAACGGCCCCAGAAGACGTGGAGATTCCTCTCTCTATTTGTTGTCTCTGATCACAGATGTAAGTGTAATATGATGTAAATGTGTAAATGCAATCAGTTTACAGATGTTCATGGGAGGCTGACCATGGCTCTGCTCCCTAGAGGGATTTCCACTTTATATTCTGCAAAAGTACACTGCTAAGGGCCAGTGCATCTCGTGATTATTTTGTGGCAGAAATTGCCTAAACATGTTAGGTATATGAAATTCCTCGTCCTCCCATCTGCCCTATGACGTAGGCGCTCTTTCATCATTCTCACTTTAGAGATGTGGAAATTGAGGCACAGAGAGGCAAAGTAAATTGCCCGAGGTCACTCAACCAGGAAGGAAGAGAGCCCGGTTTTGGACCCAAGTAATCAGGCTCCAGAGGCTATGTGTTCACCTCTGTGTCCCCTCACCTTCTGGCTACGTGCTGTTTTCTATCTTGGAGGTAATTTATCAGCTATGACAGGTCTCCAAACCCCAAAAGGACTCCATTAAAAGAAAAAAAAATAGCCACATCAAAGGCTTTTTGAAAGTTGAAATCATGTTCCTGTCTTTACCCTTTAAGGAATTCTCATAAATTGCTCAGGCGTGAGTCTTCCCCAGCAAAGCAATGAGTGGCGTTTCCTTAAGCTTTGAGTGGCTGGAGAATCTAATTTTCATTATCCCTCAGTTTATAGATAGGCACAGGATGTGCTCTGGGAGGCAAGTGTGGGTCAGTGAAATGACCATGAGTGGTGTACATAGGGTTCAAACCCCAGCCAGGCACAGAAACTGTGGGGGCACTGCCCCAGTTACTGGGCACCTCTGGCATCTATATAGTGGTGGATAAGGTCATTACAGTTGTGTGCATAAAATTACGTCGTGGAGAGGCCTCGCACCACCCTTGGCTCAGTCTGAGACTGCTGTGAGCCCAGGGACAGACGACTGTGCTGGAGACCCCAGACTAGACCTTTTTTCTGCTCTCTGTGACTTTGGGGACCCTTCTATGCCCAGACCCTTGTGGATAACAGAGGTGCAGACAAGGCTCAGAGTTGGCTACATTGATTTATTGGAAACACAGATCAAGACAGAGATGAACATGGAGGAGATGGAAGGGGAATATTGTGGGGATGGAGTACGGCCATCACCCAGGGCCGCGTAGGGTGGGCCCTTGTCCTGGCCCTCCAGTCCCTGAGCCTGCCCCCTTCCTATGGGCATCAAGGGGACTTCTTTTTAGGGGTGGCCTTTCCCAGCACGGGCAGCAGAGCCCAGAAAGAAGAGATCACACACAGATATGAGAGGCTGGGAGTGGGACAGACCTTTCAAAGTGCCAGAGAAGTAGTTGAGAGCTTGCTCCACCTGGAGGCTGGGTGGGAGAGACCCCAGGCCGGTGGCTTGAGCTGGGGTGTCTAACATCTGCGGCAGCTGCTAGCGCAGGAGCCCACGCCGCAGGAGCTGATGCCGCAGGAGCCCACGCCGCCGGTGCCCAGGCCACAGGACGTGACGGAAGTGCAGGGGCCGCAGGGGGCACAGGGCGCACAGGGGGCGCAGGGCGCACACATTCCCGTGCTCACCGCCAGGTTCCCGCTGCAGGGGGCGCTGCAGACGCTGCCGGTCACCGGCCGGGAGCCCGACACGCAGAGGTCCCCGCAGACGACCCCGCCCCGGGAGCTGCTGACACCTGCGGACCCCAAAGGCTCAGTCAAAATTCTGGGGAGTGGGTCAGTGGCCTCCCCAATGGAGCCCCTCCCCAGGCCGTGAGCACTGTGTGTTCAAAGTCAGGAGAATCTTTACTTACAGCCCTAGGTCCATCTAGTTCCAGAGCTGCCCTCTTTCCTTCTCTCTGACCCCAAGACCCTCCTGCTGTGATGCCAGCCCACTCTATTATATTTAGCCTTGAGCGGAAGCCCCCCTTCCAGACTCTGCCATCCGTCTAGGAAGGGACTAAAACCATCCACACGGGGGTTGTGTTACTCACAGACATTCACCGAGCCAACGCCTTCACACAGTCTGAGGGGGAAGAAGAAAAAGACAACATGAGTGATTTGGCCAGACTTGCAGATGGGGTTCCCCAAATCCTTGAAGCGGGGTCCACAAGTGGTGAGGGTAGGAGCAGATGGTCTGAGAGAACGGCCCTCCCAAGCCACCCCCTCCCCCAAAGTGATGAATGAGAGGCTGTCCTAGATCCCTGGTCCTTCCTGACCCAGGAGAAAGCCTGCTGTTTATTCAAGGGACAGGAATGAGCAGCTCAGAGCCAGGCTGGGTTGGGCCCCACCTCTGTTCCTCGCCCTCCAGCAGCCGCCTGTAGGTGGCGATCTCGATGTCCAGGCCCAGCTTGGAGTTCATCACCTCCTGGTACTCCTTGACCAGACAGGCCATGTCCTGCTTGGCCTTCTGCAGGGCGGCCTCCAGCTCGGCCAGCTTGCAGCGGGCGTCGCTCAGAGCCGTCTCGCCCTGCTGCTCAGCTTGGGTCACTGCGGTCTCCAGCTTGGTGTTCTAGGGGCCCAGAGGAGAACAAGGTGGGTGATGGTCCCGGGTCTCTCTGTCCATTTCCTGGATGTGTCCAGTCTCTCCCCTCCCCCAGCTGGGAACACCCCAAGAACAGACCTCTCCCCTCATCAGCTGAGTGTCCCCCAGGGACCACAACCAGGGACTGTAGTCCTGCAGATGGGCCGGAGCGGGAATGGTGAGATCCACTGGGGACACACACTGTGTGACCTGTGTGACCTGTGTGACCCCGGGGAGGCCCCAGGAGACACTTACCTGGCACTTGGCATTCTCAACCTCAGCGGTCAGCCTCTGGATCATGCGGTTGAGCTCGTTGATCTCCTCCTTGGTGCGGCGCAGGGTCTCCCCGTGCCGGATCACCGTGGCCTTCATCTCCTCACACTGGGGGGAAGCAGAGATGCTCCTGAGGCTCAGGATGCAGTTTCCCACCCATTCAGACACCACAGACGATTGGTAAGTTGTACAGTATTCAGCCTGTGCAACCATGCATGGCAGCCCTGCCCAGCCACTATAACCTGAGAGTTGTCTGCCCTTCTGTTCCCATTCTAAGGATCAGAATCCCCAGACAAAAGAAGCCTTGTTATTATATATCTGGCTTCCCTGCCACTGCCATGTCTAGGAGGCAGGTGTCCTATGCCCCTCACCTTGCTGCGGTACCAAGACTCGGCCTCAGCCCGGCTGCGGCTGGCGATATCGTCGTATTGAGCCTTGATCTCGGCCACAATGCAGTCCATGTTCAGGTCCCGGCTGTTGTCCATCTTGACTATGACCGAGGTGTCTGAGATGTGGGCGTTGAGAACACGGATCTCCTGCAGATGGTGGGAGGTGGGAGGATAGAAGGGATCTTGTTTACACCCCAGCCTCACCCACCAGTGTGGACCCAATCTTTTCAGCCTTCCCAGGTCTCCAGCCCCTGCTCCCACTATAGCCTCATGGACTGCAGCTCCAGCCCAAATCTCTGGCTAACTCCAGTCCTCGGCCAAAGCCCGATCTTCCAGGCTGGCTGCCAGTTTTCTGCCTGGACCAGGGCCCCTCACCTCCTCATACAGGCGCCGCAGGAAGTCAATCTCCTCGGTCAGGGCCTCTGCGTTGGCCTCCAGGTCTGACTTGCGGAGGTAGGCGCAGTCCACATCCTAAAGGGGGGGGCACAGGCGTCTCATTGGGAAGGCAATGCAGAGCTCTCCCCACCCGGGAGGGCACCCACCGGGCTGGGCAAGCTCCCTGGAGACCCTCCTTAGCTGCTCATCCTAATGCCTGGTATCGCGGCATTGGTGGAATCCTTTATTCGGTCCGAGGGGTCCGGAGCAGCTTTGGGTAAGGGAGGGGGCCTGTGAGGTTTCCAGGCACTTCTTCTGGTACCTACGCGGATGATCCCTCCAGAATCCACACCTTGCACTATCACTGAAACTGAGGCTCTGGGTAAAAGGGGTCCGTTCTAATGATGCTCCCGCCCTCTCTGTCCTGACCCCTCAGGGAAAGAAATCTAGATCTGTGGTCGGAAGAAGAGGTCTCTGGGATTAATTCTGCCCCTTCCAAACCAGGGCAACTCAGGACAAGACGCTTGACCTCTGTGCCTCAGTTTCCTCACAGTAACCCCTGGCTGCCTCCTATGGATGTGGTGGGAAGGACCTGGGGGGTCCACGTTATGGCACTTGTGGCGGATCAAGTCTAAGGGGTGAGGAACAGCAGTACTGTTCACGCCAGCCTTTCACAGCTGTTGTGGGCCTGAGGATGCGGCCACCCCCAGCATTCACAGGTCTTTCAATCACAATAGTCAGGAAGGAGCGCTCTCTGGCAGGCACAGGGCAGAAGGAGGTGGGAAGCCATGGGCCAGATGGGAGTTAGCTCGGATGGAGGAGTAGAGGGCCCTGCTTGAAGCAGGCAGGGTACTCCGATGTCGGGGCCCACACTGGGAGGACTGGGGCCTGGCGGGGGCAGGTGGGGAGGAAATAGGGGAGGGGTTCCTCTATGTGATTCTGGGGAAGTCGCTCAGCCTCTCTGAATTACAGATGGCTCCTCCCTGCCTCTGCCCTGCTTTCTGAGTTGGGGAACACGGATTCCGGGGTCACTCACCTTCTTCAGGGCCACAAACTCGTTCTCAGCGGTGGCCCTTAGTGCCACCTCCTCTTCGTATCTGGAGATAAAGGGCGCAAGACTCAGGGCTAGAACTTTAATACGCTGGGATTTGAAGAGGAAAAAAAGAGAATGAAAGCCCAACAAACACATCCCAGGAACCGGATCTCTGGGAGGCGGTGATAGAATCAAAAAGGGTTGGGCTAGAAGGGAACTTGTCCATCCCTTTCTTCTGGGCACTCAATCCACCCTGTCACCCAGTGCTCTTCCGGTTTCAGAGATTCTCCTTCCTGATGTGGGTGGTGGGTGTGCAGGGGTGCCGTGCACATGTTTATAGGCTTTCTGTTTCTGGAGCGTAACTCCCTGGGGGGCAGGAACCCCACAGGAGTTCTGGTGCCCCTCATCCCACCTCAGGGCTTAGCCCAGCCCCCGGAACATAGAGGAGATGTCAGTGAAAGTTTGATGAATTAATGAAACAAGCACATAAGGACGAGGCGGCTGGAGCAGCTTCCGCCCTTTCCTCCCCGCCCCCCCCATGTGTAAACTCCCAGAGCATTTTTCCTCACAGGCTTCCTGTCAGTGTCTTCTTCCTATTGGAAAGTTCCTCTTGTGGTCTAAGCCAAATCTATCCTGCTCTGGCTTAATCCCCTTTCCTTTCTTGAGACTATCCTCCTGGCCACACTCACTTCTTCTTGTAGCCCTCCAGCACCTCCTGCACGTGGTTGAGCTCTGAGGCCAGCCTCCCGCTGTCGGCCTCCACGCACTCGGCCTCCCGCCTCAGCGTCTCGATATAGCCCTCGAACAGGGGCTCCAGGTTGCTCTCGCAGCACTTGCGGTTCTGGTAGAACTGCCACTTGGTCTCCAGCAGCTTGTTCTGCTGCTCCAGGAAGCGCACCTGCGTTCAGGGGGTGAGGAGGGGGTCAGATGGCTCCTGGTGTCCCAAAGCCAGTTTGGGGTGGGACTGAGAGCTTTAGGGTGAACTCTCAAGTCTGCAGCTCCACAGAGATTTGGCAGAGATGGGCAGTGGGAGACAAGGGGACTGCTGGCTTTGCTGATGGCCATCTGTGTCTGGAGTTTCCAATTTAGGGATGGGAGCTGAGGTTGGGAAAGGTCAGTCCCTGCTCTCAGGGACACTGACTTCTCCAGACCTGGTGAGTCCAGGGGGCCTGTGGTCTAGAGCCAGCTGGAGGTCTCTAGTGTGCCTGTGACCCAGTGCCCAGCCTGGATCCTGAGCATGGGTGGGGTACAGGAAGGGTGTGGTCCAGGACACCCACCCACAGGATGCCCCCGTGGTCCTCTGGCTATTCCTTGTGTTCATTCTTGTGTCTGTGTGCACGGACTGCCCTCTTCCTCTGGCGTGCCAGTGCCAAGCCCGTCCTTGTCTGTCTGTGGGGCCCTGCCTGCCTGGACCCAGGCTGCATGTGAGAACCACACTGTCCAATCAGGAGCCTCTGCTCTATATACTCCTGTCTTTGGTCCCAGGGCACCCTGGGTGTGTGTCCATCTCCTCCATCAGACTGGGAGCTCCCCTGGACCACGCGTCTCCTGCCCCTGACTCTCTTCAGTGCCTAGCCCAGGAACTGAAGGCTCAGGAAGGGTGTGATCAAGGACACCCACCTTGTCGATGAAGGCAGCGAACCTGCTGTTGAGGCACTTGATCTGCTCCTTCTCCTCCTGCTTCACGCACTGCGCATTGGGGTCGATCTCCAGGTTGAGGGGCGTCAGGAGGCTCTCGTTGACGGACACAGTGGTGATGCAGGGCGGGCTGGGCCCGCACACGCCGCCGGAGCGGTAGCCGAAGCTGCGGCCGCAGGAGCCGGCGCGGAAGCCTCCGCAGACGCTGTGGCTGCCGAAGCCCCCGGTGAGGCCGCGGTAGCAGGAGACGCCGCGGTAGGGGGCGGCGGTGATGCAGCAGCGGCCGGGCCGGGGCCCGCAGGCCGAGGCGCAGCTGAAGACGCGCCCGCAGAATCCGGATCCGCACGTCATGGTCCTGCTGGAGGTTCGGGTTTTGGAGTACGGGGATGAGGTGTGGAGTCTTGTGGAAACTCCAATGTGCTCTGCAAGGCGTCCCAGTCCTATTTATGCTCAGATCTGAAGGGCTTGGCTGTGCAGTTGGGTCAATTTGTGCTTTATGGGCTTGGGCGGTTAGTGAGTCCAGCACCTCTTTAGAATGTGCTTTAATAATGGTGGAGTGGCCCACACCCTCCTCTGTGTATAGGATGCCAACCTCTGGGCTGTAGGGGGACTCAGCATGTTTCATCTTCAAAGTGCCCTGCCAGCAGCACTCATCTGAGGAGACTGGGGAGAGAAGGGCAGGGCAGGGGAGGTAGGAAGGGGTCCAGGGTAGGAGAGGAGGAGGAAGACCAGATCTGGGAGAAGCAGGGGATCTGTGCGTGTGTCGGGGGTAGTTGGGAGGGGACCCAGGAAACACTGAGGTGTTAACAAATAACATCTGGAAGTTTCCATCTCAGTAGTGGCCGAGGTGCTGCTGTAACACAAATCTGCATTCCCCCGTCTCCATCTGTCTAGCGGGCTGCTGAACTAGATCCCAGTTCTCCTATCAAGCCAGCAGCCAGCGGATTATTAAATAGCTCGGTTTTTTGTCTTTTTCAACTTTTATTAGGAGAGTTTCTGAGCATACAGGAAAGTTGAAAGCATAGCATGACAAACACCCTGAGATGCTCCCCTTAGGTACCTGGACTCAGCAATGGTTAATACGGTGCCATCTTTGCCCGCATAGTTGACAGTTACAGAAATCGGGGCCATACCCCCACACATTCAAGAAAATTAATAATTTCAAGAATCCTTTACTAGCCATTCCGTTTTCAATTTTCCTAATAGTCTCAAAAGTTTTTGTTTTTTTTGTTTTTAAATCGATTTTATGTGACTTCACTTGTGGCCCTGTCCCTTGTATTTTGACCTGGAAGTTAACTGTAGAGTTGGGCTGTTCAAACGGTAGCCTGTAGGCATATGTGGCTATTTAAATTTCAATTGGTTAAAATTAAATAAGTGCAAAATGGAGTTCCCCAGTTGTAGGAGCCCCATGGCCACACAACCACCGGCTAACTCACTGGACAGAGCAGATACAGAACATTTCCACCATCACAGCAGCATCGACTGGATAGTGCTGGTCTGGAGGCTTGACTGGGTGCAACTGAAACGTTTTTGGGCAGAACACCTCATGAATAATGCTATAACTCTTACTGTATCACCCCAAGCACAGATTACCAGCTCCTTCTACCATCCGTGATGTTGAAGTGGGTCACTTGCGCACATTCCCCTTGTATGATTAGAAAGAACACTAGAACAACAGAAGTCTTATTTTGATAAGAGGATATTTTCTTTTTTTTTGCTACCTACTCTGTGATACCATACATGCCACAAACAGTCTCTAATTCTTCCATCAACCACATGAAGTACGATCATCATCCCCATTTTACAGATAAGGAAACTGAGGTTCAGCGAGGTTAGGTAACTTGCCCAGTGTCTCCTAGCTAGTAAGTAATGGAGTCCAGGAGATGCAATGCCTTCTCACCTACAAGCTATGGCAATGCCTGGATGTCCTAATCTCTGGAAAATTTCAAGAGGGTAGAAAACGTTGTTGAAGAGGGATATCTGTGAATTTATGGCTGGGGAGAATCAGTCTAAGGAAGATGGACAGAGTCACAGGGGGTTGGGATGGTTAGAACCTGGAGGGGCCAATGAGGGTGGGAGTGTAGCACAGGGGCAATGTGAGGCTGGGTCTAGAGATCTGCCGGACGCTGTGGCTGAGAACTGAAGGGAGGGACAGAAAAAGGCAGTTAAAATTTTTAAAAAAAGATTATTTACTTATTTATTTGAGAGGGAGAGAGAGAGAGAGAGAGAAAGAGAGGGAGAGAGAGAAAGAGAGAGAGAATGAGCTGGGGGAGGGGCAGAGGGAAAGGGAGAAGCAGGCTCCATGATGAGCCAGGAGTCCGATGCAGGGCTCGATCCTGGGACCCCAAGACCATGACCTGAACTGAAAGCAAATGCTTAACTGACTGAGCCACCCAGGCGTCCCCAGAAAAGAGCAGTTTGAGTTATTCATACACTTCTGGTGTACTGTAAGTGTCTCAACAGAGGGTACTGTGTTCCACTTACCCGTGAGCCACCCCACTGCAATAGAATAGGTCTAGAAAATGAGCTCATGAAGTACAGAGATTTGCATTAAATGAAAGAGAAGAAAAGAGAAGTGAACTGATGCGGCTGGCAGCCCTCTCTAGCTGCTGTGTCTTAGGAGCAAAGGCAGGCAGCGTGGCTTAGGAAGGGGGAAGGGGGGAGGGGGCAGGGGGACAGGAAAAGAGAAGGTAAGAGAGCAGGCCAGGGCTCAGGGTAGGTGTGTCTGTGCGAAACATTCAGGGGTGAGGCCTCGTGACAGGACAAACATGGGCTCAGGGACTGTGCCAGCCATCTGGCCAGAGGAGGGTGTGGCACCTGCTGTCACTTTATGTGTTTGGAGGAGCTGGGCCAGAACTTCCGAGACCCTTTGTACCCTCATCACAATTCTGGGCACTGCCCACACTTGAGCCGCAGTGCCCCCAGCAAGCCAGCTGGCTTGTGTCCTGAGGAGAAGCGCCGTGAGTCAAGGTGCATCTCACACATGTGTTACTTCTCCACCAGTGTAACTCCTTATAAAAATTACATGCATAAACATGAGCTAATTACTAATGGCTGGCCCTTCCTCAGCAATTTTAAAGAAACAAGCAATTTAAAGAAACAAGATATAAACAAATTCAAATGTGACACCATTTCGTTAAACTTCAGGCCTTATTAATTGCTGATAGTTTCTGAAGACCTAAAAGGACATTCAATCTGTATGTTTTCTTGGAGTAAAAAGACTTGTGGTGGGGTTGGGGGGAGAGAGGTGGGGGGAGGGTTGGCCAGATCCCCACTGTAGTCTTCGCTCTGGCAATATGAACTTTATAGAAGGTAAAGTTGGGAGATACGTCACCCACACAAATGAATTTATAGGTGGTGTACCTACCACCTGTAGGAATAAAGAACACATACGTGTAACTTAGGAGCTTCCTATGAGCCTCATTCTGATGGTACCCCCCTTTCTTGCTGGCCTAGGGACAGCTCCTCTCTGGGATTTTGTGTTGACTCATTCCCTTGCCTTTCTTTGCAGTTTTAGAACCAATGTACGCATCCTTAAAACACAAATTATTTAGTTTTCCAGTTTTTTAAAAAAGATTTTATTTACTTACTTGACAGAGAGAAGGAGAGAGAGAGCACAAGCAGGGGGAGTAGCAGGGGGAGAGAGAGAAGCAGGCTCCCCCTGAGCAGGGAGCCCAATGAGGGGTCCATCCCAGGACCCCGGAATCATGATCTGAGTCAAAGGCAGACACTTAACTGACTGAGCTATCCAGGTGCCCCTAGTTTTCCAGTTTTTGAAGTCCATAAAAATGGAATTAGACTGTGTGTATTCTTTTGTGTCTAGTCTATTTTGTTCAATGTTGCTTCCTGTAGCTGCTTTAATGTTCATTTTCACTGTGAATTGTAGTCTGTGTGACTATGCCACAACTTCTTTATCTCTCCACCCTGATGGCCTCATGGCTGTTTCTAGAGTTTGTATTATGAACAGAGCTGCCATGATCATTCTTTTCCGTGTCTTTAGGTATATTTGTGCAAGAGTTTTTCTAGGGTGTGTGGTTATTTGAAAAAATTATGCAAGTAGTATGTGCTCAGTGTAGAAAGCCATTTTATGAGTATTCTCCCAAACTTAAAAAACATAACATCTCTTGATGTTCATCTTACTTCATACTAGATACTATGCTAATTGCTCAACATGCATTAACGAATTTAATTTTTGTAATTATACTCTGAGGCAGGTGTCAGATGAGGACACTGAGGCCCAGAAGGTTAAGAGTTTTGTTTAGGTTGTGTAGTTAGTGGCAAAGTTGGCGCTCAGAGTCTGCCAGTGTGTTTGATTCCAGTGGAAGGGATGAGTTTATCTCATCGCACTCCCATCTATCCACTGTCTACTATCATTAGAAGTATCACCCAGTAGATAATGTTTGTACATAATACATTAACACACACTCTCACTAATCAACCCCCCCCCCAACCCTCTTCATGGCCCTTTATAGTGCTCTCAGGGCTCAGGACCTGAGGATGGAGGAGAGCTCATCCTTTTTTGTGGTAAACGTCCAGTTTTAAGAGAAAAGCTGGACATACCCATCTAGATCTTGAACAAAAATGCAAACCTCACAACACACCAATGAACACAAATGCTTGGTTCATGGATATATTCCAAGGGCTTGGCACATAGTAGGTGCTCAATAAATATTTGTTGAATGAATGAAATAAATACCAACTATATATTAAGTGCTGAGTAATGGAGCCATCAAAGCTTGGTGGTTAATTGTGCAAAGCTTTCTGGTAGGATGGGGTGGGGATCAGGTGAAGCAGACCAGAGGGGAGCCATTCCTAGGAGTGGGGGCTGGGTAGAGAGATGTTCCTGGCAGGGGCCTGAAGGAGGGATGAAGTGAGTAGATGTGTCCTTGACCTAAGGAAGTCCTTGACCTGAATGATGATAAGAGTGGTAGGGAAAGCCAGCCAACAAGGGCAAGAATCCTGAAAGCCATGGGAAAAGTAGAAGCTGAGGGTAGGATTGGGGAAGGAAAAAGAGAAGTGGATGGGAGGTAGATTTCTAGGGAAAAGAAGGAAGAAGATGCTTGGTCTTAGACTATTACTCTCTAGAGCTACTTGGAAGGACAAAGACCATCTGGGGAAGGGACAAAGAGAATGGGAAGAAGGGGAGATTGGGGGAGGTGGAGGGAATGGGAGGGAAGTGGAGGACAGTGGAGGAAAAATGAGAAGACCCATGGGAGAATGGTAGGGGGACACTGCAGGGGTGGAAGAGCAGAGGAGGAGGAAGTTGATGGGGGAAGGAGTGCAGCACTGAGGGCAAGGTATGTACATATCTGAAGAGGTGGGCAACCTTGGCTTCACTTCAGCTTTGTAGCAATGAACCCTCACAGGCTGGAGGAGGTACAGGGGTTCAGCCTGATTAGTGGGATGGACCTCACCAAAGGCAGAGCTTCTGAGTCAGTCTTCATCCCCCCCATTCTCCCAGGCTGCCATAAAGGCCTTTGGCCCCTCCTTCCTCTGGTGAATTCTCATGGATAATTGGCCACTGTCCCAGGCTGTCTTGGCTGAGGAGGACTCTGACTTGGGCCTCTCAACTCAGGAATCTAGCCGTCCTGCCTGTTGGCTGGCCTAGGATCAACTCCCTGCCTGAGTGTTATGTAAATAGCCACTCCTTCACCCCTCAATTCCCCTCACTGAAACCTGGCCTGCATCTACTTTCTGTGAACAGAAAGCATGAACTGCAAGGTTAGAAAGGGCATAGCCTTTTGGATACCTGCAAGCCAGTTGTGCAGGTGTTTTGGTACCCTCAGATGTAGAAACCATAGGCTGCCTCCCACCCTGTAGCTTTGAAGCAGAATCCCAGAGATAGTACTCCCTGCTTCTGAGGTCTCTACCTCAACTGGTTCTCCACTGTCACAGCATCTCACAGTCCCGGCCTCTCCTGCAAAGGTTCTCAGGTTTCCCTACTGTCCACTCTCTGAAATACCTCCGCGCACACCTTTTCACCAATACTGCCCCACCTATCTCCTCACTGATGTCTGTTTTCACCCTTTCCAGGGAGCCTTTCTTACCTTTCCCATCAGATTAGTTGCATTCTACATTGCCCCAGAATGGGCACTGTTAGGAAGCACTGCATTCCTGAGCATCTGATGATATAGCTGAAAAGCAGCCCTCTTCAGACTTCTGGCCTTTCTCATGAATGTGGGTCTGCCTTCCCTGTGAGATTGGGAGTTCCAGAGTCCATGTCTCCTTCCTCCTCTTAATGCCTTCCCCCCTTTTTCCAAAATTAAGACAGGCTTCAGCATATGGCAGGGACATCGCCATCACACAATCACTGAATTCCCCAACAAGGTGTTATCTCATCTAACCCACCATCCATTTGGGACAGTCTGCTTTACAACATTTTTCACAGGAGAAGGAAGGACTGAAGGGAAGCTTGAACGAGAGCTTCCTAATGTTAAAACCAGCAGATCTGCCCCTTCTTTCCAGGTGTCCCTTGAACCAAGGTCTACTTAGGCTAATAGAAGAGGCTGTAACCACTGATCTGAAGGTTTTTTTGTTCATCCTGTTGCCACAAACATGGTGGCCACTCCAGAATAAACAATTCTTCTTTTTTATATAAAGCTAAATGGGAGACATAATGCAAGTTCCTTTAGGAAACAATGACTACTTGTTTTCCTCAACTTCTGGGAAGTTTTCCTCAACTCCAAATCCCATCTGTCCAGTTGTAGTGAGTATCTGACTTCTCTTGCCCTCTTTGGAGTTCCATTGTACCTGGATGGATGGCATATCCCCCACCTTCAACTTCATGGTATCCTTGGGCTACAGACCAATCAGGAGGTTTTAGGATCAGGCAAAAAGCAAGAAAAGTGAGCATGTCATTGATTTATGGTTGAGGATTTCTGGTGGTCTGTTAAGGCCAAAGAAGAAATACAAATTTATGAATTATTAACAGATAACAGAATTTTTGGACTGTCCAAGCTTCTCTTTTCATCCAGTAGTGTAGTTGCTCAAGGACTGGTGACATTTTCCCTTTGCCTAAGAGGAGAGATTATCATTGGGCCTTCCCTGGGGACAGTTGGGCTAGAGTGGGGATTGAAGGAGGGGCATTTGATATTGGGTTCTTTCCCAGGATAAAAGAAGTAACCATGGCCAAAGGTCTCAGGTCCTCCCTGTTCCTTGCACTGGCCCCATGGTTGAACACAACATTTACTGAACACTTGTTATGTGCCAGGTGCTGTGTTAAGCGTTATCTATGTATTATTTAATTTAATCCTTTTACTAGTCCTTTATGATAGACACCATTAGTGGGAATTTTACATAGCTGGTTTAGGAATGTGGGTAGGTATATTCCATCAAACCTACTGGTATATCTACAGAGCAGCATTAGCAGCAATAACAACTACTAATATAATTACATAATTAGAGTGTGTCAGGCTCTGTTCTAAGTGCTTTACGTGGATTAATTCTTCTAATCCTTACAACAACTTTATGAGGTGTATACTATTATCCTCATTTTATAAATCATGACACGAGGTACAGAGAGGTTAAGTAATTATCTGAGATTACATAGCTAGAAAGTGGCAGGGCTGGACTTTGAAACTAGGCAGTTTGGAATCTGGGTCTGTGTTCTTAACTGATATGCTGTGTATTTAAACTTTTTTTATTTTCAATCATATTAAGAAATAATTTTGTGTAGTGACAAAGTACACACATACACACCCACCACATACAATTGAAACAAAAAGGAGATGAAATGTTATTTTTACTACATATAATGTACTCTGATATTTTCTATTCTACTCTACTTGATTTTGTTCTAATCAATTTTGTTAAAATTCTGTTCTCTTCTGGGCGCCTGAGTGGCTCAGTCAGTTAAGTGTCTGCCTTCAGCTCAGGTCATGATCCCAAAGTCCTGGGATCAAGTCCCACATCAGGGTCCCTGCTCAGTGGGGAGTCTGCTTTTCCCTCTACTCCTCCCCCTTTCTTGTGCTCTCTCTCTCTCACGTGTTCTCTCTCTCATAAATAAATAAAATAAAATAAAATAAAATAAAATCTTTAAAAAAATTCTGTTTGCTTCTATTAGTGGGCCACAATGTGAACTCTGGAAAAATGCTGCCCCAGAGCCTCCAACTTCTTAATGGTTTTAATAAAGCACATCTGCACTGTGTTCTGGAGTTTACTGAGCATGTGGACATCTCTGTAATTTTCCCAGGCAGCACTGCAGGGAAAGACTTAACATATTTCCCAGAGGAATGAAGTGCCTTGCCCTCAGACCACACAGAGCTATTCATGGCAGAGCCTTGGTTCCTATCCAGTCCTTTTGCATTCAAGGCCCACACTACACACCCTGGTGGCACACACCAATATAGATCTGTTTTGACATCTGCCAAGGTTACTGACAAACTGCTGTAAAGGGAAGGGGGTTATAGGGTTGGTATAGCATAGGAGGGAGCACAGATCTGAGGCAGAGGGAGGTGGTGGCAGGGGGCTGGATGCCCTCCTCATGGCTCTATCTAGATTTATTCTATTATATGCTGAGCCAAATGTTATACAGACTCATAGCAGTAGTGTCTACTCCAGGGTTTCTGGGCCCTGGAGGAAAATGGAAGTTTGAGGTGAAATCCAGACATGTTATCTTTTCTTGGGGCCTTGTTGGAAATAGTTGGGCATTCCTGAAGCCAGTGAGCCACTGTGTGTCCCCTTAGGCCCCATGGAAGAGTCTGAGGAAGGGAATGCCTTTTCTCAGCATAGGCTGGCCAGGATGGTCTAATAAGTTGGCCTAGGGACTTGTCCGTGTGCACATCGAGGTAGGCGAGAATGCACATGAGAAGAAGGTGAGTGTGTGTGTGTGATTGTGGGTGGGAAGGCGAGTATGTGAATGCACTCTGTGTGAGTGTCAGAGAGAGTCATAGAGACAGAATATGTTGATAGGTGTGGGTGTAGGTTTTGGGCAGGTGTGGGGGTGTTGGGGCTTTGGCGGTGGAGAAATAGGCTAACGGTGTGAGGGAAACCACCAAGCGCACCCCGTTTGAAATCATCTTCTGTTGATCTCACATTCTCCCAGTGTCCCAAGGCCAGTTCGATCAGCACCACGGACAGCACCATAGACTTCTTCAAATGTGGCCATACCGGAAACTTAGCCCCGCCTTTCTCCTCCCTGCGTGCTTATCTGAGTCATTGCTCCCCCTCCTCCAATCCCTGAGTTCTGCCAAATGTGTATGGGGAGCTTATGGGGAGCGGGTGGGGGAGGTGAGCTGGCCTTTTGAAGATAAGCATTGTGCAGTTTAGGGTAAAAGGCCATAAATATTTGACCACATCTGGCCCCCAATTAAACACATTAAGGGAGGAGCCAAGGCAGCTAAACAACGCAAGCCAATTAAGACATCTAATTGCTTCTAACCCATGGACCCATTAGGCTCCCCGCATATATAAGAGGCCCAAAGATGTCCAAGACACAAACACTTCAGCCACTGTGCCCTCCATTAGTACGTCTCCCTCCTCAGAGCTTCCCTTGCCCCCAAGAAGGACCATGACTTGTGGATCTTACTGTGCTGGCCCCTCCTTCAGCTGCATCTCGGCCTGCGGGCCCCGGCCCGGCCGCTGCTGCATCACCGCCGCCCCCTACCGCGGCGTCTCCTGCTACCGCGGCCTCACCGGGGGCTTCGGCAGCCACAGCGTCTGCGGAGGCTTTCGCGCCGGCTCCTGCGGCCGCAGCTTCGGCTACCGCTCCGGCGGCGTGTGCGGGCCCAGCCCGCCCTGCATCACCACTGTGTCCGTCAACGAGAGCCTCCTGACGCCCCTCAACCTGGAGATCGACCCCAATGCGCAGTGCGTGAAGCATGAGGAGAAGGAGCAGATCAAGTGCCTCAACAGCAGGTTCGCTGCCTTCATCGACAAGGTGGGTGTCCTTGATCACACCCTTCCTGAGCCTTCAGTTCCTGGGCTAGGCACTGAAGAGAGTCAGGGGCAGGAGACGCGTGGTCCGGGGGAGCTCCCAGTCTGATGGAGGAGATGGACACACACCCAGGGTGCCCTGGGACCAAAGACAGGAGTATATAGAGCAGAGGCTCCTGATTGGACAGTGTGGCTCTCACATGCAGCCTGGGTCCAGGCAGGCAGGGCCCCACAGACAGACAAGGACGGGCTTGGCACTGGCACGCCAGAGGAAGAGGGCAGTCCGTGCACACAGACACAAGAATGAACACAAGGAATAGCCAGAGGACCACGGGGGCATCCTGTGGGTGGGTGTCCTGGACCACACCCTTCCTGTACCCCACCCATGCTCAGGATCCAGGCTGGGCACTGGGTCACAGGCACACTAGAGACCTCCAGCTGGCTCTAGACCACAGGCCCCCTGGACTCACCAGGTCTGGAGAAGTCAGTGTCCCTGAGAGCAGGGACTGACCTTTCCCAACCTCAGCTCCCATCCCTAAATTGGAAACTCCAGACACAGATGGCCATCAGCAAAGCCAGCAGTCCCCTTGTCTCCCACTGCCCATCTCTGCCAAATCTCTGTGGAGCTGCAGACTTGAGAGTTCACCCTAAAGCTCTCAGTCCCACCCCAAACTGGCTTTGGGACACCAGGAGCCATCTGACCCCCTCCTCACCCCCTGAACGCAGGTGCGCTTCCTGGAGCAGCAGAACAAGCTGCTGGAGACCAAGTGGCAGTTCTACCAGAACCGCAAGTGCTGCGAGAGCAACCTGGAGCCCCTGTTCGAGGGCTACATCGAGACACTGAGGCGGGAGGCTGAGTGCGTGGAGGCCGACAGCGGGAGGCTGGCCTCAGAGCTCAACCACGTGCAGGAGGTGCTGGAGGGCTACAAGAAGAAGTGAGTGCGTCCAGGAGTGACACTGGGCACAAGAAATCGACTTGACTTGCAGCCCACTGGATTAGGCCTGAGAGGAATTTCCCAGAAGGGCGAGGGCCCAAGCAGGCGGCGGTGGGGGGGGGGGGGGGCGGTTTGCAGAATGCAGCAGGATCTTCTCATCTGTGCCACTGTTGCCTGGAGGCCTGCCTGAGCACAGGCCTGGGGCTCCCCCAGGACACATGCCTCTCCTACTTTGGCCTTCTCTTCTTGGAGGCTGGGTAGGCAGGGGAGAGGGGCCTTCTGTGGGCTCCAGGCCTTCTCCCGCTGACCTCTCAGTTCCCACCTGAAGCACATGAGCATCTGGTCCCTCAGGGCTGATGGGTCCTGGGGCTCTGTGTGTCCTGCTGCCTAGGGTGCTGAGTGCTGATGGTTGATGGGTGGCATAGGCCCCCAGCCTGAGCTAGGATGGACACCCAGGGGAGGTGGGGCTGGGTCCGCAGTGCCCCCGAGGTGCTGCTGTGCAATCCTAGCTCAGGGCTGGGTGCTGAGTCCTTATTTGCCTCCTGAGGGGACCTCACGGCAGCTTTGGGAACGGGGCTGTGAGGTCCCAGAACGTAGGCTCTCCAGACCCCTCAATTCAAAGTGGGGAGAGAATCCCAGACACGTTCTAGATCCAGCCAGAAAGAAAGGATCCAGCAGAGCTGCTAGGGTGCCAGCTTCTGGGAAGTTCCTGATAGTGCCCCCTTCACTGATAAGACATGGTGGCGACCTCTGGGGAGACCTGCCCTTCCTGACCTCCCCTCTCTGCCCTCTTCTGCCTCAGGTATGAGGAGGAAGTTTCTCTGAGAGCAACAGCTGAGAATGAATTTGTGGCTCTGAAGAAGGTGGGTAACATGGGATCCGGAAGCATAGACACCAGGGATCTTGGAATGACAGACTCTTCCTGGGGAGACCCAGAGGGTCTCAACCTCATGTGGGGTACACGACTGGGTCACATCCAGATGGGAAACCCCAGAGATAAGGTCATAAAAGGCTCATTCAGGTCGCTGATGAAGAGCAATGACCTTTAAATGTCCACTAGCACCCTGCCCTGGGGCAGGGGGATGGCTGGGCTGACCTCTGGATGTCTTGCTTTGCTTTGGAAGTGGTGGTCTCCGGCGGGGGTCCCATGGAGGCAGAGCAGCTGCAGTCTCCTTGTGGAGGACAGTGTCCTGTCTAGCATTGTGGGAAGTCTGACCAAAAGGAGGGGTGCAGCCCCAGGGTGTGGGGGAGGATGGATCAGAACCAGGAGTGGCTAGGTGGAGTCCAGGAGGCCTGCTAGGGGACCGGGGATGGGTCAAGTGGCCGAGCAGGGTTCCGTCTGACGGGTTTCTTGGAATAGGGAGGCTAAAAAGGAAAGCTGGGATTATAAGAGGAGTGAGAGGCTGGTGGTCCATCTCTAGGCACAAAGGGGTTTGTTCTCAGAAGGGCAGGAGGTTGTGAGGCCCATCCTGGGCAGGCCAGAAGGTATGGAGATAGTATGGGAATAGGAACACTGGGAATCCTTTCCCCTGGCCTCTATGGATGGGGGAGAAAAGAGGAGTTTGGGGTGATGGGTCCTCTTCGCTCAAAGACACCCCAACTTTCCAGGAGGTGGACTGCGCCTACCTCCGCAAGTCAGACCTGGAGGCCAACGCGGAGGCCCTGACTGAGGAGATCGACTTCCTGCGGCGCCTGTATGAGGAGGTGAGGGGCCGTGGTCCAGGCAGAAAACTGGCAACCAGCCTGGAAGATCGGGCTTTGGCCTGGGACTGGCTTGGCCAGGGATTTGGGCTGGAGCTACAGTCCTTGAAGCTATCATGCAAGCCGGGGCTGGAGATCAGGGAGGATTGGGTCCACACTGGTGCGTGAGGCTGGGGTGTAAACAAGATCCTTCCATCCTCCCACCCCCCCACCATCTGCAGGAGATCCGTGTTCTCAACGCCCACATCTCAGACACCTCGGTCATCGTCAAGATGGACAACAGCCGGGACCTGAACATGGACTGCATTGTGGCCGAGATCAAGGCTCAATACGACGACATCGCCAGCCGCAGCCGGGCTGAGGCCGAGTCCTGGTACCGCAGCAAGGTGAGGGGCATAGGACACCTGCCTCCTAGACATGGCAGTGGGCAGGGAAGACCTCTTTTGTCTGGGGATTTTGATTATTAGGGATGGTAAGAGGACAGACATCTCTCAGTTTGGGTGGTAGAGCAGGGCTGCCATGCATGGGTGCACAGGCTGAGCACTGTACAACTTACCAATCGTCTGTGGTGTCTGAATGGGTGGGAAACTGCATCCTGAGCCTCAGGAGCATCTCTGCTTCCCCCCAGTGTGAGGAGATGAAGGCCACAGTGATCCGGCACGGGGAGACCCTGCGCCGCACCAAGGAGGAGATCAATGAGCTCAACCGCACAATCCAGAGGCTGACCGCTGAGGTTGAGAATGCCAAGTGCCAGGTAAGTGTCTCCTGGGGCCTCCCCAGGGTCACACAGGCAGTGTGTGTCCCCCGTGGATCTCACCATTCCCGCTCCAGCCCATCTGCAGGACTACAGTCCCTGGTTGTGGTCCCTGGGGTAGACTCCGCTGATGAGGAGAGAGGTCTGTTCTTGGGGTGTTCCCAGCTGGGAGAGGGGAGAGACTGGACACATCCAGGAAATGGACACAGAAACCCAGGACCATCATCCACCTTGTTCTCTTCTGGGTCCCCAGAACACCAAGCTGGAGACCGCAGTGACCCAGGCTGAGCAGCAGGGTGAGGCGGCTCTGAGCGATGCCCGCTGCAAGCTGGCCGAGCTGGAGGCCGCCCTGCAGAAGGCCAAGCAGGACATGGCCTGCCTGGTCAAGGAGTACCAGGAGGTGATGAACTCCAAGCTGGGCCTGGACATCGAGATCGCCACCTACAGGCGGCTGCTGGAAGGCGAGGAGCAGAGGTGGGTACTGTAGCCTATTTTCTCTCCCAGCCTTGCCTGGGTTCCCAGCGTGCCATGTGCCTCCTGGCATCAGTGGACTCCCATTTTCAAATCTCCCCATCCTGCATTTACAGATAATGAGTAAGTCCTTTTGGTGTGTTTCTAGCCCTCTTTGAGTCAGTCATGCCCACCAAAGTGCTAAAATGGGATTGGAACCTTTTGCAAATCTGCTCCAGAGAGCCAGGAGTCAGGCCATAGGAATTGTTGTTCCTGAGAACCCTAGCCTGGGCTTGTAACCACCTTCCCTTGGACGTGCTTTTCCCTTCCTGGCCCTTGTTGCACATAACCAAGACTCTAGCTCTCTTCTCAAGCCTGGCCCTGGGCCCAGCCTTGGCAGTTCGTATATATCCCATAGTGACTGCCTCCATAGGGCATTTTATCAACCCACTGTTATATGTTCCAACTCCAGTGGGTCCTTCTAAGTGGTCTTCCATTGCATCAGGTGGGACTGAGGGTGGACAGATAGCAGGGACTTGTCCCTTGAGGCAGCTGTGTCCCGTTCTAGCATTTTTGCTTATTGCTAGTTTTGGATATGGCGGGAAGACCCATTCATCTCAGGCTTCCTATGGCTGGAGGGCAGCTGATCATCTCCTCTGAGGACAACACTCCCAGAATGTTGCCCCTGGGTTGGTCAGGTGCTCACTCCCTGAGCCTCCCTCTTCTTGTGTATAGCCAGGCCCCTCCTCTCAAGCAGAAGAGAGTGCAGTGTGAGGAGGCAGAGGGAGCTACTGGGAGCATGCCTTGCAGTGGGGAGATGGGGACACAGGTTGGATAGCTGGAATCAAAGCGGTCCCATGGTGAGACTTGCCACAACCTCAAGTAATTGCTTTGGAGAGCTCAGAAGCCCCGTAGCTCCTGGGCCTGGGGAGTTTCAGCAGTGGAGACTTCCGGAATGAAGAATTTTTCAAGACTGAGTTTGGGAGTTCAAGAGGCACCTGGAAATAGCACTGGAAACTGAGCGACCCATCCCTCCGCCGCATAGGAACTCTGGGGTGAACTCAGAAGCTTTGGTGTGGTTTCCCTGTGAACCCTGGGCGTGGGATGAGTACATGGTGGACTCCAGAGTCTCCTCATGTCTGAAGCCGGTGTTGTCAACCCTTTGCCACGGTGCTATCAGAGGGACTCTCGTTTGTTTCCCTTGAGGAGATGTGTTGTGTGGGACGGAGGCGAGGGCTGCGTGGAGTTAGGTGCTCTGAATTATAGCCCTGCCTCTGTCACTGGTTATTTCCTCTCTCTGGGCCTCAGTTTCTCCATCTGTCAAATGAGGGAACTTGTGTAGACAGTTTCTGAGCCTGTTTTAAATGGGTTCTAAAACCCCCTTCGATCCCGAAACAGTTATTTATGGAGCCAAACATTGTTTTAGGCACCATGCCCTCTGCAGTGGGGAAAAGACAAGACTGAAATGTCTGCCCTCCTGAAGCCCAGGTTCTCTAATGACGCCAATCAGGCCAGATTTAGGAAGTCCGATCTGCGGCCCCTGAAATGTGTTCAGAAGTGGGTCAGAACCAACATGTCTGAACTGGGTGCCCTGTGGCGGGCACTAAGTGCCTACATGGGTCATTGATTCCGCCCTCACAGGGGACCTAGTAGATATTCCGGGGAGGAGGGAGGCCCCGCAAGCAGGGCAAATCGGAGGTTGCCGGGCTAAGGAGGGCTGCCAGGCACACCGTGCCTTCCGGCTCCAGAGCCCACGTGGGGGCTGGGCGATGGCTTCCAGATGGGCTCGGTTACCGCTCCTTCCCCTCAGCAAGTGCCCAGGAGGAGGGCACGGTCCTCACTGTCACCTTGGCCGCGTGGGCCCGGCGGCTGGCCAGCAGCACCAACCTCTCTCTCTTTTCCTTTCCCAACAGGCTGTGTGAGGGCGTCGGCGCCGTCAATGTGTGTAAGTAGTCCGAGCCTCCCCCTTCTCCAGCTGGGGCGGGCCCCCGTCTTGGGGGAGGGCCGTTTTCGCCAACCCCCCCCCCCCCCCCGAGCCTCCTGCGGTGGCCGTGCCTGATGTGCTCTGTCCCCCATTCAGGCGTCAGCAGCTCCCGCGGTGGCGTCGTCTGTGGCGATCTCTGCGCCTCCGGTGCTGCCCCTGCTGTCACCAGCAGAGTCTGCAGCGCCCCCTGCAGCGGCAACTTGGTGGTGGGCACCAGCTCGTGCGCCCCGTGCTCGGGGGCCAGCGCCTGCAGCGTGAGCTGTAGGAAGTGCTAGGCGGCCGCCGCCGCCGCCAGCGCGCATCCGCGTCACCCTCCGGCCAGGACCTCCCGCATCCCGAACGCCCCGCCGCCGCCGCCGCCCCACGACCGTCAGCTGCCGGCCCCCGAGAGCCCGGTGGCCAGATGTGCGCACGCTGCGCGTCCTCCCTACCTGCTCCCTCAGCGTGCCATCCCCCCAGGCGCCCTGAGCCCTGGGGAGGTTGGGGCGGCACCTTGGCCTCTCTCCCTAACCTTTCCTTGTAGTGGCTTTGTTGTCTTCAGGATTCATCCTTTCTTCTGCCTTCTGTTTTTTCCCCGCTGGATTCCTGCGTCCTGTCTGACCCTTCCACCCCAGCTTGCAGGGACAGGACGGGCCCCAGAATCCCCCTGTCTGCACTTCCTAGGAATCCGCCAGTGTGCTTGTACCTGTGGAATGGAGGTGGGGAACACTGATGGTGGCTTTCCTGAAACTCTGAGGGACATAAGCCTTGGGAGGGAAGAGCATCTCCTTCCAGGCTGCCTGCAGAGGCTTCGGCAAAGCCCGTGACTCAACTGCCAGTCTGTTTCTTTGCCTTTGTTTCACTCTGTGTTTCCAATAAACTAATTGTAGCTTATCAAACCTGGTGCCTCAGAGTCTTGAAAATGCCGGGGCCATCCTGTGATAGGAGCTCCCTGTCAGAGATTTCCTCACGACCCCTGCAGTAGTTATGACCACTGCAGTAGGTGTCCCTCCGGCCTTGAGCAACCTCAGCCCTGGGAACACAAAAGAGGACGCATGGATGCAGGGGATCTTGTGTGGTCGTGGATTTCTCTAGACCAAGGAGTCTGAGCTTCGACAGTATTGACATTTTGGGCTGGAACATTCTTTGTTGGGGGCTATCCTGCATTGCACGATGCTTAGCTGCGTCACTGGCCTTTGCCCACCAAATGCCAGGGGCACTCCCCCGCCACCAGTTGTGACAACCAAAGATGTCTCTAGAAAAGACCAAATATCCTGTAAGCATTCGGGACCAGGGTGATTTTGCCCCTCAGGGGCATTCCTGGAGGGGAAGGAGCATGAGGAAAGGTGTGAAGATGAGAATGGAAGGAAGGAGTGTGAGACAAGCAATATGGGGGAGAGGAAGGGCATTGGGCTTACAGTCAGGAGTAGGCTTCTCATTCAGAGTCTGACCCTCCCATTTCCCAGATGTGTGACTTAGGGCAAACTCCCTCCATGGTCTGAGCTTCAGTTTCTTTGGCTATAGAGTGAAGGAGGTTGGATAACATTCCTAAGGTCCCTTCTGGCTTCCTAAGTGAGATTATGTATTTAAAAGGGTGTTGTGAATACAAACCTATGGTTGAATGCTGGTTCAGCTGTTTACTTCCTCTGTAATGGGGTAAGTCACTAATCTTCCTTTGGCTTTAGCTTTTTTATCTGTAAATGGAATAACAACACCTAATAGGTTGTAGTCAGAGATTTATTGCTTGTAACAAACCACTGCAAAATTTAGAGGCTTAAAATAATACAGGTATCCTCTGCTTTTTGTAAGTATGCATTACACCACTTCCCTTCTACCAAAGACATAAACATAGTACCTGTTTTCACTGATTGAAAGAAATACAGAGAGGATTTTCCCTTTTACAAAAAGAGGTGAAAAGCAAATAGAGCATTCAGCATCTGTTTTGCAACCAGCTGTTACAGAGGCAATGTACAACCCCGCAGTGAGAGTGGCGCCCCCAAGCTCCTTCCCTGGGAACTACACTCAGCATCTCAACCTCAATGCCAGAGCTTTGAACCGTGTCTGTGGGCATCTGGGCTATATCTCGATTTATTTTGTGCGCTCTAAGCAAATGTGACCTAACATAGCAGAAAAGCCTAAGAGGGGCTATTTTTTGGGTCTGGGATGCTCACAAAATTTTTCCATATAAATTAATGGTAAACACTTCTTCACTTAATGTCATATCCCCTTATGAAATGTTTCATAGGAACGCTCTGCGTTCGGATAGCAGGGAAACCCGTTTTCCCATTGCTCGTGATTCTGTGGGCTTACGGTCAGTTCCTCTACTTTATGCGATGTTGTCTGGGGCGCTAGGATGTCAGTGAGGTCCAAAACAGTCTCGTTTCACATGGCTGGGAGCCCAGCTAGAGCTGTTGATCAGGGTGTACCAGTAAGGGTTTAATCAGGAGACAACTATGTGAACAGATAAAGTTTAATATAAAGAATCATTAACTATAACAGGGGATTAGCGTAATGAGATATTGACTAGTAAAAAGCGAGAAATCTAAAGCATACAGGAGCTGCAGGTAGAAGTGGCAGCCCCTACCCTTAGGTCTGAGAGAGTACATCCATGGAAGGGGGTGCCCTGTGGCCAAGGTCCAGATCTTGTTGAAGACTCATAGTACATAGTGGTGCTATACTGGCAGAACTTGCTGGAAGTCCACCCTTTTGAACTTGCTGGAATTCTGTCCTCTATGCTGTTACGGAAAGCTGCTCGTGAAGAGGAGACAGGATGGCAAGCCTCCAATTCACCTCTTCCAAGGGGGAGAGAATAAGTTAACTTACAATTGTAGAAGTTGAGATTAAATACATCCTAATGGAAAGGGTGGGGAAACTTAAGGAGTAGACACGAAAACAGATGGTGCATGTGCACCGGACAAACGTATTTGTAACAAACATACCACATTCACTTTGGGGCGGACACTTAATATCCAAAGGAGGCAAAATTCAGGCCCTGTCACTACACGTTAAGAGGTTATCTCAGGGTCTATGGGCTTGCTCTGAAAGCCAGGACATACTGGATGGGCTCCTTGTCTCCCGTAAGGAAGGCAGGGCCCTGCTTTGTTCCCAGGCTGGAACTGTATCAGTTGACCTTGAGTCCAAGCTTCTGCAGAGACAGCTAGTGAATTTGTCAGTAAGGTCTGCATAGACACAATAGCTGATTAGGGAGAAACAGTAACTCTGTTTGCTTACAGTAGTGCCTACTTCCAGGTACTGATTTCTTCACTTATCTGTTGCCGTACAAACATTAGCCCAAGACTTAGTGGCTTAAACCAGCACTATTTTCATGATTATGTAGTTTGGCTGGATGAGTCTTCTGCTTCATATTATTGGTTGGGGCTCCGGGACGTCCAGAATGGCTTTGCTGCCGTGGTGGACATTTGGTGTTGGCCACTGGCTGAGAGCTCAGCTGGGCTATGGCCAGGAGCCTCATGTGCTGCCAGTCCTCTTAAGGTCGGGGTGCAGAAGCCCCACAATGTCACTTCTACCACATTCTATTGGTCAAAGCAGTTGCAGGGCCAGCCCAGACCCAGGGGAGGGGAAATAGACTCCATCTCAGAGGTGAGGAGTGGCGCGCAGAGAGGAATAGCTGGGGGCCACTTCTGCAGAGAGCTACCACAGAAGCATTAAATGAGACCATGCAGATAAAAGTTTAAAGTGTGACACATAATCGATCCTCAAAAACTGCTATTATTATTGTTGTTATTTCTATGACCGTGGTATCGTAATAGCCCGGCATTCCGAAACTCTAAATAGCAGGAGGTGGGGGGGGGATAGAAGAAGACTGGGTGTTGAAAGTCTGGAATTTTGTGTTCTTGTTGTGGTTTGGTCACCGAAAGTGTGTGGTCAAAGCTTTTCAGCTTCGGGAACCTCAATTTCTTCATGTTTTGGGGGTGATAACTGAGTCAGCTGCCGGGCAGGGCCGGGCAGAAGCGGAGGGACTGTTACTCTGGGTATGGCCACTCCCACAGCTGGCCTTGCCTCAGGCTTGTCGGCCCATGGGGATCGGACATCCAGAGAGCTCACGTTCCTCGCGGTCAATGGGAACCTTCCAGAGAGGAGGCAGGCGGCTCTCCTTGGAGCTTGGAATTGGCCCAGACCATCTACCTCTGCAGGATGCTGGGAGAAGTGCCTGGAAGCAAGTAGGAATGAGGAATACCCGACCACGGGTGAAGAAAGCCATATGCTCTTCCCCTTGTCCGGAGCACATTGCTTCCTCCTGGTTAGCTCCTTATTTATGGTTACTTTTTTGCTCTAAGATATAAAGTTCCTGGAGGACAGGCATCTGTGATTGTTTCCATCACTTATATGAACCCAGGCTTGTATACCAGGACTTGGTCCATGTCAGATGCTTAATAATTATTTGTTGATTGAATAAGTCAACTCCTGTGCTTCCTTTAGGCCTCAGCTCCAATATTACTTCCTTCAGGAGGTAACCAGCTTGCCCTGGTTAAGAATCCTCCAACCATGCTTCTCCTTTACTCCTAGTACCGAGGCCCAGACCTCTTCGTGGCTGCACCTCTCATTAATGGAGAGGAGGCAGTGATAGCCGAGCAGGTGGGGCTCAGGGACTCAGGAAAGGAGGCTCTAAGAGTTGGAGAGTATGTAGCATCAGTCCTGCCTGGTGCCTCAAGCTGGTAGGGTGGAAGGAAGGTGCATCATGTCCAGAGGCATGGAGTTTCCCTGGGATCCCTCGGTGGCACCTGGATGACCTCCGAAGACTGGCAGGGAGTGTGACGACTCCAGAGCAGAGTTCAGAGTCACTGCCCAAGAAGGTCAGGAGGGAAAGGCCCTTGCAGAGCCCCTGGGCCAGCCCTCATTGGATATGAGTTCAGGGCACCTTGAGCCAGGGGTGGGAAGGATGGCAAGGGTGGTGGGGAGTGGGGAGAGGCAGAGGCCAGTCAGAGTCAGATATACGGGACTGGTAAGCTACATTCAAGAGTCTGGGCTTCATCCTGAGGGCCGTGGGGACCCGCTGAAAGGTCAGATTTGTGTCTTATAAAAACCTCTGGCTGCTGTGTTGTGTGGGTTGGAAGGGGAGAAGAGCAGCGCTCCAGCCAAGGTGGTGGTGGCTGCAATGTGTGTGGTGGCCGTGGAGAGAGAGGAAAGAGTCAGATTAGGGGGTTACTTAGGAGGTAGAAAAGGAAAGCATTTGGGGGTTAGTTTGTATTGAGGGTGAGGGTGCAGTCGTGGGGAGATCATGGGTCTGAGCAACTGTGCTGATGATCTTGCCAGGGGACAAAGAGGAGGCCCTGGTGGAGAGAGTTGGGATGGTGAGCTCAGCTGGGAGGTCTGTTGGGTTAGAGGAGTCTCTAGGATGGCCAAGTGGAGATGCCATGTAGGACCTGGGGCAAGAGGCTCTGAAGCTCGGGAGTGAGGTCAGGCAGCAGGAGAGTCACCAGGACTCGAAAGTGTGGTTGGAGGATTTTAACCAGGAAGGCCATTAACTGTGGTGGTAACTGAAGGCCAGAGACTGATGTCATTGCCCTGGCAGTGTGTGCAGGGAGGTGAGAGAAGGGACCCGAGGCACTTGAACATTCAAGGGCAAGGTTGTCTGGGTGAGGGATGTGAGCCAGGGAGCAGGACGGCCTGGGAGCAGCTGAGAATCTGGAACAAGGCAGAACTAGACAGAACAAGGCAGTGGAAGGCCTGAGACTCAGGGCTTAGGAATGGGGAGGGAGAGAGGGCCACAGGGAGCTGGGGGGCTTGGGAGAGGGTGAGGAGCCAAGAGGGCCCTAGAGATTCTAGAAGGGAGTGAGGGAAGGTAGCAGGTGCTCCTACGACAGCTTGGGGAGATGGGTGGGAAGGAGCAGGGCCTGGAGGATGGGTGGTCAGCATGGGGGCTGAATAGGGCTGGGGCAGAGGGAGAAAAGAATAGGGTCAGTGAGAAGGGAGTCAACTGCACAGAAGGGCTGGGGCCTGAGGAGGGCTATTCCAGGCCTGGTTCTTCCTGAATGGGGTTGGGGCTTTTCCAGCTTTTCTTTCTGAGAACGCCCAGACTCTTCCTGAACAGAGGACAGGAGAGCTCAGGCCATACAGGGGGCAGAGGAGGCCTTTCAAGCCTTGCGATTGAAGCTCGGAGGTGTCTGAGGATGAGGAGTGTGTGGGGGAGCTGAGAAAGTGGGTAGATGGTGCCCTCTTACCAGCTCCGGGGCTTTCGAGGAGGCTGTCCCAGGTGTGCCTATGGGAGGTGGGAAGGATGGGCAAGAAGTGGGTGTCAAGGGTCTCATCTCCCCTTGTTTGACGGGCAGCAGTGAGCATGGGAAGGGGTGGGGTCCGACTGAGGTGGCTGTGGGCACTTTTGACAGTTGGTGCTCTGGTGCGAGTGTGTGTGTGTGTGGGGGGGGTCAGGAGGGGTGAGAGGTTAGGTGTGCCGAGAAAATGGGGTGTATGTGTGGGGGAAGGAGGCTAAAATATCACACACACACACACACACACTCTCACGGCCTTCCAGAAGACCCCATGACCTCCTTTGGTTCCCTTCAGAACCAGTCAGAGGACTAAGTCCCAGACTACCCCAGACTGACAGGCGTGACTCAGGCGCAGGGTGCTGTGAGCATGGTCAGCGCCGCCTGGCCAGGGGAGGAAGGCACTATTCGGGGTCGGGCCCTGCAGGTGTCCAGGCTGAGACCAGCCACAACTGCCCCAGTCCTCGGGCCGTCTCGCCGGGCTGTGGTGCTCAACAGTTGGTGGACACGGGCTCACTCCAAGAAAATAAGGCATCACAGCACAGAAAGTGGGTCCCCCAGTTTATTGGGAAAACAGGAGACAAGAGACCAGAGAGGCGGGGGAGGCATCCAGCAGTGCTCCTTCCAGGGAAGGAGAGCCCTTCTCTGTGGGAGGGGCCAGAGGCCAACACAGCGGAAGGGGCGGGTCCAGTCCCAGGCAGCAGCCGCTTCCGGTAGGACCAGAAGCGCGGAGGAGGGGCTGATGGGATTGAGCCGCGTGGTGTATTCTCAGAACACGAGGGGCAGAACTACCGAGGCACCGCTGTTCTCAGCTGCAGGTGGGGACGGTGGCGCGTCTGGCAGGCAGAAGGGGCTTCTCTGGCTCTCTCTTGGGGCTGCCTAACATCTCCCCAGGCCACAGGAACCCCCTCCGCAGGTGGTGGTGAGCTGGCCGCAGGGCGCGCACATTCCTGTGCTCACCGCCAGGTTCCCGCTGCAGGGGGCGCTGCAGACGCTGCCGGTCACCGGCCGGGAGCCCGACACGCAGAGGTCCCCGCAGACGACCCCGCCCCGGGAGCTGCTGACACCTGTAGAAACAGGGGCAGAGTCAGGAGGTCTGGCTGGTGGCCACCCCATCCGGGCATCTTCCTTTGTCCTCCCTGATCTGCCTAAGCCTCCAGGGAAGGACACAGAGGGCCTTCAGCTGTAGTTCTGAAAGCATGGAAGGAACCTCAGCCTGAGAGTCAGGAGCCCTGGGTTCGGAGACTAGTTCTGCTTTGTGATCTTGGGCAAGTCCCTTCCTCTTTCCTGGTCTCTGCTTGACAGCTCAGGTTTCTTCCTGAAGTGACCTGTTACTCTTTCCCCTCTCCAACCCTCTTTATGTTGTCCAGTTCTTCTGTGAGCTAACCTCAGCCTTTCCTGCTGAATGACCAACCTACTCCCCTTTCCTGGGGGAATTATTGGAAACGCTCCCCTCAGTGTTTCTATATACTCACAGCCAGAAAATTTTTGTTGCCCAACAGAAGATTTTCCTTTTCAGGGCTCAAGATACTTACAGACATTCACAGCTCCAACACCTTCACACAGCCTGAATGGGGAAAAGGTAAGAAAGGGGAAGAGAAAAGAAGTCAGAATGAGATCCTCAAATTTCCTCTGTGCTGGAATGGATCATCTCAGGTGTATTTCTAACCTATATTTATACCTTTGTATAAAAAAGTACATTTCTGGCAATTGCAGCAATGCCAGGCCACACTATTTGGCAGGCAGAGTATGGGTTGGATTTCAGCTTTTATTTGCTCCTCAGCTGGCTGTCTGTGTGCAGTGCACAGCCTGAACAACCATACGTGGCATACTTGGATTGGTTCAGCTTTAGGAAGGGGAAAGTCCTCTTGGGCAGTCACATGAGGCCAGGGTCACAGTTTGGCCAGCAACTCTACCCTTGGACAAGGTGACCTCCTAGAAACCAGGCAGGGAGTGTATCTTGCAAGTGTTCTAAACTGAGAGAATGGGTGTCCAGGTTCTCTCCTAGCAAGGAATTGTGTTCTCTGCGACTCTAGACCTCACAGTGATGCTGGCCTTCATTTTTTTCTCTGTATGCTGTGTCCAAGTTCCAGTCTTTTGAGATCTGGGATTCCAAGACCCCAGAGTCTAGCTTGGGGTCAGTTCTCAGGACTGACTAGGATATGGAGGAGTCAAAGGTGGGCAGATCTATGCAAGTATAATTCCTGGGGCGGCTGGGTTGGGCCCACCTCTGTTCCTCGCCCTCCAGCAGCCGCCTGTAGGTGGCGATCTCGATGTCCAGGCCCAGCTTGGAGTTCATCACCTCCTGGTACTCCTTGACCAGGCAGGCCATGTCCTGCTTGGCCTTCTGCAGGGCGGCCTCCAGCTCGGCCAGCTTGCAGCGGGCGTCGCTCAGAGCCGTCTCGCCCTGCTGTTCCGACTGGGTCACTGCGGCCTCCAGCTTGGTGTTCTAGGGGCCCAGAAGAGAACAAGGTGGGTGATGGTCCCGGGTCTCTCTGTCCATTTCCTGGATGTGTCCAGTCTCTCCCCGGCCCCAGCTGGGAACACCCCAAGAACAGACCTCTCCCCTCATCAGCTGAGTCTACCCCAGGGACCACAACGAGGGACTGTAGTCCTGCAGATGGGCTGGAGCGGGAATGGTGAGATCCACTGGGGACACACACTGCCTGTGTGACCCTGGGGAGGCCCCAGGAGACACTTACCTGGCACTTGGCATTCTCAACCTCAGCGGTCAGCCTCTGGATCATGCGGTTGAGCTCGTTGATCTCCTCCTTGGTGCGGCGCAGGGTCTCCCCGTGCCGGATCACCGTGGCCTTCATCTCCTCACACTGGGGGGAGGCAGAGATGCTCCTGAGGCTCAGGATGCAGTTTCCCACCCATTCAGACACCACAGACGATTGGTAAGTTGTACAGTGCTCAGCCTGTGCACCCATGCATGGCAGCCCTGCTCTACCACCCAAACTGAGAGATGTCTGTCCTCTTACCATCCCTAATAATCAAAATCCCCAGACAAAAGAGGTCTTCCCTGCCCACTGCCATGTCTAGGAGGCAGGTGTCCTATGCCCCTCACCTTGCTGCGGTACCAGGACTCGGCCTCAGCCCGGCTGCGGCTGGCGATGTCGTCGTATTGAGCCTTGATCTCGGCCACAATGCAGTCCATGTTCAGGTCCCGGCTGTTGTCCATCTTGACGATGACCGAGGTGTCTGAGATGTGGGCGTGGAGAACGCGGATCTCCTGTGGGGGTAGGGGTAGGGGAAGAAGAAGCAGCACATTATTTGGGCTTTTCCTCACGTGCCGATGCTGATGCCTATAATCTCTTTAGCCCATTTGGAGCTAAAGTCTCATGTGTGGAGCAGATAATTCTCTGATGAAATCGTATGACTTTATGGACAGGTAAGAAATTCCTTTTAGAGGAAGGCATAACCACTTTTCAAATGCTTGCTTCTGGGATATTTAGGCCCAGGTGAGTCTAGGCTGCGTTCCCCCGCCAGTAGGCTGTGGGTGCTTCCCAGAGGCCCAGACCCTGCATCAGGCCCGGGTCACATGCCCCTGGCCCGACCCCAGGAAGGAAGTCTCTCGGCTGCCAGGGAAAGCGGTTTGAGGCGGTGTGACGCTTGTGTGGGCTTCACTTCGGTTTCCCAAGTCACAGCTGTCCCGGCGGTTGCGCTCCCTTGCCTGTTTCAGTTCCCCGCTCCTCTGCCTCCCTTGTTCGCTCTCCTTGCTCCCCTGCAACCCTCCAGCCTCGAGCCTGGGTCCCCATGTCAGCAGCCCTCTGGAGGCCTGGGCAGGGGGTTGGGGACGGCCACCATGGCTGAGAGCCCCCTCACCTCCTCATAGAGGCGCCGCAGGAAGTCGATCTCCTCGGTCAGGGCCTCCGCGTTGGCCTCCAGGTCTGACTTGCGAAGGTAGGCGCAGTCCACCTCCTGTGTGGGGTTCAAGGGGCTGTGAGACCAGCTGTCCTCAGGGCCCTGTGACAGCTTGGCTGCAGTGTGGCGGGGCATGGAGGATGCGGTGGCCAGGGAGTGGGGGTGGGGCTGGGCTTCGGGCACTCACCTTCTTCAGAGCCACAAACTCGTTCTCTGCTGTGGCCCGAAGTGCGACTTCTTCTTCATACCTGAAGTGGGCGGGAAGGACAGCCTGCCTGAGCAGCTCTCAACTTGGCCTCGAAGCATGCATGCAAATGAGCTCGATCCCTGGGCCCTCTCCCTGCTTGTCCCCTTGCCGTGAAATGGGGCAGGACCCAATCAGACTGCCGGTCCAGGCCTACTGAGATACCCGGAGAGCTGAAGTACCCGCTCTCACATCACCCCTGAGCAGCTCAGTGGGGGTGGGAAGGCGGGATCTGGAAGTTTAGCATGTGCATGCTTGCGTGTGCGTGCGTGCGTGTGTGTGTGTGCGTGTGTGTGTGTGTGTGCAGAGGGTAGGGGAATGGGAGGTGTCTGTTTTTCTCACCAGGTCTGCATTTTCCTTTCTTCTGACCCCTACCCCTTGCCCCGGATTTGCAATAGGTAGTGCGGTCCCCTCTCTGTCGTTCCCCTCTTGGGCTCAGCCAACAGGAGTCAAGCCTGCCACTTCGTGGGCAGGCCGGCTCAGAGCCAGAGGCAGGGAGTATGGTGCCCTGGGAAGCTCATGGCTGAGAGTGCTACTCAAGGAAGCTGGCCAGCTGCCCCTTGAAACCAGCTTCCTATAGAGTAACAGGTGAGCACCCTCCATATCGTGTGTCACACTTATAACTGATGGCCTTTGTCTGTGATTGGGCCATGCTGCTTCCCAGCCAACTGGGAGTCCCACAGGGACAGGCATGACATCTACTGCTTGCCCCTGGATTGCTAGCACCCTTCTCCCTCGGTGTCTAACTGCGTCTGGGAGGCACTGAGAAACTGTTAGTTGAGTAAAGGTGTGAACTTGCGAAGAATGTGCAGGACATTGAAGGCTGGATTCAAAGTGACCAGGAGTGGTCATTTTTCTGGGGGCCTAAGAGAAGGGCATGGTGGACGGAGGAAAGGAGAGAACATCATTCTCTTGACCTGCTGATAGGGAGGCAAGGTGAACTCCATCCCCCTGGGGGCCAGGGCACACCCACAGGACCTGGGAGCCTTGAGGAAGGCCAGCGAGGGTAGGTCCCTCCCTATCCTCAGGCAGAGTCCCAGCCGCAGACCCAGACACACCCCTGTGCTGGGAGCCTCCTTCCAGCCCTTTCCTGGGCACTCACTTCTTCTTGTAGCCCTCCATCACTTCCTGCACGTGGTTGAGCTCTGAGGCCAGCCTCCCGCTGTCGGCCTCCACGCACTCGGCCTCCCGCCTCAGCGTCTCGATGTAGCCCTCGAACAGGGGCTCCAGGTTGCTCTCGCAGCACTTGCGGTTCTGGTAGAACTGCCACTTGGTCTCCAGCAGCTTGTTCTGCTGCTCCAGGAAGCGCACCTGCCACCCAGAGGCAGAGCCTGAGAATCTCTTCTTCCAGGATCAGGGGCAAGAGGTGGGGGCCGGGGGTGGTCCCAACACCAGGATCTGCAGGTCCCCAACTATCAGGACCCAGAGTCCTCCCTGGCGCAGGTGTTATGTCAAAACCACCCCACGGCTTAATCGGGTCACCTGGAAGTCCTTCCTGAGAGCTCACTACAGTCTTCTCTAGGCCATCGCCTGGTACCACGGACAGGGCTGAACTACGCTGAGTCCGGATTCTGCTGCTGCTTGTTAATAACATGTCCTTGGGCATCGCCTGTCACCCCCTCACGACGTGGGAGGTTCACGCTCGCCTCATTAAGAGAGTTTAATGAGCCCTGGCACAAAAGGGCGCCCGTGTGCTGGACAGCTACTAGTACTAAGTCAGGTGTGATTGTCAGTGTGCAGCTGAGTGGGCCGACCTTTTCAGAAAGGCAGACTGCAAAAGGCGAAAAATGAAGTCTGTGCCAATTATTGAATACTTACAACAACAACACAATTAGAATAATAGTCACCTGGGATATCGGTGCAGGAATGCTCTGTGGAATTGAAGGCCCAGGGATGTTACCTGACTGCCTGAGAGCTCGCAGTGGCAGAGGAAAGATTCAAACTCTGGCCTTCTGCCCCACAGGGGGCTCTTCTCTCACTGGAATGATGGTAGACTATTGGGCCCCAGGAAAATTGCACGCCCATCTCCCTGCCACCAGGCTGTCCTGGCAGGCCAGCATCCTCATCCAGATCCCTTTGTCTAGAAACTTTGCCACAACCTGGTAATAAGTCCTTTCCTATGCTATCCTTGATGTTTCATGTTGTTAGGAGTTCCAGACTTTTTTGGTCCTTCCTGGTGGGTATCTCTCTAGTGTGACTTCTTTCAAGGTTGGCTCTGGAGAGAGAGAGCCCTTGCCAGCCCCAGAACCACTTCCTAGTTGGAGTCTTCTCCCTTGTCCCCTCATGCCACTGCCACTGAATTCAGTGGGGAAGATGGCTGTGGACTTGAACTGGACACTGGCAAAAACAGACGGCTTACAGCTGCATCCCGACCATGTGCTGCTTGCGTCCTCACAAGGCCCAGAGAGTGGGGACTGTAGCTATCGCTCATCCCTGGATTTCGAGCCCCAGACACGGACCAAGCACTCTGGCCTCTGCCCAGCAGCCAAGGAACCATCTGGCAGAGAAACAGCTCTGTGTGATCTACGGCATTTCAGGCACTGTTCAGTATTACACTCACAGGCCTGCCCTTGACATAGGGAGCACTGCCTTCCCATGCAACAGCTATCTGACTTCAAATGCGTTGAATCCCCACACGGCAGCCTTGTGCTCATGAAGAGATGTTAGCTCTCAGCACTAAAGTTTCTGCCTCTACTTCCTGCTTGTAGATTTTCAGTGTGCCTTCCCCATCAGATTGGCAGCTCCTGATCCTATTCTTGTCTTTCTGTCTGTGTCCTAGCGGTATGACTGCTTCTCCTTTTGGACTGGACTGGGGGCTTCTATGGGCAAATAAATGAGTCCTGAGCATGGAAGGAATTCAGGAAGGGTGTGATCAAGGACACCCACCTTGTCGATGAAGGCAGCGAACCTGCTGTTGAGGCACTTGATCTGCTCCTTCTCCTCATGCTTCACGCACTGCGCATTGGGGTCAATCTCCAGGTTGAGGGGCGTCAGGAGGCTCTCGTTGACGGACACAGTGGTGATGCAGGGTGGGCTGGGCCCGCACACGCCGCCGGAGCGGTAGCCGAAGCTGCGGCCGCAGGAGCCGGCACGGAAGCTCCCGCAGACGCTGTGGCTGCCGAAGCCCCCGGTGAGGCCGCGGTAGCAGGAGACGCCGCGGTAGGGGGCGGCGGTGATGCAGCAGCGGCCGGGCCGGGGCCCGCAGGCCGAGATGCAGCTGAAGTTCCTGGGGCCGAATCCACAGCCCACGGTGCTGAAGCCACAGGTCATGTTGGAGATAGGAAGGTGTCTGGACAGTGGAGAAGCTGGCAGAGGACGGAGTCAGAGGCTTGTGCTCCCTGGGCTGTGGCAGGCCCTTTTATGCACCAGGGGCAGCTGGCATTAAAAGGCGCAGCATAGTGACAATAGCTGCCTTTTATTGGCTTGGCATCATCCCGGCCTCTTAAGAGCCAGCCCAGCTTGCCTCTTCAGGGTAGCTGTGTCAACAATCCGCAGCCACAGGCCTGTTTCATCTTCAAAGCTATTAACAAGCTTCCTCATTGCCTCTCCCCCTCCCATTGCTGCTGGAAGCAGAGAAAGGGAAGGGGTCCTGGAAGCATCAGTTGGGCTCCACGTGCCGACTACTGGAATGGGTGAAGTGACCTGGGCTGGAGCTTGCCCTTGGAATCCTTCTCTGGAAGGGGCATCACCACCGGGCTATGGGCCCCGGACCCGTGACCTGACCTCAGGGTGGATGGCTAGCCCATCCCCACCAGCGGGCTGCGTCCCTAACAACCTGTTGTTCTAGGAGGCTTCTCTGACTTCCTCTGTCTCTCTAAAGCATGTCCCTTTCACCACTGTCAATGTCAGCTTCTCCTGGCCTGTTCCTACCCAGAGCCTTGTCAAGGATGCCAGTGGGGGTAGAGATTTGGGAGGGAGCATAGTCTCTGCACTTTGGGTATTCCTGGGAAGATAAGTTGTGGGACGCTAGATGGGATATGGGAGAAACTGAGTCAGAGAGTTCACACGAGAACCAGGGCTATCCTCCAGAGTCCTGGGCCTCTGGCGGAGTAGAGGACAGGATCGGGAGTGTGGAATAACACAGAGCTACAGAGATGAATTAGGGAAGACTACTAGGAGGTGAGTTGAAGCAGGACTTGGGGTGGGGTGGGGATAGGGTTGGGAAGAGCTGTGAAAGGAGTGCTGCTCTGATTTGGAGGCTAGACGGTCTAATCATGCATTCTCTCATTCTTTCAGAAAATTCTTATCGCGTGCCAACTGCATTGCTGGAGTCTGGGAACCCAGCAGAGACCTGAGGTGTTCGGAAGTAGGAGAGGGTGGCATGCACACAGGGGTGCCAGTGTTTGGCTGGTGGGCAAGGGGGAGAAGCCACAGGTGGAGAGAAGGTCCCAAGATGCGTAGGCTGAGTCGGGATCTGATATGGGGATGTGCGGGTCCTTTAGTTTCCCAGCAGGGAAGCTGAATGATGAATATTGGTGTGTAAGCACCCACCAGGAAGGATGAGAGGTGCTGGAGATCAGGGGAGGGAGGTCACCAGTCTTTGAAATGACATTGCTTCCTCCCCTCTGAGGATCCCACTATGAGAGGAGGTGGGGAGCTCATGTGGTTTCCCGACAGCCAAGGTCCCGTGATTTCCCCCCTCATCCCTTTGGGCTAGGACCAGTGATGGCTTTGGTGGGTGGACAGTGGGGCCTAGTCAGGAGATGCCTCGAACCCACGGATCTGAGCCCATAAACCCTTCCAAGAGCAAGTCTCTTGACTGCCTTTGTACTTGAGGATGACTCCTTTGATGGACCTGTTTACTGACTGGCCACAAGCAGATGCTGACCCAATCTGGGCTAAAAATAGCCCTCCATGCACCCTCCCTGGGCCTCACCTTTTGCACTCTTTACTCCTCTCAGGGTGAGTGAGTCACTTATGTCCCAGGATGAGGGAGGGCCCGTCCTTTCTGGGAGACCAGGGGATACTTCCAGCCCCTCCAGTTGGGCCCTATGAATAAATTTTCACAGACTCTTATGTGTGAGGTGGGAACTCTGTGGGAATGACCTATGGGATAGGGATTTCTGGGGTGAGTGACACCCAAGAACGCAAGGCCGGGGGGTGAGGGAGGGACTGATTGCAGCCGAGTGGCTGGTGGGATTTTGGAGCATTTCTGTGGGAGGCATGGCTGAGTGTGTCCTGGGTCATTCATGTGCTGGACATCCAAGAAAGAACAGCTCTTTTTCTCTTCTTGTCTCAGCTGGGACTGCTGAGCCCCTGGAAGGTTCTCAGTGCGTGTCCAAGGATTACGTGGGATTTACTTCTTGGTAAAACGCTGAGGGATGCAAGGTGGTCAATCTTCCAGGAAACGTTTCTCTGTTACCTTGCTGGTCATTGCACCTCTGTCCTCTGACCCTGCTCATCTGTCACAACCCAGTGGGCTCAGTATCGAGTTGCATGCTTCACTGAGGGTCTCTGTATAGACACAGCCACTTCCTTGGGTCGGGGGAGCCATGAGTCTGCCCAGGTCCCTGTCCTGATGGGAGATGATGGTAGTGTGGACTCTGGAGATAAAAGGGCGAGGTTTGAAGCCTGCCTCTGCCACTGACTAGCTTTGTGACCCCAGGCAAGTCCTGTTTCCTCAGTTTCCTAACCGATCCATGCCCTGCTGGGCTGTTGGGAGGATTCAGTGGGTGCCTGGAAGGGGAGGTGCCACCCCCACCTTCACCCACACTAATAAGGTGACTGGTCTTGGATCCAGCAGGGCCTTGCAAAGGGACGGTGTGCACGGGCTGGGCAGCGCCGTTCTTGGTAAGCAGAAAATAGCTCAACAGCTTTACAAGGCAATCGTGGCCACATCAGAAAGCCTTAATTAGGGCGCCTATTTGTAAGTGGCTGAGAACAAAGAGAATGGCAAACTGGGTGAGCCCTTGAAAACAGACTTAGACAGGAAGCTGACAAAGGGATAGCAGCCCAATAGGCTGCTTTCTTCCACCTGGGCTCCAGGCTGGATTGGTTCCCACCCCAACCAGGGGCTATAAAGGCTCTGGTGGAGCCCCAGGCTGGTTCGGTCACCAAGGCCTGCGCCCTGAGCCTGCCCTTCACACAGCTGGCCTGGGTTGGCCTGGGCCTGCCTCGTCCCTGCTGCCTGGAGTGACTGCTTGCCCTGTCGCTCTGGTCCTTAGCTTCCTGACTACCTCCCTGGGACTACGAGCACCACTGGGCCTTATTCATCACGGTTGTTTCCTGGTGGGCACCTGCCTGTCCGCCCGGCTGCTGACCCACTGATGCTCTTGTCATTTCTTTTTTGCCTTCATAGTGATGGGCCTCTTAATTTCTGTCCCTTCTTAATGGATTTTTAAAAAGATTTATTTATTTATTTTATACATAGAGAGAGCGAACATAAGTGGAAGGAGAGGGAGAGAGAATCCTCAGGAAGACTCCCCGGTGAGCAGGGAGTCAGGACCCTGAGATCATGACCTGAGCCGAAACCAAGAGTCAAGAGTCAGATGCTCAACCGACTGAGCCACTTGGGTGCCCCGTGCTTTCTTAATGGAGATTTGATAAACAACTCTGTGATGAACGTTTGTAAGATATATCTCGATGTGCATCTCCACTACTTTCTTTAACATAAATTCCTGGAGGTGGGATTCATGGGTCCAGGGGGACTGTCCTGGCCTGGGTTGTGCCTGGCTGTTGCTTGCCTGGCTGTGGACGTAGTATTTCCGTGGAGAGGCAGCTTCCATGAACTGGTAGGACTTGGGAGTCAGGAAGCATGGATGCCAATGACAGCCACCAGCTGTGTGACAAATTAGTTCGTCTCTGCGCATCTTGTCTCGTCATCTGCAAAGCGAGCATTAGAATATTGGCTTTCTGGGCCCCGTGAAGACACAGTGAAGTGGGGGACGCGAAGGCACAGGGGAGGCCAAGGCTGAGTGCGTGCCTGCCTCCTACCCGGGGTGGGGCATCTCCTGGGCCTTTGCTTGCCTTTGTTCTCCAACCTTCCTGCCTCCAGCTCTGCCTTCTGGCCTTGAACTCACAGCACACAGGTCTGTGGGCTGGAGCTGATGAAATGTGGCGGCTTCATGGGCTCCAGAACTGTTTACTACACAAGGACTCTGTACCTCAGGGTATAAAGAGGAGTTTAATATACATCCCTGTCCTCAAGGAGCTGACTGCGTAGTCGGGAAGATCTGTAAATAGGCACGAGGTCAATGGAGAGTAGATGCAGTAGTTTCTTAGGGCAGTTCATGAAGAACTGTCAATGGACAGATTGTGTCTTGACTTGAGCTCTCTGTGGGCTGGTGCAATCAAGGAGACTGTGGGAAAGGTCAGCCTTGAGCTGGGCTTTGAAAGACAGGAAGGGCTTGGGAAAGTCAGAAAGATGGAGGCAGTGCCAGGCTGAGGATGGCAGAAGAGTCCAGGAATCTTCAAAGGGCAGGGGATGCGCAGCGGAGGAGCTTGGGGGGTGTCGCACCTAAAGGATGCAGTTCGGGTGCACTCTCATAAAGCCGGGAGCAGGACAAGGATGCCTGCTGTCGATGCCATGCTTAACATCACACAATTCCTGGCTCAGAACGTAAATCTGTGTAAGTATGAGATGAGAACTGGCATGGTTTGCACAGCTACACAGAAGACCAAATGAAACCAACAGATGAACTATAGAAATAATGAGATGAGGTGAGCAGCCGGCTACCAGGTCAGCTTACAGCAATCCCAAGTGTTTTTCTGGATCAGTGACCATCACTTAGGAAATAAACAGGAAAATGAAGATACCATTCTTAAAAGTGATGAAAGCCACGAAGTATTTTCGATATAACAACAGAGTATTCACCAGATCTTTCTGGAGAGCAATGTAAGATTCTAATGTGAGAAACACATACAAGAAAATCTGACTAGGTAGAATTATATCATATTTGGGAAAAATTTGACCTAATCTTCCAAAGATACAAATTCCCTCTAAGTTTATTTATAAATAAAAGGCAAACCCAATAAAAATTTGAGCTGGATTTCTTTTGAGGGACTTGATAAAACCAATCTAAAATTTATATGAAAGAATAAAATTCACCTTATGATAAAGTCCGCTGTGAAAAAGGAAAGCAAAGAGAATGTCTGAGGATCAGAGAGCCACAGTGATAAAAAAGTGGAATGTTTACACAGGAATGGGTAAGTGGGCCCCTGGAACAGAGCAGAGAGCCAGAAACAGCCCCTTTAATAAAAGATAAACTTGATATTTGGTAAAGGTCGTGGCAACAAGCAAGGGGCCATTTATTCAGTCGGTGAGACTCAGTGCATGGGAAGTGGAGAGCTGGAGTCCAGTCTGTACTGTAGACTGTGGGAGACCCCCAGCGAACGGAAGGCCTGGGCAGGAACCATAAAACTACAATGCAAACAGAGGGAAATGCGAGAGAACTTCCTTGTATCTTAGGGCTGGGGAGAGAATTCTCAGACAAATGCTAAAAGGCAACACCACAAGGTAAAAAAAAAAAAAAAAAGGATTGACCTAAACACATCAAAATTAAGAATTCCAGTTCACTGAAAGAGAAAACACGAACAGACAGTGGACAGCCTGGGAAAAGCGCAGTGTCTCCCTTATGTGAGGAATTCCTATAGCACAGCAAATGAATGAATTGCAGGAGACCCGGTGGAAAGCTAGCCGAAGTCTGCACAGCCAGCTCTGCAAAGGGAAAGACCAAGTGGCTGACAAGTATGTGAAGAGGGGGTGAGTCCCGCCCGTTCTTAGAAGCTGCAGACTAGAACCGTGAGGAAGATCAGACCGTGGGTGCTACCGACTGTGGGTGGGCAGCTGGAGGGATGGGGACCCCTTCCACGGGGGTGGGGTAGGAAGGTGGGGTCCCATGCACAGGGCGGGGGAAGGTGGGGTCCCGTGCACGGGGGGGGGGGTGGTGGGAAGGTAGGGTCCCGTGCACGGGGGGTGGGAGGGTGGGGTCCTGTGCACAGGGGGTGGGAAGGTGTTCTAGAATGCAACACAGCGTTGTCACACAGTGGATTTAGGTGGGTGGAAACCCTGTGAGCCCCCAGCCCCCCTCCTGAAGGCCATTCTCCTGCAAGGACGAGACAGTTCATGGTGGCCTTGTGTGCAGCAGGAGGAAGCTGGGCAAGCCAGGTGAGAGACTGGACAGAGACCGGGAGAAGAGGATGAACGCAGATTAAGGCAGTCAGGAGCCACACAGTGGATGTACTTACAGCCAACATGTGTCAGGTTAGAACCTGTCAAAACCCTACTGTGTCGGTCACTAAAACACACGCTCCCCAAACACAGCAGCTTCCGTTCCAGCTGCGCGCGTATGTGAGGACATCACACACATTGCCTGGGCTGGGGAGAGGGAAGGGAGGGGTACGAAATGAAGGGAACAGAGGAGCAAAGCAGAGAGTGGCTTCTGTGGGCTCCTGAGGACACTGTGCCAAGAACTGGGGCACGTGTCAGAGTCACCTCTCTGCCCGAGAGGTCCAAAAGAAAAACGGAAGTAGGGAGAGCCTAGGAGACGAGCTAGAGGGGCTTCACCGTGCCTGCTCGCGGCTGGGCTGAGGAGCCTTCAGATGCCTTACCCTCAGCCTTTGGTGTCTTGGAAGCAGATTTTTAGGGAGCTAAGGCTGTCAAGGCATTTGATAAATTGCAAGAGGGAAGCCTGGTACATGGATCTGTTGGGAAGTTAACACACGGGGGTCGTGGCTGCTGGCCGCCCAGGGAGGGTACAGCATGGTGTGCTGGGCACTTGCAGGAAAGCTGCTGGGAGAATGAAAAATCCAGGCAAGGAAGAGCCAGGGAAGGCACACTTTGTGTTGATCAACCTGGGAAGGCTTCCTGGAGGAAAGGGGCTTTCCACATGATGGCTTGGGTGCTTTGTGCGGCCAGGCTGGGCTGCCCTCCAGTGGAACAGCGTGGCAGTTCTGGCAGTCGGGAGCGTCTTTTCTAAGGTACCTCTGCAGCAGAGGGGTGACTCACACAGCCCCAGGGGCTTCCCTGAGCCTCAGAGCCCAGGGCTTCGGGTATGTGAAGTGGGTTTGCACGTCATGCAGGTGTGATGCCGCTGGATGAGCTCCTGGAAGAAGACAGGAGAAGGCTAATTATCAGTGTTTCTGAGCCAAGTTTTCTTCCTGTTTGTCTCCTCGAAGTCCTTCTCCGGCAAGGCTTCTGAGCTGTTGGGGTTGGAGGACTCTGGAGGGTGCTGTGTCCCACCGCACCCCGCAGGCAGGTAGCTGCCTCCCTGTTCCATGGGCCGGGTTGGGAAGCCCTGGAAATGGCCCTTAAATAGAGCCCGAAGCTGAGTCCCCTGTCACTCCAGCCCACTGACTGTTCTCTTTGGGCACCCCGTGACATCAGCCCTGTGCCCTGGCAGCCTTACTCGGTGCCTGTGGGTACAGCTGCCTCACACACGCCCTCCGCTCTTTCCCCCACTCTGTCTTGGCGTCCTCTTCCTCAAGGCACCTCGCAGGGCTGGGTCTCGGAGCCCCGGGAGCCCTGACAGCCCTGGGTGTGTCTTGGCCAGCACTGAGGGGGCTCACACAGTGCAGTCTCCCGCTTATGTGGTCCGAGCAGCAGAAGACAGGAGCGGCCACTGCTCTGGACACCATGAGTCTGTAGGTGACGCCTGAGAGTGCAGGAGCTCCTTGGGACAGAAAAATGGGCTTTTCCTGTGGAGCACTGCCCAGACCGCAGATTCTTGAGTTTTTTAAAGCTGCTGAGTTTCAGGGTGGTTCCTGGCACAGCTGCAGTTACAGGAACGGACCCCTTGGCTAGATTTCAGGATTTGCAACCACTTCTGATTATTAGAATCATCTTATTCCAGAAGTGAAGACATTCTGAATTCATGATACAATTTCTTCTCTCTCTCAGCCCCTAAACCACCCGCCCCCAGCCCCGGCTCGCGTGTTTATGGCTCCCCTGGCTTGGTTTGTGGGGCATGGTCTTTTCATCGCCTCCTTCTTTTGGGAGATTTCCAACGTGTGTTGCGTCAGAGGGGACACCGTCAGGCAGGGCTCTGCTTAGGTGACAGCTGGTGGGGGCGGGAGGCTCCATGGCCACCATGGGGGTGCTGGCTCCATGTACCCGTTTGTTCAAGGGTTAATCCCCGCAAGGTCCCCCCCCACGGTGCTGCCTTGTAACGTTTGGCCACGTGTTGCCTTCCCCGCTGCTGGACACTGGCAAGGCTGATCCTGCCGTCTCAGCTCTCCTCCCGCCAAAGCTGGTGACCACGACGGGTGGTGGCCGGGTCCCGTGTGTAGCTTCTTAGATCTTGGGGGACTGACACCCTTTCGTGCTCAGCTTTGGGACTTGGCTGCCATTCTGGGACCACAGGAAAAGTCTGCTGGATTTCCATTCACCAGGATGAATATCTTAGTTTATTGTACATCTGCCTCATAGCTTGTTAGTGGCTACTTCAGCCTGGAAGTAAGAAGAGCCCGTGTCTCCCTCCCCTCTCAGATGCAGGAGAGCCAAAGCTGTTCTCCTCAAATCCCCCTGCATCTTCCTTGATGACGCACATGGTCTTCTGATGACCCCAGCCCCAGAAATCCTGCTCCTGCCTCCCCCCTGCCTAGCTCTACCCGACACCCCTGCCCTTCCTATCCTGTCCCAGGTTCTTACTCTGTGCTGGGCTGTCTGTCCTCTTCCCTCATTCTGCCTGAGAGCATCTTAGAAGCAGGGATGTAATCCGGGGGCAGGAACCTTCTGCTGATCTGAAATCGCGAGGGAAAGAGGTGTTACTCAGAGTAAAACTTCAAATGCTTGAAGTTTGACCCCCAAACTCCTATCCTCATGCCCCACGGCCAGCTCAAGGCTGCGATGCAAGGGGAAGCCCCCCTTCTGGCCATGAGCTGGCCCTCTGTTGTTGATAGGTCCCTGCCCCATGTTTGCAGCCACCAGACAATAGCGACTGTGCTCCTTGGGGCAGAGCTTCGCTGAGCGCGATGTGGAGTCACACCCGTATTTCATGTGACCCGCACAGCGGACACAGTGTGACGTACTGAACAGTCTGTCCCTGTGCTGACGGGCCCTGCGGGATGGGCTGTTTTCTAGTGCACACTGGCTGGGGACCCCAAGGGGGATGAAGAGCAAGTGTCGCCACCGGCTGAGTGCTCAGTGTGTACCGCTGGCTGTGCCAGGGGCTCCGCGCGGCCGTCTCAGTTAATTTTCTCCACGCGCTCAGGCAGGTCTGTGATCAGGCGTCTGATGGGGGCTGAGGGGGGGCGGTAGGGCTCAGGGAAGGGCAGTTGCCTTGCTCTTTGCCGTTCTGTCTTCTGTTTTGCTTATCCCACATCCAGCTGACGGCCAAGCCCTTGGGACACCTCGTGGTCCTTCCATTTCTCCTCCATCCCCTCCAACACGTTTTTAGCTCAGGCCGTGTTATTTCTCGTTTTGTTTCACGTGATCGCTTGCCGGCTGGATTTGCTGCCTTTGATCATGTTCTCACCATCTGGTCTTCGCCCCACTTCTTAGTTGATCTGGTTGTGCATCCAGTCACCTTCCTCCCACCCACCCATCCGTCCACCCATCATCTAAGCCAGATGAAACTCTCTGCTGCAGACGAGGGGAAGCTCCTGGGCCCTGCCCATACTCCCCCCTGCCTCCCTCCTCATCACTCTGCAGGGGAGGCCCCGACCTCCAGCCACACTCAGCCAGCTGGGCGTCCCTTCATACCTTCGCGCACACTGTCCCCTGGCATTGGGCACCTGCAGACTTGGTTCGGGGTCATTTCCTTTAAAAGGAGTTTGGCGTCTTTGCACATGTCTGCGACCACACTGAGCCGTAGATGTTGGATTCCCACTGTGACCAGTAGGCGGTGAGCCACTGGAGGGCGGGGCCTGGCTTTTGCCCAGCTAAGTGTCACCAGCATCTCCTGCAACGCATGACCTCCAGGCGCTTGATAAGCAATTGCTGAACGAATGGGTGAGTCGATGTGCTGGGCCAGGGGCTCACTCACAGATGGGTATTCAGCGGCCACCCTGGTCCCCAGAGCATCAGCTAGTGTGCCTTGATGCCCTTGCCAGGCATATGCAGGTGCTCGGGAAAGGCTTGTGGCCGAAGACGGATGCGGGCAGGGCAGCCTGGGCTGGCTGGGAGCAGGGTTTCCTCCACAGCCGTGTTCTCTGTTTCCAGGGTCCCCTACACTCCCAGCCCTGGTGGTTTTCCAGCCGCAGAATCTGGCCAGGAACCGCCAACTCTCCTTCAGGGGCTGGGCACAGCAGAAGATTCAAGCCGAGATCCACCTTTCTGGACTTTTTTTTTGGCACCCTCATAATGTGGCGGTGTCAGTAAGAAAAACAAGTGTCCTGAAGCTGGAGCCTTCAGGCCCCATAACAGGAGATCTCCAGTTTTCCTTTGGTGATTCATCCAGCATCCCACATCCCGAGGTTTGCTCTCCATATGCCAAGCGGAGTGGGGGAATCACAGCATTCATCGGAACCTGGGTCCCTGAGTAACCGTGTAGGGGGAAGCTGTCCTACCCACTAGTCTACACCCTCAGCAGTGTTCTGTGAGCAGGGAACCCTTTGGCTCTGTCTGAGCCATTCAGTGGTGTATGGGAAGGGGTGGGGGTGCAGTGGGACCGGTCTGCCCTGGATGGAGGCCACAGGGGTGCATTTTTTTGGTAGAGAATTTAAAAACAATAAAACTGACTAAAAATCAGTTTGTTTTTATGTTCACCTAGCAGGAGCAGTTAGTTCTAAACAATGTCACTGTAAAGTCCCCTTCCCTGTCAGCTTCCCCAGCCTGCTTGGTGCCCCTGTCTTACTAGAACCGTTACATTGTTCTTTAGGATACAGGAATACAGGGACACATTTTGTAAGCCTGGAAGTTCTGCCTGCCCGGAATGGAGGCTCTTCCGGGGAAAGAGGTCCAAGGTGCTTGTCTTTGTGCCCTGGGACCCAGGCCGCAAGATTAGAGAGATGAGGCTAGACATTTGTATTGGGGCCAAAGGGGCCCGGGGCCAGCCTGGGTATCGGGGATGGAGGCAGGTTTGTTGAGGGACTGCCCAGCAGGGGTGCTCCGAATGGGGTGCTGATGAATGAGCCTAACCCAGTTCTCTATCTTGGGGAATATCCGTGTGAGGCCCCCTTAGAGAATGCAGCAGGAACTATTCCTGAGGGGACACCACGCCTGGATCACCAGAGATGCTACCGGTCCGGGACAGCGGGAAGCCTTCTGCCATGAGTTCCTGCGTGCTCTGGAGTGACCCAGTGTGAAGGTGGGTCAATAATTTCAATTTCAAAGGCACCAAAGTAGGTTTGCTTTTATTTTTCCCATGCAATGCTTGGGACTGGAAGGTCAGGTCAGCTCAGGCGCACACAGGTAAGCAATAGGGCACAGTGAGGAACGGGCCCAGTCCCACAGGGCCCACTGGCGCTCTCCCCTCCCTCTCTGTATCCCCCGAACTCACCATACTCAGGACTCCCTCTCACTCTCTCTGCTCAAACCACACGGGCCTCCTTGCTCAGACTGGGCCTGTTTCCACCTCAGGCCTTTGCACCGGCTCCTCCCTTTACCTCCTCAAAACCGTTGTTCAACGTCCCCTTCTCGGGGCAGCCGACGCGGACCACCCTGTTAAAATTGGACCCCATTTTTCTCCCACTTCTTTTGAGTCCCTCTTCCTTGTTCTATTTCTTCTTCTTACAACACGTATCACCATCAAATATATAATCGACTCCCTTTCTAAGTTTATTGTCGATCTCTCCCGCTGGAACGGGAGCCCATGGAAACATACACCTCTGTGTTTTATTCCCTGCTGTATCCCGAGCTCGTGGAATGGCGCCCGGCCGTGGTAGGTACTCAGTAAGTACTTGTTGAATGAAGAAAAGGAAACAAATAGAGCCCAGCGTGAGGCAGGCCCTTCTAGAACATCAGGTTTTTAAAAATTTTTTTAATTTTTTAATTTTTAATTTTTTCTTTTGATGTAAAGTTCGATGATTCATTAGTTGCGTATAACACCCAGTGCACCATGCAATATGTGCCCTCCTTACTACCCATCACCAGCCTATCCCATTCCCCACCCCCTCCCCTCTGAAGCCCTCAGTTTGTTTCTCAGAGTCCATAGTCTCTCATGCTTCATTCCCCCTTCTGATTACCCCCCCTCTCCTTATTCCTTTCTTCTCCTACCGATCTTCCTAGTTCTTATGTAGAACATTGGTTTTGAGTTCTGCTTTCTGTTTTGTTTCTGTTGTTCTCCTGCCCACCGTGGAGGGGCTCTCTCAGCTTGGGGCACACCCAGCTCCCCTTCCCCCAGTTAGGGTTAGTGTGCGATTTGTGCTTCTGTGTCCACAAGAGCCAAAGGCTGGGGTAAGTTGGTTCTGCAGGAAGTCAGTGCATGGGGTGTCTCCTCAGCCCATCCTGTGACTTGGTGCAGCCTTGGAGCTCTGTCCTCCAGAAACAAGGGCCTCCTCTCAGACTGGAGCTCCTGGGCCGGGTCCTGCTCCCTCACCATCCATCCTTGCGCTCCCCACATAGAGTGCGAGTCTGTCCTCTGTGTCCTCCTGCTGTGAGGTGTGCGTGCGTGCGTGCATTTGTGAGAGAAAAAGCCAAAAGACCCTCCCCATTCTCTCTGTTCTGTGTGGCTCTTTTCTTATGCCCCCTCCCCAAGCCTGTTCCCCCAGGAGGGAGTTCTGGAAGACCATTCCTTGTTCTTGTCTTCGTACGCAGAGATTCTCTGTAATGACGGTTTTACTCAGGGGACCGGATTGCTGGAGGCTTAGGCATCATTACAGTCAAGACAGCAGGCAGCCGTTTTCCCCCCTGCGTCCCCTTTCCATCCTGCCGTTCCGGGGTGTGACGTTGGGGTGGGAGGCTGGGGGTGAGCCGCCCTGGCTAAGAGCTTGGTTTGGCAAAGATTACCGGGTAATCTCTCTGGCTGCCAGGCCTGCGCACTGGCCCTCCTGGCACCCCCGCTTCTATTCTCTCGGCCACGTCCCATCATCTTCTAGGCCCCGCCTCAGGTCTCACCTCCTTTGCGGCGTTCCACCTGCCATGAGTGGCCCTTCTCGGAGAGCCAAGAACATTCCCTTTCCCTGATCAGTCGTCTTTCCCTCTCTTGCCACGGATCTTTCCTACCTCTGTTTGGTGTCCCCAGGAGACCCAGTTCTTCAAGGGAAAGCTCTGTCCAGCTCTATTTCCCTCGGCATCTAGATTAGGGCCTTGTTCTGGCGGGACCTCAGCACTTGCCCGTGAATGAAAGGCGCCTCCTCGGGGACAGCTCCTGGGCCTGGCACGCAGTGGAGGGTCAATCGGCATTTGTGGACTAGATGAAGACGCTCTCCCGATATTGGCCCTTCCTTCCTGTGCCAGTCTAGTCAATTCCAGCAGTGCTTCCTGCGGACCTAGTGTGTGTTGGTTGCCGTGAAGGCTACAAAAGTAGCTAACGCATGCTCTCTTCACCAAAGGGCTGCACCAGCCCCAGTGACTCGACTCTAAGAAGGTAGGAAATGCAGTAAGAGGGAAGGCTAGAAGAGTTCACCGTGCACGTTCTCACTGTGGATAGATGAGCCAGGCATCCTTGCGGCCTCATGGGGGAAACGTGTAATCTGCCTGGGAGGACAGGCCCGTTGACCTTATGGGACAGCGGACCCTTGGCGTCTCAGGGATGTGCCGGCCCAAGCCCTCACTTGCCTGTGTGGGATAATGATGGCAGGTGGACTCACAGGGTGGGAGGGGAATTAGCGGCTGGAGAGCCATGTCTAGGCCTGTGGGACCGAGAAGGCAGCAGGGGGCTGGTTATTGTGACGTGGGGTCTCCTGCACATGCTTATTAAAGGAGACAAGTTTCAGCTTTGCTTCTCGGTCTGCCTAGTGGGAGATTCCCACGCTCATAAATGGCATTAATAACTTTCTCCTGCCTTTTATGTTGTTGGGAGGCCTGTTGTCTGCCCCATAAAAGGCGGGGGCACTGACAGGTCTCCAGCGTGAGACGTGCGCGCTTCAGGCCTCTCCACCTTCCCTGCGTCGCCCTGCCTGACCGACGAGGGCATGGCCAGCCGTTCCTACCGCCTCGGCCCCGGCTACGGGGTCAGGAACTTCAGCGCCTGCTCTGCCGTCCTGCCCAAGCCCTCGGCCCGCAGCTGTACCGGGGCCGTGTCCTCCCGTGGGGGCAGTCCCGGGGGGCCCGGCTACAGGCACCTCGGGGGCTTTGGCAGCCGGAGCCTGTGCGCCGTGGGGTCCCCGCGGACAGCGGTGAGTTGTGGGTGGCCTCTGCGCAGTGGGGGCAGCTTCGGCTACCGGGTAGGGGGCCTCTGTGGGCCCAGCCCGCCCTGTATCACCAGCGTGTCAGTCAACGAGAGCCTCCTCACGCCCCTCAACCTGGAGATCGACCCCAACGCGCAGTGCGTGAAGCAGGAGGAGAAGGAGCAGATCAAGTGTCTGAACAACAGATTCGCTGCCTTCATCGACAAGGTGGGTCTGCGGGCTGCTCCCTGGGGCTGTGGCATAGGAACGGGCAAGGGACTCGGAACCCAATGACAAGCTGGCCTCCCGTTCTCCGAGTCCCCGGCCTGCTCCCCATCAGCATGTGGCCTTGAGAACATGACCAAACCGGGCTCTTGGTTTTCAAATGTTACCAGCAGAGTGAAATGCCATCAATAACGGGCGTGAAACCAGCAGAGAACAAGGTGCTTATTGCGGCTGCTCCCCGCCCAGCGAGAGCTGAGAGCGTGTCCGTGGCCCGCTCTTCTGCATCTCAGCCATCACACAGCGAGAGGGGGTGGGCGAGAGGGCCTGTGTGCTAGGCTGGTGTCTGATCCCGCTCCTAGAGGAGATGCCCCCAGTCCCAGGGTGGAGACGGGAGCCAGGATGAGGAGGGACCAGACGCTTCTTTCCTGCTCCTTCCACTGGGGACATGGTAGGCAGGCCGTGAGTTCCCAGGACTTCTGGCCCTTCCCCACCTGATACAGACACAGATTAAAGACAGTGACTTGAGACACTTCAGGGGAAGGCCCAAGAGGGGCTGTTGAATTGTACTTTGCTGATGTTGCAGTCCCTCGGGTGGGATGCAGAGCTTTGTTTCCTCTGCCTTGGGGGTGGCCCAGCTGACAGCCTCTCTGGGGGAGGACTGCCACCGAAGTCCAGGGCAGGAAAGGCTCATCTTCCAGGGCTGCAGGGTGTGCATATCTACACCCAGGGACTTTGTAAGTGAACGCACACAGGGTGACGGTGCATGGGAGCTTTGCTCTCAGATAAATGCCACCATCAGGAATGGGCATCTCTGCAAGCGAGGTGCTCTTAACTCGCTGGCTCTTCCTGCCATCAGCACATCGTGCGGGGTGTTCATTTCACACGGACCAGGGTGTGGGGTGCTGGTGGGGAGTGGAAATCCAGCCTGTGCTCTGCTCACCAGGCTGTGTGCCCCGGCAGGAGACTGCGTCTGCCTGAGCCGCCCTTTTGCCTAATTTGCTTGAGAGCATAGCGAGGGCCCCGAGCGTGCAAGGACCTTTGCACATGGCCTTCTGGGCAGCACCCGGCTACGCGGTCTCTGTTGTGAGCAGTCAGTTCCAGTCTGAGGAGAGAGACTCAGACTGTTGCCCCGGGCTGGCTTTCCCTCCCCTGGGGCGGCCGACAGCCCCCCACCTCCTCAGAATGAGCTCCGGGGGTGCAAAGTACATTGCCTAGGTGGGTTGAAGCCTGCAGAGCGGGCAAGCCAAGTGGATCTGCAGGTGGCCACCCAGGGCAGATGCCTTTGGTTAATTAGGGTTGGATTCTTTCCCACAAGAATGGGCAATTGAGGGTTGCTTTCTACTGGGCTTGTGCTCCCAGAAGGTTAGGGCTAGCGGGGAGATCACTAGCGTAGGGCTGGCAAGGGCATGGGGCCTGGCAGGACACGAATGAAGCCAAGCTGAGACTCATACCTGCCTGGAGGGGCAGCTGCTGAGACTCACCGCCAGGCCCAGGCCCAGCATCGCCTGAGCCTCTGGTTTGTCACGGGCACAGAGATCCAGATTCTGGCCTGAAATTACTCAATTATTAAATGTTGGCAATGAATTTGATTTCTATGAAACAAAGCATGCCTGCAGGGCAGAAAGAGCCTGGGGCCTGCCAGTGTGCACTTGCTGATGTACTGCCGCTGCCTCAGTTTACCGCGAGGCTCAGAGAGGAGGAGGCACAGGGGCCTGGTTAGTGGCAGGGTCAGGCAATGGGAGGTCTCCTAACTCCTGGTCCAGGGCCCCCCGGCTGGGCTCTCACGCCCCCGGATCAGAGTGAGGGAGAATATGGTGGGTACATTTTTAAATCACTGCCATAAAAATGCCCACAAACTGAATGGCTTAAAACAACACGGATTCATTATCTCATGAGGCTGAAACCAAGGTGTTGGCCCTGGGGGAGACCTGTTTTCAGGGACATGCGGGCTTTCAGCAGAATTGAGTTCCGTGTGATTGTAGGACTAAGGTCCCTGTTCCCTTGCTGGGCTCGCTGCCGAAGCTTGTCCTCAGTTTCTAGAGACCACTGGCATTCCTTGACCCAGGCCCTTTCTCCCTCTACCTGCAAAGCCGGTGATCGTGGTGGAGGCCGTCTCAGGTTCTGAGTCTCTCCTCCACCTCCTTCTGTGCACCTCTCCACTCTTCTGCCTTCCTTGTCCACTTTAAATGGCCCATTAGATCCTTTGGGGCCACGTGGATAATTCCAGATCTCCTGATCTTCAGGGCCATAGCCTAAGTTCCACCTGCAGGGTCTCTTTTGCCGTGTAATGTAACCTATTCCCAGGTTCCAGGGATTAGGTTGTGATCATCTTTAGGGGGCCACTTTTGCACCCCCACCCCTGCCACGGTCTGGGGTGTTTTTGCAGGATCAGATGTTAGTTCATTCTGTGCACAATAAACACACCACAAATAGTGTGCTGTATGGGGAGATGGGGATGGGGGAGGGAACTTGACTGGGGGAACAGTTATGACCTGCACTTCCGGGCTTTGCCAAATGATTTGGCCTTCGGGAGAAGGTCACAGGGCTGCTGCAGGTCAGGGGCCCTCCCCAGGGGCAGTGAGGGCTCTGGGATCCTGGGCACCTCTCTGGGCTCCCCCTGAATCTTTTTCCTCTACTTTGGGCGGCAGGTGCGCTTCCTGGAGCAGCAGAACAAGCTGCTGGAGACCAAGTGGCAGTTCTACCAGACCCGCAAGGGCTGCAAGAACAACCTGGAGCCTCTGTTCCAAGGCTACCTTGAGACGCTGAGGCGGGAGGCTGAGTGTGTGGAGGCCGACAGCGGGAGGCTGGCCTCGGAGCTCAACCACGTGCAGGAGGTGCTGGAGGGCTACAAGAAGAGGTGAGTGCAGCCTGGCCGGGCCTAGTTATGGGTGTGGGGCAGGTCTTGGCTGGGTCCACCCAACTGTCCCAGAGGCGGAGATGGCTGGAGGTCAGGGTCATTCCAGGCTATGGCTCAGGTGGTTCTGTTTTCTCAGCCTGCTCCATCAGCTCTTGTGGGCCCCATCCTGGGGAGATCAAGAGAGAGGAACGATGAAATGGGAGGGTAGAGATCACAGGGCTGGAGGGAAGAACTTGGGAGCAGTCAGCCCTAGGATGGGTGGAAAAGAAAGGTCCCTAGGGAGATATCTCGAAGATGATCCGGCCGATGCCATTCAAGGTATCTGATGAGCTTGGATAATTCTTTCATTTACTCTGTAGTTACGTCGCCAGGCTCTTGTTCTGCAAGGCTCTGCAATTCAAAGGCCCATGTAAAAATTTCGTTTTAACCTGACTTGTTTGGTTTGGCCATTACGTAGTTTAAATTCACCAGGTCACTGTTAATTTGCTCCTCCTTACCTGATGGATATGCACAGAAAGAAGGGCAATTCTGACATAGATCAGTCCTGGTAATACTAACTGGAGGTAACTGAAATTCTGATCTTGGAAGATCAGGTTTTCCTATCCAGATGGGCCCAGCGATGGCCTCACACTTTCCTTGAGGGGAAGCAAATGCAGACACAATTCTGTTTGCAGGTGGCAAGGTCTGTCTCCCAGTCTAGGGGGTGTGAGGGCCAGTAATTACACAGCTCAGAGTTTATAGCAGCCCAAATTACTCTGTCATTAAAAAGTTGTAGAAAGTGTGCTGTGAGAACTCTGGTTCTCCCGCCGGCTGGGCAGGGCTGCTGCAGGAATGACTTCATGGGCAGGAGTAAGAGAATGTGCCAGGTGGTGGAGGAGGGCTGTGGAAATGCCCCCCAGCAGTCTGGGCTCGGTAGGGTGCTTCCAGTATATCAAGTCCTTGGGTGTTGGGGGAGGGAAGAGAATGTCACGGGGATGGCTTCATGGAGCTTTATGTTTTGTACAATTTTCGGGTTGAAAGACCCCCCCCCCCCACCACCGGAGAATCAGTCTTCCATTCATCCCACAAATACGTCCAAAGAAAATTCCTGCACACCAGGCAGTTTAACCCAAGATGCAGAGAGATTCAATGACTTGCCGGAGTTTTGCAGCAACTTCAGTCCAAGCTTGGACTAGAAACCAGGGACCTCAGCTCCATGTCCTGTGTCCTTTTGGTGGGTTCTTTGTGACTGAAAAATAGAAGTCCAGATAGGCCAAGCCTCTTCTCCCAAGTCACACAGCAAGTGAAGGATAGAACCAAGGAGTCTTGAAAACCTAGGGCTCTCTGGCCAAAGCCATCCTCCTCAAGGGCCTCTCCACCTGTGCTCTCTCCCCTCAGGTATGAAGAAGAGGTGGCTCTCAGGACCACAGCCGAGAATGAGTTTGTGGTGCTGAAGAAGGTGAGTGACTCTTCCCACGTGGGGAGGAATGAAATCTTGGATGCTGGGGGCCTCTCTTAGACTCACCAGGATTGTGTCAGTCTAGTCATGGTGGCCAGGCACTTGAGTCCCCTGACAGATGGAGGCCGGTTGGTCGGCAGTGTCCCTGTGAGAATGAAATTGAGTAAAAGTGACCATGGGAGCTAATCAGGGAGTCTACAGAGAGCCGGACAGCAGCACCATGAGGTCTCGGGCATGAGAGTCAGCTACTTGGGCGGTGCCTGACCTGGGTGCCAAGGACGACCTTCTGGGGCGTGCACTCATGGCCCTGTGGCCACCACATGGTCATGCTCCATGGGCCAGTCTGGCTCAGTGGGAGCAGTCTACATTTTGGGCTTGATTTTAGGCTACCTGCTTTAGAAAGATTTCCAATTCTGGACAAATCTGAAAAAAGTCTATAGGGGCCAGACTTCTCTCCACTCCCTATTCCTAGGTGGTCCCATGGATGTTTCTGTGATAGGAGAAGAGTGGGCCAGAACATGGCCTCTGGGCCCCGTATAGAGTGCAGAGGTCCAGGGGCACTGAGTGACCCTGTGTTCCACCCTTTGCCATGTGTGTCCACCAGGACATAGACAGTGCCTACCTGCGCAAGGCTGATCTGGAGGCGAACGTGGAGGCGCTGAGAGAGGAGATGGGCTTTCTGCAGGCCCTCTACGAGGAGGTGGGTTTTTTCCATCTCCAGAAGAGCAAGTGAGGGAGGAGCGGGCGGAGGGCTTTTTGGGTTGTGGCTTGGGTGGCCCCTCGGCTCGAGGGAGGGTTGCCCATCCCTAACTCTTCTAGGGCCTTTTGTGACCAAAAGAGATTTTCTCTTGCTCAGGCCTCCTTGCAAAATAGAAATGGGTGATGCCCTTCCTTTAAAATGATTTGAAAGACTGATTCATTGCCTGTCTACACAGTACAACATGAAGTGGAGATTTGACAATGTAGGCATAGGTATGTAGAGATAAAAATATCTTATTAATTCAGGTAGTGTGAAAACTTAATTAGAAAAGCCAGGAATCTGAATCTGTCCATTATCTGGTTGATTAGATTTATACAGATAGCTAGAGCTGATCTGGATAGTTGGGGCCCCAGGAGGAGTGATCCCCTTTGCCTCTATCCCTAGAAATCTGCCTCTGTTGATCCAGGCTTTCTTTAATGGAATTCCACCTTCCTCATTGCCTTGAGGCCATGGTCCAAATTCCAGCCCTTTTCTCTTAAAATTCCCCTCTGAAATTTTCCAGTTTATTTCCTGAAGCTTCAGATGGGGCCTGTTACCCACAGTGATGGGAATCGGAGGGAGCTTTGGAGCTGAGGGCACAGGTTGCTGTCCCCTACAGGAAATCTACCTTCTTCAGTCACAAATTTCGGACACCTCGGTGGTGGTCAAGATGGACAACAGCCGGGAGCTCAACATGGACTCGGTCGTAGCTGAGATCAAGGCTCAGTACGACGACGTCGCCAGCCGCAGCCGGGCCGAGGCTGAGTCCTGGTACCAAAACAAGGTGAACCGGAGGGCTGGGCTGCCCATCAGGCAGAAAGGATAGCTGGAACCCGGAGCTTCCCTGGGACAGGTGCCCACACACTGAGAGGGGCCACAGCACAGGCCCAAGCAGAGCGGGGGTAGGAGGTGGGACCATGGCAGAAGAACGGTGGGCTGGCTGTCCATAGTGACAACCCAGCACCCCCTCCAGCAATGTCACCACCATTGGCTGTTTCTCAGTGTTGGTCCCCCAACCCACAGTGCGAGGAGATGAAAGCCACGGTGAGCCAGCAGGGTGAGAACCTTCGCAGAACCAAGGATGAGCTCAACGAGCTGAACCGCCTGATCCAGAGGCTGACAGCGGAGGTGGAGAATGCCAAGCAGCAGGTCAGGGGGCGCTGAGACCTCACTCGATGTACCTGCTGCTTCTGATCTGCTCTCTGCTTTCCTCCTACCTGGACGGGCTGCCGCGGTCTTTGGAGAGGCTTCTATTTTAACCACCTGCATCTGAAGTTTGCACAAAAGATTTTAGGGGGAGGATTGTTCTGTCTTCCCTCTCTGAATTCTGCTCATATTTCCCTTCCTATCCCTTCACCGTTTCTCTCCTTTTAGCATACCTTAGACGACGTGGTCTAGGGCAGGTTGTGTCCTGCTGCCTTTCTCCCCGCCTTTCTGGATGGACTTGAGGTGCACAGACCTGAACTGGTTCCAGGCCACTCTGTTCAAAGTGCACCCTAACACCGTCTGCTCATCTCTATAATTGAATGTGGTCTCTCCTTCATCTTCATTCTGTTCCCCTCCATCCCAGACTCATTCTCATGCAGCTAATATACATCCCTCTTTCATACATATATTTACATACATACATATGAATCCTTTAAAATAAATTTATATAAACTTCTTAGTGTTTTAAATTTACATAATGACATTATGCCATGAATCTCATCTGATTTTTCCTGTAGCCAGTTCAAAGTCTTTGAAATCCATGCATGTTGCTATAAATGATCTATTTCATCTTTTCTGTGGTATTGAATGCATTAACATTCGTAAGCCAGAGTTTCCTGTCCATTCCCCTATGGATGGCCACTCTGTTTGCCTCCAAGTCTTTGCTACTACAACCAGTTCTATCATGAACATTTTTTGTGTATTTTTATACATGTATACATGTTTCCCTGTACATTTCCATGAGAAACGTTTTGAAGGTATAAAGGAAGAAATGGAAATGTTGAGCTGTAGGATAGTCACTGAATTACTTCCCAGAAGAACCCTCGGAGCTCTGTGCTGGCACAAAGTCCTGCCAGAGGCAGGTGGGGACTTCCACTCAAACTCACTATCATCAGACTCCAATTCTTGTAGATCTAATAGGTGTAAACCAGCAACAAGTTGTTTTTTTAAATTTCCATTTCTCTGGTTAATGAGTAATGTTGAGTATTTCCTCATAGGCTTACTTACTCATTTGCATTTCCCATTCTAAGAACTGCCTATTCTTATCATCTGCCCATTTTTGTGTTGTGATTCCTGTCTTTTTTCTTGACGATTTGCAGCAGTTCCATGTCCATTCCATTTAGATCGTAACCCTTTGTCTGTTCTGCATGTTGCAGTTCATCTCCTCTCAGGCTGTCACTTGTCCGTTTGCTTTGTGCTGGTGACCTTTACAGAACAGAAATCTTTAACCACACCCACCAGCTCTTCCCTTAATGGTTTACACTTAGGAAGGTTTGAGGTCATAGAGATATCCTCTTGCTTCTCTTCAACTAGTTTTGTAGTTTTACCTCTCACATTTAGATCTTTAATCCTTGTATATACAAAGAGTAAGGTTTAGGTTAATTTGTTTCTACAGACAGTAAGAAAATGTATCATGTAATCCGTTCTTTACCCACTGGTTTCACTGGTTTGTGATACAACCTCTATCCTTTTTTTTTTTCAAAGATTTTATTTATTTATTTATTTGACAGAGAGAGAGACAGCCAGCGAGAGAGGGAACACAAGCAGGGGGAGTGGGAGAGGAAGAAGCAGGCTCCCAGCGGAGGAGCCTGATGTGGGGCTCGATCCCAGAATGCCGGGATCACGCCCTGAGCCGAAGGCAGACGCTTATCGACTAAGCCACCCAGGCGCCCCAATGCAACCTCTATCCTAATCCTGAGTTTTCACATATCAGTGGCTCAATTTCTGTCCTCTCCCTCTGTGTTGTGGTTCATAAACACTGTGTAAGATGTGTCACAATTAATTTATTGCTATTCATAGCTGAGGTGATAAAATATGGGAATGGTACTGGAAGTAAAATGAGAGAAGATTGGAAGTTATCCTCACTTGCATGCTAATATGGTTTTAAAAAATATTTATGTCATTGTGGTAAGAACCCTTAATATGAGATCTACCCTCTTCATGCATTTTTTAGTGTACAATACATAATTGTTGACAGTGTGGTCTCTAGAGTTATTCATCCTGCTTAATTGAGACTTTATGACCATTGATTAGTAACTTCATATCTTCCCTCTTTCCGACCGCTGGCAGCCACCATCCCACTGTGTGAGTCTATAAATTTGACTATTTTATTTTAATTTTTAAAATTTGACTATTTTAGAAATTTCATGTAAGTGGAATCAGGCAGTGTTTGTCTTTCTGTATTTGGCTTATTACACTTAGCGTAATGTGTTTGAGGTTCACCCATGTTGTGGTGTATTGCAGAATTTCTTTTTTTTTTAAGGACTGACTAGCATTCCATTGTATGTTTATACCACGTTTTCTTTATCTGTTCATCTGTAGATATGTAGGTTGTTCCCATGTCTTGGCTGCAGTGAACATGGGCGAGCTAATATCTCTTCGAGATCCTGATGTTAATTCTTTTGGATGAGTACTCAGAAGTGGGATTGCTGGATCATAGGGTAGTTCTATGTTTAATTTTTTGAGGACCCTCCACCCTGTTTTCCATAGCGGCTGCACCATTTTGCATTCCCACCAACAGTTTGCAAGGGGTTCAATTTCTCCACATCCTTGATAACACTTAGCTTGTTTTTTGTGATAATAGCCAACCAGGCAGGCGTGAGGTGATTCTCGTGCTGTTGGTTTGCATTTCTTTGAAGATGAGTAATGGGGAGCATCTTCTCATATACCTATGGGCCATTTATATGTCTTCTTCGGAGGAATGTCTCTTTAAGTTCTTAGCCCATTTTGAACATCAGATTATTAGGGTTTTGTTTTCATTTTTGCTGTTGAGTTGTATGTAGGAGTTCTTTCTGCTTTAAGTGGGGCAGAAGGAGGGGCTGTAGTTAGTATGTTGGGTGTTGACGTGGGGACTTCTGCCAGTACGCTGATCTCAGTGGGTCAGAGAATGGGCCCCCCTACAGTGGCCTATGAAAACCTGCGCTTGGCATGAATTACTGTGGTAGCTTAGGGCAAGTCACAGCTTCTCCGAGTCTCAGTTTCTTCATCTGCATAATGGGAATAACCATGCCTGTTCCGACAAGCTCACAGAGTAACTGGAGGCAGATAAGGTAGCAGCTGTGAAAGTGCCTGTAAACTAACCACGGTGAACAAACACAAGACAATATCACTGCTTATTACCAGCCCTGTTCCAATGCTAACATTCCCTCCCTCTGACGGCTCACCAGGGACTTGCATTTCACATTAAAGTGGTACAAAAATGGAGGAAGAAAGCTCCAAAGGGCCATTATTGCCCTGCCTAGTTAGTTTGCAAGTTGACCATTTTGAATGGGGATGACCGAGGCCGTGGGGGACCCACCAGGGTTCCCACAGCCTGCACCACCCTCAAGCCCCTTCCCTCCTCCTCCCTGACAGCGCGGCAAGCTGGAGGGCGCCGTGGCGGAGACGGAGCAGCAGGGCGAGGCGGCCCTCAGAGATGCCAAGTGCAAGCTGGCAGGGCTGGAGGAGGCCCTGCAGAAGGCCAAGCAGGACATGGCCTGCCTGCTCAAGGAGTACCAGGAGGTGATGAACTCCAAGCTGGGCCTGGATGTGGAGATCGCCACCTACCGCAAGCTGCTGGAGGGCGAGGAGAGCCGGTAAGGACGGGGCTCGGGTCACTGCACATCCCTACCCGAGGCTAGGAGAGCGCCTCGCTTGACTGTAATCCTCCAGGGAGAGCATTTAAACTGGGAAAGACTCCAGAAAGACTCTAGAAATCGTGGAGTCCAACCATTTCCCCATTTTCAGATGGGGAAACTGAGGCCTAGAGAGGGGAAGGAACTTGTCCAAGGTCATAGCTAGGTAGTGGCTACGCTTACATGACACCAGTCTCCTGGTTAGCGTTCCAGTGATCTTTCCCCTCCTACACGGCCCCTCTGGCTGCCCCTCGTGCTCGTTCCAGGACAACTGCTTTACCCCATTGGCTGGAAGGATGTTTCCACAATCACATCACAGGGGTTTGCAGAAGTTGGAATCATTCAGAAGATTTGTTAAAGGCCATTTGATTTGAGGGGCACAAACAAGGAGCCCTATAGTCCTGTGTTCAGGACGAGCAAATGGAGATGGGCAGCGCAGCGTCCTTGCTTGGCAGGAAAAAGACAGGGCCGGACATAAATCCATCCCCCAGGTGACCAGGGTTAGTGTCCCAGGGAGGCTGTTAGAGGCCTCTCAGAGGAGGAGGTAGAAGAGCTGAGGGGGTGGGAAAGGGACAGGACCCATCAGGCTGTGCTGACAGTTTGAGCCAAGAATCGGGGCACGTGACATCAGCAACGGAAGGAGCAATGTGGATTTACACCGGGGGTAGTGACGGGGCCCCTCGCCTAGAGGTGGCCACACATGACTGCCCCCTAGCTGGGTTCCGTCACAGGGAGAAGGCTAGATGGGGGGGTGGAATATAAAGGTGAAGATCACAGGCTGGGAGCCTAACCATCTGGGCTCAAATCCCAGCTCTACCACTTACGAGCTCTGAACCCCTATGCTTCAGCCTCTTAAACTGTAAAATAGGTAATCATAAACCGCCCCCCCCCTTTCAGGCTGTTGCAAGGATTCAATGAGTTAATGTGCATAGTAAGCCCAAGTAGGAGCAGGTTACGATCAGAATAAGAATCTCTCTACCCAGGGTGGCCAGGCAGGGCTGTACCACGCAGAGGCTCCCTATTAACCAGGTTAGCTTTAGAGATCTGACGTGGGTGGCACCCAAGGCAGCTAGCCTTGCTGCTGGACTTGTGCCGTGCTTGACCGAAGCTAGATTTGTGCCCAGGAGGTCTGGCTCCAGAGTCCAGGCTCTTAACCACCCCACCCTCCTGCCTCCCTCTGTATTTATCAAGTCAGGTGGATATCTGGCGTGGTATGTAGACTCATGGGATAAAATGGATCCATTAGAATGAGACGCAAGCTTTTTCTTACCCGGAGGTGGCCAGTTAGGCTGTGGCTGTTCCCATTACCTATTTGGCTGTGCTGGAATTTCCAGCCAGGGGACAAGGAGGATAACCCCCCCTGGAACCCATGTCCACCTTTCAGTACATCAACTTTCCATGGCCGAAAAGCAAACAAGGCATAAAGTGGCCTTTTAGGTCCTGCAGCCGAACATTCCCCTGTCCTTTTGGGGTCCCTGGGAGTGGGGGCAACGCTGATGCTCTCTGCAGTGGGTAAGCAGCATGCCGCCAGCCCCTCAGCTCTGCTCCCTTCACTCAGGATGGGGCAGAATAGACCCAATTGAGCAGGAGCTGAGGAACTCCATTCTAAATGTTCTCCCTCTCTCCCCTGCAGCTTGTGTGAAGGCGTGGGCTCCGTCAATATCTGTAAGTTGGGTGTATGTCATGGGCATCGTTCTTTTGGGTGTTAATATTGGGTTGCTTCTAATGGGTGACTGAATGTCTGTCTGTGGGGCACTGGGTGGGGGAGAAAGGGGCTGAGGTCTCTGGGATCTGGACAAATGGATTGTCCAAAATATTTGGCCCCTATGCGGATCCATCTGGAACATAGGTGAAACCTAAGCTAGTGATCGTGACAAGTTCTGCCCCGTCCCCCCCAGCTGGTTCTGCAAAAATAGCCCAAGTCTTTGATTTACACACAGAATACTCCTCAAGTGGCAGCGTGTTTTGATAAGAAACACGAGATGTTGACTCTGATCGTTTGGGGCCACTGCAGGAAACTCTCAAGTCTTTATCTTTAATAATCCAATGTGTATGCAGTCCTTAGGGTAGGGACTATCTGTCTATCTGTTCTTCTCATCTTTGCAGCAACCATATTTCTAGATGATACCTCCACTGTGACCATCAGTTTTTGCTCAAAGATTGTATAAACACATCTCAACATTAGTCTGGTTCAAGTAGACTTAGGTGTCCCATTGGCTAAACACATACCTTCCAGAAGCAGATGGCAATGGGTTTGGATTTGCCTGGAGTTGTAAAGATTCATGTTGCTGGTCCCTCCGAATGTGAAGAAAGTAAATCATTGGTTCCAGAGAATTCTGGGTCATGTCATGTCAGGGATGGAAGAGAATTCTGACTCAATGTCTCCTTCCACAGGTGTGAGCCGTTCCCAGGGCGGTGTGGTCTGCGGGGACCTCAGTGCCACTGTCCCTCGTGGCCTGGGGGGCGTGGCCACCAGCAGTGGTGTCCTCTGTGCCCCCTCTGTAGTGGGGACCTGCTCCAGTGTCAGATTGGTGCGGTTTGCGTAGTGGGCGTGGGTCTACGGGGGGCAGGGGTGGGGAGCAGGAGGGGAAATCATTGCTCTCAGACCCTAGTGTCAGTGTAGTGATTTCCCCTGGCTGGGAACCCAGACTAACTCTCCAGTTTCCTTCTTACTGCAGTTATGACTTCCCCTTGGAGCGCAAACCCTGGGGGTGGCATGACCGTCCCCTCCGTTGCGTCTCCCTTCCCGGTGGTCCAGCTTTTTGATAGAAGCTGCTCCACCACTTTCTTCCCCAACTAACTTCAGGTTAGCAGACGTTTACTAAGTACTGACCGTGTGCCACGCCCTCTGGGAAGGGAGCTGGGTCGGGGAGTAGTGGTGGGTGGGCGCACCTCTGCTTTGCCCAGGGCATGTCACCTCAGCGCTGAGGGGGCAGCAGGGGAAGTGGACTGGGGGTCCGGGAGGCCCCTCACTGGTCTGAGAGATTGTGCATTCCCAGAGCGCCCCCCAGCTCTTCAGATGTCAGGATGGAAAGGCTGACTGAAGCTAATGGCTGAGGTGTTTATGGTTGGTGGTTTGGATTTTTTTTTTTTTTTTTTTTTTTTTTTTGTATTTGGACGAGTCCTGTTATGGTTCCTTCTCTCTTTGGGTGTGTGTGATTAAATACTGATGGCAAAAATTTTCTCCTAATAAACAAATGAATGCCTGCCTTCTTTGTGGTTTTCCCCAGTACCCCCCCTCCCCACCAAGCCCTGACCATCTCAGTGCTTCTGCAAGTGTGGTCCAGGGACCACCACCAAATCAGGGTCCCCAGGGTGGGAGGTGGAGGGGACCTCTTAAATAGGTAGATCCTGGGCGCCATCTAGAACTACTGAAGCAGAAATTCCAGGTGTGAGCCCAGGAATTGGAGTTTAAACCAGCTCCCAGGTGATTCCTATCGGAACTAAAGCTGAGAACCACTGGTTTACATGGGCAGAGGGAATAAGAGGGTCAGGTAATTCTGACCGTGGAGCTGATTTCTTCTGTGACTCTCACAGGATCAGATTCACCTCTTTGCATTTCTCTTTTGACTTTGCCGGAAGGTCAGAGGCAATCTGGGGCTCCTGAGCCTGGGTGGGGTGGAGGTGAAGGTAGCAGAGGGGAGGAGACAGGAGCCTGTACCCACAAGCATCTGGCACGTCGTATGTGTATTTCATTCACTGCTCACAACAGCGGCATTATTATCTCCATTTTATAGATAAGGAAGTCCAAGCCCAGAGAAGTTGAGTACCTTTCCTGAGGTCACACAGCCAGTCCATCATCCCAACTGAGGTTTAGGGAATGCCGAAGTTCATATACTTTCCACTGTCTTAGCCCAATTGTTCCTTCAGACTAAACGTGCCGGCTCATCAGATTGCTTCTGGAGGGGGGGTTCTAACTGACCCTACTTGCTAGTTGGACACTTCAGAAATGAGACACAGAAGATGACACAAAGGAACCTTCTCGAACTGTTGTAGAAACAACTCCCATAGTCTCTGCTCTCCAAGAATCTTGGACAGATCTTCTTATAGGGCACTTAACAGAGGCCAATTATGTGGGAACCCAGAAGTAAAACCCAGACTTCTGGTTGGAGGACATTTTCCCCTGATGGCCGAGACAGGGCAATTGATTGGGGGAACTCTGCCTCTGGCCTATTCCTTAACTGACAGTTCCCAAGAAGTCCCACCCGGGGAAGTCTGTTTGGAGTCCCCTGTGAGGCAAGGGGGTCCTCCTGGTGAGGTGGAGGCAGGGGTTTCTGATGGACAAGTTTCTTTCATTTGATTTATAGGAAGAACTTCCACTTTATTTCATTTGGGATTTAAAAAAAAAGATTCAAAAACAGCCTGACTGGGTAGATGATATTTTGCCATGAGAATACAGACTTGATCTCAAGACACAGAAAAACCTATGAGCAGCTCTTCGGGCAACGCAGTCCTTCAGATGCTTTCCGAATGTGTCCTCAGGGGCACACTGTTCCCCTGTGCCCCTGGAAGGACCCGGATCTCCCTTAGTATATTACTCACCTAGTCTCTGCCTCTTGGCCTTGGAGGGTCCCGCAGGGGCTGCATGCTGGGCACATCCCACCAAGTTTGAGTGGAGGTAAAATCAGGTCCAAGGGCCACGGGATCTCCTCTGAGGAGGAGAGGGAGTCCCACTGGGCACCTGCTGCCCTGGGGCAGAACAGGGGATGGAAAGGGGGAGGGTCTGCCTTTCCTTTCTGATGGTGGTGGTGGAGGGTGTGTATACACATTTTTGTGTCTCTGGTGTTTTCTTCATTTTTGATGCAAAAGCTCATCCTTGGGGTGTTCAGTCGGTTAAGCGTCCAACTCTTGATTTCAGCTCAGGTCATGATCTCGGGTCATGAGATTGAGGCCTGCGTTGGGCTCCATGCTGGGCGTGGAGCCTGCTTGGGATTCTCTCTCTCTCTCTCTCTCTGTTCCTCCCTGCCCCCCACCATTTGTTCTCTCTCTCTCTCAAAACCCCCCCAAAAAACAAAAACAACTCATCCTCTGAGCGCTCCTCCACCCCGCTCACTCCCCGGCTGCCCACCTCTTACCACTCCTGTCCAATAGCACCAAGAAAATAAGAGTGGGCTCTTCGGAGGACCCTCTGTTTTCGAACAAAGCAGAAGTAGGCAGGGATTTCCGAGGGGTGCAAAGGGGGTCTGGTAAGGGTCGGGGAGGGGCAGGAGAGCGGTGTGAGGCATTTGTGAACTCAGCCACTCTCCAGTGCAAGTCCCGCCACCAAAAGACAGCAGAACCTAGTTCCCGTGTCCTCACTGCTCTACTTTTCAGTGAACGATAAACACTCAAACAGTCTCTTCTTAATATCCACTTTCCCAGAGAGTGTCAGTGCTTTGCATATGCGGACAGGGGGTAGTTCCCAGATAGCCGTTTCCAGTGTCCTTGTCCATTCCGAAGAGCGATACGCTTTGTGATTTCCTTGATCATGGGGTTAATTCACATTTCTTACTATGCTTGCTTCAGGTGAGTAATGGCACCCATCTGTGTTTCCTGTGGTCCCAAAGGCTGAAGCTGGGATGTTGGAGACGCTGGGCTGGTTGAAGGAGCCGGCTTGGGAGTGGGTGTTGGTGAGGTTGGCCCAAGGGGAGGGTATTTGAGATGCGGTGGAGGAGAGCTTGTGGCCTCAGAGAGGAAAGACAAGATGCCAAAGCCTAACCCGACCTGATTTTTTTGAAAGGACTATAATCTGTATTTCCCTCATCCTTGTGTTTTGGGGGGACATCGAATAGTTGAATAAAGGTAAACTACAAACAGAAGGTCTGATTTTCTCTGATGGAGGTCTTATTTGGTTTGTGGAGTTTCGAGGGAAAAGGAGCCCAGGAAAGAGCTCTGGAGTCACCCACATGGGCCAACTTTATTGTGTGGATCGCTTGTTCTGCAATTTACCTGATCTCTTGATTTCAGACCACTTGACTTCTCCTTAAATTGTTTTTTTCTAATAAAACTTGAATCCCTCCTGGCCCTTGGATTATATCCTTTGTTTTGTGTGGGGAATAGTTCTTCTATTAGGAGAGGGCTGTGGGAGGCCCAGGACCCTTTGACCTGGAAGAGCTTACTCTGCATTTTTGCTGTTGGCTGCAGGGACGGCTGGGAGGGGGGTCATCCTTATAAGGTGATGGGACCTCTGCTTGGCTGAGTGGGTTCACTGGTCTTTGCACGCAAAGCATGGAAACACATTAAAAAGCTTGTTACTATCACCCCGCTTGTGGCTGTTGACTTTTCAGTGCACCATGTCCTATTTTGGGGGTACCGGATTTGGCATCTTAGTTATGCGGGGCCCAGACCCATGGGAACATCCAGGTGCTTTTCCCCCCACAGACTCACTCCAACCCAGATCAGGGCTGGCATCAGGGCTGAGGCGGGCTCCGCTCGCAGATGCCCAGGCTGATGTAAGAGGGTGCAGGCCGCTTCCTGCCCTATATTTCACTGAGCCACAGTGGAGTTCATGCTCAGGTTCTGATTTTCAGCCCCTGACTTTTAACCTTTCCTGTGCATGAGTGATGTGCCCTAAATTGAACAGTTGTCCTATTGTGATTAGGACCATGCCCTTGAGGCTCGGAGAGGTGAGTGGTAGGAGGGAGGCGGGCAGGAAATTTAGAGCAGGTCTACCTAGTGGCAAACCTTGAACAGCAGCAGCTGGAGCTCTCAGAAGAGGCCAGCAGCCCCCTCCCCCCTGCAAGGGAGCTGCAACCCTTTGGGTCTGGGTTGCAGCACCCAGAACACACAGAGCCTTAACATCTCTTCTCAGGGAAAGGCTGGGAGATGGGGCAGCAGAGGGGGCTGGCAGGTGGACGTCTGCCTAGAATGGTGACAGGCAGTCTGTTCTCCTAAGAAATGGAGGGGAGTCCAACACGGCTGATGTCTACTCCTCCTGCTCCACCGGCTGCCTGAGTTCATCCAACCATCCCGGGCCTGACATGTCCTGGAGCGCCATCCTGGGGGTGGGGTGGGGTTGGGGTGGGGTTGGGGAGGTTCAGAGCCAGGAGGAGATACTTCCTGCTCTCAGGGAATTTCCAGCTTGATCCAGGCTCTGGACACACCCAGTGACATCCCTGGCTCTGAGCCACAGAGTCAGAACTGGAGATCCTCAGGGTTGGAGACCTTGTGGGGCAGGGGTCCGGGGACTGTGCATGTGGGAGGGAGGGTAGGTAGGGAGAGCAGAGAGAGCACTGGGTAGAGACAAATGGGAGGAGAGGTACGGAATGGCTTATGGGTCCATGTGGGACGGTCCTGGGTGTCTTAGAGGGTGGGCTTGTCTCCATGGGGTGGAGCCCACGTCTGGGAAGAGCAGCACTGGGTAGGAGGCGGTTGCACAGGGCTGAGGAGCTGGTGGGGAAAGAGGAGATGGAGGGAGCCGGTGCTTGGCATCAGGAGCACAGGTGCATGCTGGGAACTAGTTTGAACCAGGTCGTAGAGGGTGAGAGTGATTCGGGGGTGAGACTTTTGGCTGCTGGGGGTGGGTGGGGGCAGGCAACAGAAGGTCATGATGGGAGCTGGAGCTGTGGTCCAGGCCAGACTGGACCAAAGAGGGCTGAGCTGGAATCAGGCTATGGAAGTGGATGAGAAGAGGCACAGTGCCTGGAGGGTTAGGGAAACACTGCCTGGGGCTGGAAAAGGTTGACCAGCTGGGGATGGGGCTGAGGGTCGTGGCTATGGGAAGGGTGGGGACATTGTCATTCACGAGACCACATATCCTTGCATTGAAGCAGCATTTATTGAAACACAGACTGAGACAACCCAGAAGGCAAGGCACCCACAGACAGTCGTAACAAGAGGGAGACTCAGGAAGTGGCCTAACCTTCTCCATCCCACCGGCTCGCATTGGACACACCCCTCCTGCACCCGCAGGGGGAGGTCTGGAGCAACCTTGGAGTTTTCTTTGAAATGTATAAAGGTGCAATGAATAGCAAGACCTGTCCCAAGTCAAAAGGATTCCCCCCTATAATGGGCCCCTCAACTGGAAGGTCACATGAGGAGTTTGGCTGGGACAGGTTAACCCAAAGAAGGCAGTCAGTTAGAGAGACAAGCAAAACACAAACAAGAATAACCCAGGGCCAGTGCTTCCTGCAGAACTCCCAGCCAGGAGACAGGGAGGACTGCTGCCAGGAGGGAGGACTGCTGCCAGGAGGGAGGACTTCCTCTCAGACTCTTAGCCTGGGGGAGACCTGGCTGGGAGTCAGGCTCACTCCTTGTCTCGAGGGAAGGCCAAGCTCCCGTGATGTCCTGCCACCTTGGGTGACCGACTGGTAGTGTCCCAGAGAGCTTGGAGAATGATACAAACTGGCCACGGGTCTTTTGGAGACAAACCGGAGTTAGGTGAAGGGCTGGGAATGCCTCTCTAACTGAAGCCCAGAGGAGAACCAGGAAACAACTCCCTAGAATGAGAAGGTGCCAGAGCGCGGCCGAGGGTCTTTCCCTCTGTAGGAACACGTGGAAGATTCCGGAAGCAAGCACACGATTTCCATTCACACACCATTCCGTGCTCTGGGGACAGGGATGCAGGCGGCCCGGGATTCTAGGCAAAGCGGACAGACCGGCTGCTTCCGCAGCTGAAGCTGGACGTGCGGGGCTGGCAGGGAGCACAGGAGTCGGGAGCCATCACTGTGATGCTGCCACCCGTGGCCACGGGGCCAGAGGCAATCTGGCGCCCCGGGGTGGTGCTGTACGTGAGGCCCCCGCAGGCGACTCCGCCGCGGGAGCTGCTGACACCTATAAGGGGAGAGAGGGGACACAGGGTGGGTGGCGGGCCCTGATCTCCCCAACCTTGTAATAGGCCCCACGGGGCTTTCGCCTAGCAGGAACTTCCTCCTCCGGAAAAGGGTTTAGTGGTTAAGAACTCAGGCCCCTTTCCTCCCAGCATCTCGTCCTTCCAGGGGACTGGGATAGGAAGGAAGTGAGGACAACCCACCCAGAGGGTCAAAGTGGCTGGCCCCATTTCCATGGCCTGCAGTTCCCACTGCCACCAGTGGAGGGCGTGCAACACACCGCCATCTCTAACCCCTCTAGTGCTCCCCAGTGAGGAGCCAGGGAAGGAGGAAGGGCCTTCTCTTGACTACGAGCATTCCAGGCGCAGCTTTGCCCATCAACAAAGCCATTTTTCAGGGGGAATGTTGTTGAAGCAGATACTTACAGACATTCACGGAGCCCACGCCTTCACACAGCCTGTGGGGAAAGACAACTCGGTTAGCTCTGCACATGGAGCTGAATTCCTTGAAGCAGGTGCTCAGGGACAGAGAGGGCCCGTCTGTGTACAGCTCCTCCCCCCGAGACGTGGGGGGTGGCACCCCAAAGTCTGTGTTACATGACCACCTTCTTTCTCTAAACGCTCTTGGACCACAGAGAGAAAGGCTTCTGATTTTAAGCAGAGGTGGCCCGCTGCTGAGCTCCAGCCAATCTGAGCGACCCCGCCCCCTGGGGAGCGCTGGTCAGGCTCACGGAAACGAGAGGCAACAGTGTGCAGCCGTGGGTGTGGGGGGCTCCGTGCCTGCGAGAAGCTATTGCATATGGAGTGTGACGTCCTTATGGGGCATGAGCCAGGGTGGCAGGCTAAGCTGCAGCCTCCTGGAGGGAGCTCCCGGAAGGAAGTGGGTTCGAGAGGCACGTGGCTGGGGCACACTTCTTAAGTCTTGCACTCACTAGCTGAGGCCACGAGAAAGTCAGTGCACGCTGAGCCTCATTTCCTCATCTTTGGAAGCGAAAAATGAGACCTACCTCATTCAATGGTGAGGCCGCACACAGCAGTATTTGATAAACTGTGACTATTCCTGAAGCTTAACCTGTACTAGCAGCGCTTAGAGATGTAGCTCACACTTGGGCTCAGGGATACACACTCCCAGGGGACCAGGGCCTCCTTCTATACCCGGGGAGATCCCCCTTAGCCGCACCTGTGCTCCTCGCCCTCCAGCAGCCGCCTGTAGGTGGCGATCTCGATGTCCAGGCCCAGCTTGGAGTTCATCACCTCCTGGTACTCCTTGAGCAGGCAGGCCATGTCCTGCTTGGCCTTCTGCAGGGCGGCCTCCAGCTCGGCCAGCTTGCAGCGGGCATCAGTCAGGGCCGCCTCGCCCTGCTGCTCTGCCTCGGCCACGGCTGCCTCCAGCTTGGCCCGCTGTGAGGAAGGGGATGTGAAAGCAAGGATGAGAGAGAGAAGGCGCAGCTTGGCTCACCTGAGCTCATGGAGCTGGGCCGGGGGGCGGGGGGGTGGGCTCCAGAGAGAAGCTGGGTTAACTATGTAGGACCAGGTATTTAATGAGACCTTGAAAATGAGGGAGGAGATGGGGGCTTTCACCCTCTCTCCTTGGTGGTGGTTGCAGGGTGGCCAAGGAGGGTGACATCGGTGATATTGTACATCCCTCTCCGAGGGCTGTATGATTTGGTTGGTTCCCTGTTTCTTCACAGGCACACTGTGAAGCCTGATTGGGGCCAGGCCTTTGCCCTCCTGGGGACCAAGTGCCTGGTGCTGCAGTCTGCCTGTGCCGGGCATTCAAACCCCTCTTTGTACCCTACCTGGCACTTGGCATTCTCGATCTCAGCGGTCAGCCTCTGGATCATGCGGTTGAGCTCGTTGATCTCCTCCTTGGTGCGGCGCAGGGTCTCCCCGTGCCGGATCACCGTGGCCTTCATCTCCTCACACTGGGGGGAAGCAGAGATGCTCCTGAGGCTCAGGATGCAGTTTCCCACCCATTCAGACACCACAGACGATTGGTAAGTTGTACAGTGCTCAGCCTGTGCAACCATGCATGGCAGCCCTGCTCTACCACCCAAACTGAGAGATGCCTGTGCTCTTACCATCCCTAATAATCAAAATACCCAGACGAAAGAGGCCGTCCCTGCCACTGCCATGTCTAGGAGGCAGGTGTCCTATGCCCCTCACCTTGCTTCGGTACCAGGACTCGGCCTCAGCCCGGCTGCGGCTGGCGATGTCATCATATTGAGCCTTGATCTCGGCCACAACGCAGTCCATGTTCAGGTCCCGGCTGTTGTCCATCTTGACGATGACCGAGGTGTCTGAGATGTGGGCGTGGAGGACCTGGAGCTCCTGGGGGCCAAGAGCCAATGCATTTGGGTCTGGGCCATGGGCTCACCCTTAGGGGCAGTGTCCCCTCCCTGGAGGGGGCGCTGGTCATCATGTTACATGACCCCTGCTCCACCGGCTCCCCTTCCCTCTTCGCGCACACACAGGTACCTCATAAAACAAGAAGGCTGGGAGGGGTCCCTGACTGAACAAACGGGAAAACGAAACCCATGCTGGGTTTTCTCAAAGTCGCCCAGCAGGGGAGCTGGGGTTTGAAGGCCGGGACTAGTGATTTGTCCATTAATTAGGACCCCTCTCTGACCAGAGACTGACCCTGACCCCCACCCTCAAATATACACTCTCATACCCAGGTACAGACGGACACACCCCCAGACCAGCACACGGGCGCACATGCGACACACACCGGCACTCACAAACGTGGAGAACCACACCCACGTTCCGCAGTCCTCAAACACGCACGCCGGGCTCTCCCTGGGCACGTACCTACGTGTGTCTGTCACAGTCGTGCAACATGGCCCTCTTGCAGGTGTACGCATGTTTTCTCATGCTTACGTCACACACACGGGGCAAGCATGTACACACAGCCCACTGCCTCCCCTCTTGCTCAGGTCCTCACGCCTGCCCCCCCCCGCCCCGGCTAGCTAGCAGGGGCGCCCTCACCTCGTCATAGAGACGCTTCAGGAAGCTAGACTCCTCCACCAGCGCCTCCACGTTGGCCTCCAGGTCGGATTTCCGCAGGTAGGCACAGTCCACGTCCTGGCGGTGGAGGGAAGAGGAGGGCGTGTGTGGGGGGGAGGCCTGTGCGGTTCGCATGGTAACTGCGCCCCCACTGGAGGTTGTCCGGATGGGTGCCCTCCCTTCCTGCCCCATGAGCAGCCCCCTCACCTTCTTCAGAACCACGAACTCGTTCTCTGCCGTGGCTCTCAGAGCCACCTCCTCTTCATACCTGGGTTGGGGGGAGAGAGGGGCTGCAGCTGAGGGGTTGGGGCTCGGACACCATCCCAGCTTCTGGGCCAGCTCTCCCAGGGGTCCAAAGGGATAGAGTCCTGCGATAGTTAACTTGTCCTCTCCATGGTCTAGTTTGTGCATTATTTGGGAGCTAGCCCTTGTCCCAGCCTGGATTAGGCCACCCCAGTCCTGCTGCCTCTGGGATGATGAGATCAGGGAATGCATGTTCTGTTCCCCAAATCTAAATTCCTCTGTGCCCCCCGCAGATCCAAAGAGAGCTAGTGCCCTGGGCAGCAAAAACACAGAGCAAGCATCATAAAGTGAGCTGAGATGGGTAGGACCACAGAGAGCTATAGAACTCCACTGGGTTTCCTCTCCTTGCTCCCCCTGAAAGCAGCTCTAAGACCCACAGGGCCTCCAAGGACGGGAGTGGGGCCAAAGAATCTGACACCTAGCCCTGCCCTAGACAGCCCCTCGGGTTCCGGGCGGGCCCTGCTTCTAGACGGGCAGGAATCTCCCCCTGCTTCAAGTAGGTTGAGGGTGGAGCCTTCCCACACACCCTGTGTGCCCCCAGTCCAGCCGCACTCACTTCTTCTTGTAGCCCTCCAGCACCTCCTGCACGTGGTTGAGCTCCGAGGCCAGCCTCCCGCTGTCGGCCTCCACGCACTCGGCCTCCCGCCTCAGCGTCTCGATGTAGCCGTTGAACAGGGGCTCCATGTTGCTCTCGCAGCAGCGCTGGTTCTGGTAGAACTGCCACTTGGTCTCCAGCAGCTTGTTCTGCTGCTCCAGGAAGCGCACCTGCGTTCAGGGGGTGAGGATGAGACTCGGGGGTGGGGGGAGCCCGGGAGGTGCCTGGTCCCCCTGAGCCTGGGGCCGAGTGTCTGTGACGCAAGGGGCCTTGTTCCCAGCTCCCCAGGAGGCAGTGTGGCTTGTGGGGGAAAGCGCCCCGCCTTGAGGCCAAAGGTCTGGTTCAAGTTCAGTTCTGCCACTCGAAGCAGGCAAGTTGTCTAACCTTTTGGTGCTTGGTCTTCTCATTTCTAAACCAGAGTTGATAATAGTGCCTCCCTTAACGTTGTAAAGATTGAACAAGTTAATACATGGAAAATGCTTAGAACATCCCTGACACATGGTCAACGCTCAACTAATTTAACTCTTACTATAATTAGCAGTTCCTCTTTTATTAATCCACGGGACACTTATGGAAGCTTTACTGTGTGGTACGAGGGCCCGTGCTAAGATACATACACGTCTATCTATTTCTACAGCTGACTCCTGAACCAGGCGGGGGGTTACGGACACTGACGCCTCCCCCCGCCCCTACCCCTACCCCGTGCATTTGAAAATTGGCATGTAACTTTTGACTTCCCAAAAACTTAACTGCTAATAGCCTCCTGTTGACCAGAAGCCTCACTGATAACCTGAACAGTCGAGTAACATACATTCTGTGTGCTATATGTATTAAATATTGTATTTGTACAACAAATAAGCTAGAGAAAATATGTTAATAAGAAAATCATAAGGAAGAGAAAATACATTTCTAGTACTGTATTTATCGAAAAAAATCCTCATAGATGTGGATTTGCTCATCTCCAGCCGGTGCTGTTCAAGGGTCAACTGTGTATCTCTGTCTACCCATCTGTTTCTACCTGCGCATCAATCCCATTCAGTTCTCGAAACCCTACAGGTGGGGGGGGGCGGTATCATTCCCCTCATAGTACAGATGGGGACACTGAGATGACTAGCTTATTGTCACACCAATAGTCGGTGAGATTCGGGGTCTGGTGTCCCTGAGTCCCCTTCACCTGCCCGTCACAGTATGTCTAACAACTCATCTAAACTCAGCCGCCACTTGATAGTAAAGAAATGGAAATACTAATGCCTACCCCATCGGGTCATTTTGAGGATGAACCAAGCTCTCTAAAGAGAAAGTGGTAACAAAATTCCTGACCCCAAGCCCAGAGCCCGGTCCTATCTATTCTGCCGGAGTGAGGTCTTGTGGACACGCAGGGGGGGGGGCCTGGGGGCTTGGGAGGCAGCCCCACAGTGTGGGCGTCTCCACACTCTGCATCCGTGGGCTTCCCCCCGCCAGCCGGACCGCCCCTCTTCCCATTCCCAGCCCTCCATCCACGAAGGCGGCTGTGCTAGCCCCGGTTGGTTTACCGTCACGCCTCCCGTCACACTATTGTCCTTGGAGAATCATGCTGACAGTGAACATTCATCGAGCATTTACTGTGTGCCAGCATTTTCCAAGCATGAATCCATCCATGCTCGCAACACGCATACGAGGCTTGTTCTGTTATCCAGACAAGGGACATGCCCGAGGCCCCACGCTGCCAAGGGGCAGAGCAAACCTGGGGAGGCAGGGAGGCTCTGAGCCGTGCCGCCCACTTCCCCGAGCCGCCTGGCTGGGAGCCACGCGGCTCTTACTCTCCCCATTATCTCCCACTCTCGTAGCTCCCAGTGCCCCATCCAGTTTTCCAGGGGCGCCTCTGATGTTCCTGTGTTGTCTTGTCTCCAGAAGTACACACACACCCTTCAGACCAACAGACTCCGTTTCCGGACCACGCTGGGCCCTCTGTGCACTTTGCTGGAATTAAAAGATGGAAACTGATCCTCTGCTTAGGTTGGCCTGTGTTTCTCTCCCTCTGCTGTCTCAAACCCGGCTCTGTGCTGTCTCCCCAACACACCAGCACCTTCCCTAGGGGAGGGCAGGCCGGGACCGTCTCTGGACCATCCCAGGCCGCACTGACCTTGTCGATGAAGGCAGCGAACCTGTTGTTCAGGCACTTGATCTGCTCCTTCTCCTCATGCTTCACGCACTGTGCATTGGGGTCGATCTCCAGGTTGAGGGGCGTCAGCAGGCTCTCGTTGACGGACACGGTGGTGATGCAGGGCGGGTTAGGCCCGCACACGCCGCCGGAGCGGTAGCCGAAGCTGCGGCCGCAGGAGCCAGCGCGAAAGCCGCCCACAGCCACGCGAGGCCCGCAGGAGCCCAGGTTGGAGAGGCTGCGGCTGCCAAAGCCCGTCAGCCCGCGGTAGCAGGACACCCCGCGGTAGGGGGCGGCACTGATGCAGCAGCGGTTGCCAGTTTTGGGGGCCACCGCGGAGCAGGAGCTGAAGGTCCGGGTGACCCCACATCCTGAGCTGACCCTGTAGGAGCGGCAGGACATCGTGCGGGTCTAAGCAGAGGCTGAGTGCGGCGGGAGGAGTGCGGGCTTCAGGGGCGCTGCTTACGATCTTCTGGCCTCTCTGATCCTCCCTGGTCCTTTTATTGGTGGGGAGAGCTGGGGTTGGCTGCATAAAAGGAGTGAAAAGCCATTTTATGTTGTTTATTGGCTTGGGGAGTTTGCCAGCAACTCCCCAAAGACTCGTCTTAAAGGTGAGCTCAGCGGCGACTTGGGGCCTCCGTAAAAGTATTGAAGATGTTATTAGGGACACTGTGTTTGCACTTTTCATCTTCAAAGCTCGTTTACATACATTAAGTAATTAATTTTCTCGCAGTCTCCCTGTAAGAGGGCCCCAACCCACACCCGGAGACGGATTTGAACTCCACAACAGTCTGAGCTGGCTGGGGTTGGGGTGGAGGCTGGGGCTACTGTCTCAAGGGGGAAGGTCTAGGGTCCCAGGTTGGGTGAGACCCCAAGAGTGCATTATCTCTGTCCTTCTGGCTCCGTGCAGGATATATTTGCAAGTAAGTCGTTGTGTTTCAGGGGCTTATGGGTCAGGCAAGTCCAAACCCACCCAGGCACTTGGCCTAGAAGGTGGTTTGGGTTCATGGGACCATTTTGACCATGCTCCCTGCAGGACAGAGGGCTGGAGCACATGGTCTCTTAGAACCTTCTGGATTCCAACCCAGAGGCTCTGTTTCGGAGCTTCCATTTCTCACCCAGCAAAATTGCAAACTGCTCAACTGTCAGTGGCCACAATAATGGCTACTTGTGGGTAATGGGGAGCCTCCCCTTTATCCACTTTCTCGCACTGGGCTGCAGGGATGGACGAACCCCATCCTGGGATAACTTGGCTGCTGTGGACTTGCTCTGGGCACTTTCCCTTGGCTCTTTAAGAAGAAACAGGTTCTGTTCATCTCTCTTCCTCCAAGACCACCAGTCAGAGCAGGGGCGCATCCTGGGCTTCAGCCCCCAAAACTGTCACCCTTAGAGGAACATTTAGAGACCGGGGCGGGAAAGTGGCTTTTTCTCATCTGAGGATGCTGTGATTTCTGGTTCCCGGGGGCTCTGGGAGCCGGGCTCCTCATAACGTCCTCGCTTCCCCATGTATCCTGGAGCTACTTATTAGGATAATGATTGCCATTCTTTTAATGGTAGCTGAGCACAAAGCTGGGGGATGTGGTCTCTGCCCCCGGGGAGGCTAACCAGGCACCCGAGGTGTGAGGAACTTCGAGAAGGGAAGAAGAGCCAACGAGCGTCCTCTGAGAGTGCCAACCCCTCTGGGGAGCCTTCCAGAATCAAGCGCCGCCACCGTGGGCCCACGGCCTGACTTCTCCCCCTCCATGACTGATGTTCTGTCCTGGTTCTGGCCTCATCTCTGGGGATGGGCCCCTGCAGGGCTTCACCCAGAACCAGGCTGATTGGTTTCTGTCTCCATACTCCACCCGTGTTCTTCCAAGGAGGGCAGAAAGACTTTGGGCAACTGGCGGGGAGGGACAGGCAGCCTCACCAGCTGGCCGTGAAGGATCTTCAGACCACGGTCAGGCTGGACAGTGGAATCAAAGTCGGAAGACCTGGTTCAAGGGCCAGCTCGGATGCTTCCTGGCTGTGTGGCTCTGGGGACGCTCTTACCTCTCTGAGGCTTTGTATGCTTGTGTGGAATTCGTTCTTACTTCCAGGGTTGTGGGGAGGATGATGTGGATAATACGCAATCGTGTGCTTTGGGGAGCAGACCACTCTGTATAAAGGAAAGGGATTCTTGCTTCCTCTCAGAAAGCCTCTGCCACACCCTGTACCCCTCATCCAGAAGGGACTGGGTGTACTCCCAGTCCCACCCATGGTCTTCACATCCTCTGCACCTTTATGACTTCTTTACCCTTTCAAGGCCGCTTTTAATGTTTCCTTTAACCTGATTTCACTAGTATAAAAATTTGGGGTGGAGTCTGGGGGTGGAGAGAGGAGGCTAGGGAGCGCAATGGCTGGTTTCCCAGCACCCACTCCTTAGTGGGGGCCCTGTTGGCCTGGGTCCAGGGACGCAGTCTGGTGCCTGGGACATTGAGCTCCTGACTGCCTGTTGTGTGGACCTGGTGCTGGCGTATGGAGACCAAAAAGGATTTGGGCCCTTTGAACACAGCAGGGGGAGGGGAACGGGTGAGCATGGGAAGTAGAAGACGGGTGGGCCCTCTGCTCAGCCAGCTTGGAAAGCCCACAGACCTCCTCTTCTCAACTCCCATCAGCCTCTGCTCTCCTTCAGCTTGTTGAAGAGGATGGAGTTGGATCCATTTCTGCCTCTCCTTGGGGGCAGGAGGGAGTGGAGGCTTTGTCCCAAAGAGGCTCCTGACTCAGCTGTTCCCCGTGCCTCCAACACACGCACACACACACACACACACACACACACCCCTCCCAAACCTCTACCTTGAGAGGGGCTTGGGCTTGGACTTGGCCACTGAGGGTGGGGAAGAGGATGCTGGGGGACTCAGGAGACCTGGGAGAACAAGGGCTGGAGTGAGCAGGAGTGAGGGTCCCTGCCCGGCACAGGGGCGTGCGCAGGGGTGCTGGGTGAAGTGTGCGTCTCGGCAGATGGCAGCCGAGCCCAGGGCTGGTGGAAGCGGCTCAGGAAGGCTGTCCGCGTGGTGTTTTGGATCAGAGGGGCTGGGCAGGAGAGGGAGGCTAAGTTCTTAATGAGGCTGTTTCCAGGTTGTGCAAGGCAAGTGAGAAACCCACAGGCCAGGCCAGCATGACACAGCTGCCCTGGAGGGTCTGTGTAAACGCATGAGACCTGGACCTTTGCTGTCTAGTTCCACCCAAGAAAGGGACAGAGAACCCATAGCCCCATGCCTGGCTCTACTCATTTCCCACCACCTCTGCTCATGGGATCGACTCTCGGGTGGCAGCCTGACCTCGCTTCACCGGCCTCCTCCTCATTTACTGCCACTGTGCCCTACAGGTTCCCTGCACCTCTCTCCCTACACCCAAGCCTCGTCTCTGGGCACACCTTTGCCTGGAATGTTCCCGAATGGCTGGCCACCTCTTCCAGGAAGCCTTTGTGAACTAGTCAGAGGGAGGCTGTGATTTCTCCTCCTTTGTCTCAGCAGGCAGCTCATAAAATGCCCTTTCCGGGGCTTCTCAGGTAACTCCAATTATCTCCTTCCACACCCTCTTGTCCAGGGTGCTGTCATCCATCACCCCCTTTGGTCCTGTCCCCTCCTGCCCCTGTATCTTTTGAAGGCCACACCCAGTGTCGGGAATGTGTGCATAAGAACCCATGTCCCTCCTGCCATGTACAGTGCTCCCAAGAGGCCACTTTGTCCAGGAAGCCTTCAAGAGCTAATTGAGTGAGAGAGGACTTCTTTTTTTCAACGTTTATTTATTTGAGAGAGAGAGGAGAGAGAGAGAGAGAGCAAGTGGGAGGAAAGGCAGAGGGAGAGGGAGAGGGAGAATTCCAAGCAGAATCTGTACTGAACGTGGAACCCCATGTGGGGCTCAAACTCATGACCCCGAGACCATGACCTGAGATGAAATCAAGAGTCGGACGCCTAACCCACTGAGCCATCCAGGTGCGGCAGAGCGAGAGAGCTTCTATACCCCACCCTGGAGCCCCAGGCAGCTGCCCTGGCTCCGTCTGACTCTGCCCCATTCCTGGATGCCATCTCCTGGGGTTTCCCCTGAGACCTACCACCGTCACACCTCCCCACAGATGGGCCATCCTCCTCCCACGTGCTCCCTGTAGGACACTTGCTGGGGCACGCCTGCTCTGCCCCCAGCCCAGGGCTCACTACCTCCCTTCCCTTCTGATCTCTCTACTGTGCTTAAAATCCCCCTGTTTCTGGGAAGGCTTTCCGTATTTGTCCAGAGATAAAGGAGCGCTGACCCCTTCCCATCCTTCCCTGTCTGCCCTTAGAGCTGTCTGCCGGCTCTTGGAGTTTCGTATTTGTATCTGTCTGGGCTCTCGTGGGCTGTCTTTCTACCCTCCCTGGCTGGCTGGTTCTCCAGAATCACCCCTGATGGACTCCCCACGGACAAGACCCGTCCTGAGCAGGGTCTCGGTGGCTGTCCAAACCCAGCTCGTTCAAATTGGGCAGCGCCCATCTTCTCTGCTGATCTTCTCCACACTTCTTAGTTTTTGAATCGACACCACCTCCGGGTGCTGGGACACAGCTCTTCAAGGGGCTTCTAGCCCTGTGATACTTTCTTTGGCTTCCATAAAACTGGGGCATGAATCATGACCCTCTGTGAGAGGAGTGAGGTCTGAGCAACAGGGAGGAGCTGGACGAGCCACTGGGCTGTCCCCCAGTGCATCCAGGGCATGGCCCCCCTGCAGTCAGCCAAGCTGCTCCCTGGCCCGCCCTCCTCTCGTCTCACGGGCTTCCCCACCAGGAGCTGCGAAATGCTCTATGGTTTCTCCCTGGACCTACCCACACACCTTCCTGCAGGCAGCTTTCCCTGGGGGCTTTGCTGTTGTCCGTGGCCTTTCTGGGTCACAGCAGTCGGTCAGTTAATATAGGGCCTCCAATTTCAGAATTATACCTACTAATGGTTTGGAAGCTTTTTCTTCTTGTCTTTTTAAGCACTAGGACCATTTCCCTGAATCTCAGGAGGAAAACAGCTAACTCAACTGGCCTCCCGCTGCGCCTCAGCCACACCTGCAACACTCCTAACTCAGGGCCTTCGCACTGGCTGTCCCTTCTATCCAGAAGGCTCTTCCCTCGGCCACACGCTGGCTCCATTGCTGCCTGGGGGTCTTTTCTCACCGTCACAGAGGCTCCCTACCCTTCTTTTTAAAATGGTAACCTGGCCTCCCACTCCCAGGACATTCTTCCCAGGTCTATCTTGCTCTGATCTTTTTCTTTTTTTCCCCATAGCACTTACCTTCTAACACACTCTGTAATTGACTAATTTATTCTTTTTTATTGATTATTGTCAGTCTTTCCTCTTTTCCCCATTGAACCAAACCAAAATGAAACAAAACTCCAGGGGAGCAGGGATTCTATCTGTCTTGTTCATTGATGGTTCCCGAGCACTTAGGACAGTACCGGGAATATAGGAGGTGCTTAGTAAATATTTGTTTGTGACTGCATGTATAAGTGAATGGAAATCTCGGACAGTTTAGATACTTGATGTTGGCAGAAAATGTCACCTTCTGGGAAGACCTGGCCCAGGCCCTGAGGAGCACATCCAGTTTGAAGCCCTTGGGACTCAGAGCCCTCCGCAGCTTTCTCCGGGTGAGTGCGGTTGTTTGCTGAGCACCTGTGGGAACAAAGCCAGACGGAAACCCAGAAAGCTGGAAAGAGGGCTGCGTCGGGCCCGGTGAGACAGAGGGTTTCTTTTCCAAAGTTGCTGTTCATTGTTGTAATGCTTGTGTCCTAAGCACAATTTTGGAGGGAAAAAATAGTTTTAAAAGACACTAAGCTGCCCACAGTATGGTCAGTGTACTTTTAAAATCCCATGTAGGGCCTCCTGGGAAGTAGACGGCCAGCAGAGGGCAGCAGACTCCCACTGCTGACCGGCCGAGGCTGAGCCCGGGGTGCCCGCGTGCAGGTGGCTCAGGGCTCAGGACTCTGGAGGAAGACGCCAGAAACAGTCTGCTGACACTTCAGCATCTCCCCCACCCTGCCCTTGTTTGCTACTGCTGGACACAGCTCCTCTCCATTAGCCGTAAAACTAGGACCACTGCCGTCACCAGGGCCAAAGCGATAGCAGATGTCGGCTGGGCACCCAGCTGCGCGCCGGGCTGCGTGTCAAGCACCCCAGTTTTGTCCCTGTGTGTCATCTCCACAGCGACTCTTTGAAGTAGGAACGATCTTCCCACCTGACAGGCAGGTGGCTTATTGAGATGAACAGACACAACACCGTGGTGACCAGCATGGGTTCTGGACTCGGGATGCCACCGCTTCCGCCACTCAGCCTCTCTGGGCCGTGGCGTTGTCCCCTGTCACGTAGTAATAAAGGAGGCTTAGGAGGGAAGAATGCACGTACCTACCACGTCCGGTTGCTGAAAGAAGCCAGTGAGCTGAAGCATGAAACATCGCTGCGTCTGATTTATGACCTCTGGTCGCACGGCCTGTAAGCTCAGGGCCTGGGATCTGAAGGGGCTCTGCCCACCCCGGAGCCCGTGGGTTTGAACCCCATGCGGTCGCTGCGGGAGGGTCTCTGGGGGGACAATCGACCTCTTCACAATATTCACTTTCTGAAGACAGTCTTCTCCATTTATTTGTCTTCTTTGATTTCTTACGTCGGTGTCTGTGGTTTTCGGCACCCGGATCCTTCCCATACTTTGTGAAGGCTTACACCGAAGCATTTCATTTTGGGGGTGCTACTGTAAATGATACTTAAAGCATGTTATTTATTTATTTATTAAAAAGATTTATTTATTTATTATTTGACAGAGAGAGAGCACAAGCAGGGAGAGCAGCAGGCAGAGGGAGAAGCAGGCTCCCCGCTGAGCAGGGAGCCCAACCTGGGACTTGGTTCCAGGACTCTGGGATCATCACCTGAGCCAAAGGCAAACGCTCAACCGACTGAGCCACCCAGGCGTCCTGGGCCTGACGGTTTTTTTTGTTGTTATGAGATTTAAACTACACGTTCGATTCCTTTAGTAGACCTACAGCTGTTCAGGTAGGACCGGTTACACAATTTATGGGGTTCGGTGTGAAATAAACATGCAGGGCCTGTTGTTTAAAATTAAGAATTGCAAGAATTTTCAAAAATTTCCAATTTCAAGATTTTAATGACAGTAATCAGTAAAGCAGGGGTGGGGCGTTCTCTGCTGTAGGTCCCTGTGCGATTTTGCATAGGACACACACTAAAAGTTCTGGTCACAATTCTGATATGTGGGGGGGGGGCATTCCCACACCAACAAGCAATTCTTGGACCACAGCTGGATATCCTGCAATTCAACTCAATTCTGACATTATCTACCTGGAGATAGAATCAGATTCTGCCAGTTCGGGCTTCAGTCCGATAGCACCCCCTCCGTGCCACCCCCACTCCTGCTTTAGATGCCAGGTGCCAGCCTAGCTCATCACCTGGACTTCTGAGCAACCAGCTATCGATTGGAGCTTCCTACGACCCTCTGTCTGGATCCTATCTGTTGGCCACAGCAGCTCACAGAACTCAGAGAAACATTGTATTTACTAGATGACTGGTTTATTGTAAAAGGATGTAACCCAGGAACCGCCAGGAGGAAGAGATGCGCAAGGCAAGGTGTGGGGAAGGGCGCGGAGCTTCCGGGCCCTCTCTAGACACGCCACTCTCCCCCATCGCTGTGAGTTCACCAACCGGAAGCTCTCTGAACCCGGTCCTTTTGGGTGTTGATGGAGGTTTCAGTCCATAGTCATGAGCGATCCATTCAACCTCCAGCCCTGCTCCCCTCTCTGGGAAGTTCCAACCCTATAGTCACTGGTTGGGTGCATCCCTCTCCCCCCACCCCCAACTAGCCTCTCTCCTAGGTACAGTCCAAAAGTCAGCTTATTAATATAATAAAAGACAACTTTATCACTCTCCCCACTTAGGAAATTCCAAAGGTTTTAGGAGCCCTGTGCCAGGCAGGGGAGGAAAACCAAATACCTATTTCTGATTATAAATCACAATATCACACATGCCCATGAAGCCGGCTCTGTGTTTGGGTTATTTTTTCTTGAATGAGCTTTGATAATTTGTGTTTTTCAAGGAATTAATCCATTTCCTCTAAGTTCCCAGATTTCTTGGCATAAAGCTGTTTGTAATAGTCCTTTATTATCCTTTTAACATCGGCAGTGTCTGTAGAGATGTCCCTCTTTTGCCCTTGCTAGTGCTAATGTTTGCCTTCTTGTCCCCCGTGCCCTCCTCAGATCGGCTAGAGGTTTGCCCATTTTAATCAGCTTTCTGAAAGAACCGGTTTTCAGTTGTGTTACTTTGTCTTTCTGCTTTTCAATGTCATTGTTTTCTGCTCTTTTCTTATCTCCTTTCTTCTCCTTACTTTGTGTTTACTTTACTATTCTTTTCCTAGTTTCTTTCCTCTTTCTTTTTTTTAGAGAGAGAGAGGTGGGGGGGAGGAGCAGAGGGAGAGAGACAGGATCCCAGGCAGGCTCCATGTCCAGCGTGGAGCCTGACTTGGGGCTCAGTCTCACAGCCCTGAGATCATGACTGAGCCAAAATCAAGAGTCAGACCCTTAATTGATTAACTGAGACACCCAGGGGCCCCTCTCTCCCTGGTTTCTTAAGAGGGAAACTTAAATAATTGATTTGAGACCTTCCTTCTATTCTAACTTAAGTATCCAATGTGATAGCTGCGTTAGCTGTATCCTAAATTTTTGATAAGCTGTGTTTTTGTTTTCACTCAATTAAAATATTTTCTAACTCCCTTTGTGACTTCCTCTTTGATCTGTTGGTTATTTAGAAGTATGTTGCTTGGTTTTCAAGTATTTGGGGATGTTCTCCAGATATCGTTCTGATACTGATTTATAATTTAATACTATTATGGTCAGAGAACATGCTTTGTATGGGGCTGAGTTTTTAAAACTTGTTAAGATTTGTTTTCTGGCCCAGAAATGGCCTATTTTGGTGAATGTTCCCTGTTGTCACTTGAGAAGACAATGTATTTTTCTGTTTGGGTGGAATATTCTATAAATGTCAACTGTCAGTTTGATTGATAGTGGTGTTTAGAACTTCTGTATCCTATTGATTTTCTATCAGCTTGGTCCGTTGATTACTGAGAGAGAAGTGTTACATCAAGTATGATCGTGGGTTTGCCCGTGTTGCCTTTCAATTCTGTCACTTTGTGCTTCAAGTGCTTTGAAGCTCTGTTGTTAGGTGAATACACATTTAGAATTGTATGTCTTCTGGTTGCATTGACTTTTTTAACAATACAGTATCTCTTTACGCTGGCAGTATTCCTTGTCCTTAAATCTAATTTGTCTAATATTAATACAATCATTCCAACTTTCTTTTGATTATAGTTTTTATGACATACCTCTTTCTATCATTTTAATTTGACCTATCCATATCTTTATATTTAAAGTGGATATTTTGTAGACGACATATATTTGAGTCTTTTTGACTCCAATCTGACAATCTCTGCCATGTAATTTGGACCATTTACATTATGTGTGATTATTAATATTTAGAGCTACCATTTTAGTATTTGTTTTGTTTTTGTTCCTTCTGATTTTGGTTTCTCTGGTACCCCTTTCCTGTCTTTTTCAGATTATTTGAATATTAAAAAATATTCCTTTTAGGTTATTTATTAGATTTTGAGTATATCCCTCGTATTATTTGTTAGTGGCTATTCTAGAGACTAGAGTGTACATAATCAAGTGTTTCGTCACTTCCTGTAAAATGTTATAGTTGTCATAGTTATGCATCTATGTACATTGAAACCCTGCCAGACGATGTTATAATTTTTGTTTTTAAGAGTCAGATATTCATTTTAAAGAACATAAGAGAAGGAAAATAGTCTTATATTTATTCGGTATTTACCATTTCTGTTGCTCTTCCTTTATTCCTGAAGTTCTATATTTTTCTCTGGTATCATTTCCTTTCATCCTGAAGAACTTCTGCCTTCTTTCTAAAGTAGGTCTGCAGATGGCAAATTCCCTTAGTCTTCTTTCATCTGAGAATGTCTTTCTGGTCCCCCCACCCCCACCCCTTCTTAAGGATTCTTTTGCTGCCTATAGAATTCTGGGTTGACAATCCTTCCCTCCCCCCCCACCCCCGTACTTAAAAGAGGTTGTTCACTTTCTTCAGCCTTTATAGTTTGTTTTTTTTATTTTATTTTAAGATTTTATTTATCTGAGAGAGAGAGAGAGAGAGAGAGAGAGTGCATGAGCATGAGTGGGTGGGGGGCAGAGGGAGAGAGAGAGAAGCAGATTCCCCACTGAGCAGGGAGCCTGATGTGGGACTCCATCCCAGGACCCTGGGATCATAACCTGAGCTGAAAGCAGTTGTTTAACTGACTGAGCCACCCAGGTGCCCCAGCCTTTTATAGTTTCTGATGAGAAATTTGCGGTATACATATACATAATGTGTCATTTTTTCCTCTCACTATACATCATATAGCCTTTTTCTCTAGCTTTTTCAGTATTCTTTTTATTCTTTAGATTGGATAATTTCTATTGCTCTATCTTCAAGTTATTGACTTCCTTTTGTCCTTTCCTTTTTGCTGTGGAGCCCACCAATGACTTTTAAATTTTAAATGTAGTATTTTTTAGTTCTAAAATTTCCATTTGGTTCTGTTTTTATAGTTTCTATTTTCTGCTGAGAATTCCTCCCTTTTAACTCACTTCAAATGTGCTTACCTTTATCTTATGAAACACATAATCTTTGTGTGATAATTCCAACATCTGTATCATCTTGGGATTGGCATCTGTTGATTTTCATGACTCTGGAAAATTGGTCACATTTTCCTGGTTCCTTGATGTCAAAATAACTTTAGATTATGTCTTGGACATTTTAAATATGATGTGTAGACTCTTGGTCCTGCTAAAACTCTCTGAAGAATTTTTTGTTTTGTTTTGTTTGTTTAATAGGGAGTCTGCCTAATTAGGTTCAGACTGAAAATTCTTCATCTGTGGGAAACTTCATTCAATTTCGATTTTCAAGCCTTTCTTTGCTTGCTGATTTGTGTCTATGCCACTAGGGTTTGTCTGAAATGTGGGCAGTGACCTAAACGTGACTTCAGTTCTCGAAGCTTTGGCATGCTATTTGGGTCTCTCATGCACGTGTAACTCAAGGGAGAGCCCCAGGACTTGTACGTGTGTGGATTTACACAGGAATCATCTCTTCCAGTTTTTCTCTCTCACCCCTTCCCCCATGGCGGAGTGGGGGTTTTTTTCCTGGCTCCTCCTGCCAGAAAGATCAGGTTTGTCTTGGAATTTCTGCTGCCATATCATGGCTGCGGCACAGCTTCGTGACTGGGATCTGCTCTCAGCGCAAAGCCATGAGAGAAAAGAGAAAAACATGAGCATTCCCCCTCCATCTTTTCCAGCCCTCAGGGGCCCCCTTTCCTGCTTCCTCTGCTTAGAAAGCTGGGATGTCTATTAGAGTTCTCGTGGATCATGTTGCTGGCTCACAGCCTTACCATGGGGGCCAGCCATGAGCAGAGGGAAAAGAAATACAGGGTTGCTTCTTCAAGCTTTGTCTTCCCACCATGATCTACCAGCTTTTATTTACTTTTTAGAGCCCCCTAGTAGTTGTGCTGGATTTTATCCAGAGTTTGTGGTGGTCATCAGTGGGAGAGATGGGCTATGATAGTCTTACTCCATCATGGATGCAGCTGGGAGTCAACTTAGTTTTAACAGGATCACGCTGACTGTTTTTTGAAAACATGCTGAGGGAGCGTGAGAGGAGAAGCAGAGGGTCCAGATAGGATAGGAGACTGCTGCAGTAATCCAGGTCAGAGTGGCTGTGCTTTGGACCTCAGTGGTAGTCATAGAGGTGGTGAGACGTGGTTGGATTCTAGATATTATTTGAAGGTAAAGTTGACAAGATTGCTGATGGATTAAATATGGGGCTGTGAGATAGAGAGAGGGTTTAAAGATGATTCTAAAGTGTTTTTTGGCTTAAGCAACTTAATGAAGATGCCCTTAACATGGAAGGAACAGCATGGAGGGGGAAGAAGGAAAGTGAAGAGCTTGTTTCCGGACATGTTTAGTTTGAGATGCCCATTAGCTACACAAATGGAGATGTCCATGATTTGTGTCTGTATATACCAGCCTGTAGTTAATGGCAGGTCTGGGCTGGAGATACAAACTCAGGAGCCATCGACATATGGATGGTATTTAAAGCCATAACACTGATTGGGTGAGATCACCTATGGGGAGGGACAGAGAGAGAAAAGAAGAAACTAATGACTGGAGCCTGAGGAGTCCCGGTACTGGCTTGCTGTCTAGCCCTAGAGGTTGGAAGCAATGCTGTCCAAGTGGCATGTGTCAGTTAGGGTCCAGTCAGGGGATAATAGAACACAGCAAATGAACAGGAGAAGTTTAATATAGATAATATTGGGGTTGGAGTCATGAAAAATTGGCTAGTAAGAAGTCCAGAGAACTCTAAAGAGTGTAGAATGACAGACATAAGGGACAGTCCCTACCTCTAGGGTCCCAAGAAGAAGCCATGACTGAGGTCCCACTCTGGACAGGGCACAGCACTGCTCCCTGGATTCCAGAGAAGTCACTGTGGTGCCTCACCGATGGAACTTGCTGTGCCTCCCCTGTGCCCAGGACAGTAGCCTCTGCCCTTGGCAGGTCCCTGGGTGGGGGTGGTGGAGTCTAGGAGGCAATCTCTCCCATTGGCAGTGTGATCCAGAAGGAGAAGCCAGAGTCCTAGTGATGTTAGCTTGGCAAGTTTATTGAAAACCCAACAATGCAGAGAACAGTACAAACAGGCACCCCGCCCCACCCCAGACCTCCCTGGAGCTTGCAGTCAGAAACCCTCCTGCAGCAGACAGGGTCGGGCCTCCTTCACACCACACAGGGGCAGGGTCCATGCAGCAGAGCAGAGCTCAAGCTCCATCTGCGGCCCCCACCCCTGCCTTGTGCACCCACATGCACATTTAACCAATAGTGCAGGAAGAGAAGCTGCAAGGACATTTGCCACTCAGAGAAGAACCATCTCAGGGGACTCAGGGATCCCTTGGGCCACCAGGGACCGTGGATCCTTACGGGTGAGGAAGAGAAGGAAAGAACCTTCTCCTGCCAGGAAAAGGAAGAAGGAAGCAAAAGGCAGTGGGCTAAAGATGCCTGCAGTGTGGACAGGCAACTCTCCATTGTCCAAATTAATCCAAAGCCCTGGGTGGTGGTGGTGCCCAAGCACATTCTTTCTGGCTTTGGACTGTTGCTTTTCCCCCCGGGGCACTGGTTTGTGTTAACTGTATGGAATGTGAATTTCTGCAGGCAGTTCAACTGAATGGTGAAGAGTGATCCAAAGAGTGGAAATGTGGAGTCAGGGAGAAGCCAGTCTACTGGGGCTGCAGACAGAGCGTCTAGGTGGTGAAAAAATCCCCCCCACCCCAAGAACAGGGGCCAGGCAGATCAATCCCTGGGGAGAGGTGTTGCCTTCCTGACAAGTGCGGTAGCTGGATCCCCCTCTGGCCCAGAGTCCAGACGCCTCTGGGACAGAAGCCGGTGGCATTGAGATGGCTCTTCCCTGGGCAGTGGCTGGCTGGCGTTGGCCTCTCAGTACTTGGTCCGATGAGAGGTGGTGGTGGACACAAAGCGGACGCTGGAGCTGCGGCTGCTTCGGCCTCCGCTGCAGCTGCTGAAGCCCCCCTCGGTGGGGAGTGGGCAGGGGACGCTGGGGGCACAGGCCTCTCCCATGAGCACCGAGCCCCCCCGGGAGCCTGTGCTCAGCAGGTCTCCGCTGGCCTTGATGACCCGCGTCCCACTCAGGCTGGAGACACAGGTGCCGCCGGACCGGATGCCACTGCTGCCCGAGAAAGTGACTCCACAGCGGGAGAGGGTAGAGCTGGGGACCAGGGACTCAGGCCCACACACTATACCGCCCCGGGAGCTGCTCACGGCTGCGGGAAGGAGAGGAAACTGTCAGCTAGGCAGGCTGCCCACACCTGGGGTCCCACCCTCCATGCTTCCCGCTGGCAGCAGGAGAGGAGCGGACAGACTGGTGGCAGCAGGGCAAGTGGTCCCTATTGCCTACACAGACAACACCCACTTTTCCCTTCTCTTGTCTGGGTGACTCAAAGGACGTGGCTCCACTAAAGTTAAACATTCAGATGAAAATAGAAGAATTCAGCCAATTCCCCAGATCGCGTATAGTCATATATGACTGTTGTTTATATATAGCTGAAGTTAGGCTGGGCGGTGAGCTGGATTACCCAGGGAACTGGAACAGTATCTCCTATAAAGCCTTGGGGCTTCTCTCTCCTCACATTATATCATGCTCCTCGGGGGGTCCCCACATTGTCCCTCCAAAAGTTCTCTCCCGACCCACCGATGTCTCTGCTCTGTAGCCCTCTGGTACCCACTGGGCATACCTCCATACCCCAGGATGCCAATCCCACTAAAGCTTGCTTAGACCAGCCCTGTCTGTGGAGGCCCCCCCCTTCCTTCTCCTTTTACCAGAATCCTGTCTATCATCTGTGACCTCCACTCAAGCTTGACCTCTTGCAGAAAGCTACCCCCTGCTGCGTCCGCCTCTCTGAGGGCAGGTCATTGAGGACGAGTAGCTCTGACTGCCTGACCCGCCCAGTGTGGCACTCGGCTCCACCATACATCTGTGTAGATTTGTACTTTTGGATCAGAAATCTGGGTTTGAATTGTGTCACTGACTGGCTTTGGGACTTCTGGTAAACCACATATTTTCTCTGAGTGAGCATAAAGGGGGTGCTAATGCTTAGTCTTCTCCTCAGGGCTTTGAGGGTTGGGTTGACAATGGATAGGACTCATTTCAAGAAGATTATAATTCTAGATAGCAGGGGCTAGTCTTGCCTTCTTTGTGCCTACTCCCCCGCCCCCCGCAGTGCCCAGCATAATCCCCCTCATGCCTTGGGTGCAACAATATTTTGTCTGGCAGAAGAAGCAGGGAAACTTCTGCTCATCCTTGTCCCATCCCCTGCCATGGGTGTGGGGGTGACTCCTTGACAGAGGTCCTTTGTCCCTGAAGGATAAGGCCACTCAAAGGAAAAAGGCTGACTCTCTTCTGGAACCCTCTCCCACCTATTCGGCCCTGCAAACCTTTGTGATTGCTTTCTCTGGGGAAGGCAGGCTCTGGGGAGATCTCAGACATCAGTTAAGGGATGCTCCCAGTCCCGGGGTTAGATGGTCCTTGTGCCGCTGACTGTCATGGCCAGCCCAGCATGGGCTCTTGATCCCAATGTGAGCCTGAGTTTAAAAGGAATTTGCAGAGCCCCAGGAGAGAAATGGGAATAGGAAAAAACTTAAGTTTCTTACATATGTTTACTGGTCCAACACCTTCGCAGATCCTGGGGAGAGAAAGAAATAAGTGAGTTCACAAGCAGTGTTGTTCCCTGAGAAGCTGCTTGCTATCAGAAGGGCTTTCTTGGCAGAGTGGACTGGTGGTTCTTACCCCTAGCTTACAAGCATCCTGGGAGCTTTGAAAAAACACATGTTCTTAGACTCTGCCCCAAAACTACTGAGTCAAAATATTTGAGGAAATGTGGTTTTATTATTATTTTTAAACAGATAACCTATCATGCAAAACATCCCATGACTGGTGCAGCCTGGCTACAAACTCAAATTTTGGAGGCAAAAATCTAGAACCATCTTCTAATTTCCTGGCAAGGGCAACCTGAGTAATGCTTGCAGAGAAGATACTGCTACCTCTAGAGATTGCTCAAGCTGGCAATTCTTCACCTGGTCCCCTCCCCCATTTAGTCGGTCTAGATGCTAAGTCTGACTTCACTCCTTCCCCTGCAATGAGAGCTCTCACCGGATCTCCTCGCCCTCCAGCAGGCGCCTGTAGGTGGCGATCTCGATGTCCAGGGCCAGCTTGATGTTCATCAGCTCCTGGTACTCGCGCAGCTGCCGGGCCATGTCCTGCTTGGCCTGCTGCAGGGCGGCCTCCAGATCCGCCAGCTTGCATTTGGCATCTTTGAGGGCCGCCTCGCCCCGCTGCTCTGCCTCAGCCACTGCGCCCTCCAGCTTGGCTCGCTGCAGGAAGGGCGGCATGTAGGTGGGCTTTGGCTGGGACTTGGGGATCCCTGGTTGGGGCTAGAAACACAGCCCCCTCTCCTCCCTCTGTGGCTTTCTCTCCTCTCCCTTGCCTACCTGAGCCTTGGCATGCTCGATCTCTGCCTTCAGTCTCTGGATCAGGCGGGTCAGCTCATTGATCTCATCCCGTGTGTTGCGCAGGTTGTCACAGTGTTGGCCAGCTGTCACCCGCATCTCCTCATACTGTGGGATGAGGGGGATGTTATGACAGTCCAAAGTTTGAGTGAAGACCACAGCCCCAACTGAGTTGGGAGCCTTTGACCTCCACTGGGTCCACTCCATTGTACCTGAGTCTTACTCTAGGGCTGCCTACACCCCTTCCTCAGCCTCCCACTCCCCTTCCCACCTTGGTCTGGTACCAGGCCTCAGCATCAGCCCGACTACGCCTGGCGACCTCTTCATACTGGGCCTTGATTTCGTCAATGATTCCATCAATGTTCAGGTCCCGGCTGTTGTCCATCTTCACGATGACCGATGTCTCTGAGATGTGTGACTGCAGCAACTGGATTTCCTGTGTTGGAGCATCAGCAAGACAATTGGGCTCAGAGTCCCATCAGTGGCCAGGACTGTGCCACAAGGGCCCCAGAAGTGGCTTCAGAAGCAGAGAACATTGTTCATTTGTTCAGAGCAAAGTGATGGAGTTGACCATCCAAACCGAGGACAAAGAAAAAGACATAAACCAAGAACCACTTCATTTTGAATTTAAGCCCTTGTTATATACTTGAAGACACCCCTTTAACTTCTTATTTGCTTAGGTGAATATGTGGGGACTAAGCACTTGGCAGAGGGGAGTGAGAGCCATGTTAGGGTTGAAACTTTTCTCTGGGTTATCCACAAAGTGGCTGTGCTGGTCATGGATCATGGAGAGTTGACAATATTCTAGAATATGGTGGTCTAGGAATTTCTATATCTCAAGTCCTTAATAAAACCAGGGGCTTGGAACTGGCCTGTAAGGCTCCAGAGGGAGCTTTCTGATGCTTTTCCACTCAGAGCCAGACATTAGCTCCGGCTGGCTCTGTACCAGACCAAATAGACCACTTACAAAGCAAAAGATAACTAATTCATTTAGCTAATTAGGTCAGACACAGTTTTTCTTACATGTACTAGCAAGTCAGTTTTCTATAGTCTTCTGATTGGTAGAGAGGAAGTGCCACTCTTAGACCCCAGTCTTTGGATTGGCCAACGAGGAGCTGGATCATAGATCCGAGGAGTTTATTCATGGACCTGCTGAGAAGCCTGCTTGCTTACCTTCCTTTCTTCACTTTTAGATACATCGACATATAGAGGATAGTAGATTGGAATGAGAAGAAGACGTACGATACTAAATGTTAGAAATTATGTCAGTCCCGATGAAGCCCCCCCGGAGTTCAGGCCAAGGACTGATCTCCTTGTTTGGCTCAGAGGGGATGAAAGCTTACCGCCATGTATAGGGTTTTCAGAAAGTCAATTTCCTGAGTTAGGGTATCCACATTGGTTTCTAGATCAGACTTATTTAAGAAAACTGTATCCACATCCTGCATAAAAGAGAGAAGGGGAAAACGGTCATTACTTGTGGACTCTTTAAACTTGGCAGGGTCTGGAGATGGATGGGAAGATCAAGCCAATCCCCACAGGGCCAGGCCAGGCTTTGGAACAAGTGGGAGAGTGCTTGGAATGCAGTTATTGACTATTGTTCTTCTCCCTACCACAACATGAAAATTCTCCTGGGGGCTGCTGGACATTTTTGAATGTATATTTATAGGCAAGGAGAATATGGATAATCTAAGACTCTTTTTTTTTAAATCTAAGACTGATAAAAGGTCATCTCTTCAGACCTCTGCTCTCATGAAGACCCAATCCTAAATAATCTGAGGCCAAAGCAGAACTCCAAAGGGAACCTGTTATGGCCTTAGAGGTTCTACTCTGAGTGGCCCCAGACTCCATGGGGCTGCCTGGACATTTTCAGCTGGGGGGTGGGGGGTTGGGTTTTGTCTCGGGAACATTTTCTTGTCTGGAGGAGAAGCTTGCTTGGACCTGTTGCTCTCCCTTACCTTCTTCAGAGCGACAAACTCATTCTCAGCATTGGCCCGGAATCCCACCTCCTCTTCGTACCTGGATGATAAGGATTGAGAAGGTGAGTTCTCATTCTGAACTGAGATGGAATTACTCCTAACTCCCCAGTGAGCCTCTTAAGACATCTGTGCTACATCCAGGAACATGGGTCCCCGTTGCCACCTACATATTCTCATCCACTTTGTCTCATCTTTTGTATCTTTTACGAGCCTGTGGCCCTCAGTTTTTCCAAATCCCTTTTACTTTCTCAAATTAGACTTGGGATCTGAAAATGTGGACCATTGCTATGCTTCTCTGCTAGAAAAGACTTGGAGTCATTGCACTTGAACATAGAGAAAGTAGGACCCAACTCATTGCTGAACCTCAGCATTATTCTCAAAACCAGAGGGCTCCTTTTTCTGGAGTCCTCTGTCCATCTCCACAGACAAGACTAGGGACAAACCATGTCCAATTCAAGACTTCTTTTTACTCAGGACCCACAGAGGGTCCCTTACATATCATGCCCCTACTCCTATCTCTAGGCTGAGTATTGAAACCAGCATTCAACCCTGATCCCTCCAGCTGCTGTTATCTGAGCTTGGCAGCTGATTTGGGAACCAACCCTGCCTGTTCTCAGTCTATGCAGTCCAGATGCCACTTACTTCTTCTTGAAACCCTCAAGGACATCCTGCATGTGATTCCTCTCAGCCTCAAACCGGGCCCGGTCACTGTTTGCTATGTCCAGCTGCCTCCGCAGGTTGGTGATATAATTCTCAAAGAGGGGCTCCAGGTTGCTCCTGGCACATTTCTGCTCTTGGAGGAAGGTCCACTTGGTCTCTAGGAGCTTATTCTGCTGTTCCAGGAACCGCACCTAAATCCACAGGGGCAAAGAAATGGCACCTGAAGAGCTTGATACAGTCACCTACATGTCGACCAGTTCTTCAGGTGGCCAGAGATGACTCTCAGCTCCATGTTGACATTGTCCCCTTGTCTGTTGACTTTCATTCCTCCTCTAACTCAGTAGAAGCTGGAGGAAAAGGTCTGTGACCCCCTTCTCATGCTCAGCCAGGCTCAGCAGCAAACAGAAGCTTTTGAACCAAAACGCTTCAGTACCATTTCCCCTCTACCCTGCAGGAAAGGTGTAAGCCAGTCCACTGCGAAGTTGGAAAATTTGATTCTACCTGAGCTGGGATTTGCCTATATTTAAAAACTGATTGGCCATCCCTCACAGGGAATGAGGATCAGAATAAAATATATTGGGGTGGGATAAGACATTAGGAGGTGCGAATTCTCAGGTCATAAGTCATATCCACTATCCCAGATACTCCATCAGCTGAGAATTGTACAGCTGAAGGAGAACTTGGATCATTGGCTTCACCCCCTCATTTCAGAGATAAGGAAACTGAAGCTCACAGAGGTGAGTTTCCATTCCCAGATATAGAGGATTCCCACTCCACGGAGACATGGTTTGTGGGATGTCAGTTCCACATCAGTTTCTCTCACCAATCTGAAGATCACGACTTCCCGTGGTGGTTTCCTACTATTTCCCTCAATATAGGCAACTCAGCTGAATCTGGGTACCCCATGTGAGGAGTTTGCATTCTTTCTTCTGTGCAAAAATTACTCAGTTCCATTCTCTACTTTCCTGAGCCTGAACAGATGTGGTTACCCAGCCTCAGAAATTACAACAATCTCAAAAAGAGCATGAAGATCTCAAAGGATAAAACTCTTTAAAGATGTGGCTAACATCTGGCCAAATTCCTAATGTTTCTAGCCTGTTTGGTAGGTATTTCTAAGTGACTAGGTGGTAGGTCTTAGTTCGTCCAGGTGCCCTCAGATTTGGCTGGATGCTCCTCTTCCCTCCAGAAGACACAACCACTGTCTTAGTCTATCTCACCATGCAGCATTTCTTCAGGTTTGTCCTTGTTTTGCAGCAGAGTGACCCAGAAATCATACTGACCCTGAAGGATGTGGATCAAGGCTGATGCCTCAGGCCTGGGCTATTTCTTCTTAAGGGAGAGGACACCCCACTGCATTTTAGCTCTCACCATCCCAGACCCAGAAATTGAGCTGTCATAGGTACCTTGTCAATGAAGGAGGCAAACTTGTTGTTGAGGGTCTTGATTTGCTCCTTTTCATCCTTCTTCACCCTCTGGGCATTGGGATCAATCTCCAGGTTGAGGGGGGTCAGCAAGCTCTGGTTAACAGTCACTGCTGTGATAGATGGGGCTGCTGGGACTCCAACTCCTCCAACTCTGTAGCCAAAGCCATAGCCAAGGCCACTGCCAGCTCCAAATCCCAGACCCACACAACTGCTGGGCCCAAAGCCCAGACCAGCACCGCTACCATCACCAAAGCCAAAGGCCATCCCACTGCCAGCACCAAAGCCAACTCCACAGCGGATGGGACGAGGGCCTCCAGCTGCTATCCGGGGTGAGCACGATCCAAAAGCCATGACGCTCCGACTACCAAAGTTGCCAAGGCCCCGGAAGCTGGGCCCACTCCTGCAGGAGACAGAGCTGGCCCGGAAGCGGTTCAGGTTCTGGGGGTTCACTGCGGAGCAAGAGCTGAAGTTGCCCATGCGGCACGCAGAGCTGACTCGGTAGGAGCGGCAAGACATGATGGCTTCCTGGGTGAAGAGCGGGATTGCAGAGTGGGGCGAGCTGGAGCTGGGAGTCCTTCTGAGGCTAGTGGATCCCTTTCCCCCTTTTATGTGTCTGGGGATCTGAGGATTGGCCCCATAAAAATGCAAAAAATCCATTTGGATGCATTTATGAGCTTGGGTAGTTAGCAGAAACTCTTCATGCCTGTAACCTTGTTAATAATGAGCTAATCTCAGACACACCTATTCTCCTCAGGATCAGGACTATAACATCAAACCTATAAACATTAAAAACACATAAACACATAAACATTATGGTCCTATTTTTCCCCACAAGTCCACCACAATTGCCATTATGGGGACATAAATTTGCTTTGGTCATAAATCCAACAGACTTTTTCACTGCAAGTGTGGCGAACCACCAGGAAGTTAGGACGGCAACACCTCCAGCAAAAGGCTCAAAAGAGGTGCATCCATACAGATATAACCCCTGAAATAGATGAGGGTGTTGGGGGGGGGATGCGGAAGAGACAGGGTCTGCACAGCTCTGAGTAAGAAGTGATATGGCGAGAATACAGTTTATTGCATCTCTAGATGGATTAAACAGTTCAAAAGCCTTTTGCACTGTCTTATCTGTCTTCTGGTTTGGCTGTTTACGTAAGAGTTGAATCTTCAGTAAAGCTCATTTGGGTTAGTATAGACACACGTCTGATTTGAGACACTCAGAAGAGATTAATTCATGAATTCATTACTTCATTCAACAATTATCAGCTGCCTACTCTGTCCCAGGCAGTGTGCTTGGTGCTGAGGGTACAGAGATAAAAAGACAGTCTCTACGTTGGGGGAAGATTTATCTTAAGGACTTCCGCCGGTCAATATTTCCGTGGCATAATTTGAGGCCAAAGCATGCCAATGCTTTGATCATGTACCTGTGTGCAAAGTTAATCACATGATTTTGAATCCCCAAAACACACATTAGAGTTGATCTATAGGCTTGTGTGAAGGTTTCTTGTGTTACTGATGAACCTTTGGTTAGGATAGAGAGACACAAAGTAATGTGCATCTGGCCTATGGCCATACCACCCTGAAAGCATCTATCTTGGAAGCTAAGCAGGGTTGGGCCTGGTTAGTACTTGGATGGGAGACAAAATAATAAGCATCCGGATGGAGAAGTTCTTAGCAACTGGATATTATCATTGTTACCAATATTGTAGATATTTCAGGACCCAGAGACAGGTGTTTGCCTTTTCTATTCTAGTGTGTGACATGGTTCATCCTACCTGTCCTGTGCTTGGTGGAACTTGTACTTGACTGGATGCTTGGGATCCTTTGGGGTGCTTGGGATTCTACTTGGAAGGCGTGTGTGCTTTTGACCTGAGCTATCCAGCTTGGGTATTTACTCTTTTCTTCCTTTCCAATCTCTACAGCGTTTATTTCCTTTCGTCTTACTGCATTAGCTAGGACTTCCAGGATGGTGTTGAAAAGCAGTGGTGAGAGGGGACTTCTTGGCCTTATTTTTAATTTTAGTGCGAAAGCTTCAAGTTTCTCACCAAAAGTAGGATGTTAGTTGTATGTTCTTTGTTGATGTTCTTTATCAAATTGAGGATGTTTCCCTCTGTTCCTAGTTCACCACTATTTTCCATAGAGCCAGCTATCCGGTGTATGACTAAAGAGAGAAGCAGGAAAGTAATAATGAGAGAATCCTTCTTGTGAAGATTGCCGGTGATGTCCGTGCTGCTAACTGCTGTGGTCTGTCCTCAGCCCTCACTTAGCGTCTCAGCACTATCTGACATAGTCAATCATTCCCCTTTCCTTGAAATGCTTTCTTCTTTTAGTTTCCAGATGCCATGCTGTTCTGATTTTCTCGCCATATTACTGGCAGCTTCTTTTCTGTTTTCTTAGCCAGTTTCTCCTCGTATCCCCAACCTCTACACACTGCAGCATCCTTGGACCCAGTCTTTGTACCTGTTCACATCTTTATCTACACTCATTCCCTTGGTGACATCATACAGTCACACGTCTTTAAATACCGTTTATCCACACTGATGACTGCCAAGGCATATTGGTCTGGTGAACATCCCTTCCGTTCTCCACATGTATATTTTAATCAACATCTTTATTTGGGTATCAAAGAGGCATCTCAACCTTAATGTATCCGAAACTGTTTTCCCAATTGTTCCTGCTAAAAAAGGTTCCTCTTGCAAGGTTCACTATCCCTACAGTAGCTCAGGCCAAAAATCTGGGAGTCATCCTTGGTTCCTCTGTTTTTTCATATCCCACGTTCAATGCATTGGCAAATCGTCCCTTCAGAATGTATGTGGGCTCCTACTCCCTCTTACCACCCCACTGCTGCCATGTTGCCCAAGCCCATCACTTCCCACAGGGTCCATCGATGTGTCCTCCAGCTAGTCTCCCTTTGTCCCTCAGTCTTTTCTTAACAGCACAGAGTGATCCTTTAACAACATGCTGGAGCCCATCATTTCTAGGTGCTTACGGTTTCCCATCCCACTCAGAGTAAATGACATACAGGACCCTCCACAGTCTGCTCTCCCATGTCCACTGACCTCTTTCCCTCTATCCATCCTAACAGGCTGTAGCCACCCTGACCTCCTGGTTGTCTGTCGAGCAAGCAGGAAAACTCCTGCCTCAGACACTTACCTACCTGCTCTTTTCTCTGCCGGAAACTCCTTTTCCTCAAATAGCTACATGGCTGGCTCCCTCAACTCTTCTAGGTCTTTGCTCATAGGTCACCCCCTATTTACATCTCCCTCCCCCATATCCTCCGTATCCCTCCTCCTCCCCTAGTAGTTGTCACCATCAGAGGTCCTCTCCTGCATGGATTTGCTTGCTTAGCTTCTGTGTTCCCTGGCTGGGATGTAAGCCCCAGGATGCAGACACTTGGTGTGTTTTGTTCTCTGTGCCCTTAGTGCTTGGTAGAGCGGGGCATGTGGAGGGAATGCTATCTTGTTCTGTAGCATGCATGAATACACCTCTAAGATTCAGAGCAGGAGGAAAAAGGGGGTGAAAGGAGCAGGAAGTAAAAAGAAGAGGCATTCGAACATTTGGTTTTGGAGCTACATCATGAAGAGGAGACTCCAGGCTCCGCAACGGATAGCCGTGGCCCCGAGGGTGCTGCTGGTGCAGAAAGTCAAGTGCGCACTGGGGAGCCAGCACAGTTTGCCCTCCAGGCCCGGCCTCTTGCACTGTGAGTCTGGCTGCTTGGAGGAAAGGGCCAGGCAAGGGGATCCAGGAGGTTGGGAAGGCGACTGGCGGACCCTTGGGGAGGTGAAAAGGGAAGGAGCGACGTCCAGAACACCAACGAGGGTGCCAGGCCGACAACAGAGACTTGACATTGCCCTTGGAGTCAGATGGAACTGGGTTCAGTCCCAGTTTGCCACCTGCCAGCGGATGACCTTGGATGGTGGGGCACCAGGGGCAGGGCAGGACAGGGCTCTGCTCTGGGTGCTTGTCGGTACAGAACTTAAAAACGATAATACGACAGACTGAAAGTCAGTTGACTTTTTATTATCACGGTGCACCGGCCATTCTGAACAGTGGGAGGCAGCAAGCATGCCTCCTACGTGGGGTACCGGTGACCTGCGGACGTCCCTTAACCTGTCTAAGCCTCAGTTTCCTCACCTGTAAGATGGGACTGACACTGCCTTCTCCTTCACAGTACCATAGGGATAAGTGTGAGAGTGTCTGGGGTGATGCTGTGGCGGCTGGTGTGGCCACGGCCATCCATTTCCCCCCCTCGCTCTCCTCCCTCCCTCCCTCTCTCTGCCCCTCCCCTCTCTTTGGCACAAGCCTCCCTTCCCTTCTAGGCGGGCACCCCAGTTCCTGCTCAGCACCCGCCTCCTCCCACACCACAGCGGTGCTTTCATCACCCACCAACCGCTCTGGGGCTGTCCCGAGTCCCTGCTTCCCAGGCGGGGCAGTTGTGACCAGTCAAGCATAACTCCCGTTCTGGGATGAACTGTCCCCATCAGCAGTTTCTAGTTCTGAGGCATCATTTCGCCAGACGATGCATAACACAAGCCTCAGCCATTTTTCCGCGGGTGGCACGGAGGGAGCGGGGAGGGGTTGCCCTGGAAATGCTGGGCTTTTGCTGCCCGGACAGTTTCTTCTTCCTGCTGTGGGTCAGGCTGGCTGGAATCGGACATCTGGGGGCCGGGCTCCCCGAGATGCTGTCTGTGCCCTGTGGGGAGGCAGAAGTGCTGACGGGGGACGGTGGGGAGAGGCGCCGTCCTGGTTGGCTAAGCAGGGTCTGGGAACCCTGGGCGTGCCAGGGCTGTGTGTGTGTGTGTGTGTGTGTGTGTGTGTGTGTGTGTGTGAGGGGAGACAGGGAAATCCCAGGTGCCGAGGCTTTGCTAAAAGCCGCCTTCTTCAGAGCGTTTCCGTTTTGCCTGAAGACAAGTTTGTGCTGGAAAGAGACACTGACGGGGAGGTGCGCATGCTGGGACCTGCCGCTGTGGGAAGAGAAGCTCAGGAGTCCCCCAGCAGAAAGAGGGGGACGGTGGGGAGAGGCTGAGCCCACCCCGACCTAGGCCCTCCACCCGTCTGCCCTCTCAGATTGAGGGCTCTTAGATGGAAGCTAATACCCCCCTCCCCCGGGACAGATAAAGTGCCCCCTCTTGTTTGGGGATCCCCTCTCTTCCAGGCAGGATGGCTGTTTTCAGGTGGGACCCAGATTCCTCCCCTGGCCCCTGCGGCTGTCACCTGTCCAGAGTGACAACGAAGCTCCTCGAAGGTACATGGTCAGGTTGCTGCCACACCCTTGCTGGCGCTGATGGGGGCCTGGCGTTACGTTTAGATGCCGGCCTGGCTGCGGCCCAGCTGTCTCCCTGCCATTGGACATGGTGATCCTGTGCCCCCTCCTCCGGTCATAGCGCCGCTTTGGAAGCCATTGTCCCCAGGCCAAGCCCTGGCTAGAGAGTAGCAGTGGTGGGTACAGCTGGGGCCACCAAGGGGACTGGGATGAGCAAGGCGTCCTGGCAAGACAAGGGCCTCCGGGGGAAGAGGCAGAGGGCCCCTGAGGGAGGGGCAGTGGGGCCAGGAAGGGCCTCCTGGAAAGAGAGGCCCCAGGTGAGAAGAGCAACAAGGAAATGGGAGATATTCTGGGGAGACAGAGAGACGAGGTGCTCCATTGTCCCCAGGCCCCTTGGGGCTGCTCCCTCCTGCCCTCACTGGGGTGCCCTGGAGGGGCCCAGGAGTTGGATTCCTGAGGCCCAGTGGAATACAATGAAGCTCTGACTTCCTTCCTGAGGGCAGGGTTCCGAGGCCGACCCTCTCTGGATCCTAGCTCCCTGCCCTGGGCAGGCCCAGGCAGGAGCTCAGGGGAGGTTTGCCTGGGTGAATGGAATGTGCCGCCGGTCACCACTGGGAGGCACTTTTGTCCCATCTGCCTTGAGCCAGCTCCAGGTGGGGAGGAAGGGAGAATGGGGCATCGCTGCTCGGCAATGAAGGAGATCTCCTGGTGGATGTTCTAGAGGGGGCTCGCCCAGGCCTCCGAGCTCACCGTCCAGGACTGAGCTTGGGTCCCCCCACTACTGGGGGCGAGTTTTGCCTAGTGGGCTGTTCAGACAGCCTCCTCTCTCCTGGGCCTGTGCACTCTGAATAGAAAGTCCTAAAGGGATGGTCGTCCTGCCTGAGGCCTCCTCACAGGGCGGGTGGGGAATCTCCCCTCCCCCTTCTCCTTTAATCCGGGGCCTGTTCCCTGGGCCTGCGGTAGCCATCTGTAGGCTGGAGGTGGGCGGTCTATTGAAATCTCTGTTTCTGCGGACTCCAGGGCCTAGCGTCCTGGTGGTTCCCAGAACTTTGCATATTCATCAACCAGGAGCTTAGCTGGCTCGAGGGCCATGTCCAGAGTGACAGGGCTGTAGGTGGGAACTGAGGCTGGGAGGCCTTGCTCTTCTGCCCCCTCCTTCCCTCTGTGTGGCTGTGTGGTCCTGGACTCCAGACTCTCACCGGCACGGGCACAGGACCCTCTGGCTCACGGTTGCAACCGGGTCCTATGGCCGCTCTCTGTTGAATGTTTTGAGGAAGCGGCAGAATGTCTTCCAAAGTGGTTGCACCATTTTACAGTCTCTGCTGTGGGCCCTAGGTCCTGTGTCTCTTCTGTCTGCGGAGTAACTCCACCTCGACCGTTCATCCTTGTCAACAGCCCCTGGGTGGCCTGACCCAAAGCAGGTGCTTGATAAATATATATTGAATGAATGAAAAAGTGAATAAATGGCTCCTTTTGAATATACTGCTGTAGATTTCCTCCCAGACTCTATCCTCACCACCTTCTCCGTGAACCTCTCTCTCTGACCCCCTTTCCGGGCGTAATCATTAGTTGCCTCTTCTTGTTGCTCCCACGTTCTCTGCCTCTCATTATCTATGACTCCTCTGGGAGGCCAAGAGTCCCTCCGGGGTTAGAGAGGGTCTTAGTCACCTCTGTATCACCAGCTTCTAATGCAGGGGTTGGCACAGAATAGATGCTCTGCATGGGCTGTGCGGGGAGGGGAGCTGCACCCTAACACTCAGGAGCCTCAAGGGGGAGTTTGTGGTGGGGGGATTGTTACAGGGGATCACTGAGGCAACAAGAAGGATTTGGGGGCCCCGCAGAGGGCAGAACTGCTGTTACCAAGCCTCATCTCCAGGTCTTGGGGCTCCCTAAGAAGGAGAGGGGACTAGAAGTTTCTCCTCCCTGGCTGGACTGGTGCCCGTCTGCACAGCTCTCCCCAGGCCTGCACCTGACCTGCACCAAGGCTGGTCCAGGACGGGGAGGCAGAACACGGGGCTTGGAGTCTGCTAAGTATTTCTAGGCTTTCTCTAGGACACGTATGTGAGGAGGCTTGCATGTATAAGGCCATGATTTTTAACATAACAAGTGACTTTCAGTCTATGGGGCTTTGATATGCAGGTTTAAAGGCAGTTTGTATGGATCCACATTTATTCCACAGGCTGTTGGCAAATCATTCATATGTAGCTTTTCCTTGTGTAAGATAACCGTCATTTCTGCTCCCAAGCCCTCCCAGCTCCCAAAGGCTGCTCATTGGTTCGCCTTCAGCCTTCTTGTACCCCACAGAGCAGAGTGAACAATCCTGATTCCTGCAGCCCGTTAACAGTCAGTTTATTGGGAACAGACAAGCCCAGAGGCTTATGGCAGGGATGGCTGCTCCCTGGGTGGGGGAGGGGGCTCCTGCAGGAGGCAGCACTAGGGGCCTCTGGGGAGATGGGGTCAGCGCAGCACCGCCTTCTGGGCAGCCCCTGAGCCAAAGCCTCCCAGTGGCTGGGCAGCCCCACATCATTGTAGCCAGGAAAACATGAAAGCATATCAGACCCAAAAGCAAGAGGATTGAAAAGGAGAGGGAGCAGGACAAGGGGTGGGGTGGGGGGAGGGCTATGTACAGAGGGTGGGAGAGGGGCTTGGTTCCATTGAGCAAAGGGTGTCAATTGGTGACTGTCTCTCAGTCCAGGAAGTATTCCATGTCCCCTTGCCTTTGTTTTGGCGTTTCCCCGCCGTCAGCTCCCAATGTGGCTCGGGAAAAAGATGTATTTTCATGGTGTGAGCTCAGCAGCCCCGGGCAGGAAAATCTGCCCGGAGACCACCTCTTGATTCTGCGTGCCAACCGACAGGACCATTAGCAGGTCTCCAGTGATCCTGAAATGCTGGCTTTGGAATTCAGAATGGGATTTGGGGGTACCTCTTTTTGATCATTGCAATAGTGCACGTGTCAGCTGGGCGTTAGAAGTTCACTTTTCTTCGGTGCATGAGAGCCAGACGTAAGGGAGGTGGGGGAACTTCCAGGGGTTGGGGGTGGAAGACTGGCTTTGTGGGGCAACTTTCAGGGGATAATCCAGAAAGCAGAACTTTGGGGTGTTCGCCCCTAGGGCCTAGCGCAGGGTCTGCACACGGCTAAGTGAAAGGTGGCTCTTGGAGATGCCTGAGGAGTGCCTCTCGGTGAAAACCCAAGGGAAACCTGTGGTCAGTACAGGAAGGTGGGGTTTGGGAATATCCTTGTCTTCAGCCCTGGTCGGGGGACAACATCCGGGCTGGGGGCTGGCGCCCTGTCCCTGGGCTTCCAGCCTCAGGGGCGGGGCTAACACTTGTGGGAGGAGCTGCTCCCAGCCCCTAGCTTCACGCTGGCACCCCGCCCGCTCACACAGCCCAGTAGCCCCTGGGGCTCGCAGGGGATGTAGACTTCACCAGTGCCCACGACGCTGCAGCCCCCGCTGGTCTTGAGGACACTGGTGCCCCCTGGGCAGTACTCGGTCCTCAGCACGGGTGTGCTGACCACACAGGGCTCGTAGAGGACCGCGCCTTTGGAGCTGCTCACGGCTGCGGGAACAGGGAGGGGTGCTCAGGGTCCTGCACTGTGCGGCTCTAAGGGCGTGGCCCTGAAACCATTCACCCGGGCCGTGCCCCCACCTGCTGCCCCTCACCAGGAAGGACACCCCCATTCCAGCCACCGACTTCCCACGCTAGCCCCAAAAAGTGCTTAGAAGCTCTTCCTCTTTCCCCAGAGCCTTGGCTTCCGCTTCATGCTCTCCGTGTCTACTTGTCTGAACCTGCTTCAAAACTGCTTTCTCCAGAGAGGCACCCCCTTGTCATGAGGGTTCCCGGCAGCTTCCGGGCCCCAAAGCACGGAGGCCCTGCTGCATCTCTGCCCCTAATATAATTCTGACTCCCAAAGCGAAGAAAAGCCCCTCCATCTGACCAGGAGCTCCTGGCAGACAGAGCCCTTCCTTGGGGTGGGGAAGGTGTGCTGAAGTCTGGGCCGGGTGATGTGATCCGTCCCTGTTGGGTGGACCAGCCCCCACCGCCCCAGAGCCCCGGGGAGGGCGCATCTACTCACAGATATTCACGGGCCCAATGCCTTCGCACAGCCTGGAGGGAGAGGAAAGAAGACACAAGGTAACTGCGTCAGAGAGAACAAGGCTGATGAACGTGGGGCGCCCCTTCTCCTTCCCGCCCCGCCAAGGCTGCCCGCCGAGGACCACGTTCAGGAGAAGGGCCTGAGGATTCTGGGCTGTTTGGGACTTCCCCTGACTGCGGGATGGGCAATCGCACCCGCAGCCTCAGCCCCCACCAGCTCTGGAGGGGCAATGTGCCCTTGGTGCCCAGCCCCGACTCACCTGTGCTCCTCGCCCTCCAGCAGCCGCCTGTAGGTGGCGATCTCGATGTCCAGGCCCAGCTTGGAGTTCATCACCTCCTGGTACTCCTTGAGCAGGCAGGCCATGTCCTGCTTGGCCTTCTGCAGGGCCTCCTCCAGCCCCGCCAGCTTGCACTTGGCGTCACTGAGGGCCGCTTCGCCCTGCTGCTCTGCCTGGGTCACCGCGGCCTCCAGCTTGCAGCGCTGGGGGAAAAGGCACAGCAAGGCATTACTGGGGGCCCCAGGAGCCCTAGGCTGACTTTCGGAAGAACAGGGAGAACATGGCCATTGCAAGATAATAAAAAATACATATATTGGTCTCTGCCCCCAGTTCCTGGCGTAGAACTCCTAAATCCTTGTTAATTTCCCAAATGATAAGAGCATTAGGAACACCTTTTGATTTAATATTCGGTCTTTGACCCTGGGTTCTGACACAGAGTTCTCCAATCCCTTGGGATTCCTGGATGATAGCAATGTCTTTTGTTCTAATGAGGTGACTCTGGGTGAGTCCTCGATGGCTCCTGGATGGGGGCTGGTCACCAGAAAGACCAAGCCATGACTAGAAGTTGGGGATTTTCAGCCCCACGCCCCATTACCGGAGAGAGGGGAGGGGCTGGAAATGGAGTTTATAATGATAGTGCCTAGGAGAGGAGGCCTCTGTAAAATCCCCGAAGGATGGAGTTCATACTTCTTCCAGGTTGGAGAACATGCAGAGGGGCTGGGACACTGGTGTGCCCAGAGCATGGCACAGAAGCTCCGTGTCCCTCCCACCTACCCTGCCCTGTGGGTCTCCTCCATCTGGGTGTTCATTTGTATTCTTTTTCACAGCCTTTTATAACAACTGTTATAGTTGTTATAAAACGGTAAACTGTTTTCCTGAGTTCCGTGAGCCACTCTAGAGAATTAATGGAACCTGAAGAGGGGATCATGGGAAGCTCCAACGTACAGCTGATGGGTCAGAAGCGCAGGTGACAACCTGGACTCATGGTCGGCATTGGAATTGGGGGCAGTGGGATGGGACCCCGACCCTGTGGGATGGGACCCTCTCTCCAGGTAGCTGGTGTCAGAGTTGAGTTGAGCTGTAGGACACCAGCTGGGGGAAATAATCGGCTGGGTGAGCAGCTTTGTGAGTGTGGGAGGAAGGCGACAGTCAAGGGAACACATAGGAGGTGGAGGGAGATCTCCTTCACAGTCATGGGGCCGCGCCAGAGTCAAAGCTGCTGTGCCTTTCGTCCTAGGATTGTGCCATCTGGTTCCTCCCGCGGATGTCGGACCACTTCTGTCTGTAACACCTCAAGGGTCCGAGCGATGTCTTTGGGGCTAATAGACTTGAAGCGTCTGGCTGGTCCTCACCAGCCTAGGAGAACGGAGTGGGTCTGCGTTTATGGACTCCTGGGAGTCGTCTGGAATTTCAGGATCACAGGACTGGAGCCTTCGGGTTAGAAGGGGCCATGGCAACCATCTTTCCTGTGCCCCTGTCAAGGGGAGCACCCTTGCTATTTCATCTGTGACCGAAGGTGGCCTAGGGTCTGTTGGGACCTCGCTGCTTCCCGAGGCTGCTCTGCGGTTGGTCAGCTTTTGTAGGAAGGGCTTGTTCCCTCGTGAGCGAGGGGCGCAAATGCATTCCCACTTCTGGGAGCTCCCTGGGAGAACGGACCCGCCCCCAGGACCAGCAGTGGGGCCGCCTGGGATGGGGCCTCACCACCAGCGCTTTCCGGCCTCACCTGGGCTTTCGTGTTCTCGATTTCTTGCTGAAGCCGCTGGATCAGTTTGTTCATTTCCAGGATCTCATTCTTGCGGTTGCGGAGGTTGTCACAGTGGCTCCCGGCTGTCAGCCGCAGCTCCTCATACTGCCGGGACAGGGGCCGGGAGGTCAGAGCCCCTGGTGCCTGCACCCGCACTGCGGCGCCTCGCAGCCCCCTGTTCTCACAATCCAGAGCCTCTCCTCCGGTGATCTCCCAGCTCAGGGCTCTCTGGACCCTAATGCTTGTTCTGCTCCCCATCCCCTTTCCGTTTCTGGTCCATTTGGGGTCTTTTTCTGGGCTGCTTCTTATTTCCTTCCCCAGCCCTGAACCTTCAGCCTTATTAAACGCTCCTCTGAGCTCTCCTTTTTTCTGTTGAGCTGTTCTGTGGCGCGTCTTTTTCTCCCTAACCCAAGGCCCCAGGGTCTCCTGAGGGCTCTTTCCCCTTTAGAGTTTCCTCCTCTGGACCTTAGTGGGGTTTCTGTGTTCAGCCTGGGACGCCTGACAGACCTGGGATCGAGTGCCTTCCAATATTCTCCTTCAAAACCATTGAAAACAAAACGCAATGTTACTTCCTACTTTGACTTAACATATTTTTTAAACCTTTGCAGCTCCAAATTCAATTTCTGAATAATGTTTCATAGGTTTACAACGATAGATTAAAAACAATTAGCCAACTTTAGATTTTCTGCCTCTCATGGATGGGAGCATTTTGCATTGAGAAGGCAAAACAAGTGATAAGCAAATCACTCTCTTTGGCTCTTTTGTTGTTAGGCTTGTTGTGACAAAGCCTGCAGCTGCCTTAGCAATGTGCACTCTCCTCATCTTCCAACAGAACTCCGCTTTAATTTGGGGTGGCAGTGAGCCCAGATAAAAGAATATTTCTTGGCTTTTTCATTAATGAGATCTATGGGTAACACTTCCAGGAAAGCTGTTTAAAGTGGGGAATGACCCAGTTGGCATGTTTCCTTTGCCCTGTGTTCTTCCTGCCTGGAATGAGCATGTGAGATTAGCGATATGGCAGCCTTCTTGGGACATGAGGCAACCATGAGGATTACAGCAATGTTAAGGATAGCAGAACAGAAAGCGAGAAGGAGCCTGTGTCCCTGATGGCAACATAGAACCCCCGTGTCATCTGTGGGCATTCTATCTTTGTAAACTCTTTGAGGTCAGGGATGGCGTGACTCTTAGTATCCTCACGGTGCCACACACCTCAGTAAGGTCAGCCTTCCCTGGCCACACTATTTAAAACCTCATTCCCACAACACTCCCTGCACTTCATGCTGATTGATTTTCTTCAAAGCGCACGTCACCATCTAACGCACACCCTCCACACTGATTCGCCTTGTGTATTGTCTGCCCCTCCCCTGCCCCTGCCTCTAGAATGAAAGTGACACGAAGGCAGAGCTTGCTGTCTATTCTGTCTCCTGCTGGAATCCAGCATCTAGAACAGCGCTTGGTGTATGATGGATGTTCAATAAACGATTGTTGGAAGAATAAATGACCGAATGAATGAATGCATGGTGCCTTTTGCAGACAGGGCAGGCAAGACAGAGATGATAATATTGGCGAATCAAATTGCCCTTGGGGGTATCACTCTCCCTCCCAGCAAGCCCCTAATTGCCTAAGTCTGGGGCCGCCTTAATGACCGCTTCCGCCCTGCCATTAGTGCCCACTGCGCCATTACCCTCCCTCACGCCTTGAAGCCCAGGGCCCTCGTTGCCGTCATCGCCAATTAGTGCTTCTTGAGGGCTGCCTAGGAGAGCACCTCCAGTGTCTGTGCGTGGGTAAAGCTGGGATGCCCCGGCACCCTGATGACAGGCCTGGGCTGTCCGTGGGGTCCCCTCCCACACACTCTGCAGGGCCCTGGCCCGGGGCCTGGCAGAAACAACAGGACCCAGGGTTTACGGGGTTCCCTGTGGTTGTGTGTGACGCAGCCCTCATTATCTTCTTCCTCATTTCCTAGGGGAGAGGGAGTCTGGGGTCCCAGCCCGGCCCTGCCCGGGCCTCACCCGGCTCTGGTACCAGGCCTCGGCCTCGGCTTTGCTGCGGCTGGCAATGTCGTCGTACTGGGCCTTGATCTCGGCAATGATGCCGTCCACGTCCAGCTCCCGGCTGTTGTCCATCTTGACGATGACAGAGGTCTCGGAGATCTGAGACTGGAGCAGGCAGATCTCCTGGGTGGGGGCAAGTGGGAATGGGTGAGCGTTTTGAGCATAAAGGTGGAGGAGGGGAGGGGAGAAGCAGCTTTGACCTTCCCATAGCAGATTTGCATAGGACTTTACATAGCTGTCCCTAGTCTTCCATCACCAACCTGTTCTTCATCCCCCCCCACCCCCGCCCCAGTGACACGGACCCGAGAGCCACGGTCTGGGCCCTCTAACTTCTAGGAGTTTCACTGCCTGAGAACCAGCTGTCCGTGATTTCTTTCAATGCTCACTTTTGAGTCAGCTTGCCCCAAGCCATACCCGCGGGCAGGAGCCCTCCCGCTCCATCACGCCCACGGAACTGTCCCCTGACCCAGCATCTGTGCGCAGTGGGGCTGCAGGTACCTCCTCATATAGGCTTTTTAGGAAGTCGATCTCCTGGACCAGAGCCTCCGCATTGGTCTCCAGGTCAGCCTTCATCAGGAAGGCTGTGTCCACATCCTGCGGGCAGAGCAGGGACGACTATAACCTGGGGCCGGGGGAACATGTGCGGGCCACCCTCTCTTCCCAGACAAGCTGGTGGCAGGTGTGGGACGCAGGTATAGGTCCATGTGGAAGTGAAAAGGTGACAAAGCCAAGGATGGAGGGAGGGAGCCCAGCTCCAGGACCCTATGCCTGGGCCTGGCACTCTGATGGGGGAGGATATGACAGAGTGGGTTTTGAAGGAGCCTTGAATGCAGCTTCTCAGAGCCTGCTGTGTGGAGCACGGGCCATAGAACACCTCGGTGTCTAGCTGAGAAACCGTCGCTATTGTTTTCCTCTTTTGTGGTTAGAGTCAGAGTTATTGTTTGGTTTTTTGATTTGGCATTAGCTCTATCTCCAAGTTCTCGGGCAGGTGTAGACACAACCCTAACCGGGTTGGGCCCACATGAGTTGGAAGTTGGAGGCCACGTCAATCACTGTCCTTCTGGAAGAAGTGGGGGAAGGCTGGCTTTCCTCTTTCCCAGGGTCGGTGGGGTTGGCCCTGGGCTCCGACGGGGGAGAGGCCCTGTCTGGGGGTGGGTGGGCTGCAGACTGGTTTGGATCCGGTCCAACGTGAGTGTCTGCTGAGTGTGCTGAGGCCACCTGGGCCAGCTCAGGGGGCCCTCTGTTCCTGCGCTGCCCTCCCTCACCTTCTTCAAGGCGACAAATTCATTCTCAGCACAGGGCCGCAGGGAGAGCTCCTCTTCGTACCTGGTGGATGGGCAGGAAGAAATATTTCAGTCTGGCTTGGGGGTTCAGAATTGGCCTTGGTATCCAGCCTGAGGGAGGGAGCCTGGGGGGCAAATCTGCCTCTTACTGACTTAGTGCCCTAAGGAGTCACCAGGCCAGCCCCCGTCCTCACTGGACACCTCTAGCTGCTCCAGCCACTCAGGACCGGTGATTGTCATGGCCTCTCGTTAGCCACTGTACATGTTAACCTCCCTCTCCACTCCCAGCCTGTTCCTGTGATTAATCATCTTCTGGGAAGTCCTTCTTAAGGCCACCTTCCTTCTATCTTGCTGCTAAGGAAGCCCACATCATCTAGCTCTTTCCTCTGGGAAGTAGGTGAAGAGTTGGCTGCCTTCTCTGAGTTCTTCTCAGATTTGGCTGCAGACCCTGGAACCCCAGCCCGCCCCGTGCCCTCCCCGCCAGGAGAGGTCTGAGCCTGGCCCCTACTTGCAGAGGTAGCAATTACCCACTTTACCAGAGCTGTAGAGACAGCCCGGCCATCTCTTCTAGGCTCCAAGGGAGCTCCTCGCCCACTCCCTATCCCCCTGGGCAAGGGAGTCAGGGTTAGGGGGTTCAGTCTGGCTGGGATGACTCAGTGCGATATTGATCCATGGGCAGCCTCACTGCGCTTCCTGACGCCCATCCTTCCTTGCTCCAGCAGACCTCGGCCTCCGCATGGGCCCCGGGAGCTGGCGCCTTCTGCCTGGGCCTGAATGCCAGCTCGGGCGGGTGCTAGTCATGTGACTTTGGGGAAGGGACTTGGGTGAGGGACTTGTCTGTGCCTAAGCTTCATAATGTACAGAATGAGAATGACCCCGGCCCAGCCTCACGGAGCTGCTGTGAGCTACCGCACACACCGGTTAGTGTCTCCCAAACGCTGGGCTGCCCTGGCACGGGCCGCAGGCATTTAGTCTCATCCTTCTTCCCCCCACTCTCCCAGTCCAAAATCCTCATCGTGAGCTGTAAACCGCGTCTCCTGACCACCTTGTATGTTACCCGCCAAGACAGGCATTGCTCTGGCTGAGAGGGCTGGCCTCGCCGCATCTCGCCTGTCACGGTCTGCTTCAGTGGTCCCCTCTCCCTTGGCACACTCTGGCCCTTCCTGTCACCTGCTCCCGTCCCTTCCCCTTTTCTGGCATCTACTCTGGACTCCCCTCTTGTAAGGCCCAACTAGAATGAAACTTCAGCACGGCCCCGAGCAAACGGCCTCGCCTTCAGGAAGCTTTCCTGGGCCCCATGTGCACCTGCACTGTCTGGGCTTTCCTCTCCACTTCTGCCCTGTCTCCCGTCGTAGCTGTTGGTTTGCGCGCATGGAAGTCTGTGCCCGACCGGGGCACCTTGAGGGGAGGAGCCAGCTCAGCGCAGTGTCCAGCTGGCACCAGATAGGCACATGGCTGACACCCGCAGCCCGAGAGGCCCCCATGTGGCTCCTTCCACTGACGCACATCCCTTAGGAACCATGGCTCTGAGCCTACTTGCACCACTTCTTGTCAATGGAAACGTGTCTCTCTCAACCCTCCCCCACCAACATGTGCTCCCACGAGACACCCACCTAGGACCTGTGAGCCAATTTATCTGGGCCTCAAGCCTCTTGCAGGCACTAGACCTAGTAGCCTGCAAGCTCCTAGTTAACATCTGTTTCTCGGGTACCTTCTCCTGGGAGGCAGGCCGGGAGCTGCCCTCTGGGAGGGCAAGTCTAGCAGGCTACCTGACCTTAACCACCAGAGCTGGGGACGTAGAGGGGTGATGGCTTCCAGGTGTGGACTCGAGGTCCGGGAGCTGAGCGTCGGGGAGTGAGAGAAAACGTGGGCCAGGTTAGCTTGGAAGTGGTCCCAGGAGTTGCCGAGAGGGGCTTATTAGGAGGAAGGAACAGTGGGAGCAAAAGCTTGGAGGGAAGAGGGTTTGGGAGCTTGTTTGGGGATAAGACGTGGTTGTGGATCTGAATGGGGATCGATAGATGATACAGCAGACCGGGTGGTAGAGCAGAGCCCCGGAGGGCGGGACATGGCAGCAGAAAGAGCTAGTATTAACAGGGAGATGAGGAGGGCCTTACTGAGGGAGGGCGGCGGGGAGGGAGGTGAAGACAAACACAGGAGTTCAGAGTTTCTACCGCGTGAGTGACGAGCAGCACCCTAGCTCCCCTGCACTGCACTGTTGTTCCACCTAACCGAGAAGTTGGGGGCTTCCCATTGTAGAGATGGGGAAACTGAGGCCCAGGTTGTTGACGGAGATTGCTCCAGGTTCCCTGGTGGGGTGAAAGGGGGCCACACTCACTTTTTCTTGTAGCTTTCCAGTGTGTCCTGGAGGCTGCCGAGCTCTGCCTCCAGCCTGGCCCGGTCCCCGGCCACGCAGTCCAGCTGACGCCGAAGGGTGGAGATGTAGGTCTCGAAGATGGGCTCTATGTTGTTCTGACAGCACTTCTGCTGCTGCATGAAGTTCCACTTGGTCTCCAGCAGCTTGTTCTTCTGCTCCAGGAACCGCACCTGCCGCCAAGAACGGGATGTCACAGAGAGCAGGGAGCCTGGGGACCGTGGCCGGGAGACAGTGGGAGGTGGCGGCGTGGGCGGGCAAGGCAACCAGTGTGGGCTTTTACTCCCAGCACACTGCTGCCAATGAGCTAAAATGTTCGGAGGAGGCTCCCTGCATAGACTGGCACCTGAGAATATGTCTCCATGTTTCCTCCACCTACGGGAGCTTTTATAAGACCCCCCCCCCCCCCACCTAGGGGTGGCAGGTTGTCATGGGAGGAGTACTGTCCCGAGAGGCCTGGGACAGGTCCCCCTTCCAGCCCTGCCGCTGACTTCCCACGAGCCTTGCAACCCCGGCCCTTCGAGCCTCACTTGGCTTCCAAGACTCCTGCTTGGAATTGTGTCTGGGAAGCACTTGGTGAATCTTCACAGTAATGCAAGCTGGTGACGTGAGGTCTGGGAGTTCAGGCTTTCTTTGGTCACAGCCCAGGGGCACTCAGGGGAGGTCAGAGCAAAGGCTTTGTCCTAGGACTCTAAGCTATCTCCCCCAACTCTGATGTACCCTGCGTGGCCGTGTCTAGAAAATGTCCCTGTCCCTGGAACATGGAGAGCTACCGGCCAGCTTTTCCCTTTAGACGGCTTAGAAGCCGAGGTGAGGAGAAGCTGAATGAGGTGATCACGGCCACCCCCTTAGCCACTGGCAGAGGGAACACGGCGTCCATGCCTCAAAAGAAATCTGCGGAGGGAGAAATGTTGCCCTCCTTCTGGTCAACGGCCGCACTGCCAGCAGGCTCCCAGCCTCGGGAAGGTGGTACGACGTTGCTGGAGATGGGAGCCCAGAACTTACTGAGATTTAAAGATAAAACCGTAAGTGGAACAGTCCCCATTTACTGCAATAAGTTTCTTTTCGGAGCACTTTTACCTATCTTAGCTCCCTTGACTCCTCACCACCAAGGCCCCCTTCCCCACCGGGCAACAAGGGCCCTGAGGCTGGGAAGTGAGAGGTGTGCACAGGGCCTGGGGGGGAACAGTCAGGAGTGGAGCCAACACCAGGGCCCAGGCCTCCTGCCTTCTGCCTCAGGACTCTTTGCCCTTCACCTGGGGGTCAGCAGAAACACGGGCTCAGCCCCCGATCCCAAGAGCCTCCCTGGGGTGTGGGGACAGGTGCAGAGGCCGCTGCTTGGAGTTCTGCTGGGCCAGTTCAGTGCCTTTCAAAGGCCGCACACCACCCACCCCTGTAGGCTGTCGGAGCTGTGGCTTTGGTGACAGCGACCGGGTGCTCCCAGCTCTGCCTGCTCCGTCTTCTCTTCACACCAGGCCTACTCCGGTGGCAAATCTGGGGTCCCAGTGCCCCTCCCTGCCCCCAGGCCCAAGGGTCTCACCCCAGCTCAGGCACCCAGAAAGCGGCTCTGGTGTTAAAGCCTCCTCTGCTTCATTCGTTTTTCTTTTCAGTATCTATCATTGCTTTGGGAAGTTCCTCTTGTAGTCTGACCTCAGGCAGCCCTGGTGATTTTCTCAGATCATATTCAGAGAGAGATGATGACAGGGTAAAAAAAGAACTAGCAGGCAGAAGTGTCTAGCCCTGAGCCTGATCTAAGCGGCTTTCAACCATTAGTGGTCGTAGAGTAAAGAGGCCAGTCCATGCCCCGTGCCTTCTCGGTTGCCGGCCTCTTCCTGCCTCCCCGGACCCGAAGCAAAGCGCTCCCTGTGTTGCATGGCCCCGAGCATGGGGCCTCCCTGGTACCTTGTTGATGAAGGACGCAAAGCGGTTATTCAGGCACTTGATCTGCTCCTTCTCGTCCCTCTTCACCCTCTGCACGGCCGGGTCGATCTCCAGCTGGAGCGGGACCAGCAGGCTCTCATTGATGGTGACGGGGGCGATGCAGGCCGAGGGTCCACAGGGGGCTCCCACTCGGTACCCGAAGCTGGGCAGGCCACACCTGGAGGCCACCCGGGGTCTCCCGAAGCCCACGTTGCACAGGCTCCGGGAGCCCAGGCAGCCCAGGGCACGGAGCGCCCCCCCGCCCCCGGGCCGGCACGGCCCCCTGCTCACTGCATATTGGGTGACCATCCGGGGGAGAACAGCGGAGCAGGAGCTGAAGTTCCGACCCCCGCATCTGGAGCCCAGCTGGAAGGAGCGGCACGACATGGTGAGAGAGAGGCAGAGAGGTGCTGGCAGGGAGAGCGGGAGGCCCGAGTTATCAAGCCAGCCCAGCTTCCCCCCTTTTATCTCATGGGGGATGGAGGGCCGGGCAGAGCCAAACCCCAAATCACCATTAACAGGTTTATAAGCTTGGGATATTGGCAACTGCTAAGTACCAAGGTGGATAATTAGGGTAGCAAAGAGCAAAGGGAAGGAGCCAATGGGCAGTGCTGCTGTCCTCTTTCCTTGTTTATGGGGGCGATGAAAGGGGCCAACCAGACAGACGTTTGGCATATTGGGTGGCTCAGCCTCAAGGAAAGGGAGATTTAGGACTTTATGCCATTTTGTGGTGGGGAGAGGCATGAATTATACACCCTGGTTGCCCAAGACTAGAGACCAAATTAACTATGCTTGGGGATGCTCTATTTCCCCAGGGCTGTTTTTCTGCTTTTCTGCTGATGTGCCAGACCCAGGTGCCCTCCATAGGCTCTTGGGTGTTCCTAGAAGCTCCCTGGGAGGGAGGATTTTGAGGTCGAAGAAGCCTCCACAAGCAGGTTGGGCCCTGCCCCCTCCCCAGGCCAGGCGGGTGCTGGCTCTGGCTTAGTACCACTAGGGCTCCTGACATGGACTCTTGTCTCTGGGGCCTGTTTAGTCCAAAACACCTGCAGGGGACTCAACAGGAGATGCTTTGTGCTTCAGGAGGGATGAGGAAGAAATGCTCTCCTGAAGACTCTTGGGCCTTCAAAGATACATTGACGTCAGCCCTTAGGTTAACACTATTGTGTCACTAGCCTTTTGCCTTTTGTCCCCACCCCATCCCCAGCCTCCCCGAGGTAGACAGAGCCTGCCCTAACCTGAGGACATTTCCGGGGACCGTTGCTACCCTCAGGAATTGCTCAGATGGATGCGGGATCCCGGCTTCCTCCCCAGCGCCCAGGTCACAGCTCTTCGGAGATGCTTGGTATGGCCCCCACCCCCCGCCCCTCACTCTCTTCCTTCCCCCTTTCCATCAGTTCCATCCGTGAGACCTCTGCCGTCAACGACTGTCTTTCCCTGCCATACTGGCTTTTTTCCAGGTCACAATTAAGCCAATAATAATAATAATAATAATAATAATAATAATATTTATTGGGCGTTTACTGAGTGCCGGGACCACCTCAAGCTCTACACCCACGACCTCGTTTAATTGCTGACGGCGCCATGATGTAGTTTCTGCTTTACAGACGAGGAACGTAGGGAGCAGAGTGATTTATTAAGGACCCCCGAACCACGCAGCACATCTGTGGTGGGCTGGGATTCGAGCCTACTCTTCCTGTCGTCGAGGTGCTCTGCCGCTCTGGTGGAGAGAAGCCTGGCTGAGAATGGGGTCTCCTGTCAGTATGCCTTATGTCTCCTCCATTCCACCTGAAGATTACGAGCCTGGAGCTCCACAGTTTCGGTCTAACTGTGACGTTTCACTGTCCCCTTCTCCCTAGTCTTGACTTTGGGTCCTAGAATGCTGAGGATTGAAATTGGGGCTTGGGAAGGTCAGGGGTGTCACAGGAGGCCACGGGCAATGGTGGGAGGCGGGGGGGGGGGTGGGTCTTGTTGCATGGTGGCAGGAGAGGGGGATTCCCCTTCCGCCCTGGGGTAAGCGTCACAGAAGTGGGCCCAGGAGACGGTGTTAGAAGGGGATGGTGACACTAAGAAGCCAGACCGGAGAGCATCCCCCTACCACTCCAAGGCCAGAGCACGGTGCAGTGACATGTTGGGTCCCCAGGAGCCCGGGACCAGAGCTGGGGATCAGTGAGTAGGATCGTTGGCTGGATCTGTTGTGGGCGGGAGGCATGTGCTCCCAGAGAACACCGGCTCCAAGGCCGCCCTCTGAATGTGAGATAAGACGCAGACTCCACCAAGACCTAGAGAGCTCAGGGACACTTTATTGAAGCGCTATCAGGAAATAGGCAGGCATGGGGAGCGGGCAGCTCAGGAGGGTTTGAGACAATCAGAGTGGGGTGACTTTTTTTCTGACTTAATATCTCTCCTGTCTTCATGTCCACAGCTGGCAGCCAGTCCCTGCTTGCCTTTGGAACGCATTTTGGTCTTGAATGCATGGCAGGTGTTTTGAGAGCTCCCAGCTGCTCAAGCAGGGAAACCACTCCATGAAGACCAGCTTCAAAAAGATCTCTGTGCCTACATGGCTCCCCTCTTCCACCGTTCCTCTGCCCCTGCTGCCTTCACGGGCCGAGCGAGCATCCTCTGAGAGTGAGGAAAGACGCCGGAGGAAGGACTGCCTCTCTCCCGAGTCTGCCCTCTCAGACTGTGGGGCAGGGGGTTTGGTGGGCTGCCTGGAGAATGTCAGTTCTAGCCAGGCCTGGGGCACAGGCAAATCCACACCGTAGACGTGTCCGAGATGGAGACATAGAGAAAGAAAGGTCAGGAGAGAGGGAGCAGGGGATGTATTGCCAAATGGATGAGTGGGAGGAGAAGAAAAGAGAGAGATAAAGGAGCAGAGGGCAGGGGTGGAGAGAGAAGACACACAGCGTGGTGGAAGAGGAGTAGAACAAGGAGGAGGGAAGAAAGAGCAAGGTAAGAAGGAAAGAGAACTTTCCAGAAAAGGGACATGGCTACCACAGAGCCAGGAGAAAGACTCCTGAGCCTGGAGGATTACTCTACAGGAGGATTCTCCCAGGGCCGTTCTAACACAGGCTGATCGGGTTCCTTTCCCTGGTTCATCTGCTGCCTGGCCGCCGTCCCACACCTGGCATGAGCCTGCCTCCCTCCCACTCAGCAGCAGGGCCATTCTGGGCAGGATGGTAATTCTAATATTGGCCTAAATGAGGCAGATTTGAAAGGAATCTGGCTGTGAACTATCATGGAATGTAGCCCCAGGCCGTGAAGCACTTTGGCATTCTTGATAAAATCATTCTATTCTAGTATGAATAATCGAGTCGGTCATATTTTGAAGGGTGTTGATTTCTTATTCCAATATTCTGATGGTGGGAGCTGTCAGCAGAAGTGGCTGGGAGCCGGGCGGGGGACGAGCCAGAAGGAAGTGGGGACACCCCATGCTGGTTGGGTTGGCAGCATTCCTTGGTCGGAGGGGGCCTACAGGAAAGCGTCCTGCTGCGGCGAGAGAGCCACGCGTGGGAACCCTGGCCTAGACTACCCGCAGCTCCTTTGGGGGCACCAAGGTCAGTTCTAAGCCCTACCCTCCTCTCTAAAGGCCTGTGGGTGCCGTGGATCTGGCTCTGGTGGGAAGAGGAAGATCCTACCGCACCCCTGCTCTGGAAGCTGGGCCAAGTCCTAGCCCAGGTCTTGGCACAGAGCAGTTGAGTGGGCATTAGTGGGAGTGGATGCCTGGGGACCCTGGAGGGCCCTGGGATCAGAAGCAAGGGGGGTATGTCTGTGGGGACCCGTCCGGAGGCAGAGGGATGGACGAGGTGACCTTAGGACGCACAGGCCACTCCCCACGCCTCCTGCTGTTGATTTGGCGCATGGGGCATCAGCGAAGCGGCAGGCCTTAGGGCTGGGGGTCGGGGGGAGGCTGGAGGGGGCAGCCGAGGGGGCGGGGCCCTTTAGCTCCTGTAACTCTTCTTCGTGGACGAGGTCTTGGAGATGATGCGCACGCTGGAGCTGCTGCCGCTCATGCTGCGGCCGCTGGGGGAGCTGAAGCCACCCCCGGAGCTGTAGCCCAGGCTGCCGCTGTAGCCGCCGCCGGACATGCAGAGGCCGCCGCCCGAGCTGTAGCCCGTGCCCCCGCTGGAGGAGACCACGGCTGTGGAGAGAAGGCACAGGGCACGCTGGCAGGCTCCTCCGGGTCCCCGAGGCTCTAGGCCCAGGAGGGCTCCCTCCCGTGGGGCTTCCTCAGGGAACAGGAATCTCCTGGGGCCAGGGGCCGGGGTCAGAGAGGGTGGGCACGGACACGCTGCCCCAGGGTAAGCGTCTACATAGGACATCGCACTTTCCGAAGCACTTTCACAGCTGTGGCCATGTTGATCTCAACAGGCCTACGAGGACACCATTACTAGGATCACGTCCACTTGCCAGAGGAACACGGAGGGGCTAAGACATCAGGCGGCAAGTGCGGGGTCACACCTGCTGCGTCCGTTCCTCAGCGGCGCAGGGCTCTCATGGCCGGAGCATGAGGCCTCGGGTCCTGGGCAGGAGCAGGGGCTCCCATACTGGAAGAGGCCTGAAGGCCATCCGGGTGAGCCTCCCCCGGTTGTAATCACCTCGGACACATCACCAAAAGGCGATGGTTTATAGCACCTGTCCCGATACCCTCAGGGAGGGGGCGCTCACTACCGTGGGACGCAGCTCCCCTAGCTTTTCAAACATCTGGAGATGCCTTGTTGACCGTCCCTCTCTGTCCAGTTCTCCAGCTGAAGCTTTCCTGTTCCTTTCACCAACTGGTTTCAAGCCCTCCCCCATCTTGGGTTTCTGGCCTTCTTCTTGTGGTCCGAGCCACCTGGGGCCCAAGGAGATGCTTCCTCTCACACCCAGGACTCGCTGCTCCCTGAACGTCCCTTCCGCTGCGGGCTCGTTCCCAGCTGCGGTGCTTCCTGCTCTCCCCTCTGTGAGCTGAGGCCCTGCTGTGCTCTGCTGGTTCCATTCCTTTGCTTCAATTCTAGGTATGGTCCTTTCTGTTGCGCCAGTTCACTAGCCTCTTGTTAGTTGTGTGAGTTTGAATCCTGCCAGAACTAGCTAAGGGATCGCGTTCAGGCTGCGGACCCATCGCTCTGCGTGTTGTCCTGTCCTGTAACGGGGGTCTTCTAGGGACCAGAGTGGAGTCCTTCCAGAATGGACGTGTGACCCCACTGGGTCTGGCCCTGGGGCGTGAGGGCCCGCCGCAAGTCTTTCTTGAGCCCACAGAAAGGAAAGGCCACAGAAGAGAAGGGTCTCCACAGAGCCCTTGGGAGAGTCTTAATGACATCCCCACCCACGTCTATCACCAACTCCTTGTTAGTGATGCCATTGCTTCCATTTCAACGCCCACTTTTCTGTTATCCCAAGACATTTACTCACAGATGTTCACGGGTCCGACGCCTTCCCCAGTGAGTCTGTTGCGGGGGGAGAGAAAGAGACACTTCATTGGCTGAGAAGTCGAGGAGCCCTGGGCGCTCATATTTGTAGCTATCGGCACAGCGTGCTTACTATGTGCCAGGCCCTGTGCGTAGCAAGCCTTCCTTTCATCTAGCTAATATGAATCTGCAAGGGGAATCTAGAAGAGAGACTGAGTTAAAATAAATACATAGAGAAATGGGGAGAGGGATGCGTGTTCACTAGGTGGAGAGGGACCGGCAGATTGCAGGCTTCTCTGGGCAAACATGGAGCCCCTGAGGCCCATCCCAGTGTGGCCTGGGGGCTGGGCAGGAAGGGCCCTGCTATGGCCTTCCAGGTAGTCATGGGCCACCACTGCCTGACACCGTCACCCCGACCCTCTGCCCTGGGTCCGGTAGCAACGATGGGAGAGGCTGAGGCTGCAGGGCGCCTCTGGGGAGCAGCTGCATCTTAACCCTGTTTCCGCCTTTGGCATTTCTATCTGGGGCCTGACGCTGTGGGGCTCTTGGTGTCCGTGGCGTTGGTGGTCTCGTGGCATCTGTTGGAGCCACGGTGGGAGCCATGGTACTTGAGCAGCCGCGGTGGGGAAGGCGCCCCACCTGCACTCCTCGCCCTCCAGCAGCTTGCGGTAGGTGGCGATCTCGATGTCCAGGGCCAGCTTGACATTCATCAGCTCCTGGTACTCGCGCAGCTGCCGGGCCATGTCCTGCTTGGCCTTCTGCAGGGCGTCCTCCAGCTCGGCCAGCTTGTGCTTGGCGTCCTTGAGGGCCAGCTCCCCGCGCTGCTCGGCATCGGCGATGGCGTTCTGGAGCGTGGCGCACTGCCAGGGACACACAGGAGTTTGTGAGGTCGCCCACAGAGAATGCAGGAAGATACAAGTTTTAGGTTAAACATATGGGAGGATTTCCTGAAATGGGTTTCATGCAAAGGAGGTTGGAGCTTCATCATCTTCAAAAATAAGATTAATCTCTGTCCTCCTTGGATAATTTGAGGTTTAGCCATAGAGGAGAAAATGATTTGGGGAGGGGGTTCCTTCCCGATGCTGGGCTTCTCTGCATAGTTTTGCTTTGTATGGCCCCGGAGGACAGACCCTTCCCTCGGGGAGCAGCTGCTGCTGGGCAGACCTCAGAAAGAAGGTCCCGACTTCCCTGGTGGGGCGGGAGACCACACAGTTACATTCCTGGGTGGTCACTCATCTGGGGAGGCTCCTCTCTGCATGGGCTGAGTTGGGACCAGGCCTGGGTCTGCCGGCGGGTAGGGGCACGGACGGGATGGCTGCTGGGAGCTCAGCCCTACCTGCTTCTTCAGGTTATCAATCTCGGAGCGCAGTCTCTGCATCACGCGGTTCAGCTCGGAGATTTCCATCTTGGTGGTGCGGAGGTCATCCCCATGCCGGCCGGCCGACCGCTGCAGCTCCTCGTACTGGGGGAAGGGGGTGGTCAGGTCAGAGGTGAGATGGCCATGGCTTCCCAGGGCCCAACAGTCTTCCAGGGCGCTGCTTGGAAGTGCCTGCTTTGCCCCCACTGCTACTTTCCATCAGATACCCTCTGCACTGTCCCTTGGCTGTCTGCCCCTCGATCTCCATGCCCGCAGGCCCCACCCCACAGCTGGACCCGTCCTGTGTCTGGTCTTTCGTCCTTCCCCCTCCACATCAGGTATCTTTTTTTTTTTAAAGATTTTATTTATTTGACACAGAGAGAGACACAGCGAGAGAGGGAACACAAGCAGGGGGAGCGGGAGAGGGAGAAGCAGGCTTCCCACTGAGCAGGGAGCCCGACACCCAGCTCGATCCCAGGACTCTGGGATCATGACCTGAGCCGAAGGCAGATGCTTAACGACTGAGCCACCCAGGCGCCCCTCCATATCAGGTATCTTATCCTCACGTGCTCAGCAGCCACAGGGGTGCCTGTCACTCTGATTTTTAAGCCCTTTCATATTTATGCCTCCCCAGCTCAGAGTGTTTGCCCTAACCTGGAAAGTATCATGGTGTGGCCCATATTGAGCCTTTGGTCCCAGCCCCTTGGTCACCCCCAGCTGCACCTCCCTTCTCTGGATCCAGGCTCTTGTTCCTACCTTCCCTCTGGCTTCCGCTGGCTGGTGCTGTCCAGCTGTCCCTTGCTGCCCGCTATAGGGCATTGGAGGTGTGTCCATCCTCCCCCTCACAGAGGACTGACCAACTCCTGCCTTCATCTCTTTGCCCCCTCCAGGTCCCGATGGTGCTGCCCAAGCAGTTCTCCCGATGGAGGGTAAGCCCCAGGCTGAACTCATATCTTTTTGACCCCATCAGACTGGGACACCTGGCAGGACAAGGCTCTTACCTAATTTACCTTTGAAATCCCAGTTCTCTAAGACTGTTTCACGGACTTGACCTTGATGCCTCACCTTGGTCTGGTACCAGGACTCGGCTTCAGCCCGGCTGCGGTTGGCGATGTCCTCGTACTGGGCCTTGACCTCAGAGATGATGCTGTCCAAGTCCAGCTTCCGGTTGTTGTCCATGGACAGGACCACGGAGGTTTCTGAGATCTGGGCCTGCAGCTGAGCCAGCTCCTGCGATGGAACCCACACGGACGAGCTGAAGCAGGGTGTGTGTGTGTGTGTGTGTGTGTGTGTGTGTGTGTGTTGGGAGACAGTGGCCAGGCCCGGGAAACAGACCCTGGCATCGAGGACCTCACTTGCACTGTCGGGGTGCAGCACCTTGTAAAGGCCCGAAGGGCTGGGAAGGACATTAGGAAGGTCACTGAATTTACACCCGGGCTTGGCTGTCACCCCATCTGCCCGAAGGGAGCAGCTGCACAGGGAACTCCGGCGGCATCCTTCAGAAGTCACTCCCGCTATCAAGGGAGCGCACCTTGCCGTGACCTGTCGGTGGTGGGCTGCTCTGAGAAAACACAGCCTTTCACACCAGATAAAGAAATCCTCTTGTGACAGAAAACTGAGTTAGAAGGAGCCAGAAAGCTCAGTCCTATTTCCCAACTTGGCTCCTCCCTGTTCCTCAGAGATGGGAAATGGAAATCAGCTCGAGACAGCAGAACGGGCACCAGAACAAAGTGTTCGAGTCTGGGATCGGCCAAAAGGGTCAGATCACTTCTCTGAGTCTCAGAGGGGCTGGTCCCAGCACGGTTTCACATGCTTTCTGTGAGGATTAAATCAATTCATGTCTACATAACACGGCTTTGGAAACAGTAAACCACAATTAATTTCACCTTCCAGAATCATCTATGGTGGCGGTTCCCAAAATGGGATCCTGAGACCAGCAGCCCCAGCAGCATCACCTGGGAACTTGCTGGAAATGCAACATTTTGGTTCCTACCCTAGATTCACTGAATCCTACCTGGTGTTTTAACAAGCGGTCTAGGAGATTCTGATGCACTTTAAAATTTGAGAATCCCTGGTCCGCAGCACAGATCTAAGTAAAAATATTCCTTTCCTTTCATAATTCATATGAAATTCATAATTGGTCATGCATTTCCCGCTTCAAGCAATTATTCTTTTGTTGTTTTGCGATATGTTTTTCCCACAGAGTTTTCCTGGTAGGGGACCTAACTTGTGGGGATCGGAGGGTGGTCTCAGCCGACATGCTTGCTGTTGTCAGCATCGCAGGGAACAAGCAGAGAAGAATGATGTCTTTTTTGCCCAGTGTGGGCGGCAGGGTGGTCACGGAACCTGTCCAAAGCCATGGAGCCCATGCTCCTGCTCCCGGAACATGACCCACTTCTGCTGGGCACTGAACATATGCAATGCACGGGCATATCACCTGTCCTTCCCGGGGCTACCCGGAGGCACACAGCACACCCTGCACCCCATTCTCAACCCCTCTGCCTCACTCGCTCTCCTCTAGCCACCTTGGCTTCCTCCTTGCATTCCTGGATCCTCGGTTCTTCCCGTTTCTCTTCAGATATCACCGACCTCCTGCCCGCCACCCTTCCTTGTGTCTCTCCATCAGCCCTACTATGCCTGAAATGGCGAAGTTATTCCATCCTCTCTGTGCAGCCCATCTCTTCCACCGTAACAGAAGCTCCAAGAGCTTAGGGGCTTTGTTGTGTCTGCTCAGCACTGCCCCTGCAGCCCCGAGGACAGTGCCTGGCATACAGAGGGGCACAACGATACGTGTCTTCTTCAAGAGAGCTGGGCAGTTGTGCTGGGTGCTTCTAGAAGCACCCGAGGGCTCGCTAATTGCCACTTGGTGTGTGAGACCGCATCATTCTGCAGCCTCTCTAGGAAGAGTAGCTGGTAAATCTGAGCTGGGCTGGGTGAGCCAGGATGCCCAGCTGTGTCTATGGAAACCACGAGCATTTCATCGACAGGCAGTTTTTTTTGTCTGACCAATAGCACATGCTCGGTCCAAGTAGTCAAGGTTGAATTTCTTGCCTGACCCCCCCAGCTGCCCTAGGGAGCCTCATGTTGTTCCTCAGTAGGGAAAGCAGCACCTGCTCCCTGAATTCCAACCTGACGACGGGGTGGGGAGCAGAGAGGAGACGAGGGAAGGAGCCAGCAGCCTGTGTGCCCGGCCCAGGCCCCCAGCCCCTGACACTGCTTACCGCATCGTAGAAAGCTCTCAGGAAGTTGATTTCATCCATTAAGGCGTCCACCTTGGCCTCCAGCTCTACCTTGTTCATGTAGGCGGCGTCCACGTCCTGGGCACAGAACATGCGGTCACTCTGAGGCCCATCCTTTGTGGGGCAGCCAGCCCCTCTGGCTGAGTTAGGCTGGAGAACGCCAGCTCCCAGGGGTAAGGGCGTTTCTTTGTTCCAGGCTCTGGAGCGGAACTTGCAGGAGGGCGAAGACTATGTGGGGACCAGGGCTCTCAGGGAATGCTCACCGGCTCCCGAGCTGGTGCCACGTGGACAGATCTTAGGTCACCTGCCTGTGGTGAGGTCGACCCCATCCTGGGCCTGTGGGCCTCGGCTGCCTCTGGGCTCTCCCAGCCTCTCCCCCGCCCTCCTCTTCACACTCTCAGCCCCTCCTGCGCTGCACCCACCGCTGCTCCGTTCTCCCTCCCCCAGCTGGCCTCCCCTCCCTCCGCCTGCCCCTGCTGAGCAGAAAGGCCCACCACTCCAAGGAGCTGATCCCTGTCCTGCCCCTGTCCTCCTGAGCCTGACGTGATGTCCTGGAGCCTTAGCTCAGCACAGGGCCCGTTTTGCTTCTTTCTCCCCATAGGGACTGCACGTGGGGAGAGGCTGGTGTCGTGATTTATAGCTGGGACTCTGGAGTCCTGGATCCTGACTCACTTCTGATTTTCTGGGTGACCTTGGGCCTCTTACTTAAACTGCCTGAGCCTGAGTTTTCTCATTTCTAAAGTAAAACCTGCTTCAAAGATCAGCTACATGAACGGGAAGTTGCGAGGCCCCTGGCTTCAGTGACGTCACTCCCAGAAGGGGCTGCTGGGGCCTGGGAGCCAGGAGGGGGCGGCCCTGTCCCCTCACCTTCTTGAGCACCACAAACTCATTCTCCGCCACTGTGCGCCTGTTGATTTCTTCTTCGTACCTGTGGGAAGGATTAAGAAGTGGGTTGTCAAGGTGATCGTTGTGTAATATACAAAAATATGGAATCGGGATGCGGTACACCTGAAAATAATATCGTATTGTATGCCAATCGTAAATCTATACCGAAGAGCGGATGGGTGTTAGGAGCGGCTTCTGGGAGTGAGGCCCAACAGCGGGGGCTATAGGTGGACAGGCGGTGTGGGTCTCCAGCGCAGCCATGGACAGTGAGCTCCTGCAGCATCGCTCGCCCTTTACACTTGTGTCCCCACCCCAAGTCACACACAACCGCCTCTGTCCAAATACAACTCCAGCCCCAAATAACAGTAAAGCAGAGCCACCCCTCGTTCCTTCTGAGGTTGCCTTCCTCGAGGCTTTGCTACATAGAGTGTTGACGTCCCATAATGGGGCCAGCAGGCTTCTCTTTTTTTTACCCCCTGGTGTCACCCTAAGCCAAAGAAGGGAGGAAAAGAGGAGTGGTCCGGCCCGAAGCAGACAGTCCCAGGCCTTGGTTGGCTCCTGCGCCCCGTCGCACCCTCACGTCGCCTTGCCCTTCTGGTCTCAGCCACACTGAACCATGGAGAGGGAGCCGGCCTCAGGCTAATAGGGGCCCTCCCTCCCCCATCCGGCCAGGCTTCTCATTCTTCAATTTGCCCCTAGATAGCAGCCCCTCTCCCCTCCTGCCCCCCAGGGACAGGGGAGGTGCCCCCTTGCTCACTGAGCTCTGGGAAGGAAGCTTCCCTTCTGCCCTAGGTAACCCATTTCCTCCCCAGCCCTCATAAGCGTCAGTGAATCTCACTCTCTTAGCGGCTCTGCAGCGGCTGGGCTGGGCTTTGTCTCTTCCACCTCCCAGCTGAGTAGCCTGAGGCAGGTCACTTAGCCTCTCAGAGGCTCTTCATCTCCGAATTGGCTTGTCATTATTTTTTTTTAAACCACCAGGTACTACCCCACGCTAAGCATGTGTGGGTTCTCCCCGTTTTTATGTTGCCTCCACTGTCCAGTAGGATCTGGGAAAAGCTCTTTCCTGCCCTTGAATCTTCAGTACTGTGCCTTCTCCAGAACGGATGTGGTTTTCCTTATTGCTTCCTTATGCTGCCTTTTAATGGCATCTGAACATCTTCTCCTCACCTGACTCCATGCAACTGTCCTCACCTACTGTATTTTCCAGTTCACAGTCCCTCCCCCTGCACGGGCCTCTTAGGGGCCCTGCCACAGGAACATCACTGTCCATTAACCAGGAACACACTCTTCAACAGATCCCCCCATAGTCCTCCCCTGCAATTCTTTCTTTCTCCACCTTGAGCTTTAGTCTCTTCCTCCAGGAAGCCTTCTTGGACTGAAACACTGTTACTCCATATTGCATACATATTATAAATTCTCCATCTGCACTCGCTTCTCTTGCCTGTGTCCTGCATCACGACACACCTAATCATCCCTATAATAAAAGTAGTGAACACTTCCCAACAACTTACGACGTGCTGGGCGCTGGACACCCTACCAAGTATTTCACACGCAAGTTTTGATCTAATACTCCCAACCCCTACGAGGTGGGCACTATTAATATCCCCTTTAACAGACAAAGGAACCAGGTAGAGTTCAGAGTCAGGGGTCATTCAGTTAGTAAGTAGTTGAGCCAAGATTCTAACTCCACTGACTCTAGATTCAATAGAGCTAGTGCTGTCCGAGAGAACTTTCTGTGATGATGGAAATGCTCTATATCTGTATCTGCTCTGGGGCCATTAGCCACACGTGCAACTGAGCCCCTGAAGCGTGACTAGTGTGACTGAGGAGCTGAAATTCAAGTTTTATTTCATTTTAATTCATTTAAATTTAAACAACCATGGTGGGGGGGAGGGTGCTACCATTTAAACTCAACTCCGACCTGAATTCTCATTACACTATACAAACTATAACCGAAACTCCTTATCAAGTCACTTATTTTGTTTGGACCAAGAGCATTAGAAATAAATTTAAACAATAAAAAGAGGAAGCTGCTTGAATTTATAGGCACGAGCATGCCATCGTGTCTAGTGGGCTCTGTGTGTGTGTGTGTGTGTGTGTGTGTGTGTGTGTGTGCGCGTGTGTGTGGTTTCATGGAGAAGGCCCCAAATCTGTCTTCTTTTGCTCCTTGGCCAGGGTTGGGGTGATTACGCGCACGTCGTGTAAGTTAGCAATGGGGCTGAGTTGAACAAATGTGAGAGCGAGAGTCTATGGGTTCCATTCTTGAACCAGGAGTTGCCACCTGGACAACGCTGGTCAAGTCAGTGGCTGTCTCCGAGCCTTACCGTCCCCATCAGCAGAGTTTACGAGGTGGTTGTGCGAACCCGCTCTTTGTGCCCGTGCCGGCCGTCATCATCTCCAGTGCCATCCCTCCGCAAAGCCTCAACATTCTTGGCCACAGGGTCCCAGTTCTTTTACCGATCCTGCCTCGCTTCCCTGAGTGTGTGTCCCATTGCCCCGCTGGACTGGACCCTTGCGGAGAGCGGGGCCTCTCCAGGACCCTCGGGGCAGGGCCCTCCCCGGAGCCGGCTGCACATCTACTCACTTGTTCTTGAAGTCTTCCACCACGTCCTGCATGTTCTTCAGCTCCGTCTCCAGCCGCGTCCGCTCGCCACCCAGGCAGTCCAGCTGCCGCCTCAGGTTGCTGATGTAGGCTTCAAACATGGGCTCGATGTTGGCCCTGGCAGTTTTATGCTCCTGCAGGAGGCTCCATTTGGTCTCCAGTACCTTGTTCTGCTGCTCCAGGAAGCGCACCTGCCCCGGCCGGAGGGGAGAGACCGTGAGGGCTGCCCTGCCTCAGCCTCCCAGAGGGCTGTGGGACACAGGGCCCCCCAACAGTGCAGGGAGGCCCTGCAGGAGCTTGGAGTCCAGGTGGCAGGCTCCTCCTCGTCCTCGTCCTGGAAGGAGCCTGGAACGTAGACAGCCACCCAGATGTGGGTGTAGTGGGCCTGGGAGACGGGTGGAGGCTTGGTGTGGAGGAGGGAGAAGTAAGGAGGGCCAGGACCAGAGGGGCTGGAAACCGTCTGCATCCACCAAACCACGCCAACGTGCGGGAGCTGAAGGAAAGAACACTCCACCAGCACCGGACTGGGCGGGATTTTGAGTCCCATTAAATGGGCAGGAGGTTCTTGGCAGAAAATTTTGTTTGTCCATTTTCTTTGCTACATGATTTCTCTAGATCTGCAATCTGAACTCAGTTGCCCATATAGTCCAGGATCGCCGAAATGGGTCACTCTAAAGTCACGTTGGGGGATCTGGGCACAAAGCTAGCCATGTCGCTGGCCCGCTGTGTGGCCTGGGCAAGCCCCCTCTGCTCTCTCGGGTCCCTCGAGCTCTTGTGCTACTAGTCTGGTTTGCTTGACTTGCTCTCATCTATCTGCTCCTCTGTCTGGGAGGCTGCCTTGGGAATATGCGAAAGTCCTTTCTTTGGGAGCCCCTGGAATGACCACAGCCTCAGAATGAAGGGACGAAGGAGCCTCCAAAATGTTGGAGATGGCAGTGTGCCTCCAGAGGGCCTTCGACAAATGCCCCTCCTGCCCTTCTCACCTTTCGTGTCTGTTGTCAGAGAAAGGAGGGCAATCCGGGCCCTGAGTCCCTCCCTATCACATCCCCTTGTCCCCACATCCTCTCTAGATGAACCAAGCGGAGGAGGGCCTGCCTGCTCCCCTCAGAGCCAGTCTCCTGGAAACCTCGTATTTGTTGGTGCAGATACCAGGCCAAGTGGGGTGTCACGGGTGATCAAATGGAAGAAGCCCTGGCTCAACAGTCCCTTTGGTCAGACTGGCACATTCGTAGACCGGCGACCCTATGATGAGGCATTCCAAAGCCTGTTCGACCTGCAGAGTCACCCTGACTAGTCTGTCTGTCCAACCCAACCGAGGCCCAAGAAGTTAGGGGATGTTCCCCTAGCAGTAGAGTCTGGGTTGGAAGAGTCTAGCACTCTTCTTTCCAGGTCCCACATATGGAGCCTGAACAAGCCAGATCCTTGGACTGGTTCTTCCCAGGCAAAGCAACCAGCTCAGGCGTGAGCCGGTGGTGGAACAAAGTAGAATAGCGTCTTTCCCCGGACCTGCGGAAATCCCTAGGAGCGCAGGCCATCCCGCAGGGTGCACTTGGGGCTGGTGTCACAGCTCAGCTCTTGCCAGAAGAGAAGTGGGAAAGCCGGCTCCTTGGCAACCACTCAGCTTCCCCGACATACTCAAGTCACCAGGGAAGGTCATGGCCAGAGGGCTTCCCCTATTAACTGTGCAGGTAAAGGTAACCCCAGCCTGCTTCTCAGAACCGTTCATTCCTTCATTCCTTTGCCTATAAAATGATCCCTTTTTGCTGCCTAACTTTCAGCCCAGGACACATTTCTTATCCATGAAAAGAGCAATGACCTTGCCGTAGGTCAGACAGCTCTGGTGTGTGGAGATGAACATTTTTCTGCTCCCACCTCAACAAGGTCCCTCCGCTCCCTCCTTTGCCGGGTCAGCTGTCTTCCCAGCCCCCAGGATCACAGGTCCTGGGCAAGTGCCAGTTGACCTCAGAAAAGCACAGAAAACAGAGGTACCTCGGGCACCTGCTGCTTTCTTGGTGGGGACCCCACTTGCCTCTCACCTTGTCGATGAACGAGGCGAACTTGTTGTTGAGGGTCTTGATCTGCTCCTTCTCCTCCTTTCGTACCCGCTGGAGGGAGGGATCGATCTCCAGGTGGAGGGGGGTCAGGAGGCTTTGGTTGACAGTGACCTCCTGGATGCCCCCGGAGCCAGGCATCATCCCGCCTCCAAATCCGTACCCACCGAAGGCTCCCCCGGCCCGGTAGCCCATGCCTCCGAGACCCAGCCCATAGCCGGCACCCCCACCGCTGGCCCGGCCGCAGCGGTAGCCTCCACTGATGGAGATTCTCTTGCTACCCCCAAAGCTGTGGAGGCTCCTGGTCCCGAAGCCACCCCCAAAGCTGCCCCCGAAGCTCTTCCCGCCCTGGGATACAGAGACAGAGCTGAAGCTGGGCCGGCAGCCTGGGAGGAGGCTGGCCGAGGAAGCACTGAAGTTCCGAGTGCCTCCTGACTTGATGGTGACAGATGATCGTTGGGTCATGGTGGAAGCTGGTACCAGAGAGTCAGAGGAGCGAAAGTGTCACAGGGATGAGGAGCCTTCCAAGTCTAGCTGTTCCAGACTCTCCTTGACTTTTATCCCTTTCAAGAACTGGGCTTGGCCGGAGAAGATCAAAGACCACTCTGTTGAGTTCATCTCAATGGCATGTCTGGCCAGCGCCCGTCTTCCTGCCCCCTAATCATCATGGGGAACACCCTACCCAGGGCAGGACCTGGCCTGGGGATTCGGGCCCGGGGCAGGCCTGGGTCCCGAGCCCCCCGCCCGGACAGGTTCTCAGGCTCACGCAGCAGGCACTCCCACTGTTTCTAAGCTGTTCCTCTCTTTGGATTCCCAGGTCCTGGACTCTGAACCCAAGCACTGGATTATGCCCTTCCTGTTGCTGGGAAAAGAAGAGAAACCTCCTTTCCTGAGGACTCAGTCTGTGCCAGACCATGGGGCAGGTCAGCTGTAAGCATTATGTCATTGGATTCTCATCTAACTTTGTGAGGGTGAGGGTGAGAGTAATCGTTGCCAACGTTTATTGAGCAGCTACTATAGGGAGTTACACCAGTCTTCTCATTTAATCTTCACGCAGCACCGTGGGGTAGCTATTATTATTCTTGTTTTGCTCATGAAGCTATTGAAGCATAAAGTCGTTGTGAGACCCGGCCGCAGTCACATGGCTGGTGAGTGCTGGGCTGATGTTAAGGCACTGTGGTCTGACCACAGGATCTTTGCACCTGACCCTGGTGGAGGGGAGGGGGTTTGTCTGAGGGTGGCAGACTCAGGATTTCTCTCCAGATTCCTGTCCCCTCTACTCTTTTCGTCCCTGGGGACCAGGGACATTTAACGATCACCCTCGGTGTCATTTCTCTCCTTCCTGCCATCCCCCCAGCCCTTCCTGACTTTAGCCCCTGGTTTTACACTCATCTTCTCTGGGTTCATGGCCTCTCTGCTCCTGCCACTTAGCTTTTCCTGCACAGCACCCTGGTTTGTTGTGGTTCAGATTCCTGGTTCCTGACTTCCACCAGGTCTGAGCAGGGTCCTGAGCCCTGAGCCCACTTCCTCTAAGTCCACATGGGTGGTCCTCACTCCAGGTGATGCCAGTCTCAGGCCTTATGGGAGGGGTTCCGGAGACTGTAAACTCAGGAATGTGGGAGCTTCCTGGGTGCCTCACTGCCGCCTGCAATTATGGTCTCAGTGGCTCCTTTGCTTGGTGAAAGCACTGCCCCCAGGGCTGACTTTTAACTCCTCTCCTGGCCTGTTATTTCTCTGCTCAGGTCTGCAAGTTTGAAGCTGTCAGGGAACAATCAGCCCCTTTGCTCGAGGAGGGCTGGGCGGCCCACCCTACGTCACTGTCCTCAGAAAACAGTCTGGGTTTGGGAGGGGATGGTATCGCCCTGAATGACACGCAAAGTTGGGAGGATGGACAGAGCTGCCCAGGGGCTTGGGCTTCTCAAAGAAGGCATCCAAACAAGAGGCGGGAGGAAGTGGCAGAAACACCAGGATGGAGTCTGCCTGGCAGTCTGCCCCCCTTCATCCCTCCCATCTCCCCAGCCCAACAGTCTTCGTTCTGAGGGAAGCAGGGAAGATCGGATGTGCACTGGGCACTCTTTGTGGCCCGGAGAGGAGGGGGACTGTTCTGTGCTGCATCACCACGCCAAGCAGAGGGCTGGACACCAAACACATTACACATGCATTTAATAGACACGTTCCAGGGAGGGAAGAGAGAGAGCCCTCACTCCCAGCAGGGAGCTTATAAGCACCGTGAGACGGGTGGGCTGCGAACCTGGCATTGAGACGGCCTGGAAAACACCCACTCCCCAACTCTGTGTCTGGAAGGTGGGGAGGAAGAAGGAAGAGTTGAAGGGGGGGGTCTCTGCAAGATAAGCCAAATGTGAATCTTGAAAGGGGGGGGCATCGGCACAGAGAGGGTGTGGGAGCCTTCTGGGGACTGTCAGGAGCGGGGAGGCTGGCTCAAGCTGGGGAAGGGGTTTAGCCAGGACACCAGGCTTCCTTCCCGGCAGCACAGGTGGGCCAGGGGAGAAGAGGGAGAAGGACCCAGATATCCTGTCTGAGAGCATAGACAGGCCAGGTCAGAAAGCAGACAGGCTTCAGGGCAGGGGTGGGGGAGCGGGTGGCTTCACTTAATGCTTGTAGCTCTTCCGGCTGGAGGATGTGGTGGAGACAAACTTGACACTGGAACCACTGCCTCCGAGGCCCCGGCTGCTGCTGGTGCTGAAGCTGGAGCCGCCCGGGCCTGCGCCCAGGTTGTGCCCGGTGCTGGAGGTGAAGGAGTAGCTGCTGCCCCCACCGAGACCCAGACTTCCGCCTCCAATGTTGCTGCCACCGCCGTAGCCACTGGAAACGGTGGAGGTGACCACAGCTGCCGGAAGACAGGGGACAGGGTCAGAAGCCAGGGCAGGAGAGAAGAGACTGGAGTGTCAGGGCCTGCGCCCCGAAGTCCGTGGTGTGAGGATGGGGTTGTCTGGTCAGGCAGCTGTTTGCCTCCTTCCAGCTGCCCCACCCACCTAAGTGAGAGCTCTGTCCTGTGCTCAGCCTGGTTTTCCCTGGGCTGTGATGCCGGGCATGCTCCCTGTCTAATGGCTTCCTGCCTCCTCTCTGCTACTTGGTGTCTTGCTTTTCCTTCCAGAGCTCAATGGAGACTTCTTGCCTCCAGGAAGCATTTCTTTCCCTTTGATCCCAACACACTCCCCTGCCACTCTGTCCCCATCTCCCTCTGTGGGTCTGGCTCTGGTGTCTCTCTTCCTTTTGGGGGGCACGTACACACTTGCCTCGGTGTCCCCAGCCTCTGCACCCCGAATCCCAGAATGGGGCTGGGGTAATCTTGCTAGACCAAGTGCCAGATGACCCACTGGCCAGCCAACTCTGCTCCCATTCTCCCCCCTCCCCCACCTGCTCATTTCCTAACTTTCATAACCACCCATCACCTTTAACATCCCGTACCCTACACTGGGCTCTTCAGAAGCGAAACTGAAATAACAATGGACTGTTAGGGAATGAATTGTGTCCTCCAAAAAAATACGTTGAAGTCCTCACCTGCAGTACCCGTGAATGCAACCTTATTTGGCAATGGGATCTTGCAGATGGAATCCAGTTAAGATAAAATCATTAGGGAGGGCCCTACCCAATAGGACTCGTGTCCTTATAAGAAGAGGAAAGGCACCCACATGAAGACAGACACATAGGGAAAGGGCCATGTGATCACAGAGCCAGAGATCGGCATGATGCAGGGCAGGGAGCACCGAGAGTTCTCCGGAAGCGTGAGACAGTACATTTCCCTCGTTTGAAGCCCCCCAGTTTGTGGTACTGCGACGTGCCAGCCCTAGATAACAAACACGGACTTTCAGGCGCTTTCAAGAGAGAGGGAACCTCGGACGTTATGGCAGCCACCCCCCAAACTAGCTCTGGGGGTCTCTGGAGCCGCCAGGCAAGGCTATCAGCGAAGGAGGACAGCTGGGGAGTTCCGAGGGCTCGCCTTCTGGAGCCGTCGGTTAATAGAATCATTGGTTTTGTGAATCCCGCATCAAGAAAACCAAACTCACTTGCGGGATGCAAGCTGTAAAAGTCACCCCTGTTGGCCTCACGGTGCCAGCAGTGAGCTCTGCGAGTGACTTCTGCCCTCAGCGGCACGGGACTGTGCCAGCTCGCTAACACTGCTCCCATTCCCGGGCTGCTGCTCCCGGTTGCCCTGGCCGAGGTGCTCTCACTGCCTTGAGGGACCCGGGTAACCTTCTGCTGTCCTGCTCTGCAGCGTAAGACGGAGCAGCGGGGCTGCTCTGCACACCGTTCTGGAAGGGGGCGGCCTTCCTGGCCATGCCCTTGGGCCCAGCGTGGAGCCTCCCTCCAAAGGCTGAGAACACACCAGGGTTTCATAAATCCTGTCCGCAGTGAATGCTCGTGTCTGAACTAGACTTGCACCCCCAGTGAGAAAGGTGTGGAATCCCAGGAGTTGGTGGGGAGGGGGCAGAACCTGTGGGTCTTCTAAACCCATGTAGAAGGGTCCCAGAAAACCTCCTCTCACCCTCTCTGTGGTGCTCTGTCCCTTGCAAAGAGGTAAGAATTGGGACATTAAAGACTCTGTCCTAAAAAAAAAAAAAAAAAAAAAAAAAAAAAAAAAAAAAAGACTCCTAATATGCTTCTCCTTTTAACGAATTCAAGACCTCAAACGTCAAAATGAACCCTATCCGTGGGGTCCCCTCCGATGCCTCATGCATGCCCTCCGACCTCCCGCATGGTGCCACCGCCTCTGTCCCAACCACGTGCACACCAGCTGACACAGAGGATGTCATACTCACAGATGTTAACTGGAGAAACGCCCTCTCCGCTCAGCCTGATTGGGGTGGGGGGGGGGGGGAGAGGAGGAGGGAGAAGGAACGTTACTATTATGTCCAGCAGCTCGTGGGCATTTGAAATCACATTTTTGCAATTAAGCACATTAAAAAAACCCTTTATTATGTTTATTGCAGCAGTAAGTGGAGGTTGAAATTATTTAAATACTAGTAGTATTAAAAATAATAATCTAATGAATGACATAACGCAGAGTTTGAGGTTCTAGGAGGAAAACCTGTAATCTCAGAAATACCTTTTTTTGGTTCAAACTAGGTAGACACCTGGAGAAAATTAAAGCTAATCATACACTAGGGTCGGCTGGAAAGGCAGGGCTCCTTAAGGAACAAGAAGATTTCTCTCAACAATGGACTGTTGTCCTGCACGGGGCAGTGCTGGGGTGATTAGAGGTGTGGAGAGGAGACTGAGTCATAAACATAACAATAACAATGATCAGCCTATTATTGTAGCAACTGGAGTAATTTTGCTTTCCCGTGCTAGGGACAGAACTGGGCTTCATTCATAAACACATACTTAGAACATTAAAAAGCACTACCTACCTGTTACTACATTATGCCACTTAATTCTCCCATGACCCCATTAAGTAGGTATTGTTACCTCAGTGTGATGGATGGGGAAACTGAAGCTCAGAGAGGTTCATTAACTTGCCCATGATCACAGAGCTAGATTTGAAGCCAGACTCCTTTGGCTCCAAAGCCCGTATCTTTGGCCACGAAACTGAATGATGGCCGGCATTTTTCGAACACTTGTTGTGTACCGTGCACTGTTCTAAGAACTTCATGTGTATTCCCTTATTTTAACCCTCTTAATAACATATGGGATAGAAACCATAGTTATCTTCATTTCACAGGTGAGAAACAGAGAGGTAAAGTAATTTGCCCTTGGTCACACAGCTGGTAATCGGCAGAGCACGAAGCTCCCACTGAGCTTTGGGGATCAGATGATTTGGCCCCTTTATTCCATCACCGAAGAATTTGATGACCAGAGAAAGGATACTGACTTTCCTGAGGTTACGTAATTAGTTAGTGGTAGGCCTGTCCACCCAAATCCTGGGACAGTTCATTCTCAGCCCAGAGCCTTTCATACCATGTACCCAGACCTACCACTTAACACAATTTCTCCTTTGATAGAATTTGACTAGTTTGGACCTGATCAGATCCTAGATTTCTATGGGGTGTGAAAAGCAGTTGTACTTCAGATAAGGGCCTTTGATAATGATTTACTGGCCCAGAAGGAAATTGCACCTTTTTTTCCCCCTTATAGCCCAGTTCTATCTGCATTCCAGGAGAGGAGGGGGCCACAGGCACCTGAGCCCCTAGAAATGCTCTCGCAGCTGGAGTGGCGCTGGTCCACCTGTCCCCACCTGCACTCCTCGCCCTCCAGCAGCTTGCGGTAGGTGGCGATCTCCACGTCCAGGGCCAGCTTCACGTTCATGAGCTCCTGGTACTCGCGCAGCAGCCGGGCCATGTCTTGCTTGGCCTTCTGCAGGGCCTCCTCCAGGTCTACCAGCTTGGCCCGTGCGTCCTTGAGGGCCAGCTCCCCACGCTGCTCTGCGTCAGCGATGGCCGTTTGCAGGCTGGAGCACTGTAAGAAAAGGAGGAAGCCATGAGCCTTACTGACAGCCCCTGGAGGTGCGGTGCTTCTGGGGCGGGGTCCTGGAAGCACGGCAGAATGACCCGGGAGAAATGAGCGAGCAAGGAGCTCTCAGCCCTGCCCAAACTCTACCTGCTTCTTGACGCTGTCGATCTCAGCTCTCAGCCTCTGGATCACCCGGTTCATCTCGGAGATCTCTTGCTTGGTGTTACGGAGATCATCCCCATGCCGGCCCGCTGTGACCTGCAGCTCCTCGTACTGATGGAATCAGAGCAGCGTCAGTCACCTCATCAAATGCCTGGGCTGGGTACTCCCTGTGCACACAGCCTGGCTCTCCGGACCACCTGCGGGCCCAGCCGTTCACTGATCCTTCACGCACTCCCTCGCTCATTCGTTTGTGTGACATTTCTTAGGCACATCTACTTGCCAGGCACGTGCTAGGCTCTGGGAGTATCACGGAGAGCATCATCAGACCCCTGCTTACAGTTTATTGGGGGAGATAGATGTTAATGAATTATTATTGAATTTATAGTTCCAAACTGGGATGAGTGCCCCTTAGGAAATGAACGTAGTGTAACAAAGGAATCTGACCCAGATATGGAATTGTGGGGAGGGAGTCAGGAAAGTCCTTCCAGAGATAGAGGGGCTCAAGCTGCGTGCTGAAGGATGGGAAGGAGTGGTGTAAGTGACAGGCTGTGGAGAGAACATTCCAGACAGGGGAGACAGCCTGTGTGAAGACCCTGGAGCAGGGAGGAGCATGGTGAGCTCTGGGCAGGGGGGAGGAAAGGTGACGTGTCAGCGTCCTTTGGGGATCCCGGTCACGGGGCATACACCCAGACCCATGTGACCATGAATTTTGGTAGTCCTCCAGACATCTGGACTGGGGGTGCAGGGGAGAGGTACAGGGCATCGGTGTTGGATGGAGCCAGGCTGGAGGGGTCATGGTTCTGAAGACTTTAACAAGATCCCCCATCTGAGGGAGCTCTCTGCCTAGTGGTGCATATCCAGGATGCACTCATTAGGGAGAGACCAACGCCCCTCTCTCCTGCCCACACCTTCCCCAGGGAAGAAGAGCCCCTGCCCGAGTGAAGATCTGTCTGGCTTTCAAAGTGCTGAGTGGCCCAGCTCCTCCAGTTCTAGATACACGTGGTTTAAGGGAACAACCAACGGCCAACAAAAGGGTAAGTTCCAACCACTGTAAATTTCAGCTCAGGCACATTTCATCCCCATTCACCATCTGCCTTTGCCTCCGCAGGGGGCGTGACTCTGCACCGTGCACCCCTGGCACCTGACACCCTCTTCCTTCCTACCGTGTTGCAGTGGTAGGGACTAAGGCAGTGCACACAGCAGGGCAAAGGGTGGAAGCCACATGTAGCCACCCTCAGGCATGGCCCTGAGAGGGGTCTGCGTTTGGCAGGGAGCTGATCTCCTGGATTGGACTATCCAGTCTCCTACACCCTCCAACGCCAAACCTTCTTCTGACCATCTGTGACTTTGGACAGTAGCTCTCCAAGGTCATCCCAACCCCCCCTTCCTGATATAGAGACTTTTGCTTGGCAAAGTGCTCGTTTCTGTCTTCCAGCCCCCACAGGACTGCTTGCTCAGCCTTAAACCCCTCCCCCATCCTTGGCAATCTACTGTCTCTGGATGCTTCCAAATGGAAGGAAGACCCACCTCTTCTTGGAAGCTTTTTATTACATGGTCTTTTCCCTTCCATGACCCCTCCATTGACTTCATGCTCTCTCAGACCAAAATTAAACTGCAGTTTACTTATTTACGACTCTGTAACACTGCTTGACACAGATGTGTGGAATAAATAAGCCATTTAGAAATAGCTGCATGACTATTTCTTGGTTGTTTCAGAGTCTCACCCAGGCCCAACCAGATCATAAGTGATAATGGGGACGAGGGCTGTCCTGAGCACCCAACATTGCCTGACTGCATGTTAGTGTGAATGGCTGGGTTTCCACACCCATTTCAAGTTGACTTTTCATAGAACCAGACACTTGCGCCACATTGAAAGAAACAGAAATGCTCATGTATTTCCTGATGCTCGTGGCTAATAATTAAATGATTATTCAGGGCTTCAGATAACACTAGCCCTGGAACCTATCATAGAGGTGCCCACTCTCACCTTGGTCTGGTACCAGGACTCAGCCTCGGCCCGGCTGCGGTTGGCGATGTCCTCGTACTGGGCCTTGACCTCGGCGATGATGCTGTCCAGGTCCAGGCTGCGGTTGTTGTCCATGGACAGGACCACGGACGTGTCACTGACCTGGGTCTGCATCTGGGACAGCTCCTGCAGAGGCAGAAAACTCAGCGTCACCAAGGCATAAAAAGAAAGGTTCTTGAAATCACGCGACTGACTACCCGTCTAGGTCAGGAATCCCTTCTTTGCAGGGATTCTTCCAGCCCTTCCCTGGGCACACGAAGCCATTTAGGGACTCCCATGCCAATCCCTGAGAAGTTTCTGGGTCACAGACCAGTGTGATGGGGGTGTGTCCCCCAGCATAGCTTCTCAAGACCCACACCTTTGTGCTTTCCCTGAGTATGAAGGGTGGGTCAGTGTCCTCTGGTCCAAATTATATTGAGTTGAATATGACATATGTTGATCCATAGGTCAGCCTCAAAGGTTTTTAGGATACAGTGAGTGTTAGGACCTTGCTTCTCCCTGTACAGTGTGACCTCATCGCTCCCTACTTCTCTCTCCCCTTCAAAGACCCAGGTCTCTGCCTTCACAGTGGCAGTGCCCAGAATGAGGCATCTTCGGAGGGCAAGAAGCACCCTGAGCAATGAGCTGAGGGGCAACTTGCCTTTTATGAACTTTTCTGGGAGGGGAGGGGGAGAGTTGTGTCTTGATTCCTTGGAAATGCTACCCAGGAACCTGGGATTCGAGAATCGGCACTCCCTCTTTGCTATGCTGTGGGGTGGGGGGAGCAGCCTCAGAGCTGGAGTAGGGCTTAGTGTGGCAAGATTTCAAGCAGGTCTCCCAGGTGCCCGTGACCACCCAAGCCCCAACTTGGAGCCTCTGGGGCAAGATGCTGGATGGAGGCCCCATGTAGATGACATTCTCTGCAGCTTCCTTTTCTTTCCAGGCTCCAGACCTAGGAGGGACAAAAACATTTGCAGCCTCTTACGGCCTCAAAGAACATCCGGAAGAAGTTGATTTCGTCAGTCAGAGAGTTGACCTTGGCCTCCAGTTCCACCTTGTTCATGTAGGCCGCGTCCACATCCTAGAACAACAGCACAGGATTTTCCTCTGAGACCCCAGCCCCAAGCAGCGAGTCCAGTGGAACTTGGACAGACTCCTCCCTGGCCCTCCCGGGTTAGATTTTAGCAAACTCTGAGTCTGGGGTTTGGGGTTGGGGTGTGTGGGTGATTGCAGAGAACTGGGGGCTTGAGTCCCCGGAGCTAACAGAAACCCTAGCAGGGTCAGGGGGCCCTAACTACAGAGGGAGTATTTTGGCAGATTTGAACTCTCCAGATCCTCTCAAGGGTTATGTGCCATTTCAAGGGTCGAGTCACTGCATACTCCGAGATTCAGTCTCGGATCTTCTCCTATGAGAGACATTTCCACCCACCTTCTTCAGGGCCACAAACTCATTCTCGGCAGTGGTGCGCTTGTTAATTTCGTCCTCGTACCTGTGAGCACAGAGGAGAGGGGGCGTGCTGTTGAGCAAGTGTTCAGTTGAACTCGTCCGAGGCTGGGGAGTGTTTCTGGTGTAGCAAGAGTTAAGAGACCTCAAATCCTTTCCAGCTCTTCCACTGACCTGTGCGTGACTTGGGGTGATTCACTTAACCTCTATTTCTCCCTCTATAAAAGGGGAATCATTTCTTCTGCCAGAAGTTTTTTTTCTTCTTCTTCTTCCTCCTTTTGTAAGACTAGAAGGTGAGCGGGGAGCTTACGGGAATGGAATTAGGTACTTAAGCAACTCCATCTTAGAGAGGCACAACTTCGATCTTTAAAAAATGTTGCCGCCTCAAGTGTCTGCTGGAACTGTGGGGTGAATTTTGCTTGTCCAGGAAGGAAACTGTTCCTGGTAGATTTTGACGTGTTCTCACTGAACCTCAGAGCAGCCATGTGATCAGCATACTTTTAGTAAATAGAAGTGGCTCTAACTCAGAAACCAAGGGCAAGCCAGCCAAGGGGTTAGGGGGGCCATCCTTTCTTGTTGGATACCTCACCTACTGCAGCCTGGACGATGGCCAAATTTTGCCTCTCCCTGGAGGATGGCCTCGCGTACACGGGGAATGTTCCAGCTCAATTATAGTGTCCGCGCCAGCGGAGTTAAGGAATATCCTGGCTGTGAAATGGTATTATGCTTTCCAGAATAGCCATGTTATGTTAGATGACGCAGACATCCCTTTGGGGTCATGTGGACAGATTAGAACAGGCTTCTTGTTCATAGTGATGCGTGAGATGAGAGTCCCTTTGTGACCCTACTCCATGCTCTCTTCAAATCATGGGATGGTGACTGCAAGTTCCACACCTCCCTGCTGGCACACTGGCATTTGCTGCCTTGCACCTTGCTGGTCCTTACAAAAAGGAGTCCTGAGACGACCATGTATGACCGGAAGCCCGCCTTCCCCTTACCTGACTTTGAAATCTTCCACAACATCCTGCATGTTCCTCAGCTCAGCGTCCAGCCGGCCCCTCTCCGTGGTGACGCCGTCCAGCTGCCGGCGGAGGTCAGTGATGTAGGCATCAAAGAAGGGCTCCAGGTTCTGCCTCACCGTCTTGGAGCCCTGCTCCTGAAGGAGCTCCCACTTGGTCTCCAAGACCTTGTTCTGCTGCTCCAGGAAGCGCACCTGGAGGGAGGGAGGATGGAATCTTGAGAAACTGGGGAGGCAGAGCCAGACACTCCAACTAATAAGGGAGGGAAGAAAAATACGCTTTTCACTGGATACCCATCTGTCGGCGATATGATTGACAACTCCAAATCAAAATGAGAAAACCCTTGAAGCCACGCCCCTGCTCTCTGGGGCCTGCATAGAACTGGTGTGGTGGGCACGGAGGTCTCTATGGGGAGACTCGACTCTGGGGTCGAGTGTCTTGACCGCACCTGCTCTGGGTGAGCGGAGTTTGCTCGGCGGGAACGTCTCCTGTGGAGAACAACTGAACTCTTCCCTCAGTGTTGGCTGAACCAACCGCGCGGCCCCCAGGGAGGATGAGGGAAATTTCCACAAGGTCCTGAGGGCCAGTCTGGTCCCACTTGTGAAGTACTTGTTGAGCGGATGCGTTTTTCCACAGGGAGGCCATTGCAGTGCTGCTCCCTGTGCGTGGGGGGGGCCTCTCCAAGAGTTCCTGCCCCCCCACCCCAGTGGCACACATGTCGCCCCCCGGCTCACCTTGTCGATGAACGAGGCGAACTTGTTGTTGAGGGTCTTGATCTGCTCCCGCTCTTCCTTCCGCACCCGCTGGATGGCGGGGTCGATTTGCAGGTTGAGGGGAGTCAGGAGGCTCTGGTTGACCGTGACCTCTTGGATGCCTCCAGGGGGGCACACGGGGAAGCCCGAGGCTCCGTAGCCTCCTCCGGCTGCGCCCCCATAGCCAAATCCACTGCTGACCCCAAACCCGCTGCTGGCCCTGCCCCCAAAGCCACTTCGGAAGCTGCCGCCGCACCTGCCGATGGAGACCCGCCGGGTGCCCCCCAGGCTGTAGAGGCTGCGGCTCCCGAAGCCTGCCCCGGCGCCGCTTATCCTGCCCAGCCCCGCACCGCCTCCCGTGCAGCGGGCCACGGAGACGGAGCTGAAGCGGGAGCGGCCGGCCGCTGGGGTGGTGGCCGAGGCCGTGCTGAAGCTCCTGCGGCTGCCGGTCTGGAAGGTGATGCTGGACTGCCTGGACATGGTGGCTGAGCGAGGCTGGCGAGGAGAACTCCTGACACGGGCGCGTGCCACAGGGGATGGAGAAGACGGGGCACTTGGGGAGCCCCAGGCCGCCTTGGCTTTTATGGGCCTGCGGGAGGGGTGGGGCGCTGCCCAGGGAGGCCTCTGATGGCATCTCCCAGGCATTCGCAGGCCCTGAGCTCACGCTCAGCGCCCCTCCGCGATGGTGTCAGGGCCACTGGTTGGTTCCCTGGCATTCTCCCCCACGCGGAAACTCCTTTCCAGTCGCAACTTGATCAGCAACTAATGAGAAGTGCGCTAATTGCTTTCAGTCATGTCCTAATCATGCATCTCCTAATGGGTTCTACAAACACCGCCTCATTTCTAACCCGCTTTCTTAGGCCTGGGACCCACTCCCTCCTGTGCAAACATCGTGTGTCAAAACAAGTGCCGATTCCCTGTTTCCCAGGCCTTCCTCTCCCCCCACGGTGCTTCTTGCTCCAGAGCCTTCTCGCAGCAAGTGCCCGCTGTGTCCCCTGCCCCACACTGGCCTTCCAGGTCCTAAAAATCCTGCTCCACGCTCATCTTTCTTAGGAAACCACCCAGATGGAATCGCGCCTTTGTTTTTCTCAGAAGCTTCCTTCTCTATTGTGTAGGTCACACCTGATTTCCCGGAGTGGGAAATCCTGTCTGCTCCACTATGGGACTCTCGGGACCTGCCCCTCTGTCTCCTGTGGAGAGAAGTTGTGAGGGTGGGAAGATGGGTTCGAATCCCAGCCCCACCTCTTACTCGTTGTGAGACCCTGTGCCGCTCACAAAGCTTCCCCGGGCCTCAGTTCGGGTGTCTGTAAAGTGGGGTTTGCGATGAGGAATCATGTGGGAAACAGCTGTTGCAATGCCTGCGACCCGTGAATGCTGCGGAAACATTTGTCGAATCCTCTCTCCCGGTGCCATCAAGCACGAATGAGCCAAGAGCCAGCCGCGTGTCCCTCCCATGGCAAGGCCGGTGGGGATTTGAAAGGAGCAACATACACGTTCTTTTTCTTTAATAACAAGCTTGTGGTCCTTCTAGGAAGACAGAACTGAAGTTCATGAATTTATACGAAGTCACCGATGTACCATAAACTGCCTCCCAGCTCTGTCTGAGGCTGCCTTATTCCAGAAGCTTCCTAGCCTGGCCACACTGGCTGAAGGCCGGGGATCCCTGGCTTTCAGTCTTCATCAGAAGAGCTTCAGTGGTTGCACTGAGTGGAGGGCACCCCAGACATTTGTCTTATTTTCCCTGTTAGTCTTGTGGGCTGTGCCCTACATCCCCATTAGTGGAAACTGATGGAAACCTGCAAGCTCCTGGTCTCCCCTTTTTTTCTGCATCTCACCCCCCTGCCTCTACCCTGGGGGGAGCCAGACAGGGACATTGTTAGGAATGGAAATGTATTCGGTTGCCGGAAACTGAGTCCCTGAATGGTAAAGCCAGCAGACCAGGGGTGCCCAGCTATGGGAAGCAGAGCCAGATTCCATGGTCTTCCCACACAGGTGTCCTTTCAGAGACACATGTGGAACGATGGGTTAGCCGACGCTCACCGGCCTGGAATGACAGCTTGGCACTTGTGCGCGGAGCTCTTTCCTCCTTGCAGCTGAGGCGGGGGGAGCTCTCCTCGTTGAGAGATTGCTGGAGAGTCTCAGTTTCCACAGGGAACCTATGAATCATAGCTTTTGTTGATACAGGGTGAGAGGAGCATAGGAGTTCTCTCACCGAGCTGCCAGGGCCCCCAGGTCCGAGCCGGGTGGTGCGTGCGTCTGGGGCGGAAAGAATAATTGTCTTTGTTTTGTGTTCATTGCATGATAATCTTCCTTCCAGAGAAGAGACACTTGTTTCCTGACCGGTGCTGAGTAAACTCTCAGAGCTTTCCACGGAACAGACGCCGGTGGAGAGGCTTAGGGAGCACCGTAGCCTGTGCCCGTGGGAACAGGGGCCACCTCCGCTCTCTCTAATCACGCTTCCTGTGACTCCAGTCTGCCTTCCTGCCTGGGTCCTTCCTTTCTTTCCCATGCCCTCTCCAGAGAGTCCTATTCCCAGGCATTACCTCTCACCCCGTTTCCATCTGCCTCGTGTCTGGGGCTGCCCACTTCTTTCCCTCCCTCCTCTCTCTGATCTTTCCACCCGGACTGTTGTTTCCAGAGCTGGACTGTCTCACTCACTGACTTTGGTGACATAAGTGGAAATAGGTAAGTCCTTCACTTCTCTTCTTCCTTCACTCCTTCTGTGGCCTTTGACCTTCATCGTGACCTTTTCGCGGGTGAACGATGTCTACATGAATGCCGAGGACGGCCCAGCCTCCTGACAGCCTGTGTCACTGTCCCCTTTAAAACCTCAAAACTTGAGACTATCAATACCTTCTTCTTTCCTTTCTGCCAAGGAAAGTTCTCTGTTTTGATGTTTAACCTCCTCCATGGTTCTGCCTGAAACTCACCCCCAAGAAAGATTCTCAGATAAACCGGATGCAGGTACTGACCCCTTTCTGCCTGTTTCCTGAGACCACATGTGCAGGCTTGCAGGTCACTGTGCTTTTCCACTGCTTTGGTCTTCTGATGGTCTGGGAGCTAGGTTACCCCTGAGGGTCAAGGGTATTTTTCTCCCCACCCCCAATTTGCTCCTACTACGCTGCATGGAACTGTGGCAGAAGTTCACCCGAGTTAGGTTGTCTGGTTTAGAGAAGAGCTCCATACTCTTCTCTGTTCTCCACTTCTTCTGAGTTCCTCTAACTACCTTAGCGTTCCTGGGTCTGTCCAGAGGAATTTTCTTGAGGTTTTGGGGGGTGGTGGGTCAAGAGCTATGGTATGCACTCTGCTGCCCCAGGCTGTTCCCTGTCCACCCAGCTCAGGGTGGGCTCTCCCATCCCCGGAGGGACACAGAGGTCCTGGGTGGTGGTAGATTTTGAGAAGACCAGGCGGGAGTGGCAGTCAGGGCTGTGGAGATCAGTGGAGGAGGAGAGGAAGGCACGGAGCACGCCTCCCAAAGCCTAGGAAGTCGGGGTGGGGTGGGGAGGGGACACACCAAGAAGCTTTGGCTTCCAAGCAGGCCAAGGCCAGAGAAGGAAGGGCAGGCTGGGTGGGGACAGAGGGGATTCGGTAATTCCATAGACCAGACTGTTTTGACGCACAGAGCCAAGTCCCTGCGGACAATCTCCGAGGACCCAGGCCCCGAACTACCCACTCCCAACCCCTGCATACACTGGGATGGACCTCTCCTTTAGTTAATAACTATTTATCAGCACTTACTGTGTGCCAGATGTTCACTGTTCTAGGCACAGGAGACACAGCGGGGAACAAAGCAGACACCACGGCTTCCTCCTGGGTCTGCGTTGAAGGACAAAGGGGAGCTGAGGCTGTCTGGAGGGGCAGCCACACATGGCTCTGCCAGTTTACAACTGCCAGGGGCTGAGCAGAGAAAAGAGAAGTCTGTTGTGGTACCAGAGACGTCACAACCGGAAACCCTTTCCCCCAGGGCTATCGGTGCATGGCAGGGCAGCTGACCTCCTTCCCGTTTGGGACCTCTAAGAGGTGCCACCCGGCCTGCCTCTAAGGGGGTCAGACCCTCCAGCCCATGGTCCCCTTCCCCCTGCATTCCATGGCAATAGCTCCTGCCCAAAGGGCATGAGACGTACCAGTCCATCTCAAGAAACCACCAAGATTCACGACTTGCAACATTTGCTCACGGCCAGGCCTCTTTGATCTGCTCCCTTCTACGGCCGACATAACAGGCCTTTCCCTGGGGCCCAGATTTGGGGCAGGGGCATACCTTGCACAGGTGGGCAGGCAGCTCTCAAGTCCCCTTCAGCCAATCGTAGCAACAAAACGGGGTGCTCTTTCATTCAAGCTTGCATTTAAGTAAAGGTGGAACAGCCCCTTCCCTCCACAATCAAGTTCTTCAGACACTCCCAACAGACGTGCATGTGCAAAGCGTGAACACACGGACACGTATATCTCAAGAACATTCATGAAACAACAGTCTCCATGCAACGTGGTGGCGACTGGGTGTGTCTGGGGAGAGAAGTGACATGAAGGAGTAGAGTCGGGCTTTTGGAGCCCGACGGAGCCTTAGCGATGAGAAGACCCAGAGCAAGAGCTGTCTGAAGTGGGGGACTGATGGAATGCCCCTGTGGCTCTTCCTGGGCCTCTGTGAACAGAGAGTGCGGTACCTAGACACCCCGGCAGGAGGAACGGCGCGTCGCCACCGCCTGCAGGCACAGGCTGGGCGGGCCGGGTGATACCGCGGTGCCGCAGGAAGCTGTTGACGCCATCCACCGGCTCCTTCCAGGGCTCAGGGGTGCTGTCGAGGTCTGGGGTGTGTGTCACAGGCTGGGAAGTAACAGCCAGAAGCCATGCAGGGCTTTGGCACCGCCCGGTGTCCCATAACCTTGGACATCACAGGAGCCCTTCTCTCCCTGCCTTCCAGTGCCATCTCTCACCCCGGTTACATCTGAGAGGCACTGCCGACCGGAGCCTTCATCCAACGTGCATCTGTTCATTTGTTCATGTATCCTTTCAACGAATATTTGCTGGGACCTACAATGTGCTGGGTCCCGGGCCACGACAACGGAGGACGCACTGTCATCCCCCTCGCCTCAAGGAAAGGAACCACTACAATAAGGTGTCGCCGTATGTATACGAGCAGGCACAGCATGAGCACAGGGAGCCCTGGGACACCTGGCAGGGCCACGTCCTCCTCGGAGGCCAGACCGTGATCTGGGATCCAGGCCCCCTGGCCGTTGCCGTTCACTTCAGCTCCAGAAAAGCTCATGAAGTACACCATCAAGAGCTTCCCTATTTCTGGTGACGAGAGTGAGGCCTGGAGTCCCACAAGAAGTTGAGAGTAAAGCTGGAACCAGGACTGTTGTCTCCTGTCCCCCCTAGGGTCTTGTGGCCTAGATATAGAGGCGTCGTTCCGCATGACTTCCCCCACCGCCAGCCTGCTGGGCTGTGAGGAAGGGAAGATGGACGCATATGGCGCAGGGGAGTCGTATAAGGGGCCCTAGAACAAACTTGAAAATCTGCAGTTCGGACAGTGCGTGTCATGATCGATCACAGGATGGGCCTTGAGGGCTTCCGATGAGCCTTACTCTCCCCGTGGGCTCCAGAGGCCACGTTTCTGGCACACACGTGAGGGCCCAGCCTGAGCATACAAGGAGAGGCTGGGGGCGCTGGCTTGGTTTAACATTTCTCATAGGTAAATCACAGAGTGAATCCATCCACGGATACTCGAGATGGGATTGCATTTAGCTGCTGAACGCACACCCACCTTGTCTGTAAAGCTGTGTATCCTGTCTGAGACATCTCTGATGCGTCATTTACCAGGGAGTTTCCATGGGCAGGAGCTTCTGGATGTGGGGCTGTGTTTTCCACCATCTCCAGGAGGGCCGGGCCCATGGGCCATCCAGCGGTGGCCTAGGAGTCCTTGTCCCATGATGGGTGTCACGCTGGGCCACCTGACACCCAGCTGCCCTGTGGGCACCACGTGAGCCAACACTGATGCTGAGGACAGTGACAATGACGATGATGTCGGGAAACTGAGAGCCATTAAGCTCGGAGAGATTGAGTCAAGGTAACCTGGAGAGTAGGTACCTTTCTGTGCTCTGCTTTAAGAAGGGTAAACATACAAAAGCCCAGAGACAGAGGGTAAAAAATAACAACAACAAAAAAAATCAATGACTCATTATTTACAAAAAAATTCATCTCTTAGAGGAAGCCACTCAACAGAGGACTCTTTGAATTAGCTGGCTTTCTTTGTGTGCACTCAAAGGACAATGGATGATATGCAGCTTTGCAGGGGGGCTTCGAGGGTGCTAAACCAAGCATAGCTCTGGAATCAGTGGGATGAAGCCGTTCTGAAAGGGCCAGGTTCAGATGCAGGTTATATCAGAGGAGCTGGACGCTGCTGTCACCTCCCTTCCTGGAATAGTGCTGAAAGGGGGTGTGACCCCACAGGCAGGTGTCTCAGTAGCCTCTGTGTGATTTCCTCTGGTGGGGATTCTGGATATGCTCCCATTGGGCCAATGAGAGACACTAACTCCTTTTAAAGGAATGTGTCCAAATGCTTTTCCTTCCCTCCTCCCCCCCCCCCCACCCCGAGGGCTGGTTTATTAAGCAAGAGTTGGCCAACTTGGAATGAGCCCAGAGACTAATGAATATGATGAGGGAATTGGGAAATAGGAGGTTTGGGGAGCGGAGAAGGGCATGATGGTAGACCAGTCAGTTTCTTGGGTGCTGTTGGAGATGATACACTTAAACCTCAGGGAGCATTCGAGGGTCTCTGGATTTTAACGGTCAACAGGGAAATCTTCTCTCCGGAGAAGTGGTGAGATTTCCGTAGATTCTTTCTGGAATGATGGGTGTGCTTCTGCAATAAATGGAGCTCTTTCTTGTTTTTTTTTTTTTTCCTGGAGCATTTAGTATCTCCATGAGATAAGCACCTATATTCTGCACCCTGATAAGGTTGTTGAGGCATCATGGTATTTGAGGATTTAGTTTTAAACTATGATTTTCCTACATCTTGAAAGATTTCCCTTTGAAGGAACCGACATCCACTTAGCCCCTCCAGAGTGGATCTGCCGTGGCTCCCATGTCTTCATACTTTGCACACATTGTCTTTGTCTTCTGGTGTGTGCGTGCGTGTGTGTGTGTGTTTGTGCGTGTGTGTGTGTGTTCTGGCTCTCACAGGTAAGAGGGATTTTTTCAAGGGTAGGCATACAATTCTGTTGAATCCAACATGAACTTAATAATTTATTATTTGCAGCGTCTACAACCCAGCTATGCCACGGATAATCTTAAACTGTATTGCCGGGTAGCTTTGCTGGGTTGCTGAGTCCCCTAGGACGTATCTAAGGTTTGGAAGAACATTTTGTGAAGCAAAGGTAACACAGGATAAAGGCAGTCACATTCCACTCAGCACTCCCTCATCACTGAAGAACGAACTAGAAGTCAGAGTAGGGGATGTAAGCCTTCATAGACTAGCAAGGGCTCTCAGGGAAAGGCAAGGCAAAATAAAGCTTGGACCGAGTCCAGAGCTGGAGGAGGAGAGAGCAATGAGCTTGCCAGCTTGGGCAAAAGCAGTCATTCCTCTTCCTTCCAGTGTGGGCTGGGATTCTCAAGCTCAAGGACAGCGCTGCTTGGTGTTTGCCCTCAGTGTGTGAGTACGTCCCCAGCTGACATCATCACCTGGCAGATGCAGGCAGGTGCTCCAAGTAGGTGAGGGGCCCACTCCTCTGTCTGCTGGCAGCACCCCAGGGTAGCGGTGCCTCCACCAGAGGGCAGGCAAAGCAAGGAAGGGCTGGAGTGGTAGGGGAAGGTCAGGCCAGCCTCTCCTCTCCTGCACCTCGCCCCATGGCTAGAGGGGAGACTGATGGAGCCAGAGTCCTGGGCGAGACCACGCGTACCTCCCTAACACGGGGAGAGAGACAGAGTCTGAAAGGAGGTCGGTCGGTCCTTGGATGCTGGTTCTGCCTCTTACTCATTTAACCTCATCATTATAACTGGGATAAAGTGTAGGGATGTGAGTGGGTCCAGAAATCAATAATTCTCCGGCACTGCCTTCCAGTAATCAGAAAACATGACAGAAGACAAGGAGTTCGCATTCATCACAAAAACTCTGAGATGCCTAGCGACACCCGATAGCAACAGGACCAATGCAACAAAATGCACAAGAATGACCAGAAAAGATTGAAAACAAAGAGCAGGAATTGCTGTTTCAGAAACCAACATGGAATAGGAAGCGTTGGTAATTACAGTGGTGTGATCACATAACGAGATCAATGGGGCCGAAGAGGAAATGTATGAATTCAGCATGTAATGAAAGTGGTATTTTTTACTTTTAAATAAAGTAATACTTATTTTTTACTTTATTTAAAAAGTGTGAGTGTGTGTGTTTTGGGGGGGGGAATGAGGATGTTTCTCTTTACATAGCAGAAAGGTAGAAAAAGGAAAATAGCAATTATCCAAATTCCCACTCTTTAGAATCAATCACTGTGATTATTTTGACTTATTTACTTTCATCCTTCTTTCCATGTTAGTGCCTTTTAATAAATCACATATAGAATAAATAAACACAATGTCCTTTAAAAACAATTCATGGCTCAAGTTCCTGCTAAGATGGCCAACCGGCTGGATCCGGTTTGTCTCCCTCCCTCAGGATCAGTCCCGAGAAATTTTTTTTTAAAGATTTTATTTATTTATTTGACAGAGATAGAGACAGCCAGCGAGAGAGGGAACACAAGCAGGGGGAGTGGGAGAGGAAGAAGCAGGCTCATAGTGGAGGAGCCTGACGTGGGGCCCGATCCCGTAACGCCGGGATCACGCCCTGAGCTAAAGGCAGACGCTCAACCGCTGTGCCACCCAGGCGCCCCCAGTCCCGAGAAATTTTAGAAACACGGGGAAGGCCTGGATCCTAAGAACTACCAATGACAACCACAAAAACTGCGAGGAAGCCCAGGCGGGTCTGAGGCTGTTTGAGCTGATTATAGGGGCAGGTGGGTGGCAGCAGCCTGGGGCTGAAGCCTGAGGCAGCAGGGAGGGGGCAGTTCGGAGGGAAGGGTCTCAAGTTTGGTACTTGCCTACTGTCTGCCCCTTTACAATAGAAATTCAGAGCAGCAGCCCGACCACCAGTGCCCTTGTCTGCAGGTCAATATGAGGACAGATTTGTCTCCTTTGTAGGTAGGGTTGCCAGATTGAGCAAATAAAAATATAAGACGTGCAGTTCACCTTGAATTTCAGATCAATGACACTTAATTTTTTAGTGTAAGTATGTTTTATGCAATACTTGGGACATACTAAATTGTTGATGTCGTTTATGTGAAATTCATATTTAAATGTATGTCCTCTGTTTTGGCTGAGTGGCCCAATTCATAGGTGACTGGGATAGTAATGCCTGCCCTGAGTATCAGGCCTGTAGCTAAGTAGTTGGCCTCCATAGAACCGGGGACTGGTCTGGCCTTTACTCAAGGATGTGAGGAAGGCCTGTAGGGTAACCTGCTGTCACGGAGCTTCTCAATGGGGAAGGAGAACCAGAGTCTGAGCCTGGCTCACTGGGAAGTTTCCCTGTCAGCTTTTGGGATTTTGTGGGGCATGGCATTTCCTAAGCCCCTCTTCCACCGTTCCCTTGACCTCAAACTCTATAACTTCCTAATAGAAGGGTAGGGAGGTCACTAATATTCCAAAGTCTCCCCCAGCTCCAAAGCTTCTGCCTAGCAACCTAACCTGTTCAGCAGCCAGACCGTTGCCCACCTGTGGACAACTATGCAATAAGGCTAGACTGCAACTTGACTCATGACCCGGGGAGGTGGGGGGGGGCAGGTCTCTGCAGTGACTTCCAATTAGCAAAATATTATTACAGCAGAATTGGTTGCTACTGTTCTTGTGAATTTTTTCCTTCTGTTTTATTCTTTCACATTCAGACAACTCATGGGATGGAATGTCTGGTTAGCCAGATTCTAGAATAAACTTGTGTAAACATAGCCTAGAAGATAGAAAGCCCATTGCTGTGTGAAAGTCAAAATTATCACCCTGACGGCGGTATCTGGGAAGATTGGAATGAACCTCCACTCTCTGTTTTTGCTTGCCAAAACTTGCATGAAGTTTACACTGAAAATGGCTTTTGGGTGTCCTATCACAAAAGGAGAGTGTTCGCCAGCCAGAACCGCCCCCGTGCTAATCTGAGAGCCATCTGTCAACATGGACCATCTTTCAGTCTCATCTTTTGCCAACAGCACTTCAAAACAAAGTGTCCAACCAACACTGCTTGGTGTTTTATTAGCTCATTCTATTACCTTTTTTGACTGCCTCACTTTGTTTCAAGGAAATCATGACCTAATTTAAAGACAGTCAAATTCCCTGTGTTCAGGTGTACAGTTCTATGGCTTGTAACCAGCGTGTGTCAAGCTCTTCAGGCAACCCTAATGTCTTTGGGTGCAAAGGAAACCTATTTCAATTCATTTACGGCTCTGCTCCCAGGCTCGGCTATGCTCCCAGGCTTTCAATGTAACCACCCCAGATTTGGGGATATTTCCTTTTCTGTAGCAATTGATTCAACTGATACATCTCAGAAGTTGCTTACAAGCAGGAACTCTGCGGCAAACCTTTGTTATCATAGAGCCGAGTCAAGCATTTTGCCTTCCTACCAGTTGGCCTCTGTTCTGCTGGATCAGTGCAGTGTTTTCCTGGCGGTGGCTGGGGCTGGGGTGGGGGACACCAGGCTGAGGAGCAAGCCACTGAGTGACCGAGTTGGAAACACAAAACCCCTCAGTTATCAGATTACGCCAATCCACTTTCCAGGATCCTCACTTCTCCGTTTTGAGAAAGAGCCCTGAGTGGCGGAGGGCTGAATTGTTGTGGGTAGTCATATCACCCACAGGATAACTAAGTATCACATAATGTTGACTGACTGAGTTGGGTATGAAGCAGGGTGAGTGGTCAGCAGGGCTGAGAGATGGGTCTCCAAAGACAAGGAGCAGGAGAGGATGAGACAGTTTCAGAACCAATACACTGATCAGCTGCCTAATCTGACAGTCTTTATATTAGAAATCTGCTTTGTGCTTGTTTATCATATGGGAAACTCCTGAGTGTAGCTACAACGGGCGGGACAGTTAGAAATCAAAGGGAAGAAGCCTTATTTTGTAACATGATCCACACTGAGTTTCGGTTTTCAAGATAGGCATAGGTCTCCGTCTTCCCCAGAATCGTGGAAGACGGAGACAGCTGATCATAAGAGGGTTACATCCAATGGACATGTGCTTGTCTTGAGTGTCAGTGATTTTTGACCTTCTGATGGTGCATGATGGGAGCTCAGGTACAGCAGGTGTAGACAGTGGAAATGAGAATGGGGCCGCTCCAGCTGTAACTTAGGGGCCGACGGAAGTTGGAGGCAGGAGAGGAGAAGTAACCTGAGAGAGGGCAATGCCACTGTAGACGGGGACAACGTGGGACCAAGACCAGATGGCAGGACTCAGTGCTTGTAGCTCTTCCTGCTGGAGGAGGACGTGGTGGTGTATTTGATGGTGGAACTGCTGCCTCCAGAGGAGCTGAAGCCACCGCCCACGCCTCTGCCGCTGCTGGAACTGAAGCCACCTCCAAGGCTGTGGCCACTGCCATAGGAGTAGCCGCTGCCTCCGCCCAGGCCTGAGCCACCGCCCATGCCGCTGGCACTGCCATAGCCGCCAGACACGGTGGACTGCACCACAGCTGTGAAGGAGAGAGGGACAAAGACACACAGGACACAGTGAGCTCTCTCTGCCAGCCTCAGGCCAGTCAGAAGAGCACAAGGGCAAGGGAGGGAGGCAAGCAAAGGTACTTACAGATGTTGACTTGTCCGACGCCTTCCCCACTCAGCCTAGGAAGGGAGAGAGCACAGGGAGCGTGAGACCTCAGAGAGCTCCCAGGGGACCAGAGCGGGAAGCCCCGATGTGAGGAGAGCCCCTGGGGAAGCTGCCTTTGAAATGGTTCTCTGAGAGTAGCCATTATGGCCATAAGTAAGGTGCCTTCAACTTCTGCTCAAGACAACCTGACCCTGGATCCAAGATATTTGAGGGGCTTGTGTGGGTTACCCACCTGCACTCCTCGCCCTCCAGCAGCTTCCTGTAGGTGGCGATCTCCACATCCAGGGCCAGCTTGACATTCATCAGCTCCTGGTACTCCTTCAGCAGCCGGGCCATGTCCTGCTTGGCCTTCTGCAGGGCATCTTCCAGCTCAGCCAGCTTGTTCTTGGCATCCTTGAGGGCCATCTCCCCACGCTGCTCAGCATCAGCGATGGCGGACTGCAGGTTGGCACACTAGGGGAGGAACACAGGAGAATGAACTTGCGATTCAGTCCTCCAGAGGAGACTAGCCACACTTCTTCTTTCTAGTGAGAAAGAGTCCTAGAGCATAGAATTTGTGGAGAGGGAACCCTGAATCTTCCTGTCTAGCTGTTTGACTATCTGGTAACCTTTTCACGTCTCTGAGCTTGTTATCAAAGTCCTATGCCTTTTGTATTACCCACCTGCATGAGGACGTGAGTGGTGACTGATGGAGTCTCCAGTCTACACATTAGAAGAACTGGACAACTGGATTTTTTTTTTTTTGAGTGTTGTCTCCAAAGTCAAATCTGGACCACAGACAAACGTATCTAGCATGACCACGACTAAATTTGTACATTACAAATATGGTCCATTGAGGAAGTGAATTTTCCATGAGACTATTGAAACCCTGCTCTCATCCCACCTCAGATCACATGTTTGGGAAAGCTTGTTCTCCCCTTTCACTCTTCCCTCTTTTTTTTTCTTTTTCTTTTTTGAATCATGAGTAGATTTGCAACATCTTTTCTCAACTCCTATGGCCTGCCTTTCCTCCCCATTTGTTCCTTTGCAGCTCCCAATACAATCATTCCTTTAAGATCAATCATATTTCCATACTTCTAGCCCATACTCTACTCCTGTGACCAGGAGAGATGTTTCTATGTGTTTGTATCATGCTCTTGGGATTGGACCCACTCTCCCTGAGAGACCCAGTGGCAGCTACTAAGGTAGACAGCTTGGTCTACTAAGGACAGCATGGTCTTTCCTCCCTTGTAGTTTCCAGTGCCCAGATGTGTCCAAATGATGATCGATGACTGGCTGATAGTCTAGCAAGGAAATAATACTTTTCTTCCCTTCCCCACTCCCACCCTCTGCTCCATCCTACCTGCTTTTTGGTGTCATCAATGTCAGATCTCTGTCTCAGGATCATTTGGTTGAGCTCAGTAGTCTCCTTCTTGGTGCTGTGTAGCAAGGTGGTCTGCTGACCTTGACCTGCAGGAGTTCAGAAGGAAAGAAAGGTAGGTATGGGCTTTCACATATGAACACTGGCTTTTAATTCCCAATCACCTAATAAGATTGTACCAAATGATGTTACATCTCTAAGAACAGTAGATGGCACAAGATTATTTGCTGTTGCGCAACTGAGTGGTTCTGGAGGATCATTGAGCACCTAGTTTTGCAAAAAACAGTGATGTTCTTCATATCCTTGGGATTTACAATCAGGAAGAGGTTGAAGGCAAAGCTCAGGAGTACAATGTCATTAAAATATTTTTTTTTCCTCCAATTTTGTCTCTTGCTTTTTACTCTTCCAACCTTCAACAAAGGGACTGAGACACCTAATCTTGATAAGCTCACCATCTTCAGGTGAATTCATTTTGTGCTGCTTCATGTTTATTGATTTCTCATTTGTATCTAAAAAGAGGAAGAGGAGAGATGCTTGAATCAATGAGTAAAGAATTTGGAAAGAGCCTGTCTTGACCCAACATTTCACACTAAATGAATCATTCTTGAATTGAACTTTCAGTTCATGGAGACTAGAAAGTGACTACTCTCTCATTTTCTCCCCTAATGTGCACTTCAGCAATCATGCCCACAACTAGACCTGGCCACTCATAGACTTGAAGTGTGGCGCTGAAGCCATGGTGGCTGACGCTTTGGCTCCTCATGGTGGATTTGCTAGACATGGTTCCTGAAGAGGAGAAGGCTGCAGAAAGTGTGAGAGGCTGGAGGGTAGAGCTGAAAGGAGGAGGAACATGAGATGCTTTCTAGTAGCCACTGTACAGGGAGGACTAGGCTGGGCTCATCCTGAAAGGTGACCTTGCAGGTTGAGAAGTGTGGCTTTTTTAAAAACAGTGAGACCTCATCTTTGTTATTAGAAAAGTTATGAAATATGAAGATTGCTTTTTTGACTTCTTTTAGAGGGAAAAATTCTCTTATCTTTGATCTGTGATTGAAACCAATACAATAAGACTATTCTGAATTCACTGAAGCCAGGAGTTAGACTTTGTCTCAAACAAAGGTTCAGAATGTTTTGCTTGTGTATCAGAATGTCCTGAGTGCTCTCCTCTCCAACCTGGTCTTTTGTGACGGCTGAGAACTAGAAATCTAAAGGCAATTTTGCCCTAACAAAAGATTACTATTTTCCAACAATTGCAAATATGTGAAGTTTGACTTGTTTTTTCAGCTATGTAAAACATTGAATAGGTAGAAGAGTATAAGAAGAACTTAATAAAGCCCTGGATACCCATCACCCAGATTTTGCTATTGTATCTCAAGGTTAACCTTATTTCATTCATAATTTCCCCTCTTTCTTCACCTACCTTAAATTTATTTGAAAGGAAATTCCAGAAGATTATATGTTTATCAGTAAATAATTCACTTTTTATGTCAAAATGGCAGACTGTTTAAAAAGTGACCAAAATACTATTTTTATATCTTAAAGTTTAACAGTAATTCTTTAATATCATGAAGGGATTAACATCCAAATTCCCTGCATTCTTATTGATTTTTTAAAATAATTTGTTCAATTCAAGATCCAAACAAGGTCCATACATATTTGTTTGAGTGATGTATCCCCCAAATAATATGTCCTTTAAATCATCTAACCCTCTGTCTTTTTTTTCTTGCAATTTATTTATTACATAAACTAGGTTAATTGTCCCATAGAATTTTTTATTCTTTGGGTTTTGTCACTGCATCCACTGGTGTCATTGAATATGTTACTCTCTCCTCTGTGTTCCTGTCAAGGGGAACTCAAATCTAGAAGGGTAATAAGTTTATTTTATATATTTAAACTTTTCCAGAAGTAGGTGTAGTTGAAAGTGTATAAGAATGAATATTGTCACTTGAGGTGCCTGGATGGCTGAGTCAGTTAAGTGACTGACTCTTAATCTTGGCTTAGATCATGATCTCAAGGTTGTTAGATAGAGCCCCACATCAGGCTCCTTGCTCAGCACAGAGTCTGCTTGAGATTCTCTCCTTCTCCCTCTGCCCCTCTCCCCACTTGCACACACACACTCTCTAAATAAATAAATAAAATCTTAAAAAAGGAACAAACATTAAAAAAGGAATGAATATTATTACTTCAATATCTACAGATTTAGAAATCACTAAGTAATGCATCTTTGTCTATCAAAACAAATTCTCAAGGCAAGCCCCCAGCCATGTAATTGAAGAAGTTTCTGTCCTTTGAGGGGACTTTTCGTGCATATGAGTGTGTGTGTGTATACACACTTCCTTCAGGTGTTCCAATTATGCTTGTGTTGCGCCTACTTTATCTTCTTTATCTGTATTTCCCCTTGACTCTCCTTTAATGCTCTTTGACCACCCCCCCACTCATGAAACTCTCTTTTCTCAGTATTCTCCTACATGTCCTTTATTGTGCATTTGGCATACCTATTGCCCTTTGTACTGATATTAATTTGGCCTTCATTTGCATTGTGGCTTTATTTTTCTCTCTGCCTCATATCTGACTTCTGTAAGTGAAGTTTTAGCTATTATTGTCTCATTATATGGTTTTTATTCTCGAACTTAATAGCAGGTTTATTTCATTAATTTTGGCAATTTTGTTTTATAGTAACTTCATGTTGATGAGTGATCATTACCTGCCTTTCATTTTACATATTCACTTCATTTTCAAACATGTGTTGTCTTTTGTGGGTCCTAAAACGGTTCCTTTCTGACTACTGCTCATCCATGAATGAGATGAACTCTATCTTGACCCATCAGTTGTTTGTAGAAAGTATTCTGGGGAATGGGCTGGGCCATATGCAGGCTAACAGATTGGGTGAATAATTCTTGCTCCTTAAAACACCCTACTCAACAACTGCAGAGTGGTTTACAATTCCCAGTCACTCTGCTTTTTTTCTTTCTTTCACCAACAAAATGCTGCCAATAGGCCTTGTCTTTGATTTGTTATTCAATTCTACCTCCACTGTTTCTTGAAACTTCATGACTAATGGGGTCCTGCCTCAGGTCACACTCCTAGTTCTGACTGTTGCAAATAAGGGATTCTTGGATTTGCACCTGATGACTTGTCCTTCACATTGACTTACTTGTGCTAAATGAGTCAACAGTGCCTGGAATATAATAAAACTTCAACATCAGGCTGCTTCTTTAGCTTGTGCTCAACAATTATTTTGACAGATAATTTCTTGTGTCCCAGGAGCTGAAACAAACAACAACAAAAGAACAAAATAAGAAAACTGAGGAAATTTAATCTCTTGATGTTTGCATACTGTCCCTGTGATGAGACATTCTTTCACCACTTAGCTAGGCTTACTCTGAACCTAGAGATCAGTACAACATGAATACATAAGATCTTCTCAAGACTTTACTGAGCATGTGTCTTCCTGGATATATGCATGACTCCTTAAATTCTCTCATACACAGAGCAACTTTTAAATGTGCTCATTTTCCAAAAAAACTCATTCCACTTAGTCTTTAGACCTTAGATGGTCAGATGGTCTATTGTTTGTCTCTTCCTATAACCTCTTGCCCCAGGACTCTGTGGGTTTGTAGTCTTCCTGGAAGTTCTTCCTTGCTGTGTCTCTTGCTTCTCTTATCTACATTTGGATTTATGTGAAACAAAGTTAAGAACCTTGCCTTAGTTCTTAGGAACTCTTCCAGACATGTTTGAAGAGACTTACATGGTTATTTGCAAATAGGGTCTACAACTTCTCTCTGTGTGAAGGTGTATATGGTAGGGAGTATTAGAGGCAGAGGGTGGGGAGGGGGTGAAGGGTAGAATGGAAAGAGGGAGGTTGGGGAAGAGTTCAGGAACAGGCTGCTGCCTACTCAAGACCAAAATTGCAATAGGTAGAGGGTAGAGCAAGGGCTCAGAAAATTGTTTTAAAAAAGGCTTTGTTATAATTTTGAAGTTGCATATTCTTGATTGGCCATTTGTTGGTTGTTATCAACTTTGGACAGTTTTCCAGAGCTCCTACAGAGTTTACTCAGTTTCTGGTTGTTTTTTGAGGTTTCTGGGGGCAGAAGGAGAGCTTGAAGTTTTCCAGTCTGCCATTTTGCTATCCTCACCTGCACCATAAGATTTTAATTAAATAAATCCATGTATATATACTGTTTTTGCAACTTGTTTTTCTGGTAGATGCTATATCCTGTATAATTTTCCAGGTCAGTTGTTTCCTTTCCATTACTCCTCCTGAGTGTATAATAATATGAAAGTTAAATGGGCTTAGATTTTGGAACCCAGTTATCACTTTATCTGTTGTTGGGAAGTTCTGACCGAAAATGAGGAGGTACCAATGTGAGAGGCTGCCCATGTTCCTGGAGGAACACTCAGAAGTGAATACAGGAGAATACTGATACAAGAGGATCCAGAAGCAGCCTCTATATAGTAGGGAATTGAAGAAATTTTCTCTTGTGTTGTGAGAGCCTGGGGGCTAGGAAGATAATGATCACTTCTGAAGAAATAGGGAATGATGTGGACAAGGGCAGGACAAGTTGAATGATGAGCCCTTGCACCATACCTTGAGTTTTCATTTTCCATTCATAGAAGTCAAATCTGGCCATGGCACACCAGAGGGGAGACGTGGAAGCATCTCTTCCGAGGACCAAGGAATCAGCTTTATCCGTTTTCATGAGAGACTTAGGGTGGGACAAGGTGGGTATTTCCATTTTTGTTTTGCCTTCACACTTCAAGAAATTAGCATATGAGTTTTGTGCCTGAGTCTTTGGATTCTTAATTTGAGAACCTCTAGTATTTTTAATTTTCCCATGTTGTGAAGACTGTTTGGATTCACATCCGTGTACATACCTCTTCCCACAATTGTGCTATTTCCTCAGTATACATTTCTAGAAAGATAATTGCAGTTCAGAAGTAAGTACACTTCCATTTCTCTTGATACACCTTGTCAGGCAAATTTCTTGGTCATGAAGCTAATTCCAAGTAAAAATCAAATATCGTATCCCTTGTTAAATGTTCTTTTGATCTGATAGGCCAGAAATATATTTCTCCAACTGATAATGTAAGGTTCATCCCTGGGGGATGTAGTGAGGTGGTCTTAGAGACAAGGCAAGTGAGACCAAGCCATTTCTGCCTGGTGCAGCTGATAAAAAGCAGAGTATACAATGATGGTGGACCAGATTCTTCCCATTCCACTTGCCAAACATTTAAATGAAATCTTATCTAGGAAGGAAATCTGAGTGTCAGGATGCTAAACTGCAGGCTTTTGTGCCTGTCTCAAGGAAAAGAGTGAAGTACCTGGGGATTGGGAGTATTTTAAATACATAAACAGGTATTTGTTCATTGAAAAGCTCAAGAACAACGGGTGACAAATCAAGGCCATAAAACGATGCATTATATAGTAAATCTGCTTTATTTAGCAATTAGAAGAAAGCAAAGAGCAGAGGGAACTTCACAGGGATACAGACTCTGTACATTGTAGAACTAGTCACTTCTGCTTTCAAGACCATTGCAAGATAGGAGGAACCTAACACTGGGAACGTAGAGAATTCCTGGGTACCTGGAAGCAAAGGGCAAGTTGCCGTGTTCTGGAGTAGGACCCAGGCAGTGTTTCTGTAAAGAAAATGGGCAAAGGTAATTTCCTTCTGATTCTCAACCTCATATACAAAATAATGGAGGCAAGAGAGTAATATTTTGGTAACAACCTGAGCCCCAGTTGCGGTTTATTATGATGTAAAGCAGAGGTTGACCTATGGTGAGCAATGGATGATCAGGTGGGGCAGGTATCAGCAGTGAAGAGACCTGAGGGACTCAACAACTTTAGCTCAAACTCAGAAAGTAAGAGAAATCAGAGGCAGGAGAGAAGTAGCCTGAGAGAGGGCAATGCTGCTGTAGACGGGGACAACGTGGGACCAAGACCAGATGGCAGGACTCAGTGCTTGTAGCTCTTCCTGCTGGAGGAGGACGTGGTGGTGTATTTGATGGTGGAACTGCTGCCTCCAGAGGAGCTGAAGCCACCGCCCACGCCTCTGCCGCTGCTGGAACTGAAGCCACCTCCAAGGCTGTGGCCACTGCCATAGGAGTAGCCGCTGCCTCCGCCCAGGCCTGAGCCACCGCCCATGCCGCTGGCACTGCCATAGCCGCCAGACACGGTGGACTGCACCACAGCTGTGAAGGAGAGAGGGACAAAGACACACAGGACACAGTGAGCTCTCTCTGCCAGCCTCAGGCCAGTCAGAAGAGCACAAGGGCAAGGGAGGGAGGCAAGCAAAGGTACTTACAGATGTTGACTTGTCCGACGCCTTCCCCACTCAGCCTAGGAAGGGAGAGAGCACAGGGAGCGTGAGACCTCAGAGAGCTCCCAGGGGACCAGAGCGGGAAGCCCCGATGTGAGGAGAGCCCCTGGGGAAGCTGCCTTTGAAATGGTTCTCTGAGAGTAGCCATTATGGCCATAAGTAAGGTGCCTTCAACTTCTGCTCAAGACAACCTGACCCTGGATCCAAGATATTTGAGGGGCTTGTGTGGGTTACCCACCTGCACTCCTCGCCCTCCAGCAGCTTCCTGTAGGTGGCGATCTCCACATCCAGGGCCAGCTTGACATTCATCAGCTCCTGGTACTCCTTCAGCAGCCGGGCCATGTCCTGCTTGGCCTTCTGCAGGGCATCTTCCAGCTCAGCCAGCTTGTTCTTGGCATCCTTGAGGGCCAGCTCCCCACGCTGCTCAGCATCAGCGATGGCGGACTGCAGGTTGGCACACTAGGGGAGGAACACAGGACAATGAACTTGCGATTCAGTCCTCCAGAGGAGACTAGCCACACTTCTTGTAGAAAGTGAGGAAGAGTTCCAGAGCCCAATATCATAGAAAGGGACTTTTCCTCTTTTTGCCCAGCCCTTTTCTCTTCTGCACAAATTAGCTAATCTGAGAGCCACATGACAAAACCCGTGCCCTCTATTTTTAACCACCCTGCATTACACTGGACAAAATACCAGCAATTTGGAAGAAATGAACCCACTCATTTCTTTTGAGTGCTGCCTCAAAGCCAGACCAGCACCTTTTTTGATGAGCTCTGTGGATGCCACACTAACTTATACAAAATTAGGAGCATCCTTACTCAAGGAGATGAGTTTCACATCTAGCTGTGGAGATCTTGCCTTCCTCACTCCTAAGGGATTCTAACTCACTTGGGCAACACTGATCTTCACCCTGGGTCCTTGCTCAACTTTCTTTTTCGGTAGAATCTTCAGCAGATTTGGAACAATCTTGACCCTCTTCTGACCTCCCCTTTCCTTTCCTCACTTGTTTCTTATATTCCTAAACCAACCATTCTCCTTAAGTAATCTCTTTTAAAAGCCCCAAGACTACCTTTTGACAGTCTGACTAACTGGGATTGCTCCTGTCAGGTGATTGCATCATTCTGTAGTGTTGGCATGCGTGTGTCCCAAGCTGGGGGAACTCACAAGAGTGGGAGCGGTGTGTCCTCCTCTCTGCTATTCCCTCAATTCCCAGTGTTTCCCAAATGGTGACTGATGACCACTTGGTGGTGTAGCAAGGAAAGGATGCTCTTCCTCTCCAGAGCCCCCCACCATACCTGCTTCTTGACATGGTCGATCTCAGATCTCAGCCTCTGGATCATGCGGTTGATCTCAGCAATCTCCTGCTTGGTGTTGCGCAGGTCGTCCCCATGTCTGCCAGCTGTGACCTGCAGCTCCTCATACTGGAATGCAGACAGAGAGAAGGCAGTGTATACGGGCTTTCACATGCCAACGGTGACTTGACTTGTGAACCAGGCATTTAACACACTTGCACCTAGTGGCTTCTCCCCAAGGGATTTTAGGGAAAGTTGATGTGGCAAGGTCACAGGATCCTGTACCTTGATCACAGACCCTCTTTTGAATGGACCGCTGACTGCCTAGTTCAGTTGGGGACCAGCAATGTTCTGTATCCTGTTTCTGAGAGCCAGCATCAGGGTGAAGACAAAAGCAAAGCTCACTAGGTCCTTATCTATGTAGCTGTCCTCCTGCACTTGGGTTCTTTGACTTCTTGAGCTTGGACAGAAAAACTGTAATGCCTGCTCTAGGAGTGCAGGGTACACATCCTATGAGAAAAGATCAGCTTCCTTACAGCACACTTCCCAGCAAAGAAGTCTATAGTCTTGCTGGTGTTCAGGTAGGGGACACAGCTGTCAACTCAAGGCTCACCTTGCTCTGGTACCAGGACTCAGCCTCAGCCCGGCTCCTCTGAGCAATCTCCTCATATTGGGCTTTGACTTCAGCGATGATGCTGTCCAGGTCCAGGTTACGGTTGTTGTCCATGGACAGGACCACGGAAGTGTCTGAGATGTGGGTTTGCATCTGTGCCAGTTCCTGCAGAGCAGAAGATTATCAGATCATTTTTTCCTATGGCATTTACAGAGGTATCCAATCACCCAGATCTTCCACCCTTTGCAGAGCCCCATCAGGGCAAATAAAAGAGGAGTGGAGATGCTTACTGCGTCATACAAGGCTCTGGTGAAGTTGATCTCATCTGTGAGAGCGTCTACCTTGGCTTGCAGTTCAACCTTATTCATGTAGGCAGCATCTACATCCTGGGAAATAAACCAACAACTTGAAGTCAGCTGAGCCCTCCTTCCCAGTCTGAACACCTTTTAGGCTCCCCATCTAGTCCACTCTTGGATGTGTGCACAGACCCAGAGTCCTCACCCTCTACAAAGGAACATGACCCCCTGATCCTCATCAGCTCACCTTCTTCAGAGTCACAAATTCATTCTCCGCTGCTGTGCGCTTGTTGATTTCGTCTTCATATCTGGAATTAGAGCAAGACACAATTGAGCCAGTGGCGAAGATGATACAGCAAGATCAGCCTGGGTTCCCAACTTCCCATAAGACAGATATCTCTAAGTTGAGCTTTCCTGCCACTGAGCCACAGAAATGGTTTTTTTGTGTTCCCTCAATTCCTTATATCTTTTCTCTCCCCACCCACCTCTATGGTCCATTTGTTCTTTTGGGGTTGTTTTTAGGCACTACTTGTGGTTTTCATTGCCATGGACCTGTTTCCCTATGGAACCATGCCCACCTCTGGACCTGGTCACCCGGTCGTCTTCAAGTGTGCGCTTCAGGAAACTGAACCCCTTTGTCTCCTTGAACTCACTTGTTCTTGAAGTCCTCCACTGTGTCCTGCATGCTCCTCAGCTCCGAGTCCAGGCGGCCCCTCTCGCCCAGGATGCTGTCCAGCTGTCTCCTGAGGTTGTTGATGTACTGCTCAAACAAGGGCTCCAGGTTCTGCCTCACGGTCTTGGTGCCCTGCTCCTGGAGCAGAGTCCACTTGGTGTCCAGGACCTTGTTCTGCTGCTCCAGGAACCGTACCTGGGGGAAGACAAGGTGGTTATTTGCCAGAGAAAGCAATGGAGAAAGAGATATGAGTTGCCAGGAGCCCAGGCACGCCTGGCATGTCACCGAGCTCCTGGGCTACTACAGAGCATGTAGAGAGGATCAGACTGACAGTGTTGGTCCCCCCAAACCTATTTCCTTCCTACCCCAGTGATCCTAATGTGAAATTCTTCCATGGACCTATGAGGTCTTCTCGCTGGCTAAGTTATGTCACCTGTCAGTAGCGTTCAACTTGTCTTTTCTTTTCATTGAAAAGCACAATCACACATTTCCCTGTTACATTGCACGATTTTTTAAAAAAATCATACCTCAGTTAAAAGTATATGAATTGTGCAGAATCTAATGATTAAATCCAATTCAGTTAATGATTGGAGTGCAATATCTTCTGTTTTAGTACATAGTTCTCCTCTACAACAAACACCCTCATGGTCATGCTCTGGTTCTACACATTCCTTTCTATGGATACATAGATGTTTCTGAGTCTTTTTCTTCTAATCCAGGCAGAAATGCTTTCTTTTCTTTTTCTTCCCACTCTTTTCCTCATGCCCAGAGTCCTCAAGGAGATTTCCGCTGGCATTATTTTTTGATTCTAGGAGTCTTCAGAAGGTAAAGCTAACCCACTCCATTCTCTCACTGCCTTATTTTGCTTCATGCTTATGAAAAGTAGAGTATTCTTCCCTGGCAGGGATGAAGGACACGTAAGAGAGCCAGGGGTTTTAAATGGTTTCCATCACCTGCTGCCTGTTGTGAACGTGGAGGCCAACTGGCATCCCAGGGGAGAGCTAGTCTCAGTCCCCTTCTCCCTGCCTCCTGAGTCTCCCCCTGGTAGACAGTCATTGCTTGCCTAGTGTCAGGACTCTGGAATCCCAGTGCAGGCAGGTGTTCCTGGCTCACCTTGTCGATGAAGGAGGCGAACTTGTTGTTGAGGGTCTTGATCTGCTCCCGCTCCTCAGTCCTCACCCTCTGGATGGTGGGGTCGATTTGCAGGTTCAGAGGAGTGAGGAGATTCTGGTTGATGGTGACCTCTTGGATGCCTCCAGGAGGGCACACAGGGAAGCCAGAGCCTCCATAGCCACCAACAAAGCCAGCTCCACCACCGAGCCCAAAGCCACCACCAGCTGCACCACCAAAACCAAATCCACTTGCGACTCCACCTCCATAGCCAAAGCCACCTCCAACTCTGCCACCATATCCGCCACCGATGGCACAGCTGCCCCCTCCGATGGAGATCCTCTTGGAGCCCCCCAGGCCATAGAGGCTCCTGCTGCCAAAGCCGGCTCCTCCATACACTCCACCGAGGCCACCACTGCCCCTGGAGCGGGACACGGAGACACTGCTGAAGCCAGAGCGGCAGACCCCTGGGACTCTGGCTGAGCTGGCGCTGAAGCCACGGTGGCTGACGCTTTGGCTCCTAATGGTGGATTTGCTAGACATGGTTCCTGAAGAGGAGAGGGCTGAAGAAAGCGTGAGAGGCTGGAGGGTAGAGCTGAGAGGAGCAGATCTGTGAGATGAACCTCCCGGCAGCAGTTTATATAGGATGGAAATGGGTTGGGCTCCGTCCTGGAAGGTGAGCTTGCAGATCGGGAAGGGTTGGGCTTTACAAACAGTGATGTCACATCTGGATTATTAGAAAAGTTATGAAATATGAAGATTGCATTTTTGGCTTTCTTTAGTCAGGGAAAAATATCTCCCGTCTTCCAGCTTTGACTTGATCTCAGTACAATGAGACTATTCTTAATTCACTGAGCGAGGAGTTAGTCACTGTCTCAAACAAAGGATCGGCGTGTTATGCTAGTGCATCAGAAGGTATAAGCGCTTTGCTCTCCACCTGTGTTGTACCCAGCAGAGATAGGACATTGAAATAATCCATTGCATATGCTGTCATAGAAATATTCTTGTTCTTTTCCATAATTAATGAAGTTAAATATGACTTTTTTCCTTTTATGTAAAATTTCACCCACATAGGGAGTAAAATAACAACATAATCGGTCCCTATGTTCTTATCACCTGGCTATATAAAAGTCATTATCTCATGGTCCATCTTACAGCTTCCATATTCCCACCCTATTCCTTAGCAACTGTAAATTATTTGAAAACAAATACCACAGATCGTATTGTCTCTTTGGTATGTAATTCCATATTTATGACTAAATGAGAGACTCTTTAAAAAAAATAACCAAAATATCATTTTCATATCTTAAAAATTTTATATATTCATTAACATCAACAAGTATCTATTCAATCTTCAAATATTCCTGTGAGGATCATTTATGTTTTATATTTTGTTTGTCCATATCAGGACCCACATAAGCTCTATACATTTTGTACGTGGGGGATATGTCATTTAGATCATATATCTTTCAAATCTTTTAAGTCATTAGATCCTCCTTCATAATTTTCTTACAGTTTATTTGTTAAGGAAACCAGGTTATGTGTCTCCTGCAATGTTTCATTCTTGGAGTTTTCTAACTGCATATTCATGATGTCTCACTTGACACCCTACTGTGCTCCCTTTATATCCCAGAACGTGGTAGTTCAAACTAGAAACTTAATATGCTATATATTTAAACGTTCCAGATGTAGATGTTGTCCACTGTCTATTAATCTACTGAATATGATTACTTACACACTTACTTGTATATTTAAATATTGAAGAAGTAACAGATGTTCAAGGGACAAAGACATGCTCCAGGCCATTGCCCAGCCAGCCAGTTCCCACATGCAGACGCAAGCAGCGTTCCCAGTTCCTGTGTATCGTTGTAGTAACCTCCCTTGGGTATGTTTCTGTGTTTTTCCTGGCATGTGTGTGATGTGTATGTGTGTGTGTGTGTGTGTGTGTGTGTTTATGAGAGAGAGTGAGAAGGAGAAGGAGAGAGATATTGGGCGGGAGTGTATATGTACAGAGAGAGCCCATGTTTTTTTAAAAGTATACATTGTATGCATATTTATGTATATATAACCCCCCCACATATTCTCTTTTCGGTTACTCCTGTCTTGTATTTATTGGTGTTTTCTCTTCATTCTCATTCTCTTTCATTATTGGTGTATTCTCTTCATTCTCTATGATGACTGCTTCCTGCCTGCTCGCTCCCCTTTCCTCTCCCTGCCCCCCCTTCGTGTCTATTTCTGTACATTCAGCAAGGCCTTGACCCCCTTGTCTGTTTCCAACTTGGTCTTCATTTCTATTATGGCTGTCTTGTTTCTTTGCTCCTTTCCTGAGCTCTACAAGCTCACATTTTCTCCTTTATTATCCCACTCATTGGCCCCTTCATTCTCTTATTTTATCATGATGTCTCTTTCCTTGAGTTTTGGGTAATATTTTATTGGAACTTTTTTCTGTTGAGTGTTTTTCACATGCCTCTTGTTTTTCTAGTTCCCTGTGTTTTTTAACGTAAGGTATCTATTGTGGGTCCTGGAATGGTTCCTTTCTGACCAGTGCTCATCTCTGAATGAGGCGAGCGCCTTCTGGGCCTGCCATTTGCAGGAAGACTTCTGGGAGGTTGGCCAGGGCCATATCCAGGCTCACAGTGATTCTCATTATGACACAGAGCTGTGCGAATAATTCCTTTACGCTTTAATTCAGACCAAACAACAAAGGTCACTGGAGAGTGGCTCACAGTTCATTCTCAGCCTTCTTTGCTTCACCAACAAAATGCTGCCAATAGGCCTCGACTGATTCCTTATTCAGCCCTGCCTTCACAGTTTCTAGAAACTTCATGACAAATGGGGTCCTGCCTCCGGCCCACACACCCAGTTCTGACTGTTGCAAAAAGGGATTCCTGGATTTGCACTTGATGAAGTGTCCTTTACAGTGACTTGGCAGGAGTTCAGTGAGTCAGCAGTGGCTGGCATGTAGGGAGACCTGCGTTAGCTTTGTTTGCTGTTCTCTGTGGTTACCATGCTGTTTGGTTTTGATTTGTCGGTTGGTGGAGAGCGTCCTTCACTGAGACGTGTGGCCGTGGCCATCTTTTCTCTGAGTTTTCTTAACAGCTGTGCTTGCGTGTCTCTATTTCTGTGAGAATATTCTTCTATTTTTTTTTTAATTGAGGGATTTTAAGATCTTTTCATTTTGATAGTTGAGGATGGAGTTTACCTTTGTGTTTCTTGTTCTTGTCGTTTTCAGGGAATTTCTGAAAAAGGGGAAATGCTTCCCTTTCATCTGCTAGGTCCATTCAGAAGTCTCCCGTTCACATATTTATATTTAAAATATCATACTAACCAAAATATCAAGCTAGTAACTTAAAGTAGAAATATTATTTTTTCCTCTCTCACGCTTCATGAAAACAGTTTTATTCAGTGCAGATGTTCTTGTCCTCAGGGCCTCCCTTCCCCAGAGCCACGTTGGGAGTCACCTGACAGTTTTCTATAGGACATCATATTTACTGTCAGTAGAAATTTAACCCTAAATTAAATGCTCTCATCAGTGTGACAACTTACTTAATTGCTTAAACAAAATTTGTATCATTGAACGTTTCTGAGTGGATACAGTCACAGAGAATAGCATATAAACCACCGGGTACCGATCACCCAGATTAAACGATTATCAAAGTTTTCTCATTATTGTTTCTTCTAATCCGCCTTCTTTTTATATCTAAATCCTCTACTACTTTTGTTGAACTTAAAGGAAATCCAGACATCAAGCATTTCACTTGCAAATACTTGCAGGCAGGTCTAAGGAATAAAGACTTTTTAAGCTAACTGCATAACAACACTATGGCTCTCTTCAGCGGCAGCCCTTTTTAAATGGTATCTAATAGCCCCCTACATTTGAATTTCTCTGATTATCTCAATGATGTCATTTTATCCTGGTTTGCTGGAAGCAACATCTTAACTAGGTTCACATATTGCATTGGACTACTATGTCTCTTAAAGTTCTTTTATTTGATAACAAACTCCGTCCTTTTCTTTCATAAGCCATTGATTTGTGGAGAAATTATTTTTTCTATAGAATGCTTACATTCTGGATTTGGCTCGTTGTTTCCTGTTGGTGTCGCATAACTTCTAGCCCCAGTGTTCCTGCATACCGGTAGTTGTCCTGGAGTTGCTTAGATTTATTTCCATTGTTTCGGGCAAGACTAGTACTAGCTGTGCTCTGTACTCCTGATTGCATCAGATCGTGAGCTACACAATACTAGATGTCCAATTTTTTGGTGTATGAAGACTGATCGGGGGACTTCTGTGGTTCGGCCCCATCCTTCTATTGAAAAGTACACAACAAAATTTCATCTAAGATTGTAGTGTTCACGGATCACTTCCTAGAGTCACTGTTTCATTAGGGGTTGCGAAATGGCAACTTTCTGATTTAGCATCCTGCCTCTGCATTTATTAGCCAGGGCTCATCTACAAAGGACTCTTTAGGTTTACTCTTTCGGTAAACTAATAGTTAATTCATCTAGAAGAGTCAAAATAAGTACTTGATTCTTTCCCTTTTAAAATTACTTTTTAGACTAATGGATTGGGAGCCTAGCAATTTCCAAAGGTAATCAAGGTAGTTTTTAGTTTGGTAGTTTGTTTTAATTTTTGGTGTAATTATAAATTCACAGTTTAAAAAATATATATTTGATATGTTTTAGTCTGTTGCAGCCATTAGTCCTTTGGGTGCTTAAAGTGTCCCAATTCGGGCCAATGGGAGTTTTTCAGATTGGCTTCTGTGTCCTCTTGACGAGACCCATTCAGCTTCAATAGCTTCCTTGTTTTCTGAGATGAGGTGTCTCCAGCTTATCTTATACTTACCTTGTAACAGACATGGAATCAGCCATTTTGCCAAATAGCTCTGGTTCCTTTTATTGGGAAATAATATTCATAAACTAGAATTTGGATGATAAGAGCACTCATTGTTACTGGCTTGTCTCGGCTTTGAAATCTTTTCAATGGACAGAACTAGGAAAGATGTAAAAATATATTTAAAAACAAATCAAACATTTGTAGTAATATTTTCAATTCAAACAGAAAATTACAGGTTGATTTTATACCTGTATTTATTGTTTCTCACACTGAAATCTTGGCCCTGAATGACATAAACATATTACTCATTTGCTTTATCCTGCACCATACCTATGATAGTATAAAAATAGCAGTAGCAATGTCATGATTAAAAATCAGTCTACTGAATGCGGTTTGTGATTTCTTTGGGGTTACTTTCTCCAGTAGTATGAAGAAAAACAAATTAGGTAAAGGGAATGGACAGAGAGAAAGAGGTGAAAGAAAACTTTCATGACATCCAGATAAATTCTAGGCTGGCAGTTTCAAACAGAAGCAGGAACGTAAGGTCCTCCATTACCACGACTGATGCAGTAGAGTTTCTTCAGTGAGAGGAGTACAGACACAGATGACAGAAGCCTTAAAGAAGTGGCCTGCTGGGGCGCCTGGGTGGCACAGCAGTTAAGCGTCTGCCTTCGGCTCAGGGCGTGATCCCGGCGTTATGGGATCGAGCCCCATATCAGGCTCCTCTGCTATGAGCCTGCTTCTTCCTCTCCCACTCCCCCTGCTTGTGTTCCCTCTCTCGCTGGCTGTCTCTATCTCTGTCAAATAAATAAAATCTTAAAAAAAAAAAAAAAAAAAAAAAAAAAAAAAGAAGTGGCCTGCTAAGGGAGCATGAAGAGGTTGGGGACTGTAAAAGTGCTGGGGAAATGGAACCTCTGAGTAGACATGCCTCCAAGACCTAAAGACGGTGGTTTTCCTGCCCCATCCCTACTTTTTAGTGCCAAAGGCATCATGGTGCCCCTGAAGTCTAGTAAGTGAAAGCATTGAGAAAAGACCGCCCAACAGGAGTCATGGTCAAAAAGGGGACAGCTACTTCCAGAGATGGATGCCTCAACCCCTTTGTCCTCCCATCCTTGGATCTACTGCCAGCTTTTCATAAAGTCACATACAATGAATAGATAGATAGGAAGTTTGTAAGGACTGCCTCCTGAAGCATGGAGAAGGGCAGAGAAGTGCAGCCTGCTCTCGAACCCTCCCTGAAGCATTCCCTCCCCTACTATGCTGCGCCCTTCCCTGCTATGAGATGTGATTCCAAGCATTGGAATGTGGTCAGGATTCTACCTAAATGCAGCTGGAATCTACATTGGACTGCCCACTAGCAATCATGCTGGATCACAGAGGATTCAGGTATGGTAGACTTTGGGTATGTTGTCTATCTAGAAAAGAGTTCTTCTACTTACAGGTGTATTTAAAAGATGTATTTCCTATCTTTTCCAGTTACATGGCTTCTGTACTGAAGAAGGCAATAGGCTAGGCTTCTTAGGAGTCAAATCTAATATCTAACCACCATTGGTACTGACAGCTCATTCCTTGCCTCAAAAGCAAGTCTTTGCTGTTGCAAAAGAAATCCATTCCTTCTTATTCAGCACTCAGTGTGGAAAGGAATAAAATCCAATGTTTTCTTCACAAGGGCCTCAAATCTAGAGTTAAATCTTTTCTCTCTTTGTACCAAAAAGCATAACCACATTTAATCTCAGATCTCCTATAATTAGGACATCATTGGAGGACTCTTTCTTTTTTCTCTTTTGAAATATGTTTCAATGATGAAAATAATACATGCTCAACATTGAAATACTCAGAAAGTACACAACTTAAAATAAATACAGGTTATTTAGGTTTACACCAACTTGAAATAACCAGTAGTATTGCTTTAGCGTCTGTCCTTCAGTTATTTCTCTGTCTCTCTCCCCACCTTAGTTGTGTTATAATTTTGTTTACAAATTTGGCATTACCTAAAAATACAGATGTCGCTTTGAGCCCCACACCTTAAGCATTTTTGTAATAAATTTTTTATTTTAGAATAATTTTAGATTTATAAAAAAATTTTTGAAGATAATACAGAGAGGTCCTGTAGACCCCACACACCCAATTTCCCTATTATTCATACCTTACATTAGTATGGTACATCTGTCACAATGAAGGAACTGATATAAATATATTATTATTAACTAGTCCATACTTTATTTGGATTTCTTTAGCTTTTATCACTGTCCTTTTTTCTGTTCTAGGATCTCATCCAGGATACTACATTACATTTAGTCATTATGTCTCCTTAACTCCTGTTGGCTGAGATTGGTTGTCAGGCTTTCCTTGTTTTGATGACCTTGAAAGTTTTGAGGGGCAGTGGCTAGATATTTTGTAGGTGTCCACATTTGGGATTTGTCTGATGTTTTTTTCATGATGACACTGATGTGATGGGATTTTGAGAGGAAGACTGCAGACGTGATATTGCCACTCTCATCGCGTTGTATCAAGGGTACATGCTATGAACAGGACTTATCACTGCTGATGTTAACCTTGATCATCTGCCTGAGAAAGTGTTTGCCAGATTTTTGTAAAGTTATTATAAAGTTATTCTTTTAACCCTTTCCTTCATACTCTTTGGAACAAAATCATTATGCATAGCTCACACTTAAGAGGGGTGGACTTACTATCTGCTGAAAGGAGAAGCATCTGTGTAAATAATTGGGAATTCATGAGAATAGTGTACCTTCGCTCATTAATTAATTAATTAAATCATTTATTAATATTAGTATGGGCTCATGATTATTTATTTTATATTTTGCATTACAATCCAGTATTTCTTCATCCTTCCCTCCCTCCCTTCCTTCTTTCCTTCCTTCTTCCTCCCTTCCTTCCTTCCTTCCTTCCTTCCTTCCTTCCTTCCTTCCTTCCTTCCTTCTTTCTTTCCCTTCCTTGTACAAACTGTCCCAGTTTGGCCACTAGGAGCTCTTTCAGTGGGCTTTTGATTATTTCCTAAATTTTTGGCATGGAAAGATGCTCTAGGGTTATCTTGTTTATTTCCCACCCCAGTCCTAGAATCAGTCATTTCTCCAGGGAGCCTTCTTTATTCCTAATGGTATTAGTTAGGGTTTTCCGAAGAAGCAGAACAGAGCAGACATATACATATATATGCATATACATATATGCATATGTATAAAAACACATTATAGATTTACAACATATACAATACACATGATTACACATAAATACATATAATTATATATCATAAATCTATAGTAAATAAATGTTTTACATATATAATATATATAATCACATGAACCAATTCCTTACAACGAATTTTTTTTGCATATATATATCTATCCATAGATAGATATATATATGATCTTTGTATGTATGTATATATATATACAAAAAGAGATTTATTACAAGGCATTGGCTTGTGTGATTATGGAGGCTGGCAAGTCCAAAATCCGCACAGCTGCTGTTCCATTTCAAGTCTGAGGGCTGGAAGGCTGCCGCAGAGCCAGGAAATGCTGATGCCCCAGTTTGAAGGCCATCAAAGCAAGAGAGCTGTTTTTTTAGGGGAGGGTCAGCCTTCTGTTCTCTCCAGGCCTTCAGTGGATTGGATGAGATCCACCCACATTATGGAGGGCAATTGACTCCATACAAACTACCAATTTAAATGTTAATCTCATCTAAAAACATCCTGACAGAAATACCTGGAATAATATTTGACCAAATATCTGGGCACCTTGTGGCCTAGTCAACTTGACACATAAAATTAACCATCACACTAATATTGGGTCATGGTATTAGATACCAAGATCTGGTTGCTAGATGTGCTCATTGCTACCGGAGTGTCATTGTTTCCAGGTGCCTTAAGGTGGTGGAGCGAAAAAACCAATGTATACATTCTAGCATTTCCCTGCATATACACATATCTATAAATGTTACAATATGTAACCATCTGTATCTATACTAAACTAACCATAAGCTCATGCTGGTGTCTACAGTTTTAATTCATTACCATAAAGATAGTTTTAGCGTTTTCCTTTGCTTATATGTAAACTTGCACCAACAGTGAGAAACCTGGCTCTAAGCATCTGCCATCCGTTTACTTAATTTTTCAATGCCATTATATGTGTATAGTGGCTTCATAATTATTATACCTTATCCCTGTGGGAACTGACTTTATTAACTACAGTGTTTATGTATAGCTCCTCTTGCCTTTAGTCTTACAGGTTCCATTCATTTCCAAAGTTACTTAGGTCAGCCTTTTTTATCTCTAACCCCTTCCATGGGGTTGTTTCATACATTTGTAATACAGTAGCTCTTTTTTTCACACTTTACATTCCATCCTGGGATTGCTTAATCTCATAAATGATTCCTTTTTAATTTCACAGAGAGAGAGAGAGCGAGCGCGCAAGCACAAGCAGGGGGAGTGGCAGAGGGAGAGGGAGAAGCAGGCTCCCCACTGAGCAGGAAGCCTGACATGGGGCTCAACGTGGGGCTCGATCCCAGGACTCTGGGATAATGACCTGAGCTGAAGGCAGACACTTAACCGACTGAGCCACCCAGGTGCTCCTCCTTTTTAATTTCAAATATTAAAGTTCACTCTTGTGCTACAAAATTCTGTGAGTTTTGACAAATTCAGAGTGTAGTGAATTCACCATTACAGTATCATACAGAAAAGTTTAACTACCTTAAGTAAGTCCTCTGTGCTTCACTTACTTAACCTTGCAAAAGTCTTTTGTCTTTCCACATAAATTTTAGAATCAACTTGTTGATAATCAATGGAAAAGCTTGCTAAAATTTCAATGGAGATTGTGTTGAATCTATATAGCAAACTGGGAACAAATGACATCTTAATAATACTGAATCTTCTAATCCATAAATATGCAATATCTATTCATATATTTACACTTTTGATTTCTTCCATCAATATTTTATAATTTTCCACACATAGATATTCTTCATATTTTATTAGGTTGATACCTAAGTACTTAATCTTTTGGTACTAAAGATAAATGATACTTTAAAAAATTTCAGCACTCAGTTCTTAACTACTGGTGTATAAAAAAGCAAATGACTTTTTAAAATGGTAATCTTGTGTACTACAACTTTGCTATACTGGCTTGTTTTTTTCCAGGAGATTTTTGACAAAGTCTTTCAGATTTCATACATAGACTATCATGTCATCTGGGAATAAAGACAGCTTTATTTCTTCACTTCTAATCTGTATAACTTATATTGTTTTCTTTCATCTTATTGCACTGGTTAGAACTTCCAGTATGATGTTGAATAAAAGTGGAGAGAGAACACACGCTTGTCTTATTCTCAGCCTCAGAAGAAAAGGGTCCAGTCTCTCACCAGTAAGTGTGATGTTAGCTATAAATTTTTTTTGATGTTCTTTCCTAGGATGAGGAACTTGTTCTCTACTCCTTGTTTGGTGAGTTGGTTTTTTTTTTTTTAAATCAAGAATGGATGTTGGGGGGCGCCTGGGTGGCTCAGTTTTTAAGCACCTGCCTTTGGCCCAGGGCGTGATCCCGGAGTCCTGGGATCGAGCCCTGCATCGGGCTCCCTGATCTGCCGGGAGCCTGCTTCTTCCTCCCCCACTCCCCCTGTTTGTGTTCCCTCTTTTGCTGGTTGTCTCTCTGTGTCAAATAAATAAATAAAATCTTTAAAAAAAAAGAATGGATGTTGGATTATGTTATATAACTTTTTTTCTGCATTAATTAATGTAATCATATGATTTTTCTTCCTTAGCCTTTTGCTATGGTGAATTACGTTGATTGATTTTGAATGTTGAATAAGCCTTACATGTCTAGAATAAATCTCATTTGTTGTGGTGTAGAATTCTTTTTATACATCATAGGGCTCAATTTGATAACATTTTGCTGAATGTCTTCATGTCCATGATCATAATAGATATTAGAATGTACTTTACCTTTCTGGAAATGTCTTTATCTGGTTTTGTATTAAAGTAATGCTGTCCTTACAGAATGAATTAGAAAGTGTTCTTCCTGCTTCTATTTTCTAGAAGAGATTGCCAAGAATTGGTGCCATTTCTTTTTTAATTGTTTGGTAGAATTAACCGATGAAAATATCCAGGCCTGGTGCTTTCTTTTTTGGAAGGTTATATATTACTGATATGATTTATTTAGTAGATACAGCACTATTATCATTATCTGTTTCTCCTTGTGTCATCTTTAGTAGTTTTTTGTCTTTCTAATTTGGCTCATTTCATCTAAATTATCAAATATGTAAGTATGGAGTTGTTTGTAGTTTTTCTTGATTATGCACCATAAGATTTTAATTTAAATCCATACATGCATATATGGGTTTTTAACCTCCTTTTTGTATATTGCTATAGCCTAGATAAAATTCTTTGCCAGTTATTTTACTTTCCATTATTCCTCATGGTAATATTAGTGTGTGGTGAGTGGGCTTAGATTTTGGGAGCCAAAGGTCATAAATCGGGTATTAGGTAAATTCTGTGCAGAAAGTGAGTCAGTGCCAAAATGAAAGGCTACCTCTGCTCCCTGCAGGAAAGGTTAGAGGTGAACACAGCAGGATACTGATACAGCAGGATCCAGAAACACTTTTATAAATTAGCCAATCCATGAGATTTTCTCTTGTACTGAGAGTTGGGGTTAGGGGCATTAAGAAAACAGACTGAAAACAGTAACTGGCCCTCGGGAAGTAGAAATTAATAGACTATCCCTGCACTGTATCCTATTTTCCTTTAACCATTCTTAGAAGTCAAAGCAGGCCAGGGCATAGCTAGAACGGATGCGAGACCATCTCATCAGAGCAACAGGACTTGACTTCTTTGAGCCACTATGAGAAGCTTATGAGGTAAGGAAGAGGGAATTTCCATTCTTGTTTTGCCTTCACACGTCAAGAAATCAGCATGTAAGTTTTGTGCCTGAGTTTTTGGACCCTTAATGTGTCCAGCTGTAGAATTTTCAATTTTTTCATGTTGTGAGGATTATTGGAATTCACATGCACATACATATATCCTCCTGCATTTGTACTATTTTCTCAGGATAAATGTCTGGAAGTATAATCCCAGCTCAGGAACATACACATTTTAATTATTCTTCATACACCTTGGCAGGCAGGTTTCTAGGTCATGAAGGCAATTGCAAGCAAAAATCAAATATCTTATTCTCGTGCCGATGTTCTTTTGCTATAATTGGACAGTAACATGTTTCTTTGGGCATTATGGGTAGCCACTGGGGCAGGTGGCAGAGAAATCTCAAAGACCAAGTAGGAGAGACTAAGCTGCTACTACCTAATATAGGCAGTAAAAATAATTTTATAACGATGGTAGACCAGATCCCTGCCACTCCACGTGCCAAAAATTTATATGGAAACTGATCTGGGGATGAATCCTGAACATCAGGATACCAAACTGCAGTTTGTTGAAACTGTCGGAAGGAAGGGAGTAAAGTACATGGGTGTTGGGAGTATCTATCACGTGATAAGGCATTTGTCCAATGAAAAAACCTCAAGAATCAAAAGTGATAAAGCAAGTCACACTACACCATAAATTATATATAAATCTGCTTTATTGAAGTTAGAAGAGAGCAAAGAACAGAAAATATCACAGGGATACAAATCCTGTTTATCACACACCTGGTTACTTGTGCTTTCATAACCATTGTGAGGGAGCACCTCAATCTTTGAAAGATGGGGAATTCCTGGGCCAGTAAAAGCAATAAGAAGTTGCCCTATTCTGGAGTGGGACCCAGGCAGTGACCTTCAGATGGTGAGCAATGGAAGCTCAGGTGGATCAGTAGAGACAGAAAGGAGAAACGAAGGCACTCAGCAACTTTAGCTCCAACCCAGAAAGTAAGAGAAATCAGAGGCAGGAGAGAAGTAGCCTGAGAGAGGGCAATGCCACTGTAGACGGGGACAACGTGGGACCAAGACCAGATGGCAGGACTCAGTGCTTGTAGCTCTTCCTGCTGGAGGAGGACGTGGTGGTGTATTTGATGGTGGAACTGCTGCCTCCAGAGGAGCTGAAGCCACCGCCCACGCCTCTGCCGCTGCTGGAACTGAAGCCACCTCCAAGGCTGTGGCCACTGCCATAGGAGTAGCCGCTGCCTCCGCCCAGGCCTGAGCCACCGCCCATGCCGCTGGCACTGCCATAGCCGCCAGACACGGTGGACTGCACCACAGCTGTGAAGGAGAGAGGGACAAAGACACACAGGACACAGTGAGCTCTCTCTGCCAGTCTCAGGCCAGTCAGAAGAGCACAAGGGCAAGGGAGGGAGGCAAGCAAAGGTACTTACAGATGTTGACTTGTCCGACGCCTTCCCCACTCAGCCTAGGAAGGGAGAGAGCACAGGGAGCGTGAGACCTCAGAGAGCTCCCAGGGGACCAGAGCGGGAAACCCCGATGTGAGGAGAGCCCCTGGGGAAGCTGCCTTTGAAATGGTTCTCTGAGAGTAGCCATTATGGCCATAAGTAAGGTGCCTTCAACTTCTGCCCAAGACAACGTGACCCTGGATCCAAGATATTTGAGGGGCTTGTGTGGGTTACCCACCTGCACTCCTCGCCCTCCAGCAGCTTCCTGTAGGTGGCGATCTCCACATCCAGGGCCAGCTTGACATTCATCAGCTCCTGGTACTCCTTCAGCAGCCGGGCCATGTCCTGCTTGGCCTTCTGCAGGGCATCTTCCAGCTCAGCCAGCTTGTTCTTGGCATCCTTGAGGGCCAGCTCCCCACGCTGCTCAGCATCAGCGATGGCGGACTGCAGGTTGGCACACTAGGGGAGGAACACAGGACAATGAACTTGCGATTCAGTCCTCCAGAGGAGACTAGCCACACTTCTTGTAGAAAGTGAGGAAGAGTTCCAGAGCCCAATATCATAGAAAGGGACTTTTCCTCTTTTTGCCCAGCCCTTTTCTCTTCTGCACAAATTAGCTAATCTGAGAGCCACATGACAAAACCCGTGCCCTCTATTTTTAACCACCCTGCATTACACTGGACAAAATACCAGCAATTTGGAAGAAATGAACCCACTCATTTCTTTTGAGTGCTGCCTCAAAGCCAGACCAGCACCTTTTTTGATGAGCTCTGTGGATGCCACACTAACTTATACAAAATTAGGAGCATCCTTACTCAAGGAGATGAGTTTCACATCTACCTGTGGAGATCTTGCCCTCCTCACTCCTAAGGGATTCTAACTCACTTGGGTAACACTGATCTTCACCCTGGGTCCTTGCTCAACTTTCTTTTTCAGTAGAATCTTCAGCAGATTTGGAACAATCTTGACCCTCTTCTGACCTCCCCTTTCCTTTCCTCACTTGTTTCTTATATTCCTAAACCAACCATTCTCCTTAAGTAATCTCTTTTAAAAGCCCCAAGACTACCTTTTGACAGTCTGACTAACTGGGATTGCTCCTGTCAGGTGATTGCATCATTCTGTAGTGTTGGCATGCGTGTGTCCCAAGCTGGGGGAACTCACAAGAGTGGGAGCGGTGTGTCCTCCTCTCTGCTATTCCCTCAATTCCCAGTGTTTCCCAAATGGTGACTGATGACCACTTGGTGGTGTAGCAAGGAAAGGATGCTCTTCCTCTCCAGAGCCCCCCACCATACCTGCTTCTTGACATGGTCGATCTCAGATCTCAGCCTCTGGATCATGCGGTTGATCTCAGCAATCTCCTGCTTGGTGTTGCGCAGGTCGTCCCCATGTCTGCCAGCTGTGACCTGCAGCTCCTCATACTGGAATGCAGACAGAGAGAAGGCAGTGTATACGGGCTTTCACATGCCAACAGTGACTTGACTTGTGAACCAGGCATTTAACACACTTGCACCTAGTGGCTTCTCCCCAAGGGATTTTAGGGAAAGTTGATGTGGCAAGGTCACAGGATCCTGTACCTTGATCACAGACCCTCTTTTGAATGGACCGCTGACTGCCTAGTTCAGTTGGGGACCAGCAATGTTCTGTATCCTGTTTCTGAGAGCCGGCATCAGGGTGAAGACAAAAGCAAAGCTCACTAGGTCCTTATCTATGTAGCTGTCCTCCTGCACTTGGGTTCTTTGACTTCTTGAGCTTGGACAGAAAAACTGTAATGCCTGCTCTAGGAGTGCAGGGTACACATCCTATGAGAAAAGATCAGCTTCCTTACAGCACACTTCCCAGCAAAGAAGTCTATAGTCTTGCTGGTGTTCAGGTAGGGGACACAGCTGTCAACTCAAGGCTCACCTTGCTCTGGTACCAGGACTCAGCCTCAGCCCGGCTCCTCTGAGCAATCTCCTCATATTGGGCTTTGACTTCAGCGATGATGCTGTCCAGGTCCAGGTTACGGTTGTTGTCCATGGACAGGACCACGGAAGTGTCTGAGATGTGGGTTTGCATCTGTGCCAGTTCCTGCAGAGCAGAAGATTATCAGATCATTTTTTCCTATGGCATTTACAGAGGTATCCAATCACCCAGATCTTCCACCCTTTGCAGAGCCCCATCAGGGCAAATAAAAGAGGAGTGGAGATGCTTACTGCGTCATACAAGGCTCTGGTGAAGTTGATCTCATCTGTGAGAGCGTCTACCTTGGCTTGCAGTTCAACCTTATTCATGTAGGCAGCATCTACATCCTGGGAAATAAACCAACAACTTGAAGTCAGCTGAGCCCTCCTTCCCAGTCTGAACACCTTTTAGGCTCCCCATCTAGTCCACTCTTGGATGTGTGCACAGACCCAGAGTCCTCACCCTCTACAAAGGAACATGACCCCCTGATCCTCATCAGCTCACCTTCTTCAGAGTCACAAATTCATTCTCTGCTGCTGTGCGCTTGTTGATTTCGTCTTCATATCTGGAATTAGAGCAAGACACAATTGAGCCAGTGGCGAAGATGATACAGCAAGATCAGCCTGGGTTCCCAACTTTCCATAAGACAGATATCTCTAAGTTGAGCTTTCCTGCCACTGAGCCACAAAAATGGTTTTTTTGTGTTCCCTCAATTCCTAATATCTTTTCTCTCCCCACCCACCTCTATGGTCTATTTGTTCTTTTGGGGTTGTTTTTAGGCACTACTTGTGGTTTTCATTGCCATGGACCTGTTTCCCTATGGAACCGTGCCCACCTCTGGACCTGGTCACCCGGTCGTCTTCAAGTGTGCGCTTCAGGAAACTGAACCCCTTTGTCTCCTTGAACTCACTTGTTCTTGAAGTCCTCCACTGTGTCCTGCATGCTCCTCAGCTCCGAGTCCAGGCGGCCCCTCTCGCCCAGGATGCTGTCCAGCTGTCTCCTGAGGTTGTTGATGTACTGCTCAAACAAGGGCTCCAGGTTCTGCCTCACGGTCTTGGTGCCCTGCTCCTGGAGCAGAGTCCACTTGGTGTCCAGGACCTTGTTCTGCTGCTCCAGGAACCGCACCTGGGGGAAGGCAAGGTGGTTATTTGCCAGAGAAAGCAATGGAGAAAGAGATATGAGTTGCCAGGAGCCCAGGCACGCCTGGGATGTCACTGAGCTCCTGGGCTACTACAGAGCATGTAGAGAGGATCAGACTGACAGTGTTGGTCCCCCCAAACCTATTTCCTTCCCACCCCAGTGATCCTAATGTGAAATTCTTCCATGGACCTATGAGGTCTTCTCGCTGGCTAAGTTATGTCACCTGTCAGTAGCGTTCAACTTGTCTTTTCTTTTCATTGAAAAGCACAATCACACATTTCCCTGTTACATTGCACGATTTTTTAAAAAAATCATACCTCAGTTAAAAGTATATGAATTGTGCAGAATCTAATGATTAAATCCAATTCAGTTAATGATTGGAGTGCAATATCTTCTGTTTTAGTACATAGTTCTCCTCTACAACAAACGCCCTCATGGTCATGCTCTGGTTCTACACATTCCTTTCTATGGATACATAGATGTTTCTGAGTCTTTTTCTTCTAATCCAGGCAGAAATCCTTTCTTTTCTTTTTCTTCCCACTCTTTTCCTCATGCCCAGAGTCCTCAAGGAGATTTCCGCTGGCATTATTTTTTGATTCTAGGAGTCTTCAGAAGGTAAAGCTAACCCACTCCATTCTCTCACTGCCTTATTTTGCTTCATGCTTATGAAAAGTAGAGTATTCTTCCCTGGCAGGGATGAAGGACACGTAAGAGAGCCAGGGGTTTTAAATGGTTTCCATCACCTGCTGCCTGTTGTGAACGTGGAGGCCAACTGGCATCCCAGGGGAGAGCTAGTCTCAGTCCCCTTCTCCCTGCCTCCTGAGTCTCCCCCTGGTAGACAGTCATTGCTTGTCTAGTGTCAGGACTCTGGAATCCCAGTGCAGGTAGGTGTTCCTGGCTCACCTTGTCGATGAAGGAGGCGAACTTGTTGTTGAGGGTCTTGATCTGCTCCCGCTCCTCAGTCCTCACCCTCTGGATGGTGGGGTCGATTTGCAGGTTCAGAGGAGTGAGGAGATTCTGGTTGATGGTGACCTCTTGGATGCCTCCAGGAGGGCACACAGGGAAGCCAGAGCCTCCATAGCCACCAACAAAGCCAGCTCCACCACCGAGCCCAAAGCCACCACCAGCTGCACCACCAAAACCAAATCCACTTGCGACTCCACCTCCATAGCCAAAGCCACCTCCAACTCTGCCACCATATCCGCCACCGATGGCACAGCTGCCCCCTCCGATGGAGATCCTCTTGGAGCCCCCCAGGCCATAGAGGCTCCTGCTGCCAAAGCCGGCTCCTCCATACACTCCACCGAGGCCACCACTGCCCCTGGAGCGGGACACGGAGACACTGCTGAAGCCAGAGCGGCAGACCCCTGGGACTCTGGCTGAGCTGGCGCTGAAGCCACGGTGGCTGACGCTTTGGCTCCTAATGGTGGATTTGCTAGACATGGTTCCTGAAGAGGAGAGGGCTGAAGAAAGCGTGAGAGGCTGGAGGGTAGAGCTGAGAGGAGCAGATCTGTGAGATGAACCTCCCGGCAGCAGTTTATATAGGATGGAAATGGGTTGGGCTCCGTCCTGGAAGGTGAGCTTGCAGAGCGGGAAGGGCTGATCTTTACAAATAGTGAGATCAGCCCCAGCCTCTTAAAGGTATGAAATATGAAGATTGCTTCTTTGGCTTCCTTTAGTCATGGAGAAATTCTCCTGCCTTCCAGCCTTGTTGATCCTAACACAATAAGACTGGATATGAATTCACTGAAGTCATGAGTTAGTCATGTTCTCAAACAAAGGAGACAAGGAGCTGATCTGTGATAATTGTCCCTTCTTTCTGCTTACTCAGACGCTCCTCTGTGTGCCCCCTTCCCACACAGGTTTTCTCCTCTACCAGCACCACCCTTCCCATCAGGGTGGGACTGACTCTGAGTTCTTATAGGCATTTGCCCAAAGGCCTGAGCAAGAAGTGGCCTGCAGTGTTTTTCACCATGTTTGTACCTGTCCTTCTGGAGCTCCTGGCTGTTCTTCCTAGTGGCCTGGGCATGAAAATGGGGGCTATTTTGGAGACATAATCATTCTTTGAAAAGCAAAGGGACAAGAGAGTTGAGTTTTTACACTATGCAGTCAGCATTTGCTCTCTGTTCTGTGTGATAAGCTGGCCAATTGGCAGTTTCCTCAGAGGACAGGAGACATCACCAAAGGTCACTCTGCCTAGAAACCTGACTTGTGCACCTCCCTTTCTAGTGTTTGCTTCCACTGATCTGTTATTATGCAAAATTTTCTTTCCAACTGGAATCCACAGACACCTTTTTCTCTTCTGTTTGAAATGTTCACTTAGAACTTAAGGATTCTAAAATGAGTAGGACAAAAATCATTGAGGACTTCACTGAATTTTTATTCTAACAGACACTTCTTAGGAATCAAGAAGCAGACACCTTAATGGGGTGTGTACAGAAAGTTGAGGGAATATAGAAACAGTGAATCATACAAATGTGCCCTTACATGTGTGATTATGTCACAAGTAGATTCCAAATTTTATTTCTAATCTCAGCACTTGAAATCTGAAATGGCTACACACCTCGGAGGGAAAGAAGAGTGATGTTTGGCCTGGAGAGGAATGAGGTCCATTTTTTCCCAGCCCACACATTAAGTACTGAGCACCCGGAGCATTGAGGCATGCCATTGTGTGAGAACACAAGGGTAAATGGCAACCAGCAGAGGAAGGACAAACTCGCCCATTGAGGTGATCTGAGAAAAGCTCTTGTTACTATCTTAGAAATGTCCCATCTCTCCAGTGTTTTGGGGTGCACAATATCCAGGAGGGCAGGTCATTTCCTGTCCAAAGGAGGTGCTATCTAAGCATAGGGAAGAGATACGTTCTCAAGACAACGGAAACAGCTCCCTTCTCTCCACCCTGGTTGCACAATGGCTGACCAAGAAATGGGCTTCCGCCCACTTCTGGGAAAGGAGTGTTCCTTCCCATGGCATGGCCTTCTGCTCTGTTCTACTATCTTGGGATAGAGGCTCTAGGTTTGGCTTAGACGATGCAGGAGGGGTGGGAAGGGTTGGTAAGTCAGGTGGGAGCAGCACACAGTTTTCCCAGGATTTAGCTCTATAGCTGCTTTCATTGTGCAATGGTGGAGATGGGTAGTTGTCACTGAGAGTGCATGGCTTGCAAAACCGAAATGAGTTACTATGTGGCCCTTTAAAGAAAAAGTATATCGACCCCTGGTTAAGAGCCTGGGCTCTGGAGACAGAGCGCTCAGGCCCTTAACTAGCTCGTGTGTGTCTTTTGAAAATTATTCATTTTTACAGCTGTAAAGTGAGGGTGAAAATAATACCTAGCTCACTGCGTTGTGGGGATTGCAGGAAATAATGCAGAGGCCTTAGCATAGGGCCTGCATGGAAGTGCTCCATCAAGAGGAGCTCATAACCGTATTATAATGCAAGTAGGAAGAAGCTTAGTGGGTTCGGGGGTGCCCGAGAATCTTCGAGAACGGGAACACAGGTGCAGCTGTGTGTGTGGCGGAGGGGATGGGGGCGGAAGAAATGAAACCCACGCTGCAGGTTTGTGGCATATTGGTAAGGACCTGGGAGCCACACGTGGGGGTCTGCCCTTGCTCCCAGAAGCGGTGTGGCACCATGGAAGCCAGAAGGGCAGCAGAAGCAGAAGCCTGATTTAGAAGCTTGCTGGCGCTCAGAGCAGCAGGACAGGGAAGAATCTTTGCTCTGGGGCGGATGCGGCTCCTTGCCTAAGAGGTTGGAAGGAAACTGTGGCCAGAGAGAAGGACGATCTGTGTCTTTGGCAGGAACCCAGCAGGCTGCTCGCTCAGTCCTGTGTGGAGTCAAGCTCCCCTGGGCCACCCTCTGCAGGGCCCTCTTCTGTCCTTGGGGCTGTGCATACAGGGACAGGCTGCCATCCACCAACACAGGTGACCAGATCAGTGCCTCCTTCAGTACTGACCTGACATCTTTTCCAGGGTGGGAGAAGACTCATCCCTGAATAAAGTGTGTAATTCCATTGTAGCAGGGACCTCACATTCAACCAGGTAGCCGGTCACAGGATGGTTTAACTTGAACATATCATCCACTTCCCAGCTTGGCATGTCCACCAGATAACACCAGCAATATAAAGTATTATGTTTCATTTCCTGACATGAGTATTTCTCCTATCTATAGATTTCTACGGCATTCTGTAATACATTATTTTATATTATAGTCTTTTTAATATATATAAAGATGTATTTTTCTCTGAAATTCTCATCACTACCTGCCAGGGAATCAGATGTCCTGGGAACCAATGCTGGTGACCCTGACCATGAATGAGGTCAGCTAGGAGGGCTCATGAGAGCTGCCGCAGGCTCCTATGACAGTGGAGGGGGAGTTAGGGAGGTGGGGCCCCATGGCAGGTCCATTTCTGATTTCACTCTTTTCCTGTCCTGCCACCTTAAAAGGTCAAGTTTGTACTTGATTCATTTGCCCTTGATTTTCTGTATCTTTGGCTGCAGGGAGGCGCCTGGCTTCTATATTCCACTTTGACACTGGGGTAAGTCGTCCTGGGCTAAGTGGTCCTTTTTCCTCCTCAAGAGTCCAGTCTTCTGCCCTCTGTTTCTACTTTCACACTCAGGAGAGGGCTGTGCTCACAGACAGTGCAGACCCACTGGATGGTTAGAGAATTGAGTTCTCCAGTGAAATCTCCCCAGTGTTCCTGAATCATGTCCCATGGTTGTATTTTCCCAGAGGAGCGGGGTGGAGAAGGCCAGACCTTCATAACAAGATTCAAACAGAGGGTGACAGTTCAGGCAACTATGTGAGAGAAACGAAAGCAAGCAACGTGAGTAACGCCAATGACAGCCGGCCTCCTCCCCAGCAAGCTGCCGAGCCCAGCCTCTTCCCTCTGCCAGGACAGCCACCATTCAGTGCTGCTGTCTGATGGCCTTGGAATGAAGAAGGCCTTTGTTCTAGGGCCCAGGGGTTCACCTGTACTCCTTGCATTTTTCCCAGCATGGAGGAAGGCAGGAAGGAAACCCAGAAGCCCGAGCCCATGCAAAGCCTTGTCTTTCTGCCTCCCTGGGTGGAGCTGGCAGATGAGACTGAGGGATAACTATTGTCATCATCCATCAAAAGTTTAAGACTAAGTGCCTAACCCTGCCAGCCCCGGTGCAGGATGATGCTGTTCAGAGGGAATCCCACAGACCCAGTCCTCTCCCTAGGGAGCACCCACTGAAAGAAAAACACATGCAGCCACCTGTGTAAAGACTGTAGACAGTAACACCCAAGTTGGAGTAGAAAGTCAGCCTTCTATGATACATAGAGCGGTTCAGACAGTATGGAAACTTCCAGAACTGCATGACATAGTAACTAGGCTGTCATGAACATACAGTATGCACTACACTGTAGAACTGCCCTTGTATTTCTCAATTTCCACACACACGGCCCATCCATTTTTGCAGAGAACACAGTGACAGGGTCATAAATCTGGACATGAAATCTGAGTGGCTTTACCTACAGCTGCTGGAAGTTTCTGACAACTCCCGTTATCCAGTGGGATGAGGCTCTACCCCAGGTCAGTCAGGGGGTCCAGTGGTCACTGAGAGAACACCTTCTATGGTGCTCAGTGAGACGCTCAGTTCAAAGCATTGCCTGCCTCTGGAACTGTGGTCCCAACCCCTGACGTCACTCCATGGGACCTCTAGTGGGGGTAAGTCAAGAACCTCGTATTTGTCCTGCTTCTTCCTCCTAGCCTGGAGGAAATGAAGGGAAGCATTGTGGCTGTCATTTCAACTGCCAAAAGTAATATGCACAAAGGGTCTGGGATGAATTGGGTTACTATTATTAGCATATAGGATTGATGCGTGTCGTGTGCCTTCAGGGACATAAATTGAGTGTTTGTACAATTATAGAAAAACTCTGATGTTCCTTTAAACATTGATCTTGGTGCATATTCCTATAAAAATCTAGTTACTGTGTAACAGATTTTTGAAGGTGTTCATTTCTTTTTGACTCACCCCATACACACCGGCATTGGGTAGGTAGGGGCATTTGAATGGTTGAGTAAATGACAGGTGCATAATTGAGCTGGGACTGGGGCAGACTGAGATGAAGGGGACAATGCTTGGCTTCCCTAGTCAACATGGAGAGACAGTCGCACCCAACTTGGAGTAGAAAGGCAGCCTTCTATGATATATAGAGCGGTTCAGACAGTATGGAAACTGGAGGAAGTGAGGCATTTTGAGGCTCTGAGGCAAGAAGCAATTTTGGAGGCAGAAAGATCTTTCAAAAAGACACAAGAAGCTGTATAGCAGGTCTGGTGTGGATTATGCCTGGAACGAGCAGGGTGAGGGACCAGATTCTCCTTCTGTCATGTGTCCTAGGTCCTCTATGACAACTAGGGTAGAGAGGAGCCTAGCCTGGCCTCCCCAGGAGCCGACAAAATCTCTACGTGGCCTGGTTTCTGTTTCTGTCCACGGCCTCTCTCATGTCCCTCCTTTCTGCATCCTGCCTCCTCACCACTGAAGGGTCCACCTCACTAGCTTGTGTCATTTAAAAAAAAATGTAGTTGGGTAAAAAAACTCCAGCAAACCTCCAGTGAGACACATAAAGACCTGGTTTAAATACTGTAAGTGGTTGAATGAGACGCAGCCTGTGGGATGATGTCTTCCTACAGATGCCTTCTAGTGAGACTCCCTTAATGTCAGTAAAGGGGGGAATGTCTACATAATGATGGTTACATTGGGTAATTCCCCCCAATTCAGGATGATTTACAGTAATTCCTACCCAAAAACTGCATCTCAAAATCATCTGACTCTTAGAGAATATCCTAGAGAGAAAACATGCCTCACACGTGCTCCTCTGAGACTTCTTGGCATTTAGTGGCAATGGCCATCTGTTAATCCTTTGTAATCTCACTTCAAGCCTGGGGTTGGGATTAGTGACAGATATTCGATGATGTGATGTGGGCTGGGAGCAAACGGTCAAGAAAGAATTCTTGAGATGTTTTTGGTGCAAAAAGGTGCTTTGATTACAGCACGGGGACAGGACCCTGTGGGCAGAAGGAGCTGCACTGGGGTCACGAGGAGTAGCTGATTCCATATACCTACTAGTTAGCGGGGGCTAAGGATGGCGAAAGTCTCTAAGAAATTTGGAAGCAAGGCTTTTAGGGCCATGAGGAGCTAGCCGCTGCGAAGATAAGGTCATTCACTACTGCCTAGTAAAACATCAGTCTTGAGACCCTTTAGGTGTGTATCAGTGGCACATATGCTCTGGAGGTCATTGCCAATATATCCTGGGGAGTGTCGCAGCTCTCAGGGAGAATGACACTAACAAGAGCAAAGCGACAGGGGCAAAGCAGCAGAGGAGGTCCTTGAAAGGGCTGTAGGACTGCTGCAATCTGTAAATTTAGGAATTCTGCCTGGAGACTGCCAGCCGAGTCTGGCCCTCGCTTCCTTTTTCTCCCATCAGTTCATCCTCTGGCACAAGTCTGGGAAATAATGTGGTGAAGGAGGCCTCAGGGGGATCTGATAAATTTAACTTCTTTCCCATTTTCCTCTGCCCTTTCCTCAGCTCCTTCCAGGAAACAGCCTGGATTTTTCCAAATAAGCACAGAAGATCATTCGATACTGCTTCAAGCATTTGGACCCTGCGGCCGAATCTGCTGACTAGGTATTCTAGAGTCCATTCCCAGTTCCCTGCTTTCTCTCCCACCTCCACCGTAGACACTTGAAAAGTGAGACATTCTTTCTCTTAAAATTTTTAAGAAATTGATTAGATATAATGTATGTACAGTGAAATGTACAGATCTTAAGTAGGAAGTTGAATCAATTTTGACAAACGCATGCACTTCTGTAACCCACACAATATCAAGCTAGAGAACATTTCTATTACTCCAGGAATCCTCCTTGTGTCCTTTTCCTATAATCCCACTGCCCCCAGGCAATCACTGTTTTGAGTTTTTCCACCTTGGATTATTAATGTGTTCATGTTAGAACTTTATAAAATGGGATCATACAGCATACACTTTAAATATATCTATTTATTAGTTATTATTTTTGTATATTTTATACTATTTATATGGATGTGTGCTTCAATTTTTTTACTCAGCAAAATGTGTTTGAGATTCATCCAGATTGTTGTGATATTTCAGTCTCTTTTATTGCTGAGTGATGTGCCATGGTATGAGATACCACAGTTTCTTTACCCATTCTGACTGATGGGTATTTCCAGTTTATTACCTTCCATAAAATGGTGATGAACATACTCGTGAGGCTTCATGTGGACGTATGTTTTCAGTTAACACAAATAAATACCTGGAAATAGAACTGTTGCATCAAGAGTTAGTGTATGACCAGCCCAGCCAGGCACATCTCACCTGTACCATAAACACACACACAGAGTAAGCAAATTTTGGTTTTCCAAAATGATTGCACCATTTTAAAAAATTGACTTTAATTTTTAAGCCAGTTTTAGGTTCATAGCCAAATTGAGCAGAAAGGACGGGGAGTTCGCATGTACTTCCTGACCCCTTCCGTGCGTAGCCTCCCTCACTATCAACATCCCTCCCCAGAGCGGTACCTCTGTGACAGCTGACGAATCTATGCGGTTACACACATCACGTGTAGGGTTTCGTATGGACTTTTCCAACGTGGTTGCCCCATTTTGTATTCCCATTAACAAGGAAGGGAGCTCTTGCTGCTCCACGTTCTCATCAGCACTTGGTGTTGTCAGAGTTTGGATTTTCACTCTTCTAAAAGGTGCATAGTGGTATTTCATTGTTTTAACTTGTGTTTCCCTAATGACATGCGATGTGGGCATCTTTTCATATGCTTGTTTGCCATCTTTGTAACTTCTTTGGTCAGCTGTCTGTTAAAGTCTTTGGCCTATTTTCTAATTGGGTTCTTCATTTTCTTTCTTTCTTTCTTTCTTTCTTTCTTTCTTTCTTTCTTTCTTTCTTTCTTTCTTTCTTTCTTTCTTTCTTTCTTTCTTTCTTCCTTCCTTCCTTCCTTCCTTCCTTCCTTCCTTCCTTCCTTCCTTCCTTTCTTTCTTTCTTTCTTTCTTTCTTTCTTTCTTTCTTTCTTTCTTTCGATTTATTTATTTATTTTAAGAGGGGAGGAGCAAAGGGAGAGTGTCAAGCAGACTCCATGCCAAGCACAGAACTTGACCTGGGGCTCAATGCCATGACCCTGAGATCACAACCTGAGCTGAAACCAAGAATCCGACGCTTAACTGACTACACCATCCAGGTGCCCCTGGTTTTCTTATTGTTGAGTTTTAAGAGCTCTTTATATTTCAGACAACAGTCTTTTTATTGGATTTTTCTTTTCTTTTTTTTTTTTTGCAAATATTTTCTCGCAGTCTATGGCTTGAGTTCTCATTCTCTGGATAGTGACTTTTGCAAAGCAGAAGTTTTTAATTTTAATGAATCCAGCTTATCAATTCTTCCTTTCATGAATCATACTTTTGATATTGTTTTGTTAATACTTTTCTGAGGATTTTTGAATCCATGTTTATGAGAGATTTTGGTTTATAGTTTTCCTTTCTTATAATGTCTTGGTCTGGTTTTGCGGGCCTCATGGAATGAGTTAGGAAGTATTCTTTCTGCTTCTTTCTTCTGAATGAGATTGTGGAGAATTGGTATAATTTCTTCCTTAAATGTCTCATAGAATTCACTAGTGAACCCATCTGGGCCTGATGTTCTTTTTTATTTTGGAAGGCTATGAATCCTTGATTTGGTTTCTTTAATAGATAGAGGCTTATGTGAATTTTGGCAGGTTGTGTCTTTCAAGAAATTGGCCCATTTCATCTAGGGTATCAAATTTGTAGGCATAGAGTTGTTCATAGTATTCCTTTATTATCTTTTTAAGGTCCATGGGATCCATAGTGAAGTTCACTCATTCATTTCTGATATTAGTAACTTGTGTCTTTTCTCTCTCTCTCTCTCTTTCTCTCTCTCTCTTTTCACTTAGTTAGCCTGGCTAGAGGCATGTTAATTTCATTATTTTTTCAAAGAACCAGATTTTGGTTTCATTGATTTTTTTCTGTCAATTTCCTGTTTTTATTTCATTTATTTCTGTGCTAGTTTTTATTATTTATTTCCTTCTGCTTACTTTGGAATTAATTTACTCTTCTATTTCTACTTACTAAAGATGGATGCTTAGATTATTGATTTTAGATGACTCTTCTTTTCTAATGTATAAATTCAATGATATAAATTTCTTTCTAAGCACTGCTTCTGCAGCATCCCACAAATTTTGGTAAATTGTATTTTCATTTTCGCTTAGTTCAAAATATTTAAAATTTCTCCTGATATTTCTTCTTCTCATGTGTTATAGAATGTGTTGCTTAATCTCCTCATAATTGGGGATTTTTCAGTTATCTTTCTGTTGTTTGCTTCTGATTTACTTCTGTTGTGGTTTGAGAGCATAGATTGTATGATTTCTATTCTTTCTATGCTGCTGCATGTTCCGTGTGAGCTTGAGAAGAATGTGTATTCTGCTGCTGTTGGATGAAGTGTTCTATAGATGTCAATTATATCCAGTTGATTGATGATGCTGTTGAGTTCAATTATGTCCTTATTGATTTTCTGCCTATTAGAACTTTCCATTAATCATAGAGGGGTGATAAAGTCTCCAACTATAATAGTACGGTCATCTATTTCTCCTTGCTAGTCTATCAGTTTTTGCCTCATGTATTTTGATGCTCTGTAGTTGGGTGCATACACGTTAAGGATTGTTATATCTTCTTGGGGAATTTATCCCTTTATCATTAGGTAATGCCTCTCCTTATCCCTGATTATTTTCCTAACCCTGAAGTCTGCTCTTTCTGAAATTAATACAAATACTCCAACTTTATTTTAATTAGTCTTAGTATGGTATATCTTTCCCCATCTCTTTACTGTTGCTCTATATATGTCTTTATATTTAAAATTAGTTTCTTGTATTCAATCTTTACTTGGGTCTTGTGGTTTTGATACATTCCGATAATCTCTCTTTTAATTGGTCTATTTAGATTATTGACTTTTAAAGTGATTATTGATATAGTTGGATTAATATCTACCATATTTGTTACTCTTTTCTAGTCATTGCCCTTGGTAGAACTCCCAGAGGTGAAGCTCACAAATTGTGGATGTCTCCAAAAGACTGAGCCCCTTTGAGGTTTTTCAGCTCTCAAGTTTATCCACACTGAAACTCCAACAATTTTAATTACACTTCAGGTTTTTCTACCAAGTACTAGTTTAAAAATAATTACTAAAATCTCAAAACAGTGTTGGTTAGACTTTGTTTTGAAATGTACTGACTAAAAGACGAAATTGAAAGATGGTCCATGTTGACAGATGACTCAGATTAGCATCAGGGTGGTTCTGACTGGGAACATTCTCCTTTTGTGGTAGAATATCTAGAAACCATTTTTAGCATAAACTTTTTTTTAAAAAAGATATTTATTTATTTATTTATTTATTTATTTATTTATCTATTTATTTATTTGACAGAGAGAGAGACAGCCAGAGAGAGAGGGAACACAAGCAGGGGGAGTGGAAGAGGAAGAAGCAGGCTCCCGGCAGAGGAGCCCGATGCGGGGCTCGATCCCAGAACGCCCGGATCATGCCCTGAGCTGAAGACAGATGCTTAACGACTGAGCTACCCAGGCGCTCCTAGCATAAACTTTCATGCAAATTTTGACAAGCAAGAATTGTTGTATTCAAATCTTCCCAGTTATCAGTCTCATGGTCATAATTTTGACTTTTAGACAGAAATGGGCTTTCTCCTTTTTAGACTATGTTCACACAAGTTTATTCTAGAATCTGGATAATCAGACAATCCATACCATGGCTTATCTACATGCTAAATAAGAAAATGCAAGAAAAAATTCCACAAGAACAACAATAACCAATTCTGCTATAATAATATTTTGCTAATTGGAAGTCACTGCAGAGACCTGCCCCCCCCCCCACCTCCCTGGGTCATGAGTCAAGTTGCAGTCTAGCCTTATTGCATAGTTGTCCACAGGTGGGCAACGGTCTGGCTGCTGAACAGGTTAGGTTGCTAGGCAGAAGCTTTGGAGCTGGGCGAGACTTTGGAATATTAGTGACTTCCCTACCCTTCTATTAGGAAGCTCTAGAGTTTGAGGTCAAGGGCACGGTGAAAGAGGAGCTTAGGAAATGCCATGCTGCACAAAATCCCAAAAGCTGACAGGTAAACTTCCCAATGAGCCAGGCTCAGACTCTGGTTCTCCTTCCCCATATGAGAAGTTCCATGACAGCAGGTTATCCTACAGGCCTCCCTCACATCCTTGAGTAAAGGCCAGACCAGTCCCCAGTTCTAGAGAGGCCAACTACTCAGCTACAGGCTTGATACTCAGGGCAGGCATTACTATCCCAGTCACCTATGAATTGGGCCACTAAGCCAAAATAGAGGACATAGAGTTAAACTTTAATTTCAGATACACAACATAACAAATTTAGTATAAATATGCCCAAATGTTGCATGGAATATACTTATATTAAAAATAATATGTCATTTATCTGAAATTAAAATTGAACTGCACATCTTGTATATTTATTTGCTAAATCTGGCAACCCTGACATACACCAACATAGATCTTCCCTCATATTGACCTGCAGATAAGGGCACTGGTGACCAGGCTGCTGCTCTGGGTTTCTACTGTAAAGGAGCAGACAATAAGTAATGACTGACCTTTAGACGCTTTCCTTTAAACTGTCCCCTCATTAACTAGCATGGGTTATTTAGAAGTATTTGGTTTAGTATTCAAATAATTAGGATTTTTGAGATATTTTGCTTTTTATTTCTAATTTAATGTACCATCGCGATAAAACATAGTCTATATAATTTCAGTCTTAAAAAAACTGGCTCAGTGGGGCGCCTGGGTGGCACAGCGGTTAAGCGTCTGCCTTCGGCTCAGGGCGTGATCCCAGCGTTATGGGATCGAGCCCCACATCAGGCTCTTCCGCTATGAGCCTGCTTCTTCCTCTCCCACTCTCCCTGCTTGTGTTCCCTCTCTCGCTGGCTGTCTCTATCTCTGTCGAATAAATAAATAAAATCTTTAAAAAAAAACTGGCTCAGAATATGGTCTATCTTTGTGAATGTCCACTTGAAAAGAATGTTGCTGTGCTTACACCAGTTAAATGGCAAAAATCGACAAGGCAGGAAACAACAAATGTTGGAGAGGATGTGGAGAAAGGGGATCCCTCTTACACTGTTGGTGGGAATGCAAGTTGGTACAGCCACTTTGGAAAACAGTGTGGAGGTCCCTTAAAAAGTTAAAAATTGAGCTACCCTATGATCCAGCCATTGCACTACTGGGTATTTACCCCAAAGATACAGACGTAGTGAAGAGAAGGGCCATATGCACCCCAATGTTCATAGCAGCATTGTCCACAATAGCTAAATTGTGGAAGGAGCCGAGATGCCCTTCAACAGATGACTGGATTAAGAAGATGTGGTCCATATATACAATGGAATATTACTCAGCCATCAAAGAGAACGATTTCACAACATTTGCAGCAACATGGACGGGACTAGAGGAGATAATGCTAAGTAAAATAAGTCAAGCAGAGAAAGACAATTATATGGTTTCACTCATTTATGGAACATAAGAAATAGGAAGATCGATAGGAGAAGAAAGGAAAGAATGAAGGAGGGGTAAACAGAAGGGGGAATGAACCACCAGAGACTATGGACTCTGGGAAACCAACTGAGGGCTTCAGAGGGGAGGGGGGTGGGGGATTGGGATAGGCCGGTGATGGGTATTAAGGAGGGCACGTATTGCGTGGAGCACTGGGTGTTATACTCAAGTAATGAATCATGGAACTTTACATCAAAAACTAGGGATGTACTGTATGGTGACTAAACATAACATAATAAAAAAATTATTATAAATAAAAAAAAGAAAAAAGAAAAGAATGTTACTGTGGATAGTCTTTTGAATTTCATATACACATTGTATGTTCTTGAATGGAATGTCTTTGAGAGATATATGTAATGTAAACATCTTTTCCTGGGTTGTGGCTTTCTGTTTTGCTATTTTTATGTTGTTTTGTGAGCAGAAGTTTATACTTTTTGTAGGATAAGCAATTTTTATGATGTTTAGAAATTTTGTCTATCCTTAGGTCATCATGAAAAATTGTTTCTTTTACATACATTATCATTTTATCTTTCACATATAAGACTATATAATACAGCTAAAATTGATTTTTGTGTATGATATGAATTAGGACTCATGATACAGTTTTTACCATATGGAGAGTCAATTGACCTTATACCATGTGTTGTGCAAAACCATTCTTTCCCTATCACACTGCAATGGCACCACTGTTGTGGATCAAGTGAGTCTATATGTGGTTTGTTTGTTGAGTCTATATATTGTCCCACTGGTCCATTTTTCAGTCATTTCCCAACAGCACACTCTCTTACTTAATAAATTTTTATAATAAGTCTCAATATCTGGAACTACAAGAACTTTGGTCTTTTTAAAGATTTTTTTTTTTACTATTTTAGATCTTTTTGATTTCCATACAAATTTTAGAATAGTTTTAGCAATTTCCATAAAATACCACCTGAAATTTGACTGAAATTGCTTTGAATCCATATTTCAAATAGGGTTGACATATTTACAATATTAAGTTTTCCAAGCCATGAAAATTGTATATGCCTCTCTTTGTTAATTTTCTTTAGTCATTTTCAATAAGGTTTTATAGCCTTCTGTGTATGTTTTGCATATCTTTATCCTTAGATATCATAAATTTTTTGATGCTACTAAAATGGTATCTTTTTAATTTAATTTTCTAAGTGTGTCTTGCTAGTATATAGAAATCCAATGACTTTTATATTAATTTTCTAGTAACTTTGATAAATTTGCTTATTAATTCTAATAGTTTAGAGAATATTTTCATTTTCTACATACATAATCATGTCATATGTGAATAACTGCAGCTTGTTTTCTTTCTTTCTAATCCTTAAGATGTTTATTTCTTTGTCTTGCCTTATCACACTGGCATGATTTCCAGTATAATGTTGAATAGTTGTGGTGATCACAGTTATCCTTGCCTCCTTCTTGGTCTCAATGAGAAAGTTTTGATCATTCAGTGTAATATTTGCTGTTTGTGTGTGCGTGTGTGTGTGTGTGAGCGAAGGAGAGAGAGAGAGAGAGAGAGAGAGAGAGAGAGAGACCATTTGATTTCTCTCCTTTTATTCTGTTAAAATTGTATATTACATAATTGTGTGTTTTTTTAATGTTGAACCACCTTTACTGTAATGATATTTGACAGCTTCTAATCCCTATTCCTACTTCTTCCCCTCTTCCCACATCTGAGAAAACTGATAAGAAAGCCTGGGTGTTCCCTCTTTTGTGATTAGTGGGAACTTCAAGCCATGTATGGTACTCCTCAGACTGGCCTCACCCCTAGTCACCATAAATACCCCACTCCATCTCCATTCCCTGCTTTTCCAAGCCATATTTGGATCGGGTTGGGAGGCTTTCCCTTCTCTCCCCAGAAAGCCTTATTATGTGAGTAATATATTTTCATACCATCTTGGTGTGTGTGTGTGTATGTGTGTGTGTACTGTCATCAATCTCAATAGTTGAATCAAATTTTAAGTGGAGATCCATCCTGCCTCTGTAGGGGGGCCACAATAATTGGTACTGTGAGCAGGTTGTCTAGATGATGACTGTTACCACTGAGGTCTTCCTTTTCTTGCTTTGCCTTGTAATATAGCTCTGCTGTGTACTTGAGAGCATTCAGTTTGAGTTGCCGCTTTCTATCTTGTAGGTTCTTTGAGTTGTGTTGCTGCCTGGTCTCAAACTTGCATTCTGAGCTATACTGATTTGTGCTACATTTACTGAGTTCCACCAAGGCATCTGTTATAGACTTAACTGACCTATGTCAGAAGTGTCAATAATTGTCATTTAGAGACAAGAATATGGGACTGGGGCCCTCCTTAAAATGGCAGTGGATGATGCACTCAGCCCAAACCTATCTGGGTGTCTCATATTGAATCGTGTTTCTTGATTCTCCCATAAACAGTGACTGATGCTAAGATCATGAGAGTGACTCTTACCCTGTGACCATTAGCGTGTGTCTCAAGCAGGTGTTGGTCTCTATTCTGTGAAGTGCTCAAGGGAAAGATCGATAACCTGTGCAATATATGGTCCCATCAGGTGATCACTCATGTGGAGAAAGAGCAGTTACTATGAGGCAGGCTAAGGCCACACTCTGAAAAGCAGGTGGTTTACTAGGATCCTGAAAAATGCTTTTGCTGCTGCTTCCCATGTTGTTGCCAAACGAGAGCCTCATCTTCAGGGTTACAGGGGAAAACACATATGTTACAGCTGTGACACAACTAAGGGGTTAATTCAACTATTTCCATGAAGGAGGCCCTAAACCCTGATGATACCAACTTGAGGCTCTCTGGAGGAAGACATTTATGGATTTGAGCAAGGTAGAGAATAATCCCTCTTTCCCCCAAGTATATTGAATAAACACAGAAAAGAAAAAGAAAGAGAATGGAGGGAGAAAAGAAGGAAGGAAGGAAGGAAGGAAGGAAGGAAGGAAGGAAGGAAAGAAAAGAAGGAAAGAAAAGAAGGAAAGAAAAGAAGGAAGGAAAGAAGAGAGAGAAAGAGAAAGATGAAGGAAGAGAAGAAGAAGATAAAGAAGAAGGAGAAGAGAAAAGAAAGAAAGGAATGAAAGAAAGAAATCTGGAAACGGAGGAAACAAAGAACTGAAACACAATCTGATGCAACTGGAAATACAATTTGCTAAAAGAATTTATACATCTAGGAGATTTTTTTTTAAAGGCATGGATTGGCTTTGTGCCTCTAGCATATAGGTTCTGAATTAACTTTAATGTCTAAAATACACTAACTGGCAAACCTTTGTGGCCTTAATCCATACTGGAGGTCAAGTTACACTTCTGCCTGGGATCTCACTAAATTTAAACAAGATACCTCTATAATCTTGAAGGAGTTATTGAACCCAAAATAGAGAACAGATAAGTATGCCTCACCCTAATTATCAGAGCTATTGACTTGACTATATTTCATCCATGGCCCCCTAAAACATTACACAGTGGTCACGCACAGTCAAAAACAATAAGCAACAAACTAAAAATAAATCAAGTCCTTGACATTTACACATTGGCTTGACAAAATGGAACTCTATAGACCTTCCCCTAGTTAAAATAGTTAATATGCCCCAATGTAAATTAGAATAGGGCCTTCAAATAGTGAGACCCATTATATGGCATCTGTTTAGAGAAGGGGGATTATGCTCACATTATTTCTCTATTCAACAACCAATTTGACTTTGTTTTAAACTTGGAAAGAAGAAAGGTACTTCACAGTTGATTACCAGAGCCTTAATCTGATGGTCATACCCATTAAGGCCCCTACCCAACACTAATGAAATTGCTGACTCTACCCAATCAGCAACTGGTAAATACTTTGGTTTCATGGATTTGGCTAACAATATTCTGTTCAATACTCATTCCCACAGCCTTTCAGTCACAGTTTTCCTTCACCCCTGAAGGGGCACAATACATCTTTAACTCAGATGTTCAGGGAATGCCTCCATAACACTGCCATTGCACACAATCTTTGCAGGCAAAATCTTAAATGCCTGGACTTTCTCCAGGAGCACAGGTATGATATTACACTGATGAATCTTCCTCCGAAGAGTTTCACTGGGCATACTCATTCAGGACATGCAAATACAAAGGAGCTCACAAAGAGGATAGGCCACTTCTCCACACACAGTGCAAATTCCTGCTGCCTCAGTTAAAATACCTGAAATTATCTGGTAATCTGAAGGCCACCCTGACACTGTCAAGAAACAGCTACTGACCTGCTTGGCACCCACAATACTAGAACAGGCCTAACATCTTTTAGGCTTTTTTTTTTTTTTTTTTTTTTAGTTCTGAAGGTAATGTATTCCTTATTTATGAAGCCCATATGTGCTATTACTTGCAAATCAGCCCACCTTGAATGGGGCCCCCCTCCAACAAAAGGCTCTAAAATCGGTCCAAGTTGCAATGCAGTGGACATTACTATTCATGCCCTCCAGACACTCCTTCATTCTAGAGGTTGTAGCAAGACCTTTTCATGCCTCTTGGAGTCTCTGGACCACCCATGACAGCCACTTTGCCTTCAAGGTCATTCTGTTCTTCCCATGAATCATCAGAGGAACCAAGCACATCTGGACAGATTGACCCTCATGGAGTCTCTAGGCTGGTTGTAGACCTTGAAAAAACAATTCTTCACAACAGCTTATATTATAAAAGCATTTTATTGAACACACTCTGGAGGTAGTCAGAACCAGAACAAAATTTGGGATATGGATGGGGACCCTGGTCTGAAGGTTTAGATACCAGGAAACTTTGGATTCTTCTCTTGAGGACCATGCTATAGAGACCTAAAGGCTGATTTGAAGCAGAGCATAGAATCACAATACAGGAGACTAGAGACCGGGGATTGGACCAAGAATGCTACTCTGCAATACATTGGACTAGACCACACTCCAGAAAAAGAAAACTTGGCTTGGGCAACCACCTGGAAGAAGCAGTCACCACAGGTTGGATTGCTGCTCTTGGGTGGCAGTGACTTGCATCAGGCTCTTAGCTCTTGAAGCTCTTCCGGGAAGAGGAGGTGGTGGAGACAAACTTCACACTGGAGCTACTGCCCCCACCACTGCCAAAGCCCATCCCCAGGCTTCGGCCACTGCCTGCGCTGAAGCCAGAGCCCCCCACACTAAGCCCGCCGCCCAGGCCAACGCCTCCACTGCTGCTGGAGTAGTAGCTTCCGCTGCCACCTCCTCCAAGACCACCGCCAAGACCTCCACCAAGACCTCCACCGAGGCCACCGCCAAAGCCACTGCCGCCGCCATAGGCAGAGGACACGCTGTTTGTGATGACAGCTGCAGAGAAAGGAGGGAGAACTTGGTGAGACCAGTATGCTCGATTAAGCCTGCACGTCCAAGTTATTTGATCCCGCTAGTGTTAGCGTTGTACCTGGCCTCTTTCACAGAGTAGCAAATGAGGCTCAGGACTATGCCATTTAGTTAAGGTCCCTAATAGAAGGTTGGTGAGCTTAGAAGGCAAGGAATCGTGCTAAGTCCTCAGGGGGTAGGGACAACGAGGGGAGAGGGTACAGATGTATGAAACACTGGGCCTTTGCTTCAAGAAATAAGACATGAGCCATGTTGGTTCATGTCTCAATCTGGGCTCTTTCCCCTCTACTACCTCCTTCTCTCTAAATGTATTAAAAAACTATATACTGCAATGGGAGTTTCTGGTATGTAGAAACAATAGGATTCTGAGTTGGCACCAAATACCCCATATTATCATCATTGTGAAGGTCTGTTCAAAGTTACTTACAGATGTTGACTGGTCCAACTCCTTCTCCACTCAGTCTAAAATGGGAAAAATTAAAGGAAGAGTTAAAAACTCCCCAAAGACAGTACTAGTCATGTTTAGAGCTTGTTCTACAAGCAAGGAGCCTGCATGCCCCAAAGCTGCTTAAATTAGAGAAAGAGATAGCCCTCTAGAGTGACTTCCCAATGAAGAGGAGTGTCAGCCTATTTGACCTAAAAACAGTTTATTGGAAGAAGATTGTAATTCACATCCTCCTCCACCCATTAGATGGAAAGCATGAGTAAGAGGCTGTGGGAACTATGAATATGTATCAAGCAGTTTTGGCCTGGTAGGAGCTTACGTTCTCTGAGGGAATTTGGCATAGACAGAAATACCTCTAATAGGAAGGATGCGGTGGTTAGTGTCAGAAGATTGCAGAAAATGGAGTAGTTTGAGAATCCAAAGGCAAGTGAATTTAACTCAGCTGGAGTAATCATGAAAGGCTTCCTGAAGGAAGGGGTACTTGAAGAATGGGAAGACATTTGTTGAATTGCTTGAAGGAGAGGAATCTGGTCATGACAACAGGGTGAGAAAGAATCCTGGTGGTGGGAACTGGGTCAGAAAAGTGAGTTGGGGCCACATTGTGTAGGTCAGCTGTATGCCTAGGTGTCAGATTGAAACTGGATTAGTGAAGAGTAATTATCATGCACAAGATAGTGGTCACTTGTGTGTGTGATTTACACCCTGTAGTGGAGAAGAAGCTCCATTTTATCAAATGTGAGGCCATACTGGACTTGTGAAGTCAGCCGTATGTTGCCTACCTGCACTCCTCGCCCTCCAGCAGCTTCCTGTAGGTGGCGATCTCCACGTCCAGGGCCAGCTTGGTGTTCATGAGCTCCTGGTACTCGCGCAGCAGGCGGGCCATGTCCTGCTTGGCCTTCTGCAGGGCGTCCTCCAGCTCGGCCAACTTATTCTTGGCGTCCTTGAGTGCTAGCTCCCCGCGCTGCTCAGCATCCGCGATGGCGTTCTGCAGGTTGGCGCACTACAGAGGGAAAGAAGTGAGTGGGAACCCTTTAGTAGCTGACCTAGGCCTCAGGTGTCTCTTTCTGGAATTTCAGGGAGAAGCCAGTACATTTGTCCAGGTCACTGTGGATGGTGGAACATTGTAACGCTGGTATTTGTTCCAGCTCTGGTGTGTGTGTGTGTGTGTGTGTGTGTGTGTGTGGGTGGGTGGGTGTGTTTATAAAAAGTAAAACAAAACAAAATAGATCTCCCTTTCAGAGCTCAGGCCCCTTCCTTGGCTTCTTGCGACCTCTCCCTACCTGCTTCTTGACATTGTCGATCTCAGCTCTCAGCCTCTGGATCATCCGGTTCATCTCAGAGATCTCTTGCTTGGTGTTGCGGAGATCATCCCCATGCCGGCCTGCTGTCTGCTGCAGCTCTTCATACTGAAACCACCAGAAAAGAGGAAAGACCCCCATTTATTTAAGAATGGAAATAGTTTCTCAAAGCTCACAGGCAGGAGCGACCAAGAGGTGGCAAGTAGTCTAGTTATCTGAGACCTGGGGCTGGTTTCAGCTTTGTCCAGGTGGACCTGGTCTTAGATAATTTTCCCTTTAGTGCCTTTGCTTTCATAGAGACACAGGTGTGAGATTCAGAATGAGATTCTCCTTAAGGTTCTTGAATTTATGTGGCAAATGTATGCATGACTGTTCCCACAAGTCACCCCACAAGGCCTCAGGGGTTTTGGGAGCCCCATTCTTAGCATTTTGTCAACAGTCTGGAATCCTAGACATATGTCCATCCCCTCACTCAGGATGTATTTGCCACAGCACCCACCTTGGTCTGGTACCAGGACTCAGCTTCCGTCCGGCTACGGTTGGCAATCTCCTCATACTGGGCTTTGACCTCAGAGATGATGCTGTCCAGGTCCAGGGAGCGGTTGTTGTCCATGGACAGCACCACGGACGTGTCTGAGACATGGGTCTGCATCTGGGACAGCTCCTGCAGGGAGATTTGAAATCAGTCATTCTGTGTTATTTAATATTGGGTCCATTCAAATCTTCCACTCATTGTGGTATGTCAACTTGAGAAAAGAAATAATAACCACCTACATCAAAAATTAAGATAAGTTAATAAACAATCCAGATCATGAATCAAATTAGTTTTTAAAAAACTTTAACAACTTTGAACGTCCAAGAAACCCCTATCATGTAACCTCTCAGACTCACATCTTCTTGGGCCATAACTTAAAAAAATCTAGTTGCATGGACTGCTTGCTGGGAGAAAACAGAGAGGGGATGCCACTCCAGAAAGGGGAGGTGGCCAGGAAAGGTATACTTGTGCCTTTAGTAATGCATTCCAGACCTCACTCTGCAAAATGACTATTGAAGAGGTCTTTTGCTTTTAATTTGACTTTCTTTTTTTAAAGGGTTGTCTTCATAAGTAATAAAGTGTGAGTGGTACCAAAGGGGAGGGAGAGACAGAGGTGTGCTCACAGCATAGGAACCACTGAAGTCAATCTTGGAGCCCCTAATTCCTGGTGATGTCCCATGTCTCTGGGTCCCCAGTAGGGGGCATTTCTTACCGCCTCAAAGAACATCTTCATGAAGTTGATCTCATCCATCAGGGCATCGACCTTGGCCTCTAGCTCCACCTTGTTCATGTAAGCGGCGTCCACATCCTAGAGAAACAGGGATGGTTGGCACTGCACCCGATTTTTACCCTGACTTATATGAACGACACCCTGAGACAGCATAGCCCCGGGCTACGAGCTATCTTCTACCCACGCACCTTCTTCAGCATCACAAACTCATTCTCAGCAGTGGTACGCTTGTTGATTTCATCTTCGTACCTGGTGGTAAAAAGGATGGTAAGTGCTGATCAGAGGATGAGGGACAGGTGGGGTCTGGGGTCTTTATTGCATGAAGACCACTGTGAGCCTGCCTTCCCGCTGGGAAGGGTCTTCTCACATCATACAGCCAGAGAGGGAGGGAGCACTGGTAGTATGAGCCCCTGGGCAAAGTCCTCACCTGTAAGAACATTGGTTTTTCTGTAACTGCTTACCAGATAAACATTATGTTATTGCTATCATTCAGTTGCTTCAAGAATATTCTTGAATATTCTTAAAGAATATTAAAGAAGCTGTGTTATTTCTACCCAATGCCATATCCAATTTCCCTAGTGCTTTTTTCAACTCCCATAGCCTTGTGAAAAAACAAACAAAAAACTACCAACCCAGCTACTACTCCGTAAGGGCTAAAGAAATTATTTGAGCCACTATGTTGGGTTTGGGGACAATCCATCAGAGAGCCCATGCTGTGGACTTCGAGTATACTGGGGAGAAAAGCCCTAAAGAGCAAGGATTACATGACAGCTCGTTTCCCCAGGTGGTACCAAGGTGCTGAGCCTGTTGCTCTGGCTGGTGGTTAAATGCTATTGGTACCAAGGGATTGAGTTTGGGGCTGGTACGTTCTAAACAGGGACAGGATTGTTTTTTTTTCCAGTTCCACAGGCATCCATGGAAGGGACATGCGTCTAGCCCATGGGGGAGGCATACGCAGCAGGCTGGTTATAAAGTACATCTGGTGCCAAGGTGACATCACCCGCCCCCTCTCTGCTCCCTGTGACCCACTTGTTCTTGAAGTCCTCCACCAGGTCCTGCATGTTCCTCAGCTCCGAGTCCAGGCGGCCCCTCTCGCCCAGGATGCTGTCCAGCTGTCTCCTGAGGTTGTTGATGTACTGCTCAAACAAGGGCTCCAGGTTCTGCCTCACGGTCTTGGTGCCCTGCTCCTGGAGCAGAGTCCACTTGGTGTCCAGGACCTTGTTCTGCTGCTCCAGGAACCGCACCTGGAGAGGGCAGAGTGTGAAGGTGGAGAAACTTGAATTTCATGTTTCGATGATCAATTCACCAGTTTTCCTCCCATTTCCTGCTGGTCCCCTCCACCTCTCCATGCACGGCGCCTGGCCCTGGGCTCCCAGAAGGGAGGTGCAAAGTGAGGCGCTTGCCCTCACTCTTCTAGGGGAGACAGGACACCCGGACAGCACTGGACCCAGCTGGGCGGCTGTGAAGACACTCAGGCTACTGCCCAATGAACTCATCTACCTTTCTCGTCAATCAGCCCTGTTACAGGAAGCACAGAACTCTTGTCTTTGCCCCACAGTCATCAAAGAGCCCTTATGAGGTCATCTCTGAAGGGCAGGAAGTAAGACCCTCTCTTCCCAAGTAGCCAATGAAGCCGTCTAACTAAGAAAATGGGCCACAGATCCAGGACACAGAAAAAACTGTAACGGCCACCTAGGAAGGTATGTGCACAAAGTCAGAAAATCTCCCTTCTTTGCACTTTCTTTGGCATTTATTCCACACTTGTGGCGGTTTTTCACGAAAGATCCCACTCACCTTGTCGATGAACGAGGCGAACTTGTTGTTGAGGGTCTTGATCTGCTCCCGCTCCTCCGTCCGCACCCGCTGGATGGCGGGGTCAATTTGCAGGTTGAGGGGAGTCAGGAGGCTCTGGTTGACCGTGACCTCTTGGATGCCTCCAGGGGGGCACACGGGGAAGCCAGGACCACCGAAGCCTCCTCCAAAGCCAGCGCCGCCACCGAGCCCAAAGCCTCCACCAGCTCCACCGCCAAAACCAAATCCACTCCCAGCTCCACCTCCGAAGCCATAGCCGCCTCCGGCACCTGCACCTGCACCAAATCGGTTCCTGAAGCTGCCACCGCTAGTGCTGATGGAGATCCTCTTGGAGCCCCCCAGGTTGTAGAGGCTCCGGCTGCCGTAGCCACCTGCTCCGCAGGCACCCCCTAGGCTGACCCTGCCAAAGCCGCCACCGCCACCCCCGGACCGGGACACGGACGTGAAGCTGGTGCGGGAGACAGACGGGGTAATGGCAGAGGCAGCGCTGAAGCTCCGGCCGCCTCCACTCCGGAAGGATACACTCGACTGGCGAGACATGATGGCTTGTTCCTGGTAGAGCAAGAGTACCGGGCACTAGGGGTTGGGAAGTGCTGGAGAGAACAGAGCTCAGCAGGACGCAGAAGGTGGCTCTGTTACCCAGGAACGGCAATCCCCCCTTTTTATTCCCTAGAACTGGGTTGGGCGGGAGAGCTGTCGAGCTGTGAATGATTAAGTGGGCTGGGCATGCCTGGGGGGCAGCTGTGAGCTCACCGTCACACCTGCACAGTGGTGTGGGGTGCAAACGCTTGCTTCCTGGCAGGCTGTGCTCAGTTAGGAATAACCTTGCCTTGCAGCGCGGATATCTTGGCAGAAAGTTGGCAATGCTGCCAGCCAGTCTCTCTTCACCAGGGGGGCCTGGGGCTGCAGGCACCCCCAGAAGGACACCAGAAAGTAAGGGGGCATGTGGCCAATGTCCCAAGGGCTCCTTACGGGACCGGGGATATCATCAGCCCTCTCGGCACAGTGTACACAGTCCGTGAATTGGAGTCCCCCGCTGGCAGGGATCTGCTCTTTTGACTCTTTTAGGCAGAGGGTTGTTGCAGGGACCTTGGCACTTGAAAAGGCAACGTGACCTGACATCTCAGCTATGTGCTAGAGGGGAAAATAGACTTCTGTCCTTTACTGCAGAATCTCTTTCTTTGGGGGGGAGGCAAAGTTATCCCAGAACCCACTGGGCAGATTGTCTGGCAGGGTTTGGGCCAGAAAGGCTCCCCAAGCCCAAGCTCCAGAAACAGAGAATGTGGGACATCCTCAGCCCTGGGTCTATATCACTTTGTGCCCTATAGGGGCAGGCCAATCCCCCCACAGCTCCTCCTGATTCAGTATTTTCTGTGGCTTTGACCTTCCCTCTTGCTCTTTGGCCTCCCCAGGGCCCCGCGGGGCCTTAGCCAATCCAGGGGACCCATGCAATCCCTCATAAAAGGTCCCTAGACTCAGCCTGGCAGTCACGTCTGTCTTCAGAGGGAGCTGCTCTGCCCACTCCCGCAGCCCCCCCGGTGTGTTCCAGCAAGCCCTCAGTTATTCCACTAGGGAAGAAATGAGTCATCGTATCTGTTGATACAGGCTGGAGACTGCCGCAAACACATACCTGCAGGAGCTTCTAATCTCATCAGGAACATGTTGAGAATCTGCCCGCCTGTTATAACGGAGAACCGCCCCGCTGCGAGCAGCGGGCACTGCCGCGCTTTCTCTCAGCGCCAGCCCCAAAGTTTCCTTGAGGGCCAGGCGAATGGAAAATGGAATTCTAAGACTATGGATTGTCCTGTCAGATAGGCCCTGGGGAGCAGATCTGGGGGACCAGGCAGCTGGTGTCGCGAGCCCACCTGGAAGAGAGGGGTCTGGTTACGTTTCAGCAAGTGTCCGTCCTAAACCACGCCCCTTCTTTTGGACGCAGACCTGAGTGGGGTCACTTCTCGTCCTCCCCAAAACAGAAGCAGGCACAGAACTGGGCCATTAAGAGCTGGGGCGGGGTGGGGGGCGCACCTGGGGAGGTAGGGGATGGATTGAGAGCCTCGGGCTGAGGGAGTACATTCTCAGGAGTAAAGGAATGAGGACCCAGCCCAGACTCAAGAATCTCTGGTCAGGCCTGCGGTTGGCTCCAGGGAAGCCGCGGCTGTGGGAAAATGCCTCTCAGCTGCTGGGGATCAGCAGAGATGTGCTTGTTCACCAGAGGGCTGGGATGAGCAAGCAGTGGACAGGTAAATCCAGACAGACAGACCGACGGCCAGAGCTCGCCTCACAGGTCTTGGGCAATGAGGTCTGGGTTGCCTCCCCGCCTGGAGAACTCCTGAGACTCTCAGAGATGAACTTGACCGAGCTCACCAATTTCACACTTTGTGGCCTCTTGGGGAACAGACGGGAGTGTCTTGGGGACCCTGAGACATATTGGGGGACTCTCAGCCCCTGAGAGATCGTAGCCAAGCTGAAGGCAGGCGTCTGAGGACGCCTAGCATGGGTCTCCCTCTCCCCTGGGAGATCACCATCAGGGCATGCACCCTCCCACCCCCGCACAGGTCCTGAGTACAGTCTCTGCGGCCCTCGGGGAAGCCCCACCCCTCCCAAGACACTGGGACATTCTCTTTTCTCCAGCCCTCCTCCTGCCAGCTGTGTAGAGGAAAGAGAAGGACTCGGGAGAACAGGAATGCATTCAGGCCAGTCTGAGAATCTCTAGAGTGTGCCAAGCTCAGATTCAATGCCAGGGACCAAAGGTGTGTGGGTGGCGAGTCACTGTGGCAGGGAGTGTTTGGGTGCCTGACTTGGAGTGGGGGGTGGGGGTGGGGGGGAAGCAGCACTTTTCTGTCCGAGCTTTGTGGGAACCCTCCCCTAAGCAGGTAAGGCAGCCCCTCCTGCAGTGCCAGACCTGGACAGCTATAAATATTGGGGATGGGGGGAGCCAGGCCCCAGGAACACCACAGGGAGAGTCCCACCCCGGCCTGGCATTTCACTGTGGCGGGAAGGGAGGGATTACACGGAGCTCACTGAGCTTCTCTGCTGGGCGCCCACAGGATGAGTTACCAAGTCATGGCAGCACGAGCTGCCCAGCTCCCCATCAGCAAAAGACGAGTGCAGGGCTAAGTGAGCTGCAGTGGCTGGCCCTGCGGGTGTCCCCGCAGAGGGAGGCAGGACACCTGAGCCTCCCACACAGAGGGGTGCCTCACAGAGCAAGTGGCGAGAAGGGTAAATCCAGGTGTCCTTTGGCAAGGGTTGGGCTAATCCTGCAGTTCCAGCCCGGGGTCCCCTCCGCAGAGCCCCGTTGCCATCTGTATGCCTTTCATAGAAAATGTGAGAAGTAGACCCAACAGGTAACAGAAGACTGTTTTGCACACAGCCTCTAGGTCTCACTGAACCGGACACTCGCCAAGGTCAGGGAATGCCCCTGGCTCCCCTTCACTTTGCCGCCCCACGCCCAGCCCAGGCCGACACACTGGAGGTGCTCAGCAAACATTTTTGAACTGAACTGGCAAATGTATGACATCTCCCCCCACTCCTTTCCTAGATCTTGGCGTGAGGCGCTCCCTAACCCCATGCTGAGTCTCTGAGTCCTGTCTACCGCTTCTGTCCCTGGGTCCATGTCCAGAAGGCAGGTCCCTTGCCCCCTCTAGCCTGGGCACCCTCTGAAGATGGAGCTTATGACTCTTCATCCTTTGCACTTGGCTCCATTCTTCTCCCAGCACCGCGGGCCCTGAGAGCACTCTGCACCTGAGGTCCCTAGCAGCCCCTGTGCCCTGCCCCAGCCTCTCCGCACCCCTCTGGGAGAGAAAGAAAGCCGTAGTGCCCTCGCCTTTGCAGGCTTGCTATCCCTTGCATGTTCAGCACAAAAAGTGGGGAGCGATAGCTGGAGCATGAATCACCCTATTCACTGGGCAGCAGCTGGCAGCCCCGTCTGGGAGCACAGAGGCAGATTCGGCAGGATGGGCAAGGGCAGGTGGACGGTGTGCCAGCCCCGGCACCTCCTTCCAAGGCCCTGCCTCAGGGAGGAACTGACGGAAGAATTTTCCTGCCTCCACCCAAAGTCAGCGGAATCCTGCCCCCACCTCCACTCTGGGTCCCAGCTTTGATCTCAGCTAGATTCTCAGGACTGCAGGGGCCATAGAGGAGCCCGGCCCCTCTGCAGACTGGGGAACTGGATACACCACTCCACCCTCCTGTGGCCTTGTGCCCCCGGGGGCCTCCTCGTGCTGCTGGGAGGGCCACCCCCACTCTCCAGGACTGTCAAACCCCACAGCTGAAACCAGACCCAAGTAGGAACACAAATGTCCGCAAGCAAAGTAACACTCTGCCTTGGCTTGGGTGGGTTCGGAGGTGGTGTCCTGTTGCTGTTATGGGGGTCATGGTGACAAGCGGGCCCCTGGGTTGACTTCTCTGGTACGAGGGCTTCACACAAACTGTGAGCTACAGCATAGGTAGAGAGGCTTGGTCCTTGGGTGGCCCTTGCACTGTTGGGACCCCGGACACATAGCCTGGCCTTGCCCTGCAGTTTGCCCCATGGTGCTGGGAGGAAGCACGGTCTGCAGACGCAGAAGGAAAGGGGCCGTGCGAGCCGGAGTTGGAATTTCGAGCTGGCTGGAGTTGGCAGGAAGGGTGGGGCAAACACGCAGGGGGCCCTGGGGAGCAGCCTCCCCCCTCCAACGAAGCAGGCGATTGGAGCTTGTGGGACAGAGCTCTGAGCTGCCCTCCGACAGGCCCCTGCAAGTCTGGGGAATGCTCTTCCCTCATTTGAAGGGTGTTTTGCCAATGGCATACCAAAGCCTTTGAAAATCCCCCTGGGTTGATTGAAACCATGGGCTGGAAATCAACAAATACTTTAATTAGTCAGAGGGACTTAAAAAAAGGATATACAGCAAAACCCTCTGTGCTTGGCTTTCTCATGGAGGGTGGTTTTATTTTCTTTAATAAACCCTTATAGAGGCCACACCGCATGCAAGGCACTGTCCTACAAACTTCGCATCTGTGCATCTAAAAAGGTAAAGAAGCAAACAAGGGCTTTTAGCACTTTCTTGGCATTTGCTTTGGTCCTTACATGTGGGTATGAGTGTGCCTGGAGCTCTGGGAACTTGCAGTACTTTCTCTACAAAGGAGAGGCAGGGACGCGATGCGTTGATCCCAGGCTTCTATCCTGATGGGGTCAGAGGCTGCAAGGAGCCCCTCCTGCATCCCTAGCCTGCTGGGTTCTTTTCCTCCCTGCTCCTTCCTCCTCCCACCACAGCGGCCACGCTAGGGAAGGGAAGGTGGAGGCAGAGACTGCGGCTTGGTGCACTGCCTCCTCGTCCAGCCCTAGGGCAAGGCACTGGGGGGGTGGGTGGACAGAGACTGGTTTCCTTTGTGCCCCCCCAACTCTGCATGAGCTGTAATCACATGGGGTGAGTTGGTACAGACAATGGTGTGGGGGAAGTGGGGAGAAGACCCAGGGCCATCTTAGGAAACACACTGGGAGTTGGGACAGTCCTGGAGGCACACAGACACCTTCTCTGCCCAGCGGCACACCCCCCCACCCCCCGCACTCCCAGGTCCTGTCCTCACGCCGTATAGGCACATGAACTACTGGCCTCTCTCACTGTCTGCTGGGACCAACAATCACTGTCAAGGGCTGGTGAAAATAGGTTAGCCTTCTCCAAGGGAGACACAATGTCCAAGGCAACTGAGAAAGCACTTGTACCAATCATTTCAGCATTGCTTCATTAACACAAGTGTTTTGACCAGTTGTCGGCGGGGAGGGATTGCCATGCACTGGGCCACCACCATAGGAGTGCAGCAGCGAACAGGACAGGCCCTTGGGGGAGACTCAGGGTCTGAGGACAGGGCTGGGTCTCCCCAATCTCCTTGCCAGGCCCAGGATGGTGACCCCTATCAGCCGCCTGGGGACAACAAGTGGTTGTGCAAGGGCTGGGTGGAGACTAACCTCTGAGCCAAAGTCAACACCGAGGCCCTCTCCCCTCAAGGCATCTGCCCCTGACAGGCCTGGTCCCTCCAGGTGCCAGATGGGCAGCAGAAACCCCTTACCTCCTTCCCCTCTCCCATCCCTCCTCCCACCGATAGAAGGACTGAGAATCATAAGTGACTCTTTGCCTATGTGCCGACCACATCGTGCTCTCAGCTGGCTGTCTACTGAAGTCCATATGCTCCGGAGCTGCTTTCGAGGGCTCCCACTGTCCCTCATCCCACCCAGTCCCTGGATTCCCATGGCCGTTCAGTCTCAACTCCCCTGTCCAGCCAGGTGGATCCATTCACACCCCCACCCTTAGGCCCATTCTCTCCCCACCTTTCATGCTAAGAAGGGCAGTTACACTGAGTGTTGCCTCGTCTCTCCACCTGTCTCTGTCTCTCTGTGTCTCTCTCTTTCTCTGACTCTCTCTCTGTCTTGGCTTCTCTGCCACAAAACATGAGGCAGAGACCCAGAGTCTTCTCGGGCAGTCTGTTCCAAATGGGTGTCCGACAATGGCTGGATGGGGCGCCTCTCTGAACCTGGACTGTCTGTGATCCCAGAACAACTCAGAGCGTGGGACGGGTCGTGCTCAGGATGTGTTCTGTGGTGTGATAGAAGGCGGGAACGATAGGCACACATAGACAGCAGTGGCTGAGGGCCAGGCACGGGTCTGGATGTAGCAGCTCATTTAACCCTTACAACATCATGAGGGGGCCGGTTATTAGCCTTATTTTACGAATCAGGAAATTGAGGCCCAGAGAACATAAGTAGCTGGGAAGTGTCGTGGCCTCAATATGAACACAGGCAAGTGTGACTCCAAAATCCCTTGTCTTCACCATTGTTGATCATCAGGTTGTTGGTCCATGACTCTGACTTGACCTGACGAGGCCCTCAGCAGCGGCTCTGGTCTCCGGCTAGCCTGTGAGGGCAGCAAGCACAGAGAGCCTCAGACGCCGCACAGCAGTCAGCGTGTGTCCGCATCTTGCAGCCGCCCTGGCAGGGAGGAGGCTGGATCCCTGAGTGGGGACAGAGGGGTGGTCCTTGGGGAGACGCCACCCCTCTCAGGATTGCCAGGACCTGAGGCGTGGCAGCTGGGACTCTGGGGCAAGACTCCACAGGACTGGGGTCATCCAATACAATGTTCCCGGGGCAGAAGCTTGGGGATCGCCTACTACCACTCCTCTCCCGACGTCCCTGGCTCCAGACACGGGGCAAAGGCCCAGAAGCCTCTGCAGCAGTCTATCCCAGATGGCCGAGATGTGTCCGACAACCGCTTCTCCCAGCCCCCGCATGTGTGGCCCAATGTCCTGGTTCAGCCTCCAACCTTTCCTTCTATTTCTCATCTTTCCCACCCTTGAAACTCTCTACACCAAGACACCCAGATAGGGCCCCCCCGAACTTTGCTCTGGTTGAACAGAGGCCATGAAGATGAGTGGATAAGAACGGGTGATCCAGCCTGAGGGTTATTTGGCATTTTTGATTCTTCGGGATGGATGGGCTACCAAGTGGCCTCCGAGGGATTAGACCAACCCTTTGAGCGAGGCCACCCCACTCAGAAAAGAAATGAACCCCATCTCACTCAGATATGCAGCCTCATTTCTTTTGGTGACATTGGGCCTGATTTCCTCTTGCTCTTCTTCTTCTTCTTCTTCTTTTTTTTTTTGCTAAATATTTTATTTATTTATGTGACAGAGAGACAGCCAGTGAGAGAGGGAACACAGCAGGGGAATGGGAGAGGAAGAAATAGGCTCCCAGCGGAGGAGCCCGATGCGGGACTCGATCCCGGAACGCCAGGATCACGCCCTGAGCCAAAGGCAGACGCTTAACAACTGCGCCACCCAGGTGCCCCTCCTCTTGCTCTTTTTTGAAATCAATGGCTATGGGAGCCTCACTGTGTGCCTGAAATTGTGCTAAGATGGAACATGCGTTGTTTTATTTACTACTCACGTTACCATAGGCAGTAAAGCTATTCTTATCCCTGTTTTCTGACCCTTAGAAAGGAATTCTGTCTTGTCTAAGGTCATCAGCTAGTAAGTGGCAAATCTGAGGTTTGACCCCAGGTCTGGCTGTTCCTAGTGCCTATGTTCTCAACCAGCACCCAAGTGGTGATACCAAGGGGACCCCATGATTTCCATCAGCAGCCCACACACCAAAGCTTCCTCAAGTCACCATACCACCTAAACGAAAACGGGGTGCTACTCTGCACACCAGCTCCGAGCCGGCTCTGCCATTCCATTGCTCCGTCCCAACCAGATCACAGTCCTTAAACCCTGCTCATGCAGAAATTCTGGAGGTACCCCTAGGGCCATCAACACCAGGATGCCCCCGCAAGGTGGGACTTCCTGACTCTCTGGATCTAAGAAGCCTGGGTGTTCGTCACTTACCCATCAGCCTTCCCAGACAGGGTATGTGTCAAGGAGTAAACAAAAGCTTCATTCATGATGACCCCCCCCACCCCGCCCCCACCATGCCCTACTTCCCTCCTCAGCGGCCTGGGAGCCCCAACCTGTTTGAGTCTGCCTCAAGGGCCTGTCCCACCCATCTACCTCCTCACCCACCAGACCTCCCCGGAAGGGGCAGCATCACCATTCAAGGCCAGGGAGACACTCGGTAGCAATCAATACCTCCCAGCCTTCTAGAATGTCATGACCTATCCAACCTCTCGGGCAGTCCTTAGCTGCCAGCTGATTTGGGCATCCCCGAGGGCTGGGGGCCCTCACTCTGGCGCCAGCCATGGCCTCCTGCAGGTTGGCACACTGCCCTTAGCAGAGAACAATAATGTGTTATGGTCTGCAAGACCTCAGACATAGCATGGCTCCATTGTTCTGAGTCTGGAAAATGATCTCACAATAACCCTGAGAATTGAAGTTATCCCCAGTCACTTGGTAAAGCATGGCCTTCCTTTGCTCAAGAACACACAGTAGCTTCCTATTGGCCTTATACTCACCTCCTCATTCCTCTGGGTCCCCCTTCCGCCCCAACCCTACCACCATCTGGGGTGGGCACATGTTCATGCCCTAATCCCCACAACCTGGGCAATGTTATGTTACCTGGCAAAGGGAAATTAAGGCTGCAGAAAAAAATTAATGTTGTTAATCAGTTACCCTTAAAATTGGAAATTACCCTAGATTATCGAGGTGGGTCCAATATAATCCCAAGGGTTCTTAAATGTGGAAGAGGGAGGCAGAGGGGAGGTCAGAGTGACATCAAGCCAGAAAACCAACATGGCCATCTTTGAAGAAGGGAGGATGGGACCTGCGAGCCAAGGCAGGTGTGTGGCCTCTAGAAGCTGCAAAAGGCAAGGAAATGGATTCTCCCCTACAGCCTCCGGAGGAAACGCAGCCTTGCCCACACCTTGAATTTAGCCCAGCAGATACCCCTTTCCGACTCTGCCTTCTGGAGCTATGAGATGATGAGTTTGTGTTGTTTCCACTGAGTTTCTGATCGTTTGTTACAACAATAGGAAACAAATACACCGTCTCTATCCAGATTTGGCTTTGGCCAAGGAACCTACTCTTTATCCTCCACACCACACTCAGGTAACCCTCTCCCAACCTCAAGACCTCACCCCTGTCTCCTCCACACAGTCCTGCCCCCCCACCAGTTCCTTTCTTCACAGCCCCCCTGCAAAAGCTGCCCACGGCAGAGGACCACCTTAGGTCTCATTTACTTGCCCATTCCCCATGTCGTGCCTCCAGGCACTGGACTAGGTCCATGGAACAGCAGCAAACAGGCTATGTTCACCATCCATTGCAGTTCCTCTGCCGGATACATGTTTTTCTGCCCCAGGGACTATGTGTATTCTGGGTGTTTGTTCACTGCTCTCAGTTGGAGAGTTCACTTCAGATGGGTCCCTGAGTCCATCTTCCTCAGTACTGACCTTTCCCTCCTGACGCCTCCACATTGTCTTGCCCCAGGGTTCAGCAGGAACTGTGCCTGGGACAAACTGATGGTCACAGGTGCTTACTCATTGGCAGAGGATAGGAAGAACCTGGGCTGGAATTAGACCCATCCTTTGGTTACTGTTTGATGAGTGTGAGCCATCAAGTTCATGTCTGCTCCATCCTGGAGCCTGGCCTCCTGGGCTGGGCCCAGGCTGCTTGGTAAAGAGCACTCTGCTTTGCCAGGCTTTGTCCTGGTTGTCTTGAGGGGATTGGTCTTGGCAGCTCAGCGGCCTCAGGTCCTGGTCACCTGACTTTGCTCATTCCTGCTTCTGTCCACCTTGGGCTCTCCCCCTGTAAGTCCTCATGCTGGTGTGGCCAAGAAAAGCAAGATGGCAATTCACAGGGAAGAGTCTCTGACAGTTGGTGAAGAATGTGTCTTTCCTGGAATATGACACCACAGTTGGTGTCTCCCCGAGGACCTTGGCCTCATGGACAAATGCTGACATTTCCCAGTGGTCTGGTTCCTTGTGAGGGAGGCAGTGGAAATGGCCCCAACCTTTCCCAGACAGTCCCCAGAGTTTTACCCCAAACAGAATGGGCTCTGTTCATCCACCGAAAGCCCCATAGTCTTCTTGGTTGGCCGAAAACAGAGAGTGCCCTTTCTTTGTATTGGGATCTTGACCGAGGTTCTACTTGAGAAGAATGGGGCATGCCTAATATGAAAATAGCTCTGGGCTTCTCAGGAATTCTGCCCTCCCTGTCACCTTGCAGGCTCATGAGGATTCCCACAGCCTTGTCCTCTCCACATTCCTCCAGGGAAATGAGCATGGCTGGCTCACGGCTCTTCCACTGATGAAGGACAGCCCCAGATGGAAGTGGAAGGAGCAGAGTAGTGATGTCTTGGGTTTGCTCCCTGAGGAAACCATGCAGCACTACTGTCCTAACACACAAACACGGGGTTCAGATTGCCAAATTGGGCCCCACCTCGTGAGTCAGTTGGGCAGACACCTCCAAAGGCCTCCAGCGCCATCAATTACCTGCCTCAGTGTGGTATGGGGATTCAAGCTAGGCCTCAGGCTAGGCAGCAGGTTGGCCGCGTTCTTCATTCTGACATGCTCAGCTCCAGGCTGTGGTTGTTTTCCGTAGACCAGAATCTCGAGATGTCTGAGGCAGGGTCTCCATCCGAACATCTGAGGGCTGAGGGAAGGAGCACCTTCTGTCAGGTTCCACAGAGTCTCGCTCTCCCTGCTTTCATTCATTCCATTCCCAGCAACCAGAGTTGGCCTCAACTGGCCTGCTGAGCATCTCCCCTCAGGCTGGGCCCCGGGAACACTGGCTGCAAGCCTCTCCTCAGCTGCTCCTGAGAACATGGTGGTCGTTTCCCTCCCACCTTGCCTCATTGGAGAATCACACTGTACTTGCTGGGAGGAACCTAAAGGGGGTGCCCTTTCCTGGCCCTACTGGAGGCCAGTGAGGGAACCACTCTGCCCTGCCCAGGGCCCATTTTCAGACAGTCCCCATTAGAAGAAAGCCCTTCCTCATTGCGAGTTGAAGTCACCTCCCCACAACATATGCTTCTTGGTCGTTCTGCTCAACGGAGAGACACAGAAGAGGCTCAAATTTCTCTTTCCCTTTGGCAAACGCTTCCATATTTGGGGACATTTCTGAGTCGCTACCCCCTCTCTGACTTGGAGGACACTGACTCCCAAGGAGAAAAATGTGGTTCTATCCCAGGCTGTCTCCACCGTGGCAGCTTACCCAACCCTGCGCTTCTCACAGCCCTCGGGAGCTGGCTGCGCCCTGGCAGCCAACCCAGAGCTGCGCTGGTATAGCTGGCCTCTCCAGCCAGTGCCTGTTGGCCCCTCTCCAACGTGCACACACCTCCAAGATTTCCCCGTCTATAGCCGTTCAGGGGCCACGCGGGATGTTGCCCAGATCTACAAACCACCTGGACTGTTACTTCCTTTAACATTTTTGCTTTAGATAGACCTGCAAATTTACCCAATATATTTATTTTATAAGGCAACTTTTTAACTATTGAATGACATCTTTTCTAAGACACATCAAAATAATGTCAAGACTATAAAATAATGTCAAGACTATGACAGAGCCTGGGATGATTTTGTGTGCCAGCAAGGCTGGGCTGTGTGCTTTGGGAAACAACCTTTTAGGTGTCTGCAGGGTTCCGGGGTCCCTCCTGCTTATCTCAGCCCCTTCTTCAAGTCTCTGCCCCAGACTCTTTGCTAACGTGCCTCCACGTTCCTCCTTCTGGGGTTCTCCAAAATAGGACTAGACCATGCCCTCTGTTTCCTGGCTCCCTGCATCCACTCTCTACCACAAGGCCGGCCTTGCTTTCTGCTCTCAGGCCTCCTCTCCCACCAAGCGAGGAGGAGACCCCTCTGTGGCACTTAGGACAGGGCAGGGGCAGGGGGCAATACCTCGGCTGCTTTATGTCCTCAGAATGTCCAGCTGCAAAGCCTGGGCCAAGAGGTCCACCTGACCTGGAGTCAGGGAGGTGGCAAGTCCATTTCTGTAATTATACCATCGAGTGTCTGGAAACCACAAATGAGCACTCAGAAAGCCAAATTACAGTCCTTACAGGGCGAGAGGGTGAGTGTAGCAAGCAGCAGCTTCTGACGGGGCAGTCAAAACAACTGGGGCTGTGGCCAATTCAGCCCAGGTGTGTGTTGGGGAAGAGAGGGGTGGCTTTGGCTCCTGACCCTACCCCCCAGTGATAGGTAGGGCCTACCTAGAGATGCCGAGAGCCACGGTCACTGACCTCAGGCGGGACCCAGGAGAAATTCCTGAAGAGCTTCTCCTTTGGAGGCATTTGCCCCCTCTGCAGCACACCGGGCTCATGACCATGGCCATACTGGCCACCCCCTAAGGACGACCTTGACTATGTGGCATTCGGGGCCTTGCATGGCCTTGCATATCTGGCAGTCCTGCCCAGTTCACAGAACTGGCTCCAGCCTCACCCTTTGCTCTCCCACCCCTGTATCATTGGTCCCACACAGAGTCCCCAGCTCCATGGAACACCTCTCCCAATACCGGTGTCTCCGACCTGGCTCCTGAAAGCAGAGCCAAGCCCTGGGGCAGAAACAAGAGGGAAACTGAAATTTCATCCATCCTGTCTCCAGCATACATGCACCATTCAGGTAGGAGAGTGCGGGGGCCACTTCCGGTTCATGCCCAAGTGCATTTCATGATCTCTCTGGCCCTAAGTTTTCTTATTTCCATAAAAGGGGCACTAATAGAGCTGTCGATGACGATTTAATTAGGAAATACCCTTAAAGAAGCTAGCCCGAGCTCCGGCACCCAGGAAGCTCTCAATGGACAACAGCATTTTTCATTATTCCAACCTCTAAAGTTTCTCTCTGTATTTGCCGTGTCTCTGACGGGCTCAGCACCATCCCTTTGCCTGCTTCATCTTCCTGTCCTTTAACACCCACGGCTTGGCCTAGGCGTCCAAGTCTGCCCCAGCTGGTGTCTCAGGTGTGGGTCCTTATACTAGGTCACCAGGGACCCTGCCCTGGACCCTTCTTTGGCAAGCCCTGCTTCGGTCTCTTCCAGCTGTCCTCTCCCCACAGAGCTAGGAGTCTGTAGGGTCACTGGGACAAGCTCATCTGCAGCCATTCTCCTCTTTTAGGCATCCAAACCCCAGAATCGCCCACGCACTACCCAGCCCACACCCAGGCCTGTGGGGGCCTCTTCCCCAGGTCCACCTCCTGGAGCACAGACTGCCTTGCTGGTGGGCATTCCTCCAGTCTGCCTGCAGCTGTTGCTGGAGCTTGGAAGTGTAGGCCACGGTTCGTATGAGGTTCTTGCAGTGAGGACAGAGCCAAGGGTAGGAAGAGAAGGGCAGGGTGTAGGTGGAGAGCTGGGGCTCCTCGCCATGCTGCTACATTCAGACCTGGAACTCTGAGGAGCCCAAGAAGACTCCATTTGAGACTGGCCTGCTGGGGACCCAAGTCTGGATGTCTCAGCAGGAACAAGGTCACCTCTTGCACGCTTCTGTACCACCAGCCTTTGGCTCAGTATGAGGAGGGGTGGGTTCTCTGCGGTGCTTGGAGCTTTCAAGAGGTCAGATGGTGAGCCTGCTAAATGTGTTTTCCTTGGTACTTCCAGTTTGTGAGACAAGGATGGGGATGTAGAGAAGAAGCCCCTGGGGTCTCCCCCTGCAACAGCAGATGCAAGGCTGGGGTGTCCAAATATCCAGACCATTTCTCAGAAACTAATAAAATCTACTTATTTAATCAGTTGTTCTCATTGTTTTTTCTTAGACATTTCATAGTATTCTCCCCATTTTCCCTCCCATTTTCTGAAGATGCCTTTCTGAGAGTCCTGGACCCCCCATGCATCTGGAAATAAGTTGCTAACTGGAATAATTACATGAATGTGTGAGTTTAGGCGTGAATGCCTGAATTAAAAACAGGCTTATCTATATCAAGTCAAGTGGACCTGATTTTTCCGCCTGCTAACTGTGTGACCGTGGGCAAGTTCCTTGACCTCTCTAATCCTCACGTTCCTCGTCTACTTAGATCTCCAAATAAACTCTAAGGACACTGCCATCTCTAAAACTCTGGTGCGTACCCCCTTTGCTCTTCCTTCCCCTTTATTCTGCAGTCACACCAGAGAGCTTTTATCAGCACACAGCTGTCTTCAACCTTCTGGCTGCCCACTGCCCACCCCCCAGGCCCTGCCCTCTGCGGCCCGGCCAGACTGTCCCTCCCCGTGCTTCATTTCCAAATCTGCAGGCCTCAGAGGTGTGGACTAGAGCGCCTGTCCCACTTTGTTCCACTCAGAATGCCTTTTTTTCAGTCTGTTCTCCTCTCACCCATCCGGGCTGGCCTCCCAGTTCCGGGACACCAGCCCTGAATGGCCAGTTGTGGTGTCTCAGAGATGCCGTTGCGGGGTTGGACACTTAGTGGAGCCCTGTCTGCCCGCTCTTGCCCTGGGACTCTCGAGGCAGGAAGTCATCTTGAGCGGTGACTACCGGTGCTCCTGCTCCACGGGGATGTCAGGTGGCCATTCCCAGCCCCATCAAGGACGGGTCCGAAGTGAGGCAGAGGGGTGGCTGAGCCGCAGACAAGGGCATCGTGCACGGGGGCGTGGAACACGTTGGGACACAACTCTGCAGGTTTCTTGTACTGTGATCATCAAAAACAGTGAGTTCAGCTCCTGGCAGTTCTGCCCTAGACGCTCGCTGCACAAGAAAACATCGCCCCTCCAGGCTCTGCCCGCCCGGGAGCCCGGGAGCTGGGAGGAAACAGACACATCAGCCAAGACTAGTAAAAGCCAGTGGGCACTTGGGGGTAAGACTAGCAATCCTGTTTCGAGTAAACCACCAAGAGCAGCACACACATATCAGGGGTGAGGCATGGCTTCAGGAGGAGATTCCGGGGGGTTGGTTCGAGGAAACGTACAGGAGCCAAAACTCCATTATGGTGAAGAGACAATGATCAGGAAGCAGGGGCTCTGACAATCTGGGTTAGTTCCCTGAAGGAGGCAGAGTTCAGAAACATGGGCTCAAATACAAGAGTCTGGGGTACGAAGTGAAGATAGGAGGAGACAGGCACTCTTGCTGCTGGGAAATCGAATTAGGATCAGAGTCCCCAAGGAAGCCCTAAACCTTACCCATGGTTTCCTAGGTCACTACCATTGTCTAAGTAGCAGTAGTGAGAATAGTAATAATAACAATAGCAGCTAACGTTTCTTGTGGGGCTGGCATTTCATGTCTCAACTGCAATGGTGCCAGGGGGTAATTCTTCTTCCCCTTTTTGCAGAAGAGGAAACAGATGGAGAGAGGATAATGAATTTGCCATGGGGCGCAGTGCCGCTGGACAGCACCCGGGACCAGAGCCCCAGTCCCCCAACCGCCCACAGCTTCCCTCACCTCTGCAGGGTCGTGCCGGCATCATTGCGAACGCTCATGCAGGGTTCCTACAGGCTTCCCTTTGTTGTCCCTTCTGATGATTTTCTACATGTCGTGTAGTTGACAGTGATTTTATCCTCCTTGTTGAGAGGAGGACACAGAGATCACAAAGTGATGGCAGCTTGGAGCGGTTTTCCCTAGTCCCGTGCGAACGGAGGCAGGTAAGAGAGAGCAGTGCGGTTTTCATGTGGGGCTAACTTTACTTAATCTAAAGGATTGGACTTCATTCTGAGAGGTGTCCTTCCGCTGTTAAAGTGTCCTTTTCCTTTGTGAAATGATGAAGGTAGGGATGGTAATTGTTGCCCTTTTTTTTTTTTTTATGTCCCATTTTGGCAAAATGAAAGGCTGGCAGCCGTAAGTAGCATCTGATATGAAATCCTAATGGATCGTGGGCTCTCCGCATCCAGGCCTGGGCTCAGCTCTCTCACGGCACCCCTCTTCCCGGCCCGGCCATTTACCCAGGGGCACCATTGCTGCTGACAAAGTGTGAAGGATCCTCGAAGGGTAGTGCCCAGCCTGCCTCCCACCGAGCTGGGAAGATGCCTTCTGTTACCTGGGACTCTGGAGGAAGGTGTCTCAGAGAGAGCCATGGCCTAGGCTGCCCGCCCCCAGCTGAGGCCGTGCAGAGGGAACACTCGGGGCTTTCTGGCTTCTGAGAGTGCGGTATCCCCACCAACCCTCTTTCTCATATCTGCCTCAGCCTGCATGGGGCCCCTTTCTCTGCTGCTCCACTTGTTTGCTTGGTGGAGAGCATCGAGCAGGGACCTTCTCACCACCCACCCTCGTCCCATCCGCTCCTTGTCCTATCTGTCCCAAAAGCCATGATTCATCCACCTTGTCTTTCTTTTGAGGATTTTCTACGGCAGCCTGGAGGCCCCTCTCTCCTGATTGGCTAGATTCCCAGACAATCGAAGAACCATTCAAACAAACAAACAAACAAACAAAATCAGGACCATGTGAGGGGAGCTAGTTCCTAGAGGATAAATGTTTTCTGTTTCTTATAAATGGAAATAATCCTTGGGTCACCTGTGCTTCTGAATTACCTGTTTCATGGCTCGTTCTTCATTTTTGGATGGCTCTTCCCTCCTCCACGAGCACTGGAGACAGTGACGGTATTCAAGTCTGGCACAGGGGGGACGAGGAATAGCCGAGGCAGAGGAAGGGAGATACCTCGATTAGAAAGATAATTTTCTTCCTTTGAGCCATGCTGGGATGAGCCCCCAGCTGACGGGTGGCGGGGGGGAGCACTGGAGAACTGAGCCACCAAGGGTGGGCGGTGGGACCTGGGAATCTCCACCCCTGAGAAGGGCAGCCGGGGATAGAGCCAGACAAGAAATAGTGTTTATTGCCGGGCAGGACAGGGAGCCCAGGTCCAGTGTAGCTGCAGGAGGGTGGGCAGACGCGAAGCAGAACTTTTCTAAGTCCACGTCGTGAGACACGAGGACTCCAGAGCGTCCTCAGAAAGTGCTCAAGGAAAAAGTGCTCAAGGAAAGCGGAGATGCCCCTGCCTGGGACGGTTGCAGAGGCGGTGGCTGTGTTCCAGGCTGGACTGGCCTCCGTACCATGTCTGCAGAAAGGACAGTGCCCAGGGGATCCCACTTGCATGACCGCGGCCACCTCCTTCATGCTTCTCCAGATTCTTCTTGCTGGTTGACGATTTCATGTGGATCCTTCTGCTCCCAGAGCCCAGCCAGCTTCTCAGCATAAGCTGGCCACCCCAGTCTGCTTCAGCCCCATTCCCTTCAAAAGCGTCCGTCTCCACACTCTGGCTTTTTGGGGCTCCCTCTCTGTCCCCTCCTGCTCCTACTCCAGAGCCAAAACCACCAGCTTTCCTGGCCACCTCTGGCACAGGATACCACAGCCGCAAGCTGGTGAGGGGGACACCGGCTTGATCTATGTGCTGCTTTGAACACCCCCCCCCACACCATTGAGGGGATCAGCTTCTGTGACTGACAGGTGGCAATGGGGTCACAACCTCTGTGGCAGCCTATGGTGGGGAAATCCGAGATGGGTTACAGGGCAATTGTAGGCGTACAAGGAACCCAGCCCAGTGCCCAGGACACAGAGCCGTTAGGCTTCAGATGATGGAATATGATGGAAGTTCCAGCAAATCGTGGGCCGGGAGCCCGCAGGCCATCAGGGAAGGGTGGGAACGCACGGCAGCCGGGTGGGCAGAGGCAGATGGTTCTCATACCGGCAGGCAGGGCGGTGATGTGGAAAGCGTGTGGGCTTTGGAGAGACAGACCTCATGGAATCCTGGCTCCGCGTACTGGCTCTGTGGCCGTGTCTGTAGCAGGTGTCTGTCTCAGGAATAACAACGCCCACCTCGGAGAGGTGACGCCGGTGGCATGCCCAACTCTGGGAGATTCTGGCCTACGGTAGGTGGTCCATAAACAGCAGTCTCCCATCCCTCTCCTCGAACCCCCATCTGGTACGCTGGGCCTGAAGTATGGGAAAGGGCTGACGGGGGGAGGCTTCATGGATGGAGAGAAGGAGTGAGTAGTGATCAAGGCCAGAAGGCCTCAGCCCCCTTGGCGGGCACCCCAAGTTACCATGTGGGACCACTTTTGTTCTCCTTGCCCTCCAGAGACATCCTGAAGGTGCCAGCTTGACCCATGCAGTCCCTGGCAGTCCCCCAGCTGGGCTATGCTGTGTCTGGCTTGGCCTGCTGCAGGGTCCTCTCCAGGGGATGTCCCCAGGGCCCACTCCCATCAGTGGCCACAGCGGCAGCCTGGAGTCGGAGTCCCATGGGGGGTGCGGAGGGGTAGTTAGCCCACCAGCTAGTGCTCAGTGCAAACAGCGTACCAGGTATAAGAGTACACAGGTGAGGACCGTTCAGGCCTTATCACTGGCTTTGGGGGAGGGGATAGAAAGGACAAGTAAGGTGGGTTGGGGACTTCATTCACTCGCACCACCTTTTCCTCCACCTGTATCCTTCTGAGTGGTCCATAGGACCAGAAGTTTCCTGAGCGCAGGGATTGTACCTTCACTTTCTCTCTCTTCTGTATCCACTCCTCAGTGCGTCCTTTCGCTGTGAGGGGAGGAAGGCAGCCCAGAGGCGCAGACCCAAAGGCAGGATGGGGGACCCATCCAATGCTCTTACCCACCTGCCCCTCACCCTCTGTCGGTGCCCTGTAACCCCTGCCACCCTGTCCCACAGCACGTGGCCCTTTCACCTGACTCAAATCTAGGCTATTAGTGTCCTCGGTGCCCTCAGTGCCACACCCGCATGTCCCTTTCCGAGCTCGTCCTGCCATCTTAATGCCTTGGCCCCATCTCTACTCGGTCATTCCAAGACCTTGCTGCATTTACTGGAGTTTGGGTCTCTTTCTCCACTGATTACATTCTCAGCTCTGAATGCTTCCTAGAATCCCTTCCCTGACTTTCAAAAGATTCCCATGAGTGCCTGGGCCCCACCCTGGTAGACCGCCTTAACTGGTTTGGAGTACTGGCTCAGAACTCAGTATTTTTCTCAAGTTCCCAGATTATTTTTGAGCCTGTGTGAAGAACCGAGACTCATGCGACTTCCTGGCCACCGTACCTGCGAGTCATTGTCATCATTCCCTCTCCTCGGAGCCCTCTCTGATCCCCCAAGGACAAGAGGCTCTAGCTGATGGCCATCTCCTGGGTGGCAGGGGCTGGAGCCTGGCCCTGTGACTTTGGCCTAAGCCCCAGCCACTACTCTGAAGTTCTTGTCCGCCAACCCAGCCCATTCATCCCTTTCTCCAATCCCTCTATCTCCAATTCTGTAAGCTCCTCAGGCCCCCAGGGACTTCCTGGCTGAGGTCTGCTGGCTCATGCTGGTCGCTGGGAATTCTGTCTGTCTGTCTTCCTTATACCCCTCCTCACCCCAGGGCGGAGAGCTATCTGGGCTGGTGACTGAAGCTCACAGCCTGCCTTGACCCTCGACTCACTTCATCCTAGTCTAGTCTTAGGCTCCAAGAACTTGTTCTCTCTCTTAGCATCCCAGCAGGCCCAGAGTGTGGGGTCCCCATCAACACCACCCTTTCTGGGTGACACCCCCCCCAAAGCCCAGGCCTCTGAGCAATGAGGGAAGGGCTGAATAAACACAGACACCTGCCTGCCACGCCCCCAGCTTCCCTCTAGGAAAGACCCAGTTCTTAGATGGAGGCCAGGGTCCCTTCAGGAGCAGGACCATTTCTGCCAGTAGACACAGGTAATTCTTTTGTTGAAAGCCACAAACCACACTACACTCACCCCCTTCCTGTGTTCCTCCTTTGTTCTCTCCCTCCTCTTCTTCCTCCTTCCTCCCAAACTCGGCCCCATGCTTCATGTGTGCTCGGAGAGCTGTTTGTTCAGCTCTATGGAGAAAAGTCACCTAGAACATGGGCTGCACAGGCAATCCGCAGTGTGTCCGGGGTGTGTGTGTGTGTGTGTGTGTGTCTGTGTGCCTGGGTGGTGCCTGCTGGGGTTGGTACTGAACTGAGTGCGTGTACACACCTTCACCACTCAGACACCAAGCCATCAGATTGTGCTGTTTATTGAGGATGCAATGGGAGGGCCTCTAAGAAGAAAGGAGATGTGAAGGGGCCTCGTCTTCTCCGCTCCTGGATTCAGGAGAGTGAAGAGACACCTGAGCCATGAGACGGGGCCAGGGTGGGGTGGGGACTGGCCTCTCTTGCTCGTTGTGCTTCGGCCCTCCCAGCATAGGCAGTTGCTGGGACAGAGGCCCCAGCGTGAGAGGGGGGCCTCGGTCTGAGACCCAGGGAGCCGGACAGAGTGGTTAGTGACTGAGCTGGAGGCTGGGTCGAGGGCAGAAGGTGAGGAGCCTGGAGCTGAGCCCATGGCCTGCCTGGGGGACCTCAGGCAAGGAGGTGAATGCCAGGCACGTGCCAGGAGGAATTTCACCAAGTTTAGCTGTCCACACCTGTCCAGGCTCAGGAAACCACAGGCTGGGAGAAGCGGGGAGGGGTGGGGGGACAACAGCAGGGCGGGGTGGAGAGGGGACTGACAGCGGGCTGGGGGAGAACACGTGTGGGAGACAGCTGGGGCCGCAGGGGTGGCGGGAGGGCAGGGGACAGCCCTCTCTACCTGCCGGCTTTCTTGGAGGGGGCGCTCTGGCTGGAGCCCTTCCCCAGGGTATCTTTGTAGTCGCTGCTGCTGCCCCTGCCCCGGCCGTCCCCGCCGCGGACGCTGCACACGCCAGAGATGCAGTTACTGCTGCCGGCCACGTAGCCGCCGCTCACCGAGCTGGGCCGGAAGCCGTAGCCGCCGCTGCCGCTCGTGCTGCTGATGATGGCTGCGGAGGGACCGCGGGGGCGGCGCCTCAGGGGCGGGGCCAGACGAGGCCACCTCCCCCCAGCCGCTCCGCCCCCTCCCTCTCCCCCTGGAGAAAACATCCCAAAAACCGCTTCCCCCAGGTCCTGCCCAGCCAGATGGCTGATTCTTAATTCTCAGAAGCCCAACACTTTGGTCCAGGTACCAATACCCCCGCTTGTCCTTCTGGACACACACACCGCCCCCCACCCCTTCTGTTAGCCGTTTTGCTAAACTTCCCTTCCAGCCTCTCCCTCTCACTAGCTGTCCAGCAAATGGCATCTTTTGGAGCTCTGGTTTAATTCTTAGTGTCGCTGAGACTGTCAGCTTAACCTCCGAGGTCCCCATTCGCTGATTCCCTGAGCCGCCTCTAACTCCCCAGGTCAGGGCTGGTCATGACTTGCAACCCTGGGGCCCCAGGCCTCACACACACTCCTCCTCTGTTCCCCCTTCTAGCAGCCACCCCCTGGGAGCAGGGAGGCAGAATACGCAGGAAGCCGCTCTGTGCTCGGAGTCAGGAGACCTGGTTGCTGGCCATGCCTGTATTATCTGGCCGCGTGATCACAAAGTTGTTTACTCTCTGGTCCTGAGTTTGCTCAGCTCCACACATGGGATGCAACTAAGGCCCTTTCCTATCGGCAGATTCTACAGTTTCAGGTCCCAGCATCCAAGTACTTACAGATGCTGACAGGGGAGGGAAATTCTCCTGACATCCTGTAAGGGAGAGAAATAAAATAAGAGTAAGCTGTCATCCAACCCACAATCTATTAACCCCAAATCTAGTGTCCCCACTGGCGTGATGTGGGGTTCTGAACCCGATGGGCACCTATGGAAATGCTTGGGCTTTTTGGCACAGGCAACAACCCAAATCAAACAGTAGTTGGCACGAGGTACGCAGGTGGGGTGGCATGCACAGTCCCCAAGGTCAGGCCCGGGTACTGAGTCTCTCCCATCTGCTGAGAACAGTGGGCGAGCTGGGATGGTTGCCCTGGGACATCTCAGACAAGCTCACCTTGTACCTGGATGGGTAAAGAAGATGGAACAAGAAGGACTAACATAGTAAGGGGTGGTTTGGCTTTTTTCTTTTTGTTTTGTTTTGTTTTTTTTTGGTTGGGGTTGGTGGGGATAGTATGCCTAGGTATAGCCAGGAAAGTTGTAAGGCTGGAATGAGCTAATCCCCGAGGCACAGTGCCTGGCATGAGTGAGGGCTCACGCCGGGGTAGGTATTATTAATTACTGTTATTATTCCCATCAGCGCCACCCCTTCACTCCCAAGGACTCATCTTTTCTGGATGAGTATGTGCTAAGCTTTCTCTTATGTCCTTCTCAAACCCCTGGGGCTCCCCGGCTAGAGCACTCCCGACCTGCACTCCTCGCTCTCCAGCAGCTTGCGGTAGGTGGCGATCTCCATGTCCAGGGCCAGCTTCAGGCTCAGGAGCTCCTGGTACTCGCGCAGCATCCGGGCCAGCTCCTCCTTGGCCTGGTGCAGGGCGGCCTCCAGCTCATCCAGCTTGGCCTGGGCATCCTTCAGGGCATTGTCGCCCCGCTGCTCGGCATCGGCGATGGCCGTCTCCAGGTTAGAAGCCTAAACAGGGAATCTGAGAAGCTGGAAAACTGGATGGGATTAGAGTCATCCCTATCCAAATCCCACTAATGCTTGGAGACTCCTGGGTGGAGATGCCCACTTCCCCCTTTCCCACCCCCCACTCCTCTTCTAGGCTGGAGCCCCTTCTGGGGCCCGCAAGGCCTTCCTAGCTCTATCTCCACTTGCTTGTATTTAGGCACTGGTGGTGATGAAAAACAGTGCATCCTGCCTCCTGCCCTCCTGTGATCACGGCCAGTTCAGTACCATGTCAGTTCATTACAAAGACATTTACTTGGGCACCGCTATGCCAAGGATACAGAATCAGTAAGAGTAAGATTGGCTTTCTGCTCTTGAGTTGTTTAAAGTCTGGGAAGAGACATCCTTGGAATGTGGTGTTGTGGGTCCACTAGGAGTGGTCGCCCAGGTACATAGGACCACAGACAAGGGGTGCAGGGAGGGAGATTCCCCAGAACCAACTCTTATTTCCCGAGTGCTTACTGTATGCCTGGGCCTATCCTCAGCCCTAACATGCCTGTGGCATATCTTAGCTCATGCAGTGCTTACACTACCCTATGCAGAGAGGACAGCTAACTTGCCCCACATCACAGAGTCCCTAAGTGTTAAAGCCCCTTGGAAGGTGGAAAGAGCACTGAACTAAGAGCCAGAGTGGGTTCCAATCACAGCTCTGCCATGCGCCAGCTTGCCACCCACTTAACCTCTCGGAGCCTCTGTGTCCTCATCTGTAACGACGGAGAGCACTGGCCTCAGAATCTTTGAGACACGTCAGGGGGATCAAATGATAGGAGTCGCTGCTGTTGTTATTCTAAAACCTCATCCTGTCTCCCCACCTACTCAAGCTGAGACTGCAGCCGAGAGTCCCGGAAGGGGTCCAAGCAAGGCCTTAGTGAGTAGTTAAGTAGTTACGGAAGGCACTTTAATGGGTGCTCTCTGAGCCCACTTATCAGTCATTTCATCAACAAATGTTTATTAAGCTGCTATTAGGTGCCAGGCCCTGTACTAGATGCTGGGAAAAGAGTGGGGAACAGAGCAGTTGGCTCCCTGCCTTCCTCCAGTTCTGTGGAAGAAGGGACAGGCTGGTGTAGGGCAATCACCCACGTGTGACAAGGACAAGAGAAGCACAGATGCCAGGAGAGCACGTGATTAGGGCAGAGGGAATGGGGGGGGGGGGGGTCCTAGCCCATCCTGGAGAAAGAGAGAGACGGCTTCCCGCAGGAAGGGCTTCAAAGCAGAGGTTCGTGGGCTAAGTGGGAGATGAGATGCCCCAGGGATGTCTGCTCTAAGTATTTGAGGCGGTGACCTCATGGGCTCCTTTCCTCTCATAGGCAGAGATTTGAGAGGCTGATACCCTTGGCCAACTCATTCTCCCTCCAATTATGCCCTCTTGCCCCAGGCATGGGCAACCGGTCCCCTCACCTGCTTCTTCACATTCTCAATCTCTGAGCGGATTCTCTGGATAAGCCGGGTGAGCTCCGAGATCTCGTTCTTGGTATTTTTGAGGTCGTCCCCGTGCCGGCCAGCTGCCAGCTGCAGCTCCTGGAACTGGGGACCCCAAGCACAGAGCCGTGGTGAGCACGATGAGTGTGTCATAGGGCTACAGGATGTCTCGGGATTGCTGAGGTCATGGGGGAAGGGCATGTTGGACACTTAACTGGATGGACATGGCCTCTGTGCTGGGAATGATCAGGCCCAGCCCTCATGCCTGCTGGCGTTGCCCTCCCCGGTCCTGCTTCAGCCCCGCACACCTTGGTCTGGTACAGCGCCTCAGCCTCGGCCTTGCTCTTCAGGGCGATCTCCTCATACTGGGCACGGACCTCATCAATGATGCTGTCCAAGTTCAGGTCCCGGTTGTTGTCCATGGACAGGATGACGGACATATCACTGATGTGGGACTGGATCTGAGCGATCTCCTACATTGGAAACAGGGCTGGTCTCAGGACTTGACTATCAGAGGCTAACACGCCCCCACTCCTCTTCCCCCCCAAGCAAGATAAGCAAATCCAGATGACGCTAACTTAGTCTCTGGACCAAGGCTATTGCTCCCTGGGCAAAGTGAGTTCCCTCCAGGCCCCAGATAGATTCCTACCACCACAAAGCCAGGGCCTGGACCATTCCTTTTCCACCCAGAGCATGGAGATTGGGAGCCTCTCAGGGCTGAAATGGGAGATGGATGACTAACCAGGGGGTCTCCCTGAGAGCAGAGAACCTCTCCCAGCGCCCAGAACAGAGTGTTACTCACTGGCTGCCCTCAGCGGGGGGATGGGGAAGGTGGAGACACAGACTTACAGCTTCATAGAGACACTTGAAGAACTTGATCTCCTGGTCCATGGAGTCCACTTTGGCCTGGAGCTCCACTTTATTGGCATAAGCTGCATCCACATCCTGAAAGATGCCCCCGACATCCCTCGGTCACTGCCGGTGCAGCCGAGAAGCAAACACCCACCCCAGCCTGGGTGCCCTGCACACCGAAATGGCTGCCCCTTTCTGTCTGAGAAGCTCATGGGAAAGGAGAGGACGGAGCGAAAGGCCCAGCCCTGCCCCATCCTGAGACTCCGTTCCCTTAGCAGGGTTGGGGTACCCCTCTAAGGAAGGGAGCCCCAGCCAGGCTGCTGTCAGTCGTCCCTCGGATGTCTGAATCAGGCCCTACGGCCGCAGGGGAGCCCCGTGTGTCGTCCTCTGCTGTTCTCCACTGTGGACGTGAAACCCTCAGGAAGGCCATCATCCTCTCTGCCTTTTCATTCCCTTTCTGGATAGTCCACTGTGGTTTTCCTCGGCCTTCACGTCATTAGTTTGCCATCAGTGCTCTCACTGAGAGCGGAGCACACTGGTAGGCTCGGCGCTGCCTGGTCCCAGGCCAGCCCTGCACTCAAGGCCTGCCTCCCCCTCACCTTCTTGAGCAGCACAAACTCGTTCTCTGCAGCGGTGCGCCTGTTGATTTCTTCCTCGTACCTGCAAGAACGCCAGGACTCGGTCGGTGACTACGTCTCACTGAGAACCCTCTTGCACTCAAGGAAGACTCTAAGCAAGAGGCAGTGTGCCCATCTGAGGGACAGATGCTAGTGGGCCACAGACTCCTGGGCTGGTGGGGCCACCAGGCAAGGAAGGCTTCCTGGAGGAGGGGACATGGTAACGAAGTTTGGGGGGGAAAAAAAGGTGATTATTGAAGATCCAGCTACAAAAATGAGGTAGGAGCATGTGGAGCAAATGTTCTAGGGGAAATCATAGGAAGCAAGAAGCAGGCTCCTCCTTGAAAATTTGAATAAAGCCTTACAAATGAATGGGAGTGTTTCCGTAGTTCCTCCTCATAGCCATTCTGGGGGTGGATGGATTTCAGCCCCCTTTTACCAATGAGGACCCAGAAGCTCCAGGAGATGATGTGTAGCTTACCCAAGGTTTTCCTCATCCAGCCAGAGATGGTCCTTTGACCACTGTCCAGCTAACCGGACATTTGTCCTAAGTGCCAGACCAGAGGCTGGAGAAGCAGAGAGCAAGTTCCAGAGTCTTGTTGGAATAATTCTGCTTGGTATGACAAGGAACACTGCCCCTCATCTCCACAAATGTTAAGCCAGGGTGGCTGCCACTCCCACAGGAGGAGCTCAGAGGGAAAGGGGCAGCTGTCCAGCTGCAGGGACTCCCATCCCCACTCACCTCCTCTTGTAGTCCTCCACCACGTCCCGCACGCTCCTCAGCTCCGAGTCCAGCCGCACCCTGTCCCCGGACAGCGTCTCCAGCTGCTTGCGCAGGTTGCTGATGTAGCCCTCGAGGATGGGCTCCAGGTTGTTCTTACAGTTGTTCAGGTCCAACTGCTGCAGCAGCTCCCACTTGGTCTCCAGCACCTGGTTCTGCTGCTCCAGGAACCGCACCTGGGGCCCAAAGCACAGCCAGTGTTGAGCCCCCATGGAAATAGTCACACCTGTCATTCACAAGGCTCTGTGCAAACCTGCATTTTCTCCTTTACCCGCTCACAACAGCTACAGGAGGCAGGCAAGTCGTTAACCCCACTTAATGGAAAGGAAACGGAGCCATAGAGAAGTTTAGCCTCTTTCCAAGGTCCAACAGTTTGGTAAGCAAGGGAGCCCAGAAATGAACCCAGACATATGTCCCCATAACTCATGCATCCAGTTACTCAGAACCCATTATGGCCAAACCAGCTCAGGGCAGGGGCATGCCTAAAAAAATACCAGGACAGAGGCAGGCTGGGTCCATCTTTGGAAAGGTTGACCATTCTAAAGAAGGGAATCTCCTCTTCATTTCATAGCATATCGAGTTCAGTGAGGCTCAATGGGCCATGAGCTTCTGGGTGTTCTAAATTTCTGCATCAGGCCCCAACTCCATCATTGCTCGTGGTCTCTTCCCTCTGCGCTAGTTCTGCTCCTTAGAACCATCATCCGCAGAGCAAGAGTGACACGTGGGGCAAGATGGATAGACAGCGCTCCCCATGCCACTGTCGCCTCACTGGGCCAGGAAACTGACCAGAGGGAGGGGATCAACATACTCCTCCCTTGTGGGGTTGGGGGAAGGTGCACAGTTTTTAAAATACGACTTAATCCACTGAGCACAGCCACTGTCTAAATCAGGTTGTGTTCCCTACTGTCATAAGCACAGGCCCTCAGAAAACTGGCTGAGATTCGGTGTTGAGATGGGACCAGCCACCGAACTGCTCGGGCCCCCAGCAGATCATCCAGCATCGGTTTGGTTTAACCAATCCTGACTCTTCCGTGTATATCCCTCCCACTGAGCCTCAGCCACAGAGCACACCCTGCACCCAGGACACCACAATTGGCATCTGGACTGCACACTGGACAATCGGGGTCACCGACAGGATGTATCCACATTTGGGAGGAGTAAAGAGCCAAAAAGACAGTGCTGGCCCCTAGGTGAGCAGGGGATGCTCGGAGCAGGAGTCTAGAACTGGGGTGTGGGACAGAGGGACTGGTAGGCTCCAATGGCCATTGACCATTGCAACCACAGGCTTTGTCCTGCACTGACCCATCCTGGGTGCCTCATTGTCATGGAGCCAGTGTAGCCCCCCAGGCCCCAGGACAGGGTCTCACCTTCCTTCCCTCCCACCCCCGCCCCAGATGCCATACACTGGCAAGGCTTGTCCCTCCATGCTTTTGCTGACTCATAGAATGGGAGCAATAATTTCTCATCTACCGAAAGTCAGGGGCCTATCTGGCCTGGATGATGCCTTGAGGCTTCCTCCAGACCTTTGGATCCTCCCCTTCTCAACACTCCTCCCCCAGCTCTTGAAGATGAAAACGATAGTAACAATCACCAGCACCTGGGAGCACCTAGTATGTGTGGGACACTGTGCCAAGATCTTCCCGCGCATTTTCTTTTATCAACCTGACAAAACTCCCCAGACGCAGGCTATTATCTGCATTACAGAGATAAGGAAACAGAGGCACAGACAGGATAAGTAACTCCCCACACAGCTGGCTATGTGGCTGGCTTAGCGAAGACACAGCTGGAAAGTGATGGGGCCGGAGCTGAAGCCGGGTCTGACTTCAGAGCACTGCGGAGGCGTCCTCCCCCACTGCACCCTTCCGCCTCCCTTGAGAGTCCTTAGCTGACGGCAAAAAGGCCCATGGCCGAGCCATCTGGGAATGACCACACCCCGATGCTCCTGACCCATCTAGTCAAATGACTAGTGGATGAGACCTGCTCACAATGGACGGGAGGAAGACTCCGGGGTGTCTCCTCTCACTGGCTTTTTCCACGCACAGCGTGCATGGACCCCAGGCTTAGCAGTAGCACCACGCTGACCCTCGAGTAA